>NC_090442.1:280088913-280713913 GCF_031143425.1 Pleurodeles waltl
GTGAGTGTATGTGTAAGCGTGTGTGTGTGAGTGAAAGTAAAAGGCAAATTGCCTGTGATGTCACTTCCCTACTCTTGGACTTTTGGTGAATTGACGTTCATGCGTCTGACCTCCCGACCCCCAATCATCCAGATCCAACCCTTTCAGTAACCTTTTCACCACACTCCCGAGAGCTGCCCTTCAATATCCTGGCAACACATCACCAACCGCCGCCCTTTCAATGCTTCACCCGTCTACCGCCAGATCACTCCCACGAGCCACCTTCAGCTTCTTGGCTTTAGTTGCTCTCAAGGAACCTAGAACAGCGGGTTTTAACCTTTTGACTCCGGGGAACCCTTAGTGAATGGCTACTGAAAGCCAGGACCCCTGGGCAACGCGTTTTTCATGATTTGAAACTCAAAACAATACATAGAAATAGAGAAACAAGTACACAACCAATGAATACACAAATTAGGAAATATTAAATTCGCAAACAAAAAATATACAAAAATCGGAATTTACATTTTAATGGAAAGACTGGAGCTTTTCAAAATGTGGTTCTATTTCTAAAAGATGAAGCGATGTGCTAGACTGCAACATACAACTGTGTGGCTCCTAATGCCTGCTCTGTTTTTGTCTGCAGATAGCAGAGCTTCAGTGGAGGCCACTGACTGCTGTAGGTGCTCTGGCCCTTCAGATCAAGCTAAAGATAGCAGCTTCATTTTTAGCCTCGAACTTCAAATTCCTTCACATTTGCAGTGTGTTTTAAAATACGACAGGTTTTCTTTTAGGTAAACATATTTAATAATCTGATGATATTATTTCATTTTCAAAAGAGTATATATGCCCTGAAGTGGTGCGGACAACCAGGGGTCAGTTTACCACAGGCTATTCAGTATTCAGTGCCCATCAAGCTGTACTTCACAGCACTTCACAACAGCACCTCATGTTTTCATTACAAATTGCAGACTTTTAGCATTATGTAAATGTAGAAATGGACATTACCAAACAGTTTGGGTTATATAAGTCTCAACACATTTTTGTGGAGCAGGCCTACTTGGAAAGTCACCCCAGTTACTTGCTATCTCCATGACTCACACCATGACGAGTTCCCTCCAATGATCAACATTCGTAGCCATGTCTTCTCTTATTTATTGTGTCAAAGCTTGCAAAAGACGCGTAGCAGAAATCAGGGGAAAAAAGTTGTGAGAATGAATTTGCTATAAAGGGTTGCACACCGGAATAAATACAAAACGAGTGTCCTTTTTTTGGAGGTATGGGGAAATCCTGTTATTGTGCACATAAGAATCCTTACTGTTCCTCCACACAAAAACAGTATTGATTTAAGATTCCATGTCTCTTTAATATCTCTAATTAATCCTACATTCTGAACCCAGTAAATACATGGTTTGTCCTTATTTTTCATCCACCAGACTTCTTCAGGGTTCAGACTCTTGTTATTACATTATTGTGCTCTAAAGCGGAAACTCTGTTTTTACAAGGCCTAGAGAGATATGATCACTCAGGTTTCTTGTAGATGAATCACTGGATGCCAATCAGCAGATGTGTCTGTTTTAATTAAGACCTGTGGCAATATGTCTGATCGACACCACAAGAGCCTAGCAGAGCACCAACAATGTTAAAGGAGGGATCCTTTAGATTCTAGTGTAAAGGGTCTCCAGGTCGACAGCAGTGTCCAAGTTTAGCGTGATTAGCATCAATACTCATGTTCTGCAATTATTATTGGAGCTGCAAAGTGTGTGGCTCATTTACCCACAGATGGGAGAATTCGTACCTGTAGGGGTGTGGATACTGCCTTCACCTCGAGCTCTGGGATCTGGGAGCAGAGTAGTAGCAAGCAGTCATTGAACATTACTCACCGAGTCAACAATTGTTACTTGGCTATATGACTAGTAACTGGAGTCTGCTATTTGACAAGTTTGGCCAGATGCGTCCTCCTGGTATCGGTGCACCCCCTGGCCTTGCAGAAATGCCATGCTCGCTATCTCTAGCAGAAAAAATCCAAGATAAGCACTAATGATTATTGTCCTCGTGTCTGCGCATGTCTTGTGTATTAATCACTAAGAACAAAGGTCTGTTCGGCAACAAGGAAGCGCCACCGCCTTTCAGCTCCTCTACGTCAAAGAGCATCTGTTTGCACTCGCATTTTCTGAAATCCAACCTGGTTACTGGTCTTTGCCTTGTTAAACATTTCTTTGCGTCGCTGCAGCTGGCCCCTGAGGTGAAGTAGGTTCTTGTTAAGTAGATGATGAGCTGAACGGGACCGTCGGGGCGAGGGTGGGTTGGTCAGCGACATTCCCGGCATGGCGCAGCGTGGGAAACATGGGCCGCACTCTGACTGAAAGCCAGGCACTGCCAACTGCTCGACGAAAACTCAACGGGCCCCGCAGCACCTGGGAGCGGCAGGGATGGACATGGATGTGGTGGGAGAAAATGAGGCCTTGCAGCAGTTCTTTGAAGGTAAGGTTTGACATTCTTGGGAGGGGGTGTGGTAGAGCATTGGTGAACTTCATGTAGAATGTGCACATTCTTCAAAAAAATGCAGTCAGTGTTGAAGCCAGTTATTGATCTGTTGTGAAGAACTAACCCCCCATCAGCTGCCCTCTATTTAATACCAGTCTATTTGCACATTTGCAATGCAAATAGTGACTCAGGTAGCGACAGGAAGGCTGGAAGACGCGAATATCCTGGAAGCGAATACTATCGTTGGACTGGGCAGAAGGTATGTGCTCCCACTGTAAACAAGCACTTTTTGCACCTTGTGGGAAAGCCTATCCTTAATACTGTAGGCCTAACTTCGTTTTGGTGGAAAACCATTGATCTTAGCAAGTGGCTTGATTGGTTCTTCGGGTAAAATTATGTCAAATGACATAGGTGTGATCTGTTTATTATGAAAAGCTACGACGAAGCCAGTAGGCCTTATTTATTATTTTGTGAAAAACATCTGTTAAAGCCAGTAGACCTTTATGAGTGGCAGGTATTGGACTGTGGTTACACCTGTATTGGGTACAAGAAATTGCATATATTAATTTAGTAGGCAATGGTTTTGGAGTTGGTTACCACGCCAGGCTCTCCTGGTATGAAGATTCTTTCTGTAACAATCCATGTTAACTCTTCTTAGGAACATTTGTACATTATTTTGCCAACCGTAATTTTCTACATATTATAGCCTTTTAGCCCACTTCTGAGAGCTATCCCAGTTGTTAACCCCTGCGCTGCCAGGCCTTTTCCCCTCAGGTGCCAGGGCTTTTTTTGGCTTTTGAGGGGCAGTTTGCGCTTAGGCCCTCAAAACTTTTTGTCCACATAAGCTACCCATGCCACATTTCCGTCCTTTTTTTCCAACATCCCAGGGATTCTAGAGGTACCCAGAGTTTGTGAGTTCCCCTGCAGGAGACCAAGAAATTAGCCAAAATACTTCAAACATTTCGTTTTTTAAAACAAAATGGGGAAAAAAGGGCTGAATAAGAAGGCTTGTGGTTTTCCCCCTGTAAATGGCATCAACAAAGGGTTTGTGGTGCTAAAATCACCATCTTCCCAGATTTTAGGAACAGGCAGACTCAGAAAACCACATTTTTCAACACAAGGTTGGCATTTTACTAGGACATACCCCATTTTTACTATTTTTTGTGCTTTCAGCCTCCTTCCAGTTAGTAACAGAAATGGGCATGAAACCACTGCTGGATCCTGGACAGCTAAACATTTCTGAACAGTAGACAACATTCTGAATCCAGCAAGGGGTCCTTTGTGTAGCTCCTACAAGGGTTTCCTACAGACAATAACACCTGAAATAAATAAAACATTGAAATTGAGACAAAATAAACAGATTTTTTTTCCACGTTTTACTCCGTAACATTTTCCTGCAATGTCATATTTTCAAAAGCCATATACTGTTCTGTCTGCTAGACTCTTCTGGTAGTGGGGATATATAGGGCTTGTAGGTTCATCAAGAACCCTAGGTATCCAGAGCCAATAAATGAGCAGCACCGTGCAATGGGTTTTCATTGTATACCGGGTATACAGCAATTCATTTGGTGAAATATAAAAAGTGAAAAATAGGTATCAAGGAAAACTTTGTATTTCCAAATTGGGTCCAAGATAAGGTGTCGAGAAGCAATGGTTATTTGCACATATCAGAATTCCAGGGTCCCCATTCTTGCATGTGAATTATAGGGCATTTCGCAAATAGACATCTTTTTTACACACTGTCTTATATTTGGAGGGAAAAATGTAGGGAAATACAAGGGGCAATAACACTTGTTCTGCTATTCTGTGTTCCCCCAGTCTCCCAATAAAAATTGTACCTCACTTGTGTGGGTAGGCCTAATTCCCGCGACAGGAAACGCAACATGGACACATCACATTTTTACATTGAAATCTGACGTGTTTTTTGAAAAGTGCCTAGCTGTGGATTTTGGCCTCTACCTCAGCCGGCACCTAGAGAAACCTACCGAACCTGTGCATTTTTCAAAATTAGACACCTAGGGGAACCCAGGATGGGGTGACTTGTTGGGCTCTCACCAGGTTCTGTTATCCAGACTCCTTTGCAAACCTCAAAATTTGGGGGGAAAAACACTTAGGGCCGTATTTACACTTTTCGACGCACAACTGCGCCAACGCAGTTGTGCGTCAAAAAATCTAACGCCGGCTAACGTCATTCTGAAGTGCCATGCGGGTGCCGTATTTATTCAATGGCGTTAGCCGGCGTTAGCCGGCGGAGCTGCCTGGTGTGCGTGAAAAAAAATGACGTACACCAGGCAGCGCCGGCGTAGGGGAATATGGAGCTTGGGCGCCAAAAAATGGGGCAAGTCAGGCTGAGGCAAAATTTTCGCCTCAACCCGATTTGCGCCATTTTTTTTGGCTCCCAACCCCCATTGAAATGACTCCTGTCTTAGCAAAGACAGGAGTCATGCCCCCTTGCCCAATGGCCATGCCCAGGGGACTTCTGTCCCCTGGGCATGGTCATTGGGCATAGTGGCATGTAGGGGGGCACAAATCAGGCCCCCCTATGCCACAAAAAAAAAAAAAAATCACTTACCTGAAATTACCTTATGTTCCCTGGGATGGGTCCCTCCATCCTTAGGCGTCCTCCTGGGGTGGGCAAGTGTGACAGGGGGGTCCCTGGGGGCATGGGAGGGCACCTCTGGGCTCCTTCCGAGCCCACAGGTCCCTTAACGCCTGCCCTGACCAGGCGCTAAAAAGCGACGCAAAAGCGGCTGGACGTCATTTTTTTTGACCCGCCCACTCCAGGGCGTGATTTTTGCCCGGGAGTATAAATCCGGCGCACATGCCTCGGAGTCAATTTTTTTAGACGGGAACACCTACCTTGCATATCATTAACGCAAAGTAGGTGTCCACGCTAAAAAATGACGCAAACTCCATGGACTTTGGCGCTAGACGCATCTAACGCCAGAGTATAAATATGAAGTTCGTTTTGCGTCGAATTTGCGTAAAAAAAAACGACGCAAATCCGCCGCAAACGGAGTATAAATATGCCCCTTATGCCTCATATTTCAGTGATTGAAAGTTCTGGAATCTGAGCGGAGCCACAAATTTCCTTCCACCCAGCATTCCCCCAAGTCTTCCGATAAAAATGGTGCCTCACTTGTGTGGGTAGGCCTAGTGACCACGACAGGAAATGCCCCAAAACACAACATGGACACATCTCATTTTCCCCAAGAAAACAGACCTTAATTTTGCCAAGTGCTTAGCTGTGGATTTTGGCCTCTATTTCAGCCGGGACCTAAGGAAACCTATCAAACCTGTACATTTTTTAAAACAAGACACCTGGGGGAATACAAGATGGGGTGACGTGTGGGGTTCTCACCAGGTTCCGTTACCCAGAATCCTTTGCAAACCTCAAAATTTGGCCCCGAAAATTGTTTTTTCACATATTTTGGTGACAGAAAGTTCTGGAATCTGAAAGAAGCCACAAATTTCCTTCCACCCAGTGTTCCCAAAAGTCTCATGATGAAAATTATACCTCACTTGTGTGGGTAGGCCTAGTTCCCGGGACAGAAAATGGCCCAAAACACAACATGGACACATCACATTTTCCCAAAGAAAACAGACCTGTTTTTTGCAAAGTGCCTAGCTGTGGATTTTGGGCTCTAGCTCACCAGGCACCTAGGAAAACCTAGCAAACCTGGACATTTATGAAAACTAGACACCTAGGGGAACACAGGATGGGGTAACTTGTGGTGCTCTCACCAGGTTTTGTTACCCAGAATCCTTAGCAAATCTCAAAATCTGGCAAAAAAACACCTTTTCCTCACATTGTGGTGTTGCAAAGTTCTGGAATCTGAGGGGAGATACAAACCACCTTCTACCCAGCGTTCCCCCAGGTCTTCCGATAAAAATGGTACCTCACTTGTGTGAGTAGGCCTAGTGCCTGCAACAGAAAATGCCCCAAAACACTATGTGGACACATCAAAATTCTCAAATACAAAACTACCTGATTTTGCGTGGGGGCACCAGCGTTTTTGGTCCTGTGCTCAGTAGCCATCTAGGGAAACCTACCAAAAACAAACATGTCTGAAAATTAGACACACGAGGGAGTCCAGGGAGGTGCGACTTGCGTGGACCTGCCCAGTGTTTTCTTACCCAGAAATCTCAGCAAACCTCACAGTTAGCTAAAAAAATCAAATTTCCCCATATTTCTATGTGGGATCACTGCACCAGCACAAATGTCCTACCACCCAACCTTCCACTGAGTCTCCCGGTAAAAATTATACCTCACTTGTGTAGGTGGGTCAAGTGTCTGTGACAGGGAAGAGTCAAAAACATGTCGAAAATGAGAGGGAACCAAAGCGTGTTCAAAATGGCAGTTTGAAAAAAAAAAATGTTTAGGCTGACAAGTGGGACAGAATTTTTATCGATATAGATGCAACAATGCTGGGTGGCAGGAATTTTGTGGATTACTGCAGATTCTGGAAGGTTCCGTCACAAAAATGTGTGAAAAATGTGTGATTTCAAGCAAAGTTGGAGGTTTGCAGGGCATTGTGGGTAAGAAAATGGTACGGGGTGCATGTGAAGCACACCACCCTGGACTCACCCAGATGTTTAGTTTTCACATGTGTCTCGGTCTCGTAGATTTTTCTACATGCCAGAGTCCCAAAGTCCAAAAAGTGCAGCCCTCACCATTCCAAGCTGGACGATTTTGAGAGTTAGACAAGCTCTCAGTGCCGAAATGTAAAACTAAAACCCAAAATAATCAAATGTCCTCTTGCTTGCAATGGGATAAGATGTTTTAGTGTGCAGGGGGAGAGCTGAAAGACTGTTACCTCCTTCAGTTGGTAGCCACCAGCAATTTTTTTTTATTTTATTCCCTGGCTTCTAATATGCTTTCTCCCCCCCCATCCAACCCCCAGGGAGTGGATTGGGGGTAATTGCCCCATCTGCCCACCGGTGAGCAGAACAACTTTGTCGCCATACCCCCACCCTCTTTTTTTGAAAGAAAATCTTCCCTGGTCTCTGGTGGCCTTTCTGCCCCACTTGGGGGCAGATGGGCCTTACACAAATAGGCCAATCTGCCCCCAAAGGGGGCAGAAATGGTCAACAGTAATGTGCCCCCATGGGGAGCGACCCTTGCCCATGGGGCTGCCCCCCCCCAACAAAACACACACATCCTATTCCCTGGTGCCTAAGTGGTTTCTGCCCCCCTTGGGGGCAGATCGTCCTAATTAAAATAGGCCAATCGGCCCCCAAGGGGGGCATAAATAGCCTAAAATAAATTTGTCCCCCAGGGGAGTGACCCTTGCCTAAGGGGTTGCTCCCCTTGAGTGACATTGGCGCACAAAAAAAATCCCTAGTGTCTGGTGGTTTCTGCCCCCCTTGGGGCAGATCGGCCTAATAAAAATAGGCTGCTCTGCCCCCAAGGGTGACAGAAATGGCCTATAAATAATTTCAAAAATGAAAAACATGTCAAAAATGAAAAACAAAAAAATATCCCTGGTGTCTAGTTGCTTCTGCCCTCCCCCTCTGGGTAGATCGGCATAATTAATATAGGCTGATCTGCCCCCAGGGGGCCAGAAAAGGCCTAATAATTAATTGTCCCCCTGGGGAGCGGCCCTTGCCAAAGGGGCCACTCCCCTTATTTAAACACACACAAAAAAAAAAATCCCTGGTGGCTAGTGGGCATTACTGCAGCCCAATCGCTTCACTATTGGGCTGCAGAAATTCTTACAGAGACATGAGAGGAAAGGCTTTTCCTTTACTTTCACGCCTCTGCCTGCGTCCACCTCCCGGTCAAGATGGGAGGTGACCTCTGATGAGGTCAGCTCGCAATTTGCATGCTGACGTCATCAGACGTCACTGAGGGGACTGGGGGGTTGGGGGTGGAAGGGAAAGCGATTCCCCTTCCATCCCTGATGGGGGGGTGTGGGTGGGAGGCCCAAGGGAGGAGCACTAGAGCTCACCCTGTGGGCCGGGTGCAGGACAAGCTGGTCTCGTCCCCAGAACACGGGAACCATGGCTGAGGGGGAGACCAGCTCGTCCAGGGCACTCTAGGGGTTAAAGGCCCTGATCCCGAGTTATAGGCCTGAACTGCAGATGAGGGCCTATAACAAAGGTGATGGCCTTTAACAACAGGTATAGCCGGAGGCAGAAGGCATATAAGGCTATTAGAACATTCCACACATTAAGGGTAAAATGTTCTAAATTAAAAACAAGAAAACCCTTCATTCCGAAGGTCAAAACTTTCTCTGGGTTCCTAGGATTAGGAAAGTAAGAGAGGGTTAAGTTCTTTTAGATTTCTAGCTCCTAAGCTGTGCAACACGCTCCTATCGCACATTAGACAGGAGAAATCAGTAATCCCCTTTAGGAAACTACTAAAAACACATTTACTTTATTGACTCATAGATATTCTTATCCAGAGCAAAGATCTTACCAGCGCTGGGAGGCCTGTTGGGTGGCCATGCGCTATATAAATCCTGGGAAATAGAAATAGAAATGTATCTTTAGAAGTTACAGCAAAGGCACTAGACCTGACTCATTTATTATGAGAAACATATGTTAAATCCAGTAGACTTTTAAAGAGGATTGTTATTTCATTGTGTTAAAACCTGTTGACTGTATGGAGCCCTGTAGACTGGTATCTTCGTACATGGAATCTCACAGATTTGCAAAGAAGCCAATAGATTTGGTTTTGGTTATCACCGCTGCCAAGTGGTAGAAGATTTTCACTGTAATTAACCTTGCCAGATGCTCTTAAAAAAGATTGTGAATTATTTTACAAGTTGTAATTTTATATATTTTTGTAATTGTGTGCATAGTATTTCGCACTTTGTGTATTAAACTGTCTAGCTTTGCAGTTTTAGTGCCTGACAGGTTTTTGTAAGCAGGAAAATAAGAATCATAAAAATACACATGTAAATGCAAATACATAGATAGAGGGGCTTGGGTCAGCCCTCCTCATCTATTTATCTCTTTGAGTGTCATTCCCATTATTCTTCTGCATGGGGTAATGGGTCAGTCCCCTTTAGTCTTTGGTTCTATTGTCCTGTGAGTAATGGCATATTGCCTGATTTCCATTTGCACATCTGCCTGAAAAATGAATGTGTGTTGTGTTCTGTGTCTATGTAATGATGTAATACTCTAGAATGTGGGAATGGTTGCTAGCTTGGAATTGAGTAACATGAAGATTCCTGCTGCAGTTGCTTGGTGGTGTTGTTGGGGCTGAGGTTGAGGTTGCTAGGAGATGTTGGTGGCAGTCTGACCGCCACTGCGAGTCTGGCGGTACTAGGACTGCCAGACTCATAATGAGGGGCTGAATATTCTAAAAAAAGACTTTTCTTTATTTAGTAAAACTCCTTAACAGTGCTTTTGGTTGGATAAACCAGCAGAATGTAACTGCACCTCCATTTTTTTAAAATCACCAGGTTATCCTCCTATACAATGGCAAAAATGGAGGAACATTTTCAGTCATTATGCCAGAGTTTGTAGCACCTCACTCAGTGTGGAAAGAAAGTCATCTTTGTTGATCCATTGATGAGGACATGAGGGTCAAGAGGTCTTTGCACTTCTCCCTGACCTCTCAGATAATGATTCACTGAATTTGAATGAGTATGAAATATGTCTAAAAAACTGGATTTACATCACTTTCCCAAGGTGAGCACTGTATTGGAACTATATCATTTGGGAGGAGAATGCAGTGCCAAGGGGAATCTGTTGAGCAATATATCACAGAATTCCATAATTTGCGTGTGGTTTTGGAAGGTCTCTTGAAGAACGTTTATGAGACACTGTGCTGCTTTACTCTTCAGAATATCAAAACTATGCACTTCAGGATATTTTAAGGCACAATGTAAAGCAATCACTCTCAAACACCTTCGTAAGTAGAATAATCAAGTTTATTTAACCTCTTAAATGAGGGCGTCGGCCACTGGCCGACGCCCACACACCCTCCCTGGTGCGGGTCACGACCAGTGGCCGACACCAGGAAGGGCATTAATAAATCCTCGGGTGCGTCGCACCCGAGGATTTATTTTTTATTTTTTTTCCCCCCCCGGGAGACACGGAAGCTACTGTGTCTCCCCCCGCCCCCCACCCGCCCCTTTGTGACGTCAGCGCGCCGCGAGGCGCGCTGACGTTGCAAAGGTGTTTTCCCCATGAAAGCAGGAAGCAGCCTTGCGGCCGCTTCCTGCTTTCATGGGGAAAACGGCCTTTTTCACGTTCGGGAAGGCCTCGTAAGAAAGGGGAGAGTCTCCCCTTTCTTACGAGGCCTTCCTGAAAGTGTTTCCTGGCCCCCGATCGCAGCACAGCTGCGATCGGGGGCCAGGAAACACTTTCAGGAAGGCCTCGTAAGAAAGGGGAGACACTCCCCTTTCTTACGAGGCCTTCCTGAAAGTGTTTCCTGGCCCCCGGTCGCAGCTGTGCTGCGATCGGGGGCCAGGAAACACTTTCAGGTTTCCTGGCTCCCCCGATCGCAGCACAGCTGCGATCGGGGGGGTCAGGAAACATTTTGAAAAGGCCTCGTAAGAAAGGGGAGACTCTCCCCTTTCTTACGAGGCCTTCTGAAACTGTTTCTGGCCCCCGATCGCAGCTGTGCTGCGATCGGGGGCCAGAAACAGTTTCAGAAGGCCTCGTAAGAAAGGGGAGAGTCTCCCCTTTCTTATGAGGCCTTCTGAAACGGTTTCCTGGCCCCCGATCGCAGCACAGCTGCGATCGGGGGCCAGGAAACCCCACTAGACACCAGGGATTTCACTTTTGGGGGGCAGCCCCCCCCCGGAAAACGGGCCGCCCCCCCCGGATAATTTTCCTAAAAAAATAAAAAGGTAGGTGCCCCCTGGGGAGGGGGGGGGGGGCGATCGCGCCCCCCCCCCCCCAGGGGATTTTTTTTTTTTAAAAAAAAAAAAAAAAAAAAATGAAATGACAGGGGGTCGCCCGTGGGCAGGGTGACCCCCTGTGGGGGCATTTTTTTTTTTAGATGTTGTAGGGTTTCCCTGGGGGGCATTTTGGCCCCCAAGGAAACCATACAACAACTAAAAAAAAATATATGTATATATCTATATATATATATCTATGTAGATAGATATATCTAGGTACATGGATATATCTATAGATATATCTATGTAGATATATATTTATATATATATATATAGGTAGATCTGTATCAAAGAGATTTATAAAGCGCGCTACTCACCTGTGAGGGTCTCAAGGCGCTGGGGGGGGGGACGGGGGGGAGGGAAAGGGGCTAGGAGGTTCACTGTTCAAAAAGCCAGGTTTTGAGGCCCTTCCTGAAAAGAAGTAGGTTTTGGGTCTTGCGAATGTGGGTTGTGAGTGCGTTCCATGTTTTGGGTGCAATGTAGGAGAAGGATCTGCCCCCGGTGGTGGTGTGTTTGATGCGGGGGTCAGAGGCGAGAGAGAGGTCAGCTGAACGGACGTTTCGTGTGGGGGTGTGGAAGGTGACTCTCGTTGAGGTAGGCAGGGCCTGTGTTGTGGAGTGATTTGTGTGTGAGGATGAGGATCTTGAAGGTGATCCTTTTGTCAATGGGGAGCCAGTGGAGGGATTTGAGGTGTGGAGAGATGTGTTCGTGTCGGTGGAGGTCGAGGATGAGTCGTGCTGCTGAGTTCTGGATGCGTGTAGTTTGCACTTGAGTTTTAGAGTGGTGCCGGTGTAGAGGGCGTTTCTGTAATCAAGCCTGCTGCTGATGAGTGCGTGAGTGACAGTTTTTCTGGTCTCTGTGGGGATCCATTTTAATGTTTTTCAGTATACGGAGTTTGTTGAAGCATGAGGAGGTAAGAGCGTTGATTTGTTGGGTCATAGAGAGGGAGGAGTCTAGGATGATGCTGAGGTTGCGTGCGTAGTTGGCGGGGGTGGGTGCAGGGCCTAGCGTGGTGGGCCACCATGGGGGGTCCCAGGTTTTTTTGGTGAGGGCCAAAGAGGATTATTTCGGTTTTGCTTGAGTTGAGTTTCAGGTGCTTGGCTGTCATATATACATCACTTTTGTCAATATGTGTGTGGTTTCCCTGGGGGGAAAAGGGTCCGACTTGTCTAGTGGCAGTTTTAGTGCCATAAAGAAGCGCAGAAGGTTTATATGCCTACTGCAAAGAGCACATCTGTATTTTATGTAAATAGCTGAGTACATTAGTAAAGTCTATGGAGAGATGAAGGGCACTTTTGCTGGGTGGTAATGAGGGAATCCGAGGAGGAGGGAGTGGGAGCACCAATAATGATTGTTGGACTGGGCGCAGGAGGTGCTAAAGACTGTGACGAATGGTATGTGACAAGGTGTTTTTTGAGTGTCTTGAAAGTACATGCTGATTGAGGGAAGAAGCGCAGGTAAGGTGGCCTCTACTGTTGCACGTATCTCACACACACCATCGATTTTGTGACTGTCTACGTAGGCTAGTGTTTTAGAGCAACAGTTTAGCCAATAGCAGAGATGGCATCTTGATGGATGACTGCTGCCTGCACTCGGGTTATAGAGGACCGCTCTGACATAGGATCAGAGACTGAGACATCAGATACTGAGACAGCATCTGAGGGATAGGACAATGGCGCAGACTCTGGGAGTGATTTTTCAGTCAGAGGAGTCCCATTCGAAAACTCCTCTTCCAGTACATTATGAGGGAGGTGATGAGGACAGTCCTGCTGTCCCTTCGCAAGCTGTTCGTGCAACTGGGTAATAGTGGGTTAGGCCAACCCAGAGAGCAGGTGAATGCGGCGGCAAGCAGAGAGAGAGTGCTCTCTTGGGAGCTCACCAATTTAGTTCAGCCCCAAATTCCACCACCCAAATCATATTGTGGAGACATCAAAATTGTCTATGGCAAAACAAACTGGTTTTGTAAGGCAGGCACCTGTGTTTTTGGTCCTGGATTCGGCGGCCATATAGAGAAACACACTAAACCCAAACATTTCTGGAAACTAGACATTCGGGGGAGTCCACAGAGGTGTGACTTGTGTGGATTCCCCAAAGTTTTCTTACCCAGAATACCCTGCAAAGCTGAAATGTTGAGAAAAAACTCTATTTTTCTCGCATTTCTGTCACACAAACTACAGGAATATGCTGGGATCCACAACATTCCTACCACCCAGTGACTCCTCACCTGTCCTGATAAAAACACTACCCCACTTGAGTGCCTACACCTAGTGCCTGTGTCAGGAATGGATCACCCCAGGGTCAACAGCTGCCTCACGTAAGGACCAACATTGACTGTTGTGTGATCTATTCCTGTCGCAGGCACCAGGCCTAACCACACAAGTGAGGTATCATATTTATCGGGAGACTTGGGGGAACGCTGGGTGGAAGGAAATTTGTGGCTCCCCTCAGATTCCAGAACTTTCTGTCACCGAAATGTGTGGAAAACGTGGTATTTTAGCCACATTTTGAGGTTTGCAAAGGATTCTGGGTAACAGAACCTGGTCCGAGCCCCACAAGTCACCTCATCTTGGATTCTCCTGGGTTTCTAGTTTACAAAAATGTGCTGGTTTGCTAGGTTTCCCCAGGTGCCGGCTGAGCTAGAGGCCAAAATCCACAGGTAGGCACTGTTTTCTATGAAAAAATGTGATGTGTCCACGTTCTGTTTTGGGGCATTTCCTGTCGCGGGCGCTAGGCCTACCCACACAAGTGAGGTATCATTTTTATCGGGAGACTTAGGGGAACGCCGGGTGGAAGGAAATTTGTGGCTCCTCTCAGATTCCAGAACTTTCTGTCACCGAAATGTGAGGAAAACTTGTTTTTTTAGCCACTTTTTGAGGTTTGCAAAGGATTGTGGGTAACAGAACCTGGTCCGAGCCCCGCGAGTCACCCCTCCTTGTATTGCCCTAGGTCTCTAGTTTTCAGAAATGCACAGGTTTGGTAGGTTTCCCTAGGTGCCGGCTGAGCTAGAGGCCAAAATCTACAGGTAGGCACTTCTCAAAAAACACCTCTGTTTTCTTCCAAAAATTTTGATGTGTCCACGTTGCGCTTTGGGGCGTTTCCTGTCGCGGGCTCTAGGCCTACCCACACAAGTGAGGTATCATTTTTATCGGGAGACTTGGGGGAACGCCGGGTGGAAGGAAATTTGTGGCTCCTCTCAGATTCCAGAACTTTCTGTCACCGAAATCTGAGGAAAACTTGTTTTTTTAGCCACTTTTTGAGGTTTGCAAAGGATTCTGGGTAACAGAACCTGGTCCGAGCCCCGCGAGTCACCCCTCCTTGGATTGCCCTAGGTCTCTAGTTTTCAGAAATGCACAGGTTTGGTAGGTTTCCCTAGGTGCCGGCTGAGCTACAGGCCAAAATCTACAGGTAGGCACTTCTCAAAAAACACCTCTGTTTTCTTCCAAAAATTTTGATGTGTCCACGTTGCGCTTTGGGGCGTTTCCTGTCGCGGGCGCTAGGCCTACCCACACAAGTGAGGTATCATTTTTATCGGGAGACTTGGGGGAACGCCGGGTGGAAGGAAATTTGTGGCTCCTCTCAGATTCCAGAACTTTCTGTCACCGAAATCTGAGGAAAACTTGTTTTTTTAGCCACTTTTTGAAGTTTGCAAAGGATTCTGGGTAACAGAACCTGGTCCGAGCCCCGCGAGTCACCCCTCCTTGGATTGCCCTAGGTCTCTAGTTTTCAGAAATGCACAGGTTTGGTAGGTTTCCCTAGGTGCCGGCTGAGCTAGAAGCCAAAATCTACAGGTAGGCACTTCTCAAAAAACACCTCTGTTTTCTTCCAAAAATTTTGATGTGTCCACGTTGCGCTTTGGGGCGTTTCCTGTCGCGGGCGCTAGGCCTACCCACACAAGTGAGGTATCATTTTTATCAGGAGACTTGGGGGAACGCCGGGTGGAAGGAAATTTGTGGCTCCTCTCAGATTCCAGAACTTTCTGTCACCGAAATCTGAGGAAAACTTGTTTTTTTAGCCACTTTTTGAGGTTTGCAAAGGATTCTGGGTAACAGAACCTGGTCCGAGCCCCGCAAGTCACCCCTCCTTGGATTGCCCTAGGTCTCTAGTTTTCAGAAATGCACAGGTTTGGTAGGTTTCCCTAGGTGCCGGCTGAGCTAGAGGCCAAAATCTACAGGTAGGCACTTCTCAAAAAACACCTCTGTTTTCTTCCAAAAATTTTGATGTGTCCACGTTGCGCTTTGGGGCGTTTCCTGTCGCGGGCGCTAGGCCTACCCACACAAGTGAGGTATCATTTTTATCGGGAGACTTGGGGGAACGCCGGGTGGAAGGAAATTTGTGGCTCCTCTCAGATTCCAGAACTTTCTGTCACCGAAATCTGAGGAAAACTTGTTTTTTTAGCCACTTTTTGAGGTTTGCAAAGGATTCTGGGTAACAGAACCTGGTCCGAGCCCCGCGAGTCACCCCTCCTTGGATTGCCCTAGGTCTCTAGTTTTCAGAAATGCACAGGTTTGGTAGGTTTCCCTAGGTGCCGGCTGAGCTACAGGCCAAAATCTACAGGTAGGCACTTCTCAAAAAACACCTCTGTTTTCTTCCAAAAATTTTGATGTGTCCACGTTGCGCTTTGGGGCGTTTCCTGTCGCGGGCGCTAGGCCTACCCACACAAGTGAGGTATCATTTTTATCGGGAGACTTGGGGGAACGCCGGGTGGAAGGAAATTTGTGGCTCCTCTCAGATTCCAGAACTTTCTGTCACCGAAATGTGAGGAAAACTTGTTTTTTTAGCCACTTTTTGAGGTTTGCAAAGGATTCTGGGTAACAGAACCTGGTCCGAGCCCCGCAAGTCACCCCTCCTTGGATTCCCCTAGGTCTCTAGTTTTCAGAAATGCACAGGTTTGGTAGGTTTCCCTATGTGCCGGCTGAGCTAGAGGCCAAAATCTACAGGTAGGCACTTTGGAAAAAACAGCTGTGTTTTCTATAAAAAAATTGGATGTGTCCATGTTGTGTTTTGGGGCATTTCCTGTCGCGGGCACTAGGCCTACCCACACAAGTGAGGTATCATTTTTATCGGGAGACTTGGGGGAACACAGAATAGCAAAACAAGTGTTATTGCCCCTTATCTTTCTCTACATTTTTTCCTTCCAAATATAAGAGAGTGTGTAAAAAAGACGTCTATTTGAGAAATGCCCTGCAATTCACATGCTAGTATGGGCACCTCGGAATTCAGCGATGTGCAAATAACCACTGCTCCTCAAAACCTTATCTTGATCCCATTTTGGAAATGCAAAGGTTTTCTTGATACCTCTTTTTCACTCTTCATATTTCAGCAAATGAATTGCTGTATACCCAGTATAGAATGAAAACCAACTGCAGGGTGCAGCTTATTTATTGGCTCTGGGTACCTAGGGTTCTTGATGAACCTACAAGCCCTTTATATCCCCGCAACCAGAAGAGTCCAGCAGACAAAACGGTATATTGCTTTCAGAAATCTGACATCGCAGGAAAAAGTTACAGAGTAAAACATAAAGAAAAATGGCTGTTGTTTTCAGCTCAATTTCAATATTTTTTTATTTCAGCTGTTATTTTCTGTAGGAAAACCTTGTAGGATCTACACAAATGACCCTTTGCTGAATTCAGAATTTTGTCTAGTTTTCAGAAATGTTTAGCATTCCGGGATCCAGCATTGGTTTCACACCCATTCCTGTCACTAACTGGAAGGAGGCTGAAAGCACCAAATATAGTAGAAATGGGGTATGTCCCAGTAAAATGCCAAATTTGTGTTGAAAAATTCGGTTTTCTGATTCAAGTCTGCCCGTTCCTGAAAGGTGGGAAGATAGTGATTTCAGCACCAGAAACCCTTGGTTGATGGCATTTTCCGGGAAAAAACCACAAGCCTTCTTCGGCAGCCCTTTTTTCCCATTTTTTTGGAAAAAACAAAATTTTCACTGTATTTTGGCTATTTTCTTGGTCTCCTCCAGGGGAAACCACCAACTCTGGGTACCATTAGAATCCCTAGGATGTTGGAAAAAAAGGACGCAAATTTGGCGTGGTTAGCTTATGTGGACAAAAAGTTATGAAGCCCTAAGCGCGAACTACCCCAAATAGCCAAAAAAGGGCTCAGCACTGGGGGGGGGAAAGGCCCAGCAGCTAAGAGGTTAAGGGGCAAGTTCTCAGCTAGCAAAACTAAACCACACTAATATATATATATATACATCAGGAGAATAACATGAGAATAATGATAAAGATATAAGCACTCTGTGAATAATTGCAAGAGTAAGTGCATATAATACGAGCACACACAATATACCTCAATGCTCAATAGCATGAAAATGACTGCAAGAGTAAGTGCATAGTACGCGCGCACACACAATATACTTCAATGCTCAATAGCATGAAAATGACTGCAAGAATAAGTACACATTACGCGCGCACACACAATACACTTAATAAATTGAAAAGCTTCACCGAAAAGAGCGTCTGCATCCCTCCGCCGTACACAAAGCTGGGGAACCCAAATCAGCTGACACAGGGAGCCTCTGTTCGGGACAATCAGTCCTCCTGGTGTTGCGTCCAACCCAGGAGAGAGTTCCTAAACCAGCCCATCCAGGCCCCCAACATTTATAGTATTTACTAACGCCCAGGAGTCTTTTCTAGAAAAGACCCCCTCCTTTACAAATTGTGCAATCGGCGGTACCTTGTTCACCCTTCGAGACGTCTCCTCAGAACGGGCCAAGTTCCCAGGAGAGGACTCCAAGGTGAAGCTTGCATTCCTCCTTGTGTACAGGCGCATCCCCCTGTTGTTCTAACTGATAGCTCGTGGAATGTAAATAGCGCCCTTCGTACCAGGCAGATGGAGCGAAGTTGAGCAGAAAAACACCCCACCCTTCAGCTTGCCGAAGCTTGTGGAAAAACACAGAACAGTGCCTTACGCACCGGACCAGACTCGACAAAATGGAGTCGTGAACCAAAATGGAAGCGAAGGCCCATGAAAGCAGAGGCCAATGGTCCACACTCTGCACCACTGTTTACCTTGCACGTAGTGCTGCCGCATGCACGTAGTGCATGTAGCAATACATTTCCACCCTTGGACCATTTGGCCAACTTACAACTAAGTATATCCTATAAGCTGAAATGGCAATGCTCTTGGGCGAAACTGAGATAGAAGATTAGGCACACACTGAATACAACAACATAATGAAATCAAAATAACTGTTATGATAATGATTACACCAAAGATATAACGCAGTTGGCCTAAATTAGGCAGCCATCCAAAAGCCCAATCCCACCACCCCTTGTCAACATCCTGCTGCACCCCCTTCACCAACTTATGCAGGGCCTCTATGTGGGAGTTGATTGATATGGAGTGGTCGGATAAATTGAAGCAACATAATCCTTCAAAATCACTGCAGCCATGGTTGTGTTTAAGCAGTAAATAATCAATAGCAGCGCGATTCTGCAAAGCAGCTCTTCTAATTCCCTGTACATCTCTTAACAGCTCAGCTAAGGCAGCTGATGTATAGTTAATATTCTTGACTACTAAACATGCAAGTTTCAAACAGGTTAGGTCAGTCCGTGAGTGGCACAACGTCCGTTGTGCAGCAGTTAAGTTTTTGTCTCTTTTCTCCAATTTGAGCTGAGCAAATTTACCTATTTTCATAGGATCACAGGTCAATGAATAGCACACATCCCCACTTGAGATGTTAAACGTGAGTATAGATGTCATGTTCCTCCACAACCGCCTGCCCACCTCCGGGCAATGACGGCAGTACTCATAGAGTGACAGATGGGAGCGAACGTCACTCACATCCACCATTCCATCCTGGTTTGTATTGTTAAAGATGTGTAATAATACAGCAGCAGGAGTGGGCACTGCCACTAGACAAGTGGTAATCAAATCTTGAACGCTTTGCAGGTTACTCATACAGAAGTGAGATATATTCAGCACTTCCTGCGCTAGATGAATCCAAACATTGTTCGGTTGATGCAGCAGCGTTGGCATCTGCGGCTGACGGTTGAATTTTTGGGCTATGAGCCCCTCCCGCTCCCCGGTGGAGTCTCCCGAACGGGCTCCATACACCACACTCATGGCATAGGCACTCCACAGGATGATCTGAAAAGAACAAAGGACAAAACACGTATTATCATTCTCGCAGATAGCATTTGTCAGCGGGAACATGTTCCCATTTGTCTTGACCAGGTCGCATAATTACCAGGACATTGTCTGGTCCAGTGGCGATGACATCAGCGGGTTGAGGAGGGTTATTTGGGGATTCAATCCACACTTTGGCCCCTGGGTTCTTGTCAGTAGATCCGAACCCTCCTTTGCCTCTCACAGTGAGAAGAGCTGGGGCGCTCCCCTTCTTAACAACACCTCCATAAACCGGCATAATGACAATTTGGGCAACGCGATCACCAGGTTGCACCACTAGGTCTGTGTCACCACTGTTCAAGAGAATGACTTTCAACTCGCCTTGGTAGTCTGCATCTATCACGCCTCCTAAAACTTGGATGCCCCTCAAGGCAAGCCCAGATCGAGGGGCGATCAGACCGTAATGTTCAGGGGGAATCTGAATTCCCACCCCAGTTTCAATCAGAGTGATGTCTCTAGGTTTCAATCGATGCATGTGTAAAGCATGTAAGTCAAGTCCTGCAGATTCTGGTGTAGCTCGATATGGGGCCAAAGCTCCTGGAGCTGTTTCCCAATACACAATGGTATTGCTCGTTGTAAACGGATTAATCTGTAAAGCAGGTGTCAGCATTCTCATGAGAGGTGTCTCGGCATTTGTTAGGGGTCGGTTGTTCAAAATTTGCAAAGCATCATACAAATTATCTCTCCACCCCTTCAGTGTCCCATCATTCAGTTTACGCAATTGTTCTTTCAGCAACCCATTCATTCTCTCAATCAGTCCCGCTGCTTGTGGGTAGTAAGGTATGTGAAAAATCCACTCAATATTGCGTTGTGCACAATAGTCCTGCACTAGTCTGCCCTTGAAGTGGCTGGCGTTATCACTTTGAATCTGGAGTGGCACTCCATAGTACAGAATCAACAGATCTAGTGTTTTCAGGGTGCTCTGCTGAGTTGCGCGCTTGCAGGGAAAGGCTATGAGATAACCAGAGTAAGTGTCTACCACGGTGCAGGCATACTGACACCCTCTGCTCACTGGCATTGGTCCAATGTAATCAATCTGCCAAATCTGTCCTGGCAATTTACCTCTACCTAGCTGGCCTCTCACCACCTGTGGGACCGGTCTGTGCTGTGCATGCTGACAAATGGGACATTCAATGATCGCTGTTTTAATCAAATCTAGGGGAAGATGCATCCCTCTAATCTCAGCCCACCTGTGAGTAGCCTTTTCTCCAAGATGTCCGCATTTCTGGTGTGCCCATTTAGCCATTCCCACCAAATCAGAACTCTGCGCCTCCACTTCAGCCTCTTGAATCTTGGCTCGATCGTCTGCAAGACAATTGAACCATCGGTCTAATGAATCAGTTGGACAGTGAGCGTCCACATGATAGACAGTCACGGTGCTTTGAGGTAACATTTCCCAGATCTCCTGCCATAACTCCTTCCCCCATACCTCTTTGTTATGGATTTTGTACTGATGTGCATGCCACGTGGGAAGCCAAGTAGCTAACCCATTGGCGGTAGACCAGGAATCTGTATAAATGTGACATTTTCCGGGTAGCTCCTGTTTTAAAGCCTGATACACGGCATAAAGCTCTGCATACTGGCTACTTTTTCCCTGTCCTGTAGTTGTCAAAAGCTTCTTGGTAACAGGATTATAGGACACTGCCTTCCAGTGCCTTTTCGCTCCAACATATTTTGCTGAACCATCTGTGAACCACACATGTTTTTTGTCATCTGCAGACAAGTCTGCGAACGGCTGGCCCCACCCTACTGGGGATTCACACACTGAAGGTACATCATGCAACATTTCGGAATTCTCCACTGGAGCCTGCGCTACCTGCTCATGCAAAACGGCGGTCCCTTTTGGACCCGCTCGTGCCCTGTCCTGGACATACCATTTCCATTTTATAATGCTGGCTTCTTGCGCATGTCCAATTCTATGAGTTTTTGGGGAACTCATCACCCACTGCATGATGGGAATTTCAGGCCTTAAAATCACATTATGTCCCAGTGTAATTTGCTCAGTATCAACCAGGGCCCAATAGCAGGCCAGCAGCTGCTTCTCAAAGGGAGTATACCGCTCTCCTGCCTCAGGTAACTTCTTTGTCCAAAATCCCAGGGGCACCCTCTTTCTTCCTTGTTTTTGCCATAAACTCCAATTGGCATACTGCCCCTGGACTGTCACATTCAACTCAATCTCTCCCTCTCGAATCGGCCACAAATCCAAAGCATGCTGAATGGCGTCTTTCGCCAATTCAAACGCGCGCTGCTCCTGCTCTCCCCATTCAAACGCATTTTTCTTTCGTGTAACTTTGTACAATGGGGCCAAAATTTGAGACAAATGGGGTATATGTTGTCTCCAATACCCGAATAGTCCAATAAAACTCTGGGATTCCTTCCGATTTCGCGGTACTGCGAATTCCTTAATCTTTTGTTTCACTTTTGGCAACACTTCTCTGTGTCCCTGATTCCACTGAATGCCCAAAAATTTCACGCTCTGAGACGGTCCCTGCACTTTCTCGGGGTTAATCTCCCACCCTTGATTCTGCAAATGTTCCACCACCCTGTCTAGCTGAATTTGCACCTGTTCTTGCGTCTCTCCCTGCATCATCACGTCATCTATATAGTGGGAAATTTGCACTCCAGGAACCACGGGTACTTCATCCAAATGTTCTGCCACCAGCCGGTGGCAGATAGTGGGGCTATGTAAATACCCCATGGGTAATCTACAGAAGGTGTACTGACGCCCCGCCCATTGGAATGCCAGCTGAGGCTGGCTCTCAGTAGCTATTGGTATCGTAAAGAAGGCATTGGCAATGTCAATGGTTGCATACCAAGTCCCACTGTGTTTCTGTATGTTCTCAATCAAGGTAATGGTGTCTGGGACCGCTGCAGTCAGAGGAGGTGTATGTTTATTCAATTGGCGATAATCAATGCAAATCCTCCAACTGTTATCACTTTTACGAACAGGCCAGAGGGCATTATTCCACGCAGTGGTGATGGGAACTATTACCCCGGCCTCTAGTAAATCATGTATAGTCTGGCTAATCTCCTCATGTCCTCCCGGTATTCTGTACTGTTTCATTTGAATCACTTTAGTAGCTTGGGGAAGTGTTACCGGAGGAATCTTCAACAGCCCCACCCTTGCGGCGGCTATTGATATAAATCTTTTGGAACCAAATTGATAACATCCATCTTCCAAATGTAGGGTCATCCCTTTCAAAATGTCAATTCCAATAATGTATTCGGGAATGGGCACAATCAGGACAGTGTATTCTCTCTTTGGAAGTGCCCCTATTTTCATGGGAACCACTATCTGCACTGCCGGGGTTTCTTTTCCGCCCAATCCCGTAATGGTAAAGTACTGTCCCCTGAATTTTCTTGGATTGCCATGAATCAAGGTGGCCTCCGCTCCGGTGTCAACGAGGGCTCGAACTTTTTGAACATTTCCACGCTTCCAATAAATTTCTACTTTGACATGAGGTCTGTTATCTTTGCGAGCCCATCCCTGCACCGGAGTTTGGCCTGTTTCCTAATCTATTTTCACTCTGCGCACATCAGAGTCTGCCCAAGTCAAATCTGGATACAGTTTGCGGTAATTCTCAGGGAACTCCTCCTCCCTGTCTCTGCTTCGCAACCTCTCTGAGCTTACCAGCTCCCTCTCCCACTCTCTTCCTCGAGTTTTCCCAGAACCTGTCAGTTCTCGGTCTCTCTCCCTGCTCCGGGTTCCCTCTGCGCTTCGGTGCTCCTCCTCCCAATTTCCGTCCTCTGGGGATCTCTCTCTACTGTGGGGTTTTCTCCCTCTCTCTCCCTTTTCACTCTCACGCTCCTCCCCTCCTGCCTTTCTCTGGTTCACCACTTTGTTATCCTTCTTGTTCCCTTTCCTACTCCCCTCCTTTTTATCCAAACCGCGTTTGTGATACATTTCCCACATGTCCTTGGTGCTTATCCCATCAATTTCATTCCTGGTCACCCCATCTCGCATCAAGGCCTGAAACATGTCTCGCCTTGTCACCCTGTTGTTATCAGTACGATTCTCAGACCGTGAATTCCTCTCTGGCTTAGCCCATTCTCCTAAATCACTTAACTCACGCACCGCTTCTACCACCTGAGACAATGGGTTACCTGTCTGATTAATTAACAAAGTCATGATGACATGCTTATATGCAGGAGGAGCGGCCCTAATCAGCCGGTTTCGCACAGACACACTTAAAATTCCATTCATCAAATCATGGGCATTACCCATAAAGATAGCTGTTTTCATCCCTTCTTCCTTCAATCTCTGTACTGCATCTCTCAAAGTATACCAAGGTTTATCATTAGGCGGCCAGTCTGACTCTGTCGGATACTTCTGAGCACACCCTTGCGCCGCTAGCTCTAACAAATTGGTCATGGGACCATTCCCTGGATAGTTTCTAAACTCATTTTGAATAACCGGGTCTGTACTTAACATACAAAGCCTCGGGGCGTCGCCGTGATCCAATTGGACCCCCTGGCCCCCCATATCGTGCACCCGCACCAACCACGTAAGCAATGTTTCCCCAGACCTCTGTCGAAATCTGTCTATCACATCACTTAGTTCTTGCTGTGTATAATCCTCCAGGGCATCCAACATCACCCCTCCAGGATTAGCTGGGCTATGCTGTAACTTTCGCCGATATATGGGCTGCGCACGGACAACATTCCTGCGCTCTGTCTTCTCCTGTCTAACATCTTGGCAGTCATCGCCCCCGGACCCATCTGAAAAATCAGATGTATCCCAGATGTTTCCATCCCAAAATTCAGGGTCAAAGGCTAATCCTGCCTGAGAGATAGCTAAATGCACCTTCTTTTTATTAACTTTCCCTCTTCGTTTCTTGTGTTTATATTTAGCTACGCTAACAGCCGTTCTCTCTGCAACCAGTTGGTACATTTCCAACTTATCACTTAATAATTTATTTTGACAAGCTAGCATGGTAGAGGAATTTCGGGCTTCCACTAACTCCTTCTCCAGCTGCTCGTGGTCTTTTTGTAACTGTAAACATTTTTCATACAACTTTCGGTACGCAGAAAGCAAGATCCAGCCTCGCCTCCCCAACGCACAAACCTCCCTTCCCTTGTCAATCGAAACTTTCCGTAAACAAATGAGAAGATCTTCAGGTTCCACATTTAACATACACGCATCCCAATTTTCACACAAACCAGCACAACGTGACCATTCCTGAGCTAATAGTTTATACGGAGCGATTTCCCACCCCGGTATCTCTATGTCTGGATTTGCTACCTGAGAACCTGCTTTTGAGCTCGCTTTGATCTTATTAAGCATTTTCCCTTTTTTTTTTTTTCGAATCCTGCAAACGACTACGCCAATTTGTGCTGCTTTACTCTTCAGAATATCAAAACTATGCACTTCAGGATATTTTAAGGCACAATGTAAAGCAATCACTCTCAAACACCTTCGTAAGTAGAATAATCAAGTTTATTTAAGGGGCAAGTTCTCAGCTAGCAAAACTAAACCACACTAATATATATATATATACATCAGGAGAATAACATGAGAATAATGATAAAGATATAAGCACTCTGTGAATAATTGCAAGAGTAAGTGCATATAATACGAGCACACACAATATACCTCAATGCTCAATAGCATGAAAATGACTGCAAGAGTAAGTGCATAGTACGCGCGCACACACAATATACTTCAATGCTCAATAGCATGAAAATGACTGCAAGAATAAGTACACATTACGCGCGCACACACAATACACTTAATAAATTGAAAAGCTTCACCGAAAAGAGCGTCTGCATCCCTCCGCCGTACACAAAGCTGGGGAACCCAAATCAGCTGACACAGGGAGCCTCTGTTCGGGACAATCAGTCCTCCTGGAGTTGCGTCCAACCCAGGAGAGAGTTCCTAAACCAGCCCATCCAGGCCCCCAACTTTTATAGTATTTACTAACGCCCAGGAGTCTTTTCTAGAAAAGACCCCCTCCTTTACAAATTGTGCAATCGGCGGTACCTTGTTCACCCTTCGAGACGTCTCCTCAGAACGGGCCAAGTTCCCAGGAGAGGACTCCAAGGTGAAGCTTGCATTCCTCCTTGTGTACAGGCGCATCCCCCTGTTGTTCTAACTGATAGCTCGTGGAATGTAAATAGCGCCCTTCGTACCAGGCAGATGGAGCGAAGTGGAGCAGAAAAACACCCCACCCTTCAGCTTGCCGAAGCTTGTGGAAAAACACAGAACAGTGCCTTACGCACCGGACCAGACTCGACAAAATGGAGTCGTGAACCAAAATGGAAGCGAAGGCCCATGAAAGCAGAGGCCAATGGTCCACACTCTGCACCACTGTTTACCTTGCACGTAGTGCTGCCGCATGCACGTAGTGCATGTAGCAATACAGACACGTTATGTTAGGATGTGTGTTAGATAAGGCCAGGGAAAACACGTGGCAGATGAACAACCAATCTTTACAAGAGAAACTCACAATAGCCAAGACATATGAGCACTCTAAAGCTTGTGTAAATACCATTTGTAAAGATTCTGTGTTGGATATAAGTGAAAGCTCAACTGTAAAAGTTATACAAGATAAAATGGTAAAGGATAACGCTATAGTTCAGCCTAAGACATCAACAAAGTCAAAGTTGTTTCAGGGAAAGTATTTTCATTGGGGTAACCTGGGTCACATGGCAAACAGCAAGGATTGTCCAGGTTGGAAGGTAGCATGTAAAAATTGTGGATGTAAAGGTAATTTTGCTAAGTGTTGCAGATTGTCAAAGAATTTGAAAAAAGCGAGGGACGTTGAATGTGATGAAAGTGATCTATGTGAAAAAGTTGCCATTTTGGAAGTGAAAGAGTGTTCCTCCGATGGTCCCATGGAATTTGTTTTAGCTAATGAAAAACCAGTTAAAATGCTGTTTGATTCTGGTGCTACAGTAACTCTTATCCCAAAGGAATTTTACGAGCATCATTTACCAAGGAAAGGAAAACTGTTGAGACCAGACATAAAGCCGAAGGGATATGGGGGAAGAACCCATTGATTTACTTAGGTATTTCTGAGGCACAATTGAATTCAAAAATAGGATTGTACTGTGGAAAATATATGTGTCCATGAAAGGAGATTCTCTAATAAGTTGGTTCCACCAGCGTGATCTTTATGTATTTCAATTATGTATTTTATTATGTCAAAGAGATGCCACCTTTACGAAGTATTTCAAGTGGTTGTGATAAATGGATGAAGCAGTTTCCTGGTGTTTTTGCAAATAAGTTGGGGTGTCTTACAAATTATGTTAATCCCATAAAACTCAAATCTTATGCACTTCCGAAAGTGGCTAAATTCAGAAATATTCCTTGTTTAGTAAAAACCTGTATGGGGAAGAATTAGATAAACTGGTTAACAATGGTATAATACCAGACTTAGAAGCTACAGAGTGACTTTCTCCTGTTGTTATGGCAAGGAAAGCCAATGGTGAGATCAGACTTTGTGGGGATATTAGAGAACTTAACAAAGCAGTAGTGGCCGACCACTACTCTTTGCCTAACATAAACAAAATGTTGAGATCTCTTAATGGCGCCAGGCATTTCTCCTCACTTGATTTAACCTCTGCAAACCACCAGATAAAATTGCACCCCGTTTCTCAGAATTTTACATCTTTTGTTACACCCTTTGGCACTTTCAAATATTTGAGGATGCCTTTTGGGCTGATATCAGCTGCCTCTGTTTCTCAGAGAGAGATGGAGAAGATTGTTAAGGTCATCAAAGGTCTCAAGGCGTATCAAGATGATGTCTTGGTATATGGTGTGTCTCTAAGTGAACACTATGATAGATTGAGAAATGTTCTTTCTAAATTGCAATATGCTTGTATAACATTGAAGTCTGAAAATTATAAAGTCAATGTTAAAGAAAATGAATATTTTGGTCATATTCAGGATCTCAGATCAGACCCAAAACCTCTTTAGTAGAAGCCATTAACAATCTACAAGCACCTGAAAGCAAAGAGGAGCTGGTGAAGTTCCTTGATAGAACTGAATTCTATAACACATTTGTCTGACAATTTGCAGAAAAAGTAAGATATATGAGGAGCTTGTTGGGAAAAGAGAAAGAGTTTATTTGTTGTCAAAAGAGTGATGAGAAATTAAGGGTGTCAAGTTGTGTTTAGAGGAATCTCCAAGCTTGGAGAGTTTTGATCCAAGAGATGAATGTTATATAGTAACTGATGCAAGCTCAAACGGTTTGGGAGTGATGCTTATGCAAAGTGCTAATGGAAAAGATAGGACAATCTTGTTTATATTAAGGGGGTTAAGATGAACAAAACTTAACTATTCTCTGGTAGAAAAGGAGGTCCTGGGATCTTGTTGGTCAGTACGCAAGCTAAAAAGAAATCTTTGGGGAAGCAAATTTGAGATCAAAACTGATCACAAGCCCCTTAGAGAAGTATTTAAAAAAATAGATTTTGTGTAGCATAGAATTTGTAAGTGGGTTGTTGCCCTTCAAGAATTTGAATTTGACATAACGTATGTGCCAGGTGCCAATAGCCTTTTAGTAGATTGCTTTTCAAGAATGTGTAACACAAAGAAATAACTTTCAGATGAGGAAGATTTTTTTGGTGGTGAAGATTGTGAAGAAGAGGTAAACGCCTGTTTGCTTACTTAGAATACTGTGTCAGGAGACAAATGGAGAGAAGACTTAAAGAAAGATGTTGTAGTGCAAAAGATTGTTGGTATGATTTCAAGTGGTTGGTGTAACCATAGTCAATGGATTGTTAATGAGAGTGAGCAAGTTAGTTCCTCCCTAAAACTTAAGAAAGAGATTGGTCAACAGTGCCCAAGCTGGGCACATGTGGATTGTCAAATCCAAAGAAAGCGTCAGGTAAGGATATTGGTGGCCAGCAATGGACCTGTTGATTGAAAGAGCGCCAAGGAGTTGTCTGGAATGCATACAGAGTGACAAAGTTCTTAAATGCAGGACACAACCGATGGTGATGAGGGAACAAGCCTTTGGCCCTTGGGTAGCTATTGCAATGGATATTCTTGGCCCTGTGGGAATCAAGACACATGATAGATACGTTCTAGTGTGTGTCAATACGTTTTCATGTTGCCCAGAAATAAAGATAGTGAATTCTGTGGTGTCTGGAGTGATTATAGATTTTTTGGAGGTACTGTTTGAAAGGGAGAGTTATCCATCAACAATACTCACTGATAATTATGTTCAATTAACCATGTGTGTAGTAGCAGAGTTCTTGACAGCCAGGGGCACCAAGCATAAAAGGGCTGCTCTGTACCATCCAGAAAGCAATGGTATTGTGGAAAGATTTAAAAAAGTATTGAAAAAGAGTTTACAGCAAGCTGTGGTAAGTGGGGTGAATTGGGAGCTAAAGATAAGAAAAAAGTGTGAGGCTGGTGTTGCACCTTTTAAGTTGTTTAAGGGAAGAAGTTCTAATAATGAAGTGATACCCAAGTGGGTGAATACGAAAAGGATGAAGGTTGATAGTCAGGTAGGGAAAAAAGGATTGAAGAAAAAGGAAAGAGAGAAGATGGTGAAAAGGGAAATCATCATATGATCAGAGAAAGGCTGCAAAAAACAGTGGTGCAAGTCTGTGATTGGGTGAAAATAAAATCCCCAAGGAATGGGAGGAAGGTTTCGAAGTTCAGTCAACATTTGAAGGTCATTAAATTGTTCAATAATGCTGTACAAACGAGTGATCACAGAGTATGGAACTTAAGCAGGGTTGCCAAATACTATCCTGTTGGAAAGGATTCTCAATGTCCTCCTGAGACTTGTGTTGGTGAGGAAGATGTGAGTTAACCACAGGGTCGACCACAACGAGTCAGAAGGTTCCCCTGCAGCTACAAGACTGTGTTTGAAGTTTTTCCCTGCTAGGAAAGTTTATCTTGGTCTTCATTTATCTATATTGTACTGATAAAGAAGATTAGGCCACGACAACAAACTCTTGTGAATTATTTTGATGGAGAACACAACAATGTGCTTCAATGCCTGAAGCAGTGATCCAGTCTTCTAGGTTTCCATTTTCTCCTTTTTCATTTCGTTATTTTTCAGAGAATCCATCAGCTTCCCAGATGGTGTGACCAACAGCTTGTTTGCCGCTCATTTTATGTGCAGTGTGCTGCATCCCAAGCAACAACATCATCTGGGTGGCTGTCTTCCAATGGTATTGCCCTTAGCTATTGTTTTACAATTGCAAGATGGCCACACATTTAAAAGTAACATTTTGGCCATCTTGGATTAGTACAACAAAGATAAACTGTTCACAGTACCATTTAAAGATGGCAGCAGGGGTGGCTCCTCCGTAATAGAGGAGGAGCATTGCCCCCCTGCTCAGCACCAGGGAATGAAAAATAAAGTGATGATAAAACAATTTTATTTTTCATTCCCTGTCTGAGTGAGCCGATGCTGCAACTGTAGGGCTGGCGGGACAGAGTCAACCTCCATGGAGGAGGGAGGAGGAGGAGTGGTGGGCACTGGAAAGTGTGCATGTTGGTTTAGCCAGCTGTTTCAGGTCGGCCAAACCGACATGTGCATGTACATTTCCAACCCGGCTGTGTTAGACAGTGGGTTGGAGAAGTCGCACAGGCCTGCGGTGCCTGAGCGAGCATTCACCAACCTGCTCAGGCCATTCCCAATGCTGCTCTCATGCTTGCTTTAGCAAGAGAGCAGCATCTGGATTGGGAGCCTGTGCCCTAGTCACTGTGGGAAGAGAGGAGCGATAGAGGCGGCTGGCGGCAGGATGGCTGGACAGGTAAGTTTTAATTTTTTTATTATTTATTCCCCTAACATCACTACTCACCCCTGCCCACTCCGCCACCTGAGACTGGCAGCAGCCACCACTGGATGGCAGCCCATTTTGATATTTACTTAACAGCCATCTTAGTGCATATTGTTATTTTTCCATTCCAAGATGTTTTAATACATGGTGGCCATGTTCGAACTTTAAAACAATAATACACCATGCACAATATCATTCTAAGATGGCTGTCTGCTAACATGTTTAATTTATTGTTATTGCAAGCATGTGCCTGCCACAATTAGGGTGCAGCATTTTTACTTTTTTTCTATTTTTAGTCTTTTAATTTATCTTCCATATGCTGGTTAAGTTTGTGTATGTTTTCTAGGTGATAAGTGAGTGAATGAATGCAAGACTCAATCACTGGGTGGGTGTAGAGATGCATGAGTGCATGGATTAGTGATAGTGTGTACCTATGATGAGCTGTTGTGTGACTCAGCCTATCAGCGAATGAAATACCACTTTTAAGCCAGCCCACACAAAGAAACTATTGGTTACAGACATAAAAATAAAAATACGTACAAAATTACAGTTGGCAAAACAGATATACGCCCTCATTACGAGGCTGGCAGTCATCAGACCGCCAGCCTTGCCGTGGCAGTCCTACCGCTCCAGAGCCGGCGGAAAGGACCGCCACATTAAGAGTTGTGAGGCTTGGCAGATGCCAAGCCTCCACAACCCTGCCAAGCCCACTGGTGTGGTCGCACCGCTGCTGCTGGGGGAGCACCTCCACCCCGGTAGCAGGCCTCAGGCTGCCATCCGGATAACGAGCTACAAACCACTAGGCTTTCCGTGGCAGTCACCCCGCCACAAAAACCATGGCGGTAACGCACCCGGCAACAGGAATGAAGATTCCTGTCGCCAACACACACATACACACATGTCCGCACACGTGCACAGAATCCCCCCACCCATCCACACTCACACACACCTTCACGCATGCATACATACACATACACACACATTCAGCATACTCATACATGCACTCAGACACACCCACTCACTCACATTGATCAACACAACCCCTGTTCATGCGCACATACACGCACACACACATTTACACGCACGCATTCAGCGAGATGCACACACGCACCCTAACACACAGACTGCCTTCCCCCTTCGGACACCCACTTACCTCCTCAGTCGAGGGGGAATTCCAGGAGGGGATGGGTCCTGGCGGTTTTCCCTCCCTGTCACCACAACCACAGCAGGACTCAGCCAAGCTGTATTATGGCTTATAATACGACGGGCAGAGTCCTGCTGGCGTGGCGGTGCCAACGAGGAACCGACCTCTGCAGCGCCAACTGCCAGCACAACTGCTGGCTGATTTCCGCCTCAATAATGGCGGAAAGCAGCCAGCACTCGTGATATGGCAGTCTGCTGACCGCCAGCACTTGAGGTCGTCCGGCAGGTTGGGCTTTGGCGGTCAGTGAAATTGACCTCCAAAGTCCAAATGACTACCATAGTGCCTTGACTCAACTGCCCTATTTCGACTCTAAAACATTTTATCACCGCCACCACTAACATTTAACATTTCTCCTTCAATAACAGACCTGTACCACAAATCTGGAAAAAAAGATTTATCACACCTTAAAAAATCCAGTCTAACCATTGGGAGTAGTAAATTACAGGCCTATTTCAATTCTTACAGTTTCGAAGCTGGTGAAAAAATATTTATCATATCAGTTAGCCACATATTTAGAGAGGTATTGGCTCCTAGATGACAGTTAAATGAGTTTGAGGTAAGAAGTAGGTGCAGCGGTTGCTCTGGTCTCTGTAATCAAGAATAAGACCTGCCTTTGCTTGGTTCAAATCTTTTCTTGTTAATAGGGATTTTACTCTTATGTTACCATCTGTTGAACCATATTTACCAAGTGCGGAGTACCTTGGGGATCAGCTCTTTCCTAATCTTTTGTAATCCATGTATCTGCTCCTTGTCAAATAGTGTTAAAAAGCTTTGAAGTGAGTATTGTTTCTCATACTGAAGAAACACAGTTGATCATACATGTAGACAAACCATTTTAACTATTCAAGATCAATTACCAGTTTGCCATTCTTCAATATTAGGTTGGATGAATTAAAATGTATTAAAACTGAATGGAGGCAAAACTGGGCTGATGGTATTGAGAAAAATAACTTCTTTATAGCCTATTAACTTTGAGCTTCTCCCACCAGATAAGAGTGAAGAGTATGGGCCTTTTCATTTATAGTGTGTTAAGTCTAACCCCATATGCAAATAACTGGGGTTCATCATCTAAGTAAGAAAGGTCCTGCCGTTAATTCCTCAAGCTCTCTAATTGGCCCAATAAAGCAGTTGCCTGTTATCTGGGTCTTGTAGCAAAATCAGTTAAATAATTACAGCAGGTTCCAAATCAAGCATTCTGAAGCCTTCAGCGCCTTACATTGGTTACTGATATGTAAGCGCATCAGATTTAAGACACTATGCTATTGTTGCAGAGCATAACAGGAAATTCTTCCAAGACATACTCCCAAGATATATTTTGTTCTTGGTCAGTTTGGTCCAAAAAGCTAGCATTAATTTACATCCTGTGTGTTACAAAACAAGAATGCGGGGGAAGGGATACAAACCTTTCTCTCCAACTTTGTGGAAGTCTTTGGATTTTGGAGGATTTTTCTTCATTTAGGAACATGCTGAAAACATGTTTATTTGCTAATCCAGTTCAACATGTACTCACCACATGGGCCATTTTCTTTCAGTTCATCAGCCTAAGACAATTTGTCATACATCTGTGGGGTATAATTAATTAATCAATTCATTAATTCATTCATTTATTGTACAATCCTTCCTAAAATGGCATAACAAAGATTATAGAAGTGCAAATATTCCACCCTGAGGGTTTGTCAGAAGAGGTAACAGCACCAATACTCTTCCATACTGTGGTAATCTGTTAGACTCCCTGTAACAAAATACCTGTGCACATGCTTTAACACAGTGTAATGACATTCTCTCATAAAAGGCCTATTGCTTTATCATATGATTTTCTCTTCCAATAGTTGAGGGATATTTCATAATAAACAAATCAGGCGTGTAGCTGTAATCATTGACTTTCCACCATAAACAAACCCTGTGGTGCTGTATATAACACAAGCTTTCTAACAAGGCAAAAAGTGCAATAAAATCACTATTTTCAACAAGAAGCACATATCTTCTGCCCAATCAAAATCTGTATGGAGTGCAATCAACATTTGGGCAGAGCCAAAGCTCCTCTCTCAGTTATCACAAATATATACAAAGCTGCATTTTGCAAAACAATAGAAAACCCTTCCTAAATCGGTGTAAGGAGGGCTCTCAAAGTGTAAATATTCTACCATCCAGTTTTGTCACAGGCTTTAACCGGCACCAAAATCCTTGCCTATTGTGGTAATCTGTGAGACTCTAACAAAATACTGTCTACCAGATTTAACAGTGTAATCATTGGCAATCCACGCTTAGAGTCCAATGAGCTTGTACATATGTTTTAAATAACTCAGGCCTACTGCCTTTGTGGTAACTTTTCATATTACACAGATCAGGACTATAGCCTTGATCATTAGCTTGTCACCATAACCAACACAATCCTGCTGCATTGAACATAAGCTTTCCAGCAAGCCAACAAGTGCAATACATGCACGTTTTGAGAGCAGAAGGGTACAACTTCTGTCCAATCAAATGTTGTACTCAAGGTAATCAGAGTTTGGGCGAGCCAGACCCCTTTAAGTATGCTGCCTAAAGCTCTTTATATGTTGATTACATGAGGTAAAGCAACAGCTGTGCTGTCAAGCTAGACTTAAAAAAACACTTCTAAACACCACAATTTTCAATTGCATGGTCATGTAGTATCTTCCATCCCTATTCCATCGATTACAAAAACACCACTACTCTTCAACCTGAAGCGCTTTGTTACAGCTGCACCTCCACACAAAGACTCTTTACGTACACAACTGGCACTCCACCCTGCACTCACAGTGTTGCAGCAAAGAAAAGCATCTTCTGCCTTCTTCAACTAGCATCCTCTCTTATGGGTTCTGCTTTCTGGTGCACGTGGCATACATCTCAACTACAGCTGCATGGAGGCAATACTGGCAGTTTGCTACAAGGCATAAATGCCTAAGGGATCCTCTTCTTTCCATGACAGAGGCAGAGGTAATTATTTGGACAATGCAGATAGAGGTAACTGCCCAAGGTTGGGAGATGTAGCTCAGGTGTAGCAGGTGAACATCAGCTGTGGGCATTTTGAGGGTCTTACAGACTGCAACAATAATTTACAAAGAATGTATAGTATTCTTCATGGCCAATTGGTCAGATTGGAGCTAAATTACATCGTCTACCTCTTGTTGGCAACAAAGGATGCAAATAAAGTACAACTGAATGTTGTCTAGGCCAATGAAAATTATACAATTGGGTCCACTGTTCCGGATTATTGAGCCATCCTTGTGATTTTGTTGTCTCATCTCCTCAACCTTAAAGGCAGTACTCCCCAATTTGTTGATGGATCCTTTTGTAGGTCATATGGGGTCCTATAGACATGTAGGTGCTAGGTTTCCGCTGAAGAATTAGATGGTGCTAAGGGTCCAGCTCAAGGGGACAAGAACTAGTGGTTTAACTAGATGGAATAGTGTGGAAGCTCAAGCTTAGTCTGCACACATGGGTCCTCAAACCATACAATAGTCAAAATAATAAGACCAATAATTTGGCTTTCAACATAACAGAAGCTTATTTTAATTATTGATCTGAAGAATGTAATCTACTTTATCACCATATTTACCTCAATGACCTGTACATTGTTGCATAATTATCTGGTTCAGTGTTTAAACATAAATATTTATCATGTTATTTTTGTATGATATTTATCTTGATGACAAATAGATGATTTTAGCCTTTGATGCCAAATGCCTAAGAGGGATGGAGCCTGACATCTCCCCTCCTACCAATGTGGACACCCTGAGGAGAGCAACCCTGCGTTAGAGCTAAATTACAGATGCTACCTGCAGTCAAGCTGTACCCTCCAGCTAACCATGAGCCCAACATTTCTTTGAAAACATAGTCCTTATGCCTGGGAAGGAAATGTTCCTTTCGTGATGTACTGGCTTCTACCCCTGCCATGATTGACCAAACTGGCCTACCCTGTGTCACTGACTGTAGCAGTGTGAAAGTTACAATTCACCCTGTCAAAATATACCCTTTTCACAGGCAAAAACCTTACTATTAAATATTAATGTCACCTGTATGTAGGCCTTGTAGTCCACAAGGAAGTGTGCATGGTGTTTAAAAGTAGGTCATGTCGAAAATGTAATGTTAACATGTTCTTATAATTACTAGCACCCAAAAGCTATTTTCACTGTAGGAAATTGTGGCTGGCCCATAGAGAAAACAAGAGTACAGATAAAAATTCTAATATTAAATCTCATGATTAGGACTAGCTGGAAAATTAATTAAACAACTATGTCTAATAGTTATTAAAAGTCAATTCAATGGTGAAGTCAGATATTTATATAATCCAACAAAAGAGGGCGAGGTAGTGAGTGATTGGCGCTCCTACTCCCACAATTTATAGCTAAATGTAACTATATCAACACGGTGCACAGAACTCAGGTATCCACCCTCTAAAAACTACCTACACGATATGCCCGAAGGGATATCCAACAGTAAAATAAAGAGTAATGGCACACATGTGGTATTACACTCTAAGTAGATCAAAGTTATAATTCAGCCAAAGTAGTCTAAACACTATTTCTATCTGGTAAAATCACCAAACAATTATTCTTAAACAAATTTATTAACCCTATTTTTAATCTGAAATTCACAAAAATATATAACTGTTTACAATCATAAGTCCCAATCCATTCCAAGGCCTATATATTGTCATTAACACACAAGAGAAATAATATATTTCAGTATCAACTTCATTGTTCATATTCAACGAAGTTGATACTGAAATATATTATTTCTCTTGTGTGTTAAGGACAATATATAGGCCTTGGAATGGATTGGGACTTGTGATTGTAAAAATAGGGTTAATAAATTTGTTTAAAATTGTTTGGTGATTTTACCAGATAGAAAATAGTGTTTAGACTACTTTGGCTGAATTATAACTTTGATCTGCTCAGAGTGTAATTCCACATGTGTGCCATTACTCTTTATTTTACTGTCAGATATTTATATGCATATTAAGGAAAGTAACTTTTAGATAGCTTCCTGGATGCTAATTTGCACTTGCTCTCAAACATTTTACAGCCACTGATTAGCATTTCAATAGGTATGAAATGCCTCCCAGGAACAAATGATAAAGTGTCCAGGAAGGACAGAGGCGATTCCTTGGAGCCTCCCAGAGTAGGCAGGGTGGAGATGTCAGCAACCGTTTGTATTCCTCTGATTACTCCTTCTGTTGGGCTGTTGACATCCAGGTGCAGAAGCCTCACACCTCATTGTGCCTCTGTTGCGGATGCTTCGGAGTGAGGACAACCCTGCTATGAAGGGCAACACCTTACTCAAAGGATGTGCCTGGAGAACAGTTTGGGAAGGACGCTTGAAAGGAGAACCACCATATATTGATTCTATAGTTTGTGAAGTAAATCCACATCTTCTGTCCGTCAGTTGTATTTAAATGTAGCGACCCACTACCCTACTGTACAATGAGGGTTATTGTCTGCCTGAATACCAGTCTCCTAGAGGTGAGGGGACATCACCCGAAGTCTGTATCTATTGCTTAGAATCTGTGTACCTGTCCTGAAGTGCTTAGAAGCTGCCTGCTGAGAGAGGAAAGGAACCTGGTTACTCTGCAGGAGAAGAGACCGGCCATGAAGAGTGAGGTGCACTAAGAATAGGAAGCTGCTAGAAAGCGATGCAGGTGGAAGAGTATCAGAGTGCCCTCCTAGACTCTCCTGAAGATTTCAGGTGGGGACCACAACTCGCAGATGCCAGGATCACGAAAGCTTGGTCATGTCAGTGATTGCATTTTGGGATAGGCCTGTGTGGGGATCTAACTGCTGAAGTTGTGATCGGCCATGCAGGGCTATAGAGGAGTGCAATTTTACATTCGCATAATTAGCCCATTTATAGTAAAGTGTGTTTAAGGTTTTAAATAACGGGTACATATTAATCATATAATTTGTAGTGGGGGACAGCATTGGACATAATGAGCAGCATCCAAGTTAACATGCAAGTTAGCCATATTATATTGTCATCTTGAATGTCACATTTTGCAAGTTTAAAGCCTAGAGGCCTGCAAATGTCATTTTTGTATGTTTTGCATGTTATGTGTTTTTCTGCTGCAGATGCTGTAAGTATCTTTTGCTAGGTACTGAATAGTTTATTGTTATCTATTAGATGACTTATAGCAAGGTTCTCATCATAAGAAAAAGGTGTCAGAATTGGGGAGTGACTCGGGGGATGAGCTCACTGTAACCGTCTGTCCAGTGTAACAATTCAGGGACATAGCCATTCATGGACCAATGTGTTTCCCTGAGTTGCTCTGAAAAACAGGGTAGTTTACCTGCTCCCAGAGTATAGGGTAATATAATTGGCTCCCAAGAGTTGTGAACAAGGTGTAATGTTGCAACTAGTGTCTTGTTAAATACTAATAGTGTGTTCCTTAGACTATAGAGGAGATGCTTACTGACTTTGAACAGAGAAGACCCTTTTTAGCTTTACTGACCTCCACTGCCCAAGTGCAAAGGCTTTATGTCTAAGCATTTATATTCTCTTATCCAAAACCTTTATTTGGTTTTCTGAAGCTTACACTTTATCCTATTTGCTGACCAAATGACCTTTCCTGACTTATATCTGCTTAATTTAATTAGAGGTTTCCTTAATGGAAAACACTTTTTGGATTTTGTATCCTTTATGTAGTTCTTGTTAATGTGCCCCCTTTTCCTTTATCTTGAATATATAGACTTTGGGACAATTTAAACTTGCAATAATAATGCTTAAAAACTGAATACGTAATAAATTAATGAGCTGGATTTAACTACATTTGTCAATAAATCCATTTAAACTCAGTACAATTCTCTTTGTTATTTCCTGTGGAGCCCCATTGGGCTTCACCATTATTAAAATGTATGTGTAGGACGCTGGTTCTGTATATACTATTTCAAAATGAGATTTAGGTGGTCATTACAACCCTGGCGGACGCTGTTAAAGAGGCGGTAAGACCGCCAACAGGCCGGTGGTAAAAAAATTGCAATTACGACCGCGGCGGAAACCGCCATCAAAGACAGCCACTTTAACACTCAGACCGCCACGGCGGTACAAACAAACAGCGCGGCGGTCACCACCAACAGACAGGCGGGAGACAATGTACAGCCCACACTATTATGACAGGCCAATCCGCCACCTTTTCCGGGGCAGATTCACCGTGGATAAAAACACGGCGGAAACAGGAATTTCGAAGGGAAAACGATCACCTCTACACACTCCACGAGGAACGATGACACCATGGAACCGGAACTCCAAATTCTCCCTGCGATAGTCTTCCTGCTCCTCTACCAGGAGCACGAACGCCAGCGGCGAAGACCACGGTGAGTACTGCACCTACGACACAGGGGAGGGGGGAGGCAAAAAACAGGGTCACACACACGCAACACCCCCACCCTCACCCACCACAACACACACACTAATGCATATCAATACATCACAGTTACACCCCCCAAATCCCCCGGGAGAATGCAAAGACCAAAGAAAATGAGTGTAACCATCGGAATATATCAAAAACAATTAGGCAGAAATATATATATATATATATATATATATATATATATATACACAATGTACAAAATAAATACCAGGCATAGTAGTCCAGGTACTGCACAAAGAAAGTCCGTGGAACACTGGGACCACACGGTATGGGCGAGGCCCACACAAGATCCCCGACCATGACGGAGAGAACACTGCAGGGGCATCAGACAGCAAGAGAACAGGCACCTCAGGCGGAGGGAAAGGGGGGGCACCTCAGCCGCTTGAGTGCACGACACCAAATCCACGAGGGGGCCACATGCCCACTGTTCAATCCTGGGGAGTGCAAAGTCACAGTCTCTCAAGTCTCTACAGTGGGTGGCTTGCCCACTGTTCAATCCTGGGGAGTGCAAAGCCACAGTCTCTCAAGTCTCTACAGTGGGTGGTTTGCCCACTGTTCAATTCTGGGGAGTGCAAAGCCACAGTCTCTCAAGTCTCTACAGTGGGTGGTTTTCCCACTGTTCAATCCTGGGGAGTGCAAAGCCACAGTCTCTCATGTCTCTACAGTGGGTGGGTTGCCCACTGTTCAATCCTGGGAAGTGCAAAGCCACAGTCTCTCAAGTGGATGACAGTCTCCACTGGTTCTGGAGGGGGACTGGTGCCCAGAGGGCTCCATCCTGTTAAGGACAGAGGTAGTGGATGGATCTCTCCACTGGTTCTAGAGGGGGACTGGTGCCCAGAGTGCTTCATCCTGTTAAGGACAGAGGTAGTGGATGGATCTCTCCACTGGTTCTGGAGGGGGACTGGACTGGTGCCCAGAGTGCTTCATCCTGTTAAGGACAGAGGTAGTGGATGGATCTCTCCACTGGTTCTGGAGGGGGACTGGACTGGTGCCCAGAGTGCTTCATCCTGTTAAGGCAAGAGGTAGTGGATGGATCTCTCCACTGGTTCTGGAGGGGGACTGGTGCCCAGAGTGCGCCATCCTGTTAAGGACAGAGGTAGTGGATGGATCTCTCAAATGCCCAGAGTGCATCACTCACCCCGTGACGGACCCAGTTGCGTCAGTGTCCCTGCCACTCATGGGCTAGCGGTGCTTGAGATGTTGGTGCCCTGTGTAGCGGTGCTTGAGATGGCGGTGCCCTGCGCAGCGGTGCTTGAGATGGCGGTGCCCTTTTCAGCGGTGCTTGAGATGGCGGTGCCCGGTGCAGCGGTGCTTGAGATGGTGGTGCCCTGTGCAGAGGTGATTGAGATGGCGGCACCGAGGCGGTGCCCTGTGCAGCGGTGCTTGAGATGGTGGTGCCCTGTTCAGCGGTGCTTCAGATGGCAGTCTACATTGCAGGGTCTCAGCTGCTGGCGGTCCTTCATGGCCCAGCGGTGCTTGTGCTGGCGGTCCTTCATGGCCCAGCGGGGCTTGTGCTGGCGGTCCTTCATGGCCCAGCGGGGGCTGGTGGTCCTTCATGGCCCAGCGGGGCTTGTGCTGGCGGTCCTTCATGGCCCAGCGGGTGTTTTGCTGGTGGTCCTTCATGGCCTAGTGGGGCTTGTGCTGGCGGTCCTTCATGGCCCAGCGGGGCTGGTGCTGGCGGTGGTGTCCTGGGCAGCTGGGCTGGGGCTGGCGGTGGCCTCCTGGGCAGCTGGGCTGGGGCTGGCGGTGGCCTCCTGGGCAGCTGGGCTGGGGCTGGCGGTGGGCTCCTGGGCAGCTGGGCTGGGGCTGGTGGTGGCCTCCTGGGCAGCTGGGCTGGGGCTGGCGGTGGCCTCCTGGGCAGCTGGGCTGGGGCTGGCGGTGGGCTCCTGGGCAGCTGGGCTGGGGCTGGCGGTGGCCTCCTGGGCAGCTGGGCTGGGGCTGGCGGTGGCCTCCTGGGCAGCTGGGCTGGGGCTGGCGGTGGCCTCCTGGGCAGCGGGGATGATGGCGGTCTTCTCTGCAGTGCTGCTATTCCCAGGCTTGCTGGGTTTCTTGTGGCCCTTCCCCACCTTGGAAGGTGTCACAGCTAACTCCACACTCCCAAAGGGACCCCTGGGAGCGGCTTTGGTGGCTGGAGTCTTCCCTCTCTCCCGCCGGGCACTGGCCAAGTTATGATGCTTCACAGGTGGGGGAATGTCTGTGCTGTGGCTCCGTGCCACACTGGCTGTCCTGGTGGCCGGTGCACTCCACGTACCGGTGACTACAGGCACCACTGGTCCCGGAGATGTTGTGGCTGAGGTGCTACTTCGGGACCTATGAGATGGACGGGGTGGGGGAGGTGTGGGAAAAAGGTCAAAGGTGGACAGGAAAGGTTTTTTGGACACACTGGGATGGGTAGCTGGAGGGGGTTTGGGAGTGGAGGAAGAGGTGGTGGTAGTAGGAGGTGTACGTTTGGTGACTTTGGGTGAAGGTGCATGTGCTGGAGGCTGTCGTGATGTGGATGGCTGTTGGGTGGGTGTGTGCTTGCGTTTGTGTATCTTGGGAGGGGGCGTCACAGACACACTGGGAGAGGACACAGGGGACGTGTAAATGGTAGTAGGGGTGGTGACTGCACGTGAGCGGGGTGTGCTGGTGGGTTTGCTGGTGAGGGACGTAGTGGCTTTAGAGGTAGTGCATGCAGGTGTGAGTGTAGACGAGACTGGGAGGGAGGAGGGAGACGACAAGGAGGGGGACACAGTGGAGGCAGTGGATGTTGGTGTGTCTGCATGTGTGTGTTGCTTGCGTGAGTGCCTGTGGGATGTGTGGTGCTTATGTTTGCCTGAGCTTCCCTTGTGTGTTGAGGTGTGTGCAGGCTGGTCTGATGGTGTGCTTGGGATAGGCAGAGGTACAGGGGATTGGGTCGGGTGGAGGAAGTTGGAGGGGGGAGGCTAGAGACGGGGACAATGGCTGCCATCAGTGCTAAGGCCAGAGTCTGAAAAGCTCGGTGAAGGGCCGCCTGACCAGAATGAATGCTCTCCAGGAATGCATTTGTTTGTTGCAACTGCCTTTCTGCACCCTGGATGGCATTCAAAATGGTAGACTGCCCAACAGTGAGGGACCTGAGGAGGTCAATGGCCTCCTCACTGAGGGCAGCAGGGGTGACTGGGGCAGGGCCTGAGGTGCCTGGGGCGAAGGTGATGCTCACCCTCCTGGGTGAGTGGGCACGGGGCAAAGTCTGAAGGGCTGCTGGGAGGGCGGTGCTGGTAGGGGGTTGGCGGCTGTACCTGTAGATGTGGGGGGCATAGATGGTGCCGCAACCACAAGGGAGCTCCCATCAGAGGACGAGTCCATGTCGCTGGTCTCAGCTCCTGTCCCTGCCGTGGAGCTCCCCTCGCCCTCCGTCCCACTGGTGAATTCAGACTCCGTAGTGTCGCCCTCCATGGCCATGTGGGATGCAGCTCCCTCGTGCTCCGGTGCCACTGCTCCTCCGCCTGATGATGCTAATGCACACAAGAACAGGGAGACCACAAAAAGGGGGGGGAACAGAAGAAAGACATGTTGAGTGCATGGATTACCACTACCGTTGGCAGACACGACAGACACCGAAGCCCCCTGCACTACGCTGCGCTCTTGGGCTCCACTGTTCAAATCCTGGGAAATGGCCTACAAGGCTGTGGATTACATCTGCACACATAGATGACACAGGGGCATGAATAGCTGTACTTGGCACTCTACAGAGGTGGGGTGGGGTGCCACATGGCCTGCCTTACAGAGGGGCCTTGCCTACGGAACTCGCCCTGGCCTAGGGAAACCCACAGCCCTCCTCCCCCACCCAGACACCTCCACTGCGCGCAAAGTCAGCAGAATGAGATTGTACTCACCCCCTTGTGTCTGCTGTGATGCCCTCAAGCGCCCATCCAACTCCAGGTAGGCCACCGCCAGGATCTTAAACATCAGGGTGGTCATGGTGCGACGGGCACCCTTCCCACGTTGGGAGGCCATCCCCAGCTGAGCCTCCGCTGTCTTCTTGCTCCAGCGGCGAATGTCCTCCCATCTTTTCCAGCAGTGGGTGCTCCATCTGTGGTAGACCCCCAGGGTACGGACGTCCTTGGCGATGGCACGCCAAAAATCTTTCTTCTGGTGGGTGCTGACCTACATGAAATGTACAGGGGAAAAAGAGAAGTCATTACCAACTGCACCGTCAAAGTGATTGGCCCCCATCCCTACCCTTGCCATGTGGCACACGCATTCACCGTCTTTCATGCACGCAGCACTCTGCCCCCTTCCTTCTTACATCCAGCTCTCTCCACACAGGCATAGCCCATACAACATGCTCCCTGTGTACTTACCTGTTTGTCTGGAGGACCGTAGAGTAGCTTGTACTGAGGGAGGACCCCGTCCACGAGTTTCTCCAACTCCTCCGATGTGAAGGCAGGGGCCCTTTCCCCAGACGCACGAGCCATTGTCTCTTCCAGACCGAGGTCACAGCAGCACTTGCAGTGTAGGTCCTCTCCTGTCGAAGATCAGGTATCAAGTGATTGAACAGATAGAAAATGGCGGTCACGTCCACGGCGGTGCGTACCGTCACCGCCGGCGTACATCGTCATTGGCTCCTGGGACCCATAGGGTCCAATGTTAACCAATGCAGCATTGCGCTGCGGTCTTTGACCGCCTACCGCGACGGTGTACAACACCAGCGCAGTTACCTCACATCCCATTGTCCCACTTTAGAGGTCAGGCAGCCGCCATTTCAGGGGCCCACATGGCTTCATTTTCAACTGCGTCACACAGACCTAGGCCTAGACTCAACACACATACAGGCCACCTTTTGTGTATAGATGGTGTTCAGTGTAAACTGTGGGTACGTACCTCTGAGTTGGTTGACTCTGTGCTCGCTGTTGTCCTTCATAGGCACCATCCGCTGGGACATGTGAGGAGATGGCGGCATCCTCCGGTGTACCGACCGTTGGTGAACCTGTCGACAATGGAGGAGCGACATTTGATTATCACCTACAGGCTTGACCGTGCCACAATCCAGGAACTGTGTACCCAGTTGGAGCCAGACCTGATGTCAGCAATCCACCATCCCACAGGAATCCCTCCTCAAGTGTAGGTGCTGTCAGTGCTCCATTTCCTTGCAAGTGGCTCATTTCAAACAACTGTGACCATGGCATCAGGGATGTCCCAGCCTATGTTTTCCAACGTATTGTCCAGAGTGTTGTCTGCCCTTCTGAAACACATGCAGAGCTACGTCGTTTTCCCTCAGGTGGAGGATTTGCCTATAGTGAAAGGTGATTTCTATGCCCTGGGACATATCCCCAACATCATAGGTGCAATTGATGGGACCCATGTGGCTTTGGTCCGTCCCCCCGCAGGAGTGAACAGGTGTACAGAAACCGGAAGAGTTATCATTCTATGAATGTACAGATGGTATGTTTGGCAGACCAATACATCTCCCATGTGAATGCCATGTTCCCTGGCTCAGTGCATGACGCCTACATCCTGTGGAATAGCAGCATCCCTTATGTGACGGGTCAACTCCAGAGGCACCGTGTGTGGCTATTAGGTGAGCACCTGGAAGCAAGTCATTGGGAATGGTTTTCTGGGTCTGGGGTTATCCCTACAGGTTAGTGTGTGTCTAACAGTTGTCCCTCACCATTTGGGTTACCCCAACCTGTCATGGCTACTGACCCCAGTGAGGAATCCCAGGACAAGGGCAGAGGAACGCTACAATGAGGGCCATGGGCGAACTAGGAGGGTGATTGAGCGGACCTTCGGCCTCCTGAAGGCCAGGTTCAGGTGCCTCCATATGACAGGTGGATCCCTATTCTACTCACCAAAGAAGGTGTGCCAGATCATTGTGGCCTGCTGTATGCTTCACAACTTGGCTTTGCGACGAGAGGTGCCTTTTCTGCAGGAAGATGGTCCAGATGGTGGTGTTGTGGCAGCTGTGGAGCCTGTGGACAGTGATTAGGAGGAAGCAGAGGAAGAGGACATGCACAACAGGGACTCAGTGATCCTGCAATATTTCCAGTGAGACACAGGTAGGAATACAAACCTGCCTACTACATGTACTTTAACACTACTACCTCTCTCCTGTCTGTCGTTTTCACCCAGTGTATGGTCACTGAGTTGTCACTTTCCCTTACGATTTCACAGATGTGGGTCCCACTGTGTGACATCTGCTTAGATTCCTCATGGACTAGAGCTGTGTGACATAGGTATGTTGACATTACTATTTTGAAAACATTTTAGCACTGTAACTGCTAATACACTATTTCAAAATCACAGACAGACTCCAGATCGTTTTGTGCTTTAGGTGTGTTTATTTAAATGCTCAATATTGGAGGGGGTAGTGAAATGGTGAGGGGTGATGGCGGAGGAATGTCCATGGCAGAGTCCAGTCTATTAGTCTCACAGGTGCATTGCCCATATGGGCATAGGAAGTGGAGCTAGGGCAGTTTAATTATGGACAGGGTGACAAAGTGGGACAGTAGGATGACAATCAAGGTGGTCTCATTCCTTGGCAGGGGTCTTGGCATCGTGCTCTGTCTTTGTCCTGGATCTCAGGGACCGTTTGCGGGGTGGTTCTCCCTCTGCAGGGGGTGGGGTGCTGGTGTGGTGGTCCAGTGGCGGGCGTCCTGTCCACTAGCGCCGGCGGAGGTGGTGGGCAGTTCATCGTCCATGCTAGTGTCAGGGGCCCCTTGTAGTGCCACAGTGTCCCTCCTGGTGTTGAGTAGTTCCTTCAGCACCCCTACGATGGAGCCCAGGGTGGAGCTGATGGTTCTGAGTTCCTCCCTGAAGCCCATATACTGTTCCTCCTGCATGCGCTGGGTCTCCTGAAACTTGGCCAGGACCGTAGCCATCGTCTCCTGGGAGTGGTGGTAGGGTCCCATGATGGAGGAGAGGGCCTCGTGGAGAGTGGATTCCCTTTGCCTGTCTGCCCCCCTGTCGCACAGCAGCCCTCCCAGTTCCCCTGTGTTCCTGGGCCTCCGTCCCCTGGACCGTGTGCCCACTACCACTGCCCCCAGGTCCCTGTTGTTTGGGTGGTGAGTTATCTTGTGTTGCCTGTAGTGGTGGACACACTGCTGATTGACGTGTCCTGGGGACGGAGGGATGGGCCCGCTGGGTGGTTGCTGTGCTGGTGTTTCCAGGGAAGGTCTGTGGTGGCCTGTGCCTGTGTGAGGGGAACCGACTGTCCAGAGGTCTCCGATGGTCTGGGCTGGTCATCTAGATCCAGTTGGACAGAGGTGCTGTCATCACTGTGGGCCTCTTCTGTTGGTGGTGTGGACATGTGTGGACCCTCCTGTCGGTGACGTTGGGTAGGGGTCCTGCAGGGGTATAAAAGGATGTTTATTAAATCTGTGTGTGTAATGGTGTGCAATGGGTGGGTGACCGTGTAGCCCAGTGCTAGAATTCCTATGTGGGAGCTTGTGTGATGATGGATTAGGCGGTTGTATGGGTATGTGCAGTGGGCATGCTTTGGTGATGGGTGTCCATGCTTTGTTGTTGCATGCAGGGCTTGGTGTTTGGATGGGTGGTTTGTGATGTTGGGACATATGTGAGGAGTTGGGGTGCTGGGGGTGAGGGTGGGGGTATGTGATATCATGCAGGTAGTGTGGGTGATGTAATAGTAAAGCTTTGACTTACCAGAGTCTATTCCTCCACCTACTCCTGCAAGGCCCTCAGGATGCAGAATCGGCAAGACCTGCTCCTCCTTTGTTGTTAGTTGTGGGGGAGGAGGTGGGGGTCCGCCGCCAGTCCGCTGAACCGCAGGTGGTGTCTTGAGACCACGGAACGCACCTTCCCCCGTAGCTCATTCCACCTCTTCCTGATGTCCTCCCGATTTCTTGGGTGCTGTCCCACTGCGTTGACCCTGTCCATTATTCTTCGCCATAGCTCCATCTTCCTTGCAATTGAGGTATGCTGTACCTGTGATCCGAATAGCTGTGGCTCTACCCGGATGATTTCCTCCACCATGACCCTGAGCTCCTCCTCCGAGAACCTGAGGTGTCTTTGCCGTGCCATGGGGTGGTGTAGGTGATGTGTGGGGTGGATTGTGTGGTGATAAGTGTGCTGAAATGTAGTGGTGTGTTGTGTGAGGTGCGTGGAAGTTATGTGGGTGATGGTGTTGTGTGCCTGTGGATGCTGTTGTTCTTGCTGGTGGTGTCTCTCTCTGGCCTTCTTTCAGAATTTTTTGTCGTGGGGGTTTGTGGGTGATGTGGGTGTGTGTTTTAAATTGTATTGTGTGTGTGGGAGTGGTGTGTGTATGTGTATACGGTGTGTGTATTTTGAATTGTCCAATGTTGTTGTGTTTTGTAAGAGTGTGTGTATTTTGAGCGCGGCGGTGTGTACCGCCAATGGAATACCGCGGTTGAAAGACCGCCGCGTGGATTCGTGTGTCGTGATAGTGTGGGCATATTTCTGTTGGCGTGACGGTGGAGGTTTTGTTTTCTCCTGTTTATCACTGACCTTTGGTGTGGCGGACTTGTGTGGGTGTCTGACTTTTGGCGGATTCTGAAATGTGGGTCATAATAGCTGTGGCGGATTTCCTCGGCCGCGGCGGTGTGTTGGCGGTCTTCTGTCCGGCGGTAAGTGTCTTTTACCGCCAATGTTGTAATAACCGCCTTAGTGTGCACAGAGTCCAGGGGTTCACCAGAGGCATAACAGAGGCCAAAGTATATAATACTAATGCTATCTTTTGTGGTAGTGTAGTCAAGCAGTTAGGCTTATCAGAGGGGAGTGAAAAGTATTTGTTGTACACACACAGACAATAGAAGAAGCACACACTCAATGACTTAACTCCAGACCAATGGTTTTTATATAGCAAAAATATTTTTTATTAATTTATTTCTAGAACCACAAGATTCAAGTTGGAGGTAAGTAGAAAGAAATAGGTATTTCACATATGTATCAATACCAGTTTGGAATTGGTAAGTTGACAGTTTTTGAATAAATGGCAATAATCTGTTTTAAAAGTTGACAGTGCAATTTTCAGAATGTTTGCTGGGGAGGAAGAAAAGTTAGTACGTTGTGCAGGGCAGGTAACTTCAACACTTACAGTTCCAGTCACCAGGGGATTGGTAGTCCACTGGCTGGGGTTCAAGTTAACCCCAAATATCCACCACCAGCAACACGAGGCCTGCTGAATGCAGAGGTCAAAGATGAGGCAAGTTTAACATGGGCTCCTATGGAGTCTGCGATGCCGTAGGCTGGGTCCATGGGGTCAGTTCCAGAAAACCACAGGCTGGACAAGTAGGAGGGCTGCTTGCTGAACATTGCTGCACTGGAGGTTGGGTTCTTCAAGGCCTGGGGCCTGCAGGTGCAGTGTACCTTTTGGGTCGGATATCTTTGTCCGGAGCTTTTGCGGTCAGGGGGGTCCTCTTGATTCACACTGCAGGCGTCATCGTTGGGGACAGGAGAGGTCATCCAAGAGTGGGCACTTGCTCAGAATCACTTGGAGTTCCTCTCTAGCTGGTTGGGCCAATTGGACACAGCCTGTGGGCATCGGGTGCAGTGTGGTCAGAACTCGCGGATCCGGGGAGGCTCTGAAGTCCTTAGAAGTAGTTTCTTCTTGGACAGGTCCACTGTCCACGGGAGTTCTTGGTCCTCTGTGATGCAGGCAGTCATCTAGAAGCTTGGCAGAGGTCACTGGACCCGCAGGTTGCATTGCTTTCTTTTGCAGGTACTTTGACGCAGGAGACAGGCCGGTAGGGCTGGCACCAAGTCAGTTTTCGTCTTCCCTCTCCTCTGCTGGTACTTCAAATTAGCCGTCCATCTTCTTTCTTCTTGTGAGGCCACCAGGAATCTGATGAATTGGGTTCAGGAGAGCCCTTAAATCCTGGATCTAGGAGCCTTGCAGGGGTCAGAGGGCAGTAGCCAATGACTACTGACCCTTAGGGTGGCACCCTTCTTGTGTCCACTCCCTTTGGAGAGGGGACACAAATCTAACCCTATTGGTCTCTGCCTTCCAAACTATGATGGAGGATTCTGCAGGAAGGGGGTCACCTCAGCAGTGGACACCTTAGGGGTGCTATGTTGACTTTGTCTTTTTCTCCTCACCGGCACACACAAGCTACAAAGGCAGTGGGTATGTGCTTGTTGAGCGATCCCCTAGGCTGGCATAATACGTGATGCAGCCCCTGGGAATCTTCCCTGGCCACAGAGCCCTTGGTACCATGGGTACCTTTTACTAGGGACTTATCTGGGTGCCAGGGGTGTGCCAAATGAGTAAACAAAGGTACAGATTTTGGGGAAGAACACTGTGCTGGGTCATGGTTAGCAGGATCCCAGCACATTCTCAATCAAAATTGTCATCAATATCAAGCAAAAAAAGGGAGGGTAACCATGCCAACAAAGGCACTTTCCTACAGCATGTCAGTGATTGCTATTGGTTTTCTCTCCAGGTCGACGAAGAAAGGTCCATATGACCAGTGGCGGGGTTTGTACAATACTTACACCCAACATTTGAGATGTAAGAATCCCTGTTCCATCAAGTGGTAGCAGAGGATGGGTCTGTAATGGGAGAGAAGGAGCTATAAAAGTCCAGAAAATAAAATCTAGACCTGATTGGGCGTTGCCCCAACCGAAGTTACCCATGCCCCCAAAGTCCTTTGCTTGAAGATTTTCATGGTAATCATGTGTGAATGATTATTTTGACTCTTTTAGTGTAGTAGACAAGGATTATTTTTTACTCATGCTTGCTTTATTGTTTGTAGAAGTTGACATACAGACAATAATTTTAGAGGAGGGTGAACAAGGAGCAAGAAGTAACAATTGCCTCAACTGTGACCCAGCGCCCGAGTTGAAGCTGTTTAGAAAATGTAAGAATATTTGCAGATTAAACTCAATACCCTTTTTATCTGGTTTATTGTAGTCTAATTAATTGACCTTGCAGAACTGAAAATAATAAAAACATAGAACGTGGAGAGCACAATGACTGCCACAGTGCGTCTGTTCATCCTGTGGGTGGGTAGGAGACTATAACTGAGCGGGCATACTGTTTGAGGGTGATTGCAATGCACCTGAGCTAAATTCATGTTACTCCTGCTTTCCCCTAGAGATAAGGAGGACCCCCCAAAACCGAGGAGAGAGCTTGGGGACAGTGGGGACAATGAGGGAGCAGGGTGGGTGCAGCACTAGCCAAAGTAGCACCCACGGACACTGACTTGCTTTTGTTACGAGTAGTTATTAGTATTGTACCATTGAGTAAAACTGTGTATATAAAGTGTTTACTTTCTTGTTCTTGAAAAGTTAAGCGCTAGGCTGGATATTCACCTTATTGAAACTGCTTGCCACATGACCCCCTGAATGGGGTCTGACACAGTGATGTGGAAAATAATATAAAAGTTGATTCCTAATTCCCCCTCATGCATTGATCTGGTCCCAAGATCTTCTTGACCAAGGAAGGGAGTGCTCCACAGAGTACTAGTAGAGCTACGGTGTGACCAGGGCTGGTGCCTGCATGGCAGCCAATCAGGGTACGTCACCTGAAATCTGTACAACATGCTGTACAAAAAGAAGGCGTGTCTTGTGCTTATAAGCAAGCCTGTCTGCCTCAAAGTAAAGGACCTGACCAGGAGGAGAAGCCTAGCTGTGTTCCCAGCATGAGGAAGTAGCAAAAGCATCTGACTGCCATCAGAAGCAAAGCCAGAGCTGCCCGCTTTTGAGGGACGACCCAGATAGGTCAGATATTGGGTCATGTAAAGAGATGAAGCACAAAAATAACACTGCTATTCAGCACCTCCTGCAGTGTGCCTGAACGACTGGTGCTGCCGCTGCCAAATGTTGGTGTAGCTGATGAGGGAGCTATTTTTGCCTCTGAATCAGAAGACCTGTTCTCGGCTGGGAGGCCACAACTGCCAAAGACAAGCACCAGTCTGATTTCAGCCCACAGGTTGCAAACCTACTCCCTCCTAATCTATCAAACTATTAATCAACTTTTCTAAGCCCCTTTCCTAGTTCACTAACCCAGGAACCTACTGCTTCTCACAAGCCATGCTCCTCCAAAGCTATCACTTCTTGAAAAATATTAGTTATGTTTAAAGTATGTGGATTAATGACCCTCCTTTTAGTGGGCATGAAGGTGTAACACTCCCTACCCTGCTAAACCCTGCAAAACACTGTCTTCCTTCATGAGAAGAATATATAACACTAATCGGTTCTGCATTAACATTGTCCGCATTGCAATTAGTTCAGAATTATTCTGCGTTATTGCACCGGCTTTGTTAGAAGCAAGCCAGTCCATAGGCCTAGATAACAGTCTAATTTTCACATAATGCATAGCCACATCAATAGATGGTATTATCGCTCCTAAATATTTAATACTATCTGCCCAAAACCACATTTCACTCTTTTCAAACCAACAGCATCATTCATTTCACTCACATGATAAAGTTTATGAAACACTAAAGCAAGATAGCAGGAACCAACCCAAATACCAGGAAGGTTGACACATATTAACTCCCTCTCAGAACTGTTTCTTCACCAACCAAGAAATCACCACTAACAACATAATTGTTTCCTTCTTACTTTCACCCATATATTTAAATCACCTCATCACCATTCACAACTCACCATTTTTCTCATGTTCCATTCTCAATCTTGGATGATAGTTCAAAAATGTAAATTCTTCCTATGCCTTATTTTGCTCTTTCATCTTCTTCGCATTTTTCCAGCCTCCTACAATTTTCATTGTTCTTTCATTGTATTCCCTAACAAATTCACAATCTTCTTCACGTAAACTGCACACAAATAATTGTATTAGTATAATGGTTAATTTGTGAAACTGTATTCAGAAATGTACCATATTTTATTCCATTTTATTTATCTTTGGAACCCGAATGGGTTTCCCAGTGAATCATCGAAATCAGACATATAAGGCTATAGAAACTCATGTTTATTGAAAATACGGACAAACACAGTAGAGACTAAACCATAGGACATTGAATGCTGTAGATAGGTGGCTCCTTCACCTGCATAACGAGGGTGAAAAGTACACACAAAATAATCCCTGAACCCCATAATATCCACTTACTCCCCTAACATTTTAGTATAGATATTATCATGAAAATCATTAACTAAAATTTTCATATTTATCAATGTATGAGATATAACATCATGATGTACTGTAGATTATTCAACTTCTGTGGAGACGTATCTCACAGAGAAAGGAGGCACAACCATAAACCAAGTAAGACTTTTAGTGTCATTATTAAGACCAATAATTTGCTTTATTTCATTTTCTATTTAGATCAAAAACAAAAGGGAATGAAAAAGTCCAAAACGTTTCCTTTAAACAATAATAGAACTTGTTAGAAATGGGGTTTCTGGTTTGCCAGGGCATGCACCTAAACCAGGCAGAACCCACCCATTTTAGTCAGGGGAAGGGAGTTACACATCCAAGATAACCCCTGCTCACCCCATTGGTAGCTTAGAACGATCAGTCAGGCCTAACCTGGAGGCAATTTGTAAAGTGTTTGCACAGCACACCCAACCCACATGACACAATAAATGCACCACAAAGGAACACAACACCAAGTTATGTAAAAATAAACTGTATTGCACAAAACATAAGTAGACCAATCATACATGTCAGTAATGCCCTGTTACCCAAGCGGTTTCTTTTATTTTTTTATTTATTTATTTGACAAAAAAGCAAACATCACAAACCAGCGTTCACAGACAGTAAACGTAACAGTGATTCTGCTGGGAGGGCTCACAAAAACATAAATGTGTTCACATTACAAAGGAAACGACAGGAGAGACTTATCTTGTGCAGGAGCACCTCCAGTCCGTGTCGCAGGTGAACTTGAAAAATAGAAAACAACTGAGAGGGAAAGGAAAGAGATAACAGAGCAAGAAGAGAAGGAAGAAAGAAAGCAGCTCTGCCGTCATCACCCGCAGAGAGAGGGGGCACACGTTAATAGCGCAGCAGGTATAGCCATCGCCAGATGAACAAACCAGAAGTGGCACAGTAAGCTAGCCATTGTTGTGCGCATGAGTTGCAAGAAATGCCACCAAGGGGACCAAGATATCCCTCGGCCGGGAACCCTCCGGCATCAACTCCCAGTACTCCACCAGCCGTCCCTGACAGTATGCAGCATCTATTAGCCAATCATCACAGTGAGACAACCGCCTCCTGCTCCAGCACATCGCCACCCAGCGCTTAGCCAGTAATAGCAGCAGGCCCACTAATCGTCTGGACACAGAGGGAATCTCCTTCACATAACCCAGAAGCGTCATGACAGGAGCACGCGGCAGTGCGAGTCCAGTCATCTCGTCTATTGCATGCAGTACCTCTGACCAGTAATCGCGCAGTGCACCGCAGTCCCACGCCAGATGCATGAAGTCCACCTCTGAAGCTGAGCAGCATGCGCAGCTAGCATCTGCTCTGAGGCCCATCGTTTTTAGGCGACTGTATGCATAATACAACTGATGCAGGAAATTAAAATGGATTACATGCAATCTATAATTAAGAGAAAGCGCCCGCATTTGAGCACAACAGAAACACCATTGTAACTCCGAAATAGGCACACCCAGGCCCGCCTCACTGCCGACTCTGGCCTTGGAGTCCGCCCAGGACTCCGCGTAGCCTGCGAGCAAGCATACAGGCTTGTAACGAGGCGGCGAGCAGTTGGTGCCGTGTACAGCAATTCCAGCGCACAGCAGAGAGGGGGCTCCTCAGGAAAGCAGGAATACCGCGCCTGAAGCAGGGCCCGGATCCTAATAAAAAAGAGCAAGCGATACAGCACAGCATCACCGCGTGCACCCAGCACCCCTTCCAAGGAGATAAACATCCCTGCCGGGAACCAGGACCCCAAGGTAACCATATCTAACTCCTGAAGGCGTTCAAATATCTGGCCATCCTCCAGCAAGGGAAAGCCCACCGCTACCTGCATCAGCATGGAAGGTGCATAGACCTCACAGACTCCGACAGCCACAGCAGGCAGGCCCAAGCGCGCACTGAGTACCTCACAGCATCCATATCCAGGCGACGGGGCCCAGCCGGGCTACCAATTACCCCGTCTAGCCCATTCGGCCAAACCAAGTCATATTCCGCTGCCAAATGCATCAGGTAACGTATAGAATGCAACCAAAAATTGATAAAATGGGCCTGCGTGCAGTAATAATACAGTTCCAGATCCGGGGCTGCAAGTCCTCCCCGAGTCACCAGCAAGGACCGCAGCATCTCAAAAACCCAGACGTAAGTGACAGGGGCAGATTGATGAACAAATACAGGAACTTGGGCAACACCACCATCTTGGCTATTGCGATGCGTCCAGCCAGTGACAAAGGCAGCGAATGCCAAACTGTCACCTTATCCTCCAGCCACGCAACCGCCGTACCATAGTTGGCCGACCACAGCTCATCCACCTTTCGGCTCAAACAAATACCGAGATACAGCACCGGCCCATCAGCCCAGCACAGGGGATACCCAGAGTGGCACTGCTAAGTAGCATCAGACAATAGTAATACCATTGACTTGGACCAGTTAATCGTTATCCCAGAGAGCTGGCCAAACTGAACAACCTCATCAAGCAATACATCCAGATGCTCATGTGGATCACGAACATACAGCGTCACGTCATCAGTATATATTCCTGATGGGAGTCGCAGAGGATGTCATAAAAACCCAATGTGACCACAGTTGTCTAAAGTCATGGACCACTCCAAAAACATATTGGCTGTCTCTATAGATCATCACATTCAAATATTCTGCACAGCAACAAGCTCTTTTCAGTGCAATCAACTCTGCCACATATGCTTAAGATACATTCTGCAGGTATAATGCTTAAAGAATTTCAGAAGTGGAACAAGCTCCGTGGTGGCCTTCTGTGCTCCACCATGGTCTCTCAAACAAGAAACACACACACACACAGAATAAGGTCAGCCATTTCAATGGGAATTCTTTTAATGTCTGCTCTTGGATTGGTAAACAGCTCTGTGGCAGTGATGTAGTCATCCTCTGGTTCATCACCATCACTCCTTTCATTATCTTCATTACTTTCTGGAACAGGAAGCAGCATTGCAGGATTTAGGAAATTACACCTTTTAATGGAAATATTCTCAACTGCCAGTATAACTTGCTAATATTTGGTCAAAAAAATGATTTTTTCATGTGCTGAGCCTGTGTACTGGTCAGCAGATCTCAACTGAATGTGAAACAAACACAATTAATCTATGTGCCATCCCTGTTTCTTAACTTTGCTCAATTGCAATGCTAACAGTTGCAACTGCTTTCAAACAAACAGGAAGGCTTACAGCTACTTGATATAACACAACTGACAGGTAGGCTACCAGCCTCAAGAATCTACCATGTTTTTGAGGTAGAACTGAGAGAGCACACCTGCTTCTCTCATGAGAGTAAAGGGAAAACTTCATGTTGTAATCAGGCATTCCAAGAGTGTGTGCATTACACAGATTTTCCCTCAGTTCCTGGAAGTCTTCTAAACATGTGTCATCAACTAGTACCAGGTTTCTGATATTACTGTGGGTCTGCCTTAGTAAAGGCTTCGCAATAAGAGTTTGGAATCTACTTACAATTCCAGGAACATCATCACCTCCCTCTGAAGGGTAAGATGATTCATCTTCTGATTTTCAGAAACACATCCTTTTGAGACATTCCTTGCCCCTTTCTCGATGTGATGGCAAAGATACACCACTCCTTTCTTGCAATACTGCATCTTTGTGGGGGGAACCTTGTGTCCATTGTCAGCTAAATTCGTCATCAGTGCAACTGTATCAAGTTTACACTCTTCTTTTGTCTTAGATGCCTCCAATAGGTCATAAATATGTTGTGGCAGGACAGAGTTAAAGGTCGACGCCAAACTTTTAAAGTCTTTCTTTCGGATATTGCTAGAAAATCGAAGGTCTTTCAGTGTACCCCTGTGGGATTTGACACCAAAAATAACTTTTTTTTGACAGACTTACCCTCATGATTATATATTGCAGATTAAAAAGCAGTGAATACCAAGTAGGTATAATCACTTCCCTATATGTAGCATGCAGAGTGTTTGCGAGTGATTAACCCCAGCAATACTGGAGGAGTGGTATTAAGGAGGTAGATCCTATGTTCGGGCATCAAAAACCAAAGTGATAGTTGAAATACTTGAATTAATCGCAGCCACTGGCAAACGCTTGGGCCACATTCCAATCCCAATCCAATCCAAGTTTGGCCCCAGACATATGCAAATCATGCAAAATGGTCCTGGTTTGCTTGTTTTCTGGCTCACAGAGGACCTGGTCTCGCTGGAATGTTCCCTTTGCAGTAGGGTCAAGGTTCCTTTGCAAATGGCTGGGTCCAAACTGAGGTGGCATGGTGGGTAAAAAACAATGGATTGGGTACTGCCCCATGTGATTGCCACTGGCTGAGAATAAATCAAGCATTTCATCCATGACTTTGTCTTTTGATGCCCTAAATGTGACAGGTATGCCCAGACATGGGTCCCTTGCTCACTGTGCCATTCGACTCAAGTTATATCTGACTGATGAGCCCATCCTAAAGGCAAACCAGTCCTAGGTTGCTTGTTTTTTGGTTCAGGGTGGCCCCAGCCTGGCAGGTCGGGCTGGACTGTTGCCACTGGAGTAGCGTCAAGGCTGATTTGCATATTTGCTGCGTCCAAACTGAGGTGGAATGGTGGGCAAAAACGAGCTGGTGGTAAAAAATGATGGATTGGGATGTGGCTCCAAGCGATTGCCACTGGCTGCGATTAATTAACTTATTCCAACTATCACTTTGGTTTTTGATGCCCGAACATAGAAACCCGACACCACCCTATGTAGTTTTGTCATAAAAAAGTGTTGGTGTTAAGAATTAAATGTTGGTACCGAGCACAGACAAACAATGATGAAAATCGAGCACTGGCAAACTCTCCAATGCACATATATTTCAGATAAAAGGGAAGAAAGTACGTAGCTAGCAACACAGACAGCATACAGCTACCAGTAAAGTATCACAACTGTAAGCATGATACATATGAGGAGCAGCACCCCTCACTTCAGCAAAGCTTTGCAGTATACCAATATATAAACAAACTGCAACCAAGCAAAAAAGAGGATCCTATTGTTATGCACATATTTTATTTTCAAACGTCTGCACTTACATGGCCATGCCAGTACGATTTCACTTTGATGTTGATGGATACATGTGCATCATGTTATGAATGCTGATCTGCCAATGTTATTATATGGCCATGCCCCTAGTAGCACACACAATTATGGAATGAGTTGGCAGGACAGTCACTTGCATACATCACAAGAAAGGCTTAGAATAAGGGGCATTATTTACCATTACAAACCTCAGAAGCAGGTGTGGAGAGGGCACCGATTCCTGAGATTACAGTCACTGGGCCAGGCCAAGGCTGCAGGCACCAGGCTCCGTGGAGATCCCAAAGTCCAGATAAAGAGGAGCGAGGGCCAGGTGTTTCCTGCTACTTTGAACATAAGCTAAGCGCTCCTATGACTTACAATGACCTTAGCTATTGCTCTACTTTACATCAGTTTGTAAATAACAGCAACAAATATTTTAATGTATCTCAGAGGTGTCATTTTCAAAATATGGCCTGGGTAATTCAGCCTTTCATCCTTCTTCAGTCCATACCTATTATTAATGCACCAACAGATATTTCAATTTCCTGTGTGTACTACGTTAACTGGTATTAATATTACTTGTTGAGACTCAAGCTCGTGAATACCTCCATCCCAATTTTGCCTCTGGAATGAAAAACAAAGTTGAGCAAGATAGACGTGCATTTTTATTTTGCTGAAGCCAACTTCATTTTGTTTCATTCTGGAAACTGCATCAGCTCATTAGAGAGGTCATGAGGTAAAGCTCAATTTGTTCACTACTGTTGAAAGCTTTCCAATTTTCTCATCATTTAAAATCACTCCTACAGGAGGAATGATTGCACCAAAAATATCTCCAATTAATCGTGTTCCTTCACTATTACTATGTGTGTGTCTGTGTGCTAATGTCATGGTGAAAGCATCAATACTATTTACATGATACATCTTTGAAAAAAGCAAAGCTAAATAGCAAATACCCTCCCAGTCCGCAGGTAGTTTTAAATAGGCTTCTTGGCGACTAACGAAATAAACTCCTGGAGTAACTGTTTCATCTCATTGTAAAATTTGCCAAGAACCTCTTGATAATTCAAATGTGTGTTTAGAATTACTATTCCATACAGGTCTCTTTCTGAGTTGATTTCTTCTTCTGAAAACACAGCTTTTTAACTTTTGTCTGTTACCTAATTTCAATTTTAGATAAATCATGTTTCTTCTATATTCATCTTCATTCTTTTTCCAAACATTTTTCAGGAAATCTATTTCTCTGTTTTTATTGTCTGTAATATGTGATACCCTCTCTTCTAACATCATGATAAATGTATTTTCTAACGGTCACATTAAACATATCAAATTGTTTTCATAAGCCTTAGCAGTTTCTATAGGAAGAAAAGGTCTAAAATTGTGCCACGCTGTTTCCATATCTTTTGCTTGTGTAAATAAATTCATGCTCTTCAATGAAGGTACTTTTGAAAGTATCACAGCATAGTTAGCATAATAGTATTCAGTGTTGTTGTCTATAAACTACTAAGCTAAGCAAAATACTGCATGTAATAGCATACAACAAAGGTATGTGATGGTATGCCACTTCCTCCGTAGTAGATTTAGGTAAGTGAGCACATGCATAACAATCTTTTACGGCTATAGTTTGTGTGTATGCTGGAACTAATCTAAACTAAACATCTGTTGTGTAATCTTTAATGTAATCCACATATGAGGTGTTCAGTTTATCCTCACCTATACCATGTGCAGATGTCATGTTAGTAAATGAAAATACAGATTTCTATTTCTCTAGTGTAAAATGTATCACTAATAATAATGCTATGGCTACTAAAACTATTTACTAGAAATGTACCTACCATATTAGTCTTGCATCGAGCTCTGGCTAGGAAACACATATTTGGCTAAAGTCAGATCATTTCAAAACGAAAAGTGTAACAGCAAAAATGTTAATTCATTTTAAAATTAATTATTGCAAAAACAGTTTAAAAAAGAAATCTTCCTCTTATGTAGTTTGCATACTTCTTTCATCTTTTTTACAGCAACCTTCATATAATCATCCTTAACCCTCCTCCATATTCTTTGAAAATATTATCCCTACTATTCTACTGCAGCCTCAGGCCTAGGGAAATCTTCTATTTTGTTTTTTGTTTAGCAATTTATCAATTCCATTTCATTCAATCTCTTTTTCATTCAAATACGTTTTTTTTCAAACAACTTTTGCCTCTTTCACAATCTTTTTTCAGCGTTTTTTCCAATTACAGATTCAATGTGACATCAAGGTGGTCTGGGCAGCTCTTTACTCAAATCAAGCAAATCTGATATTGGAACATTCAGCCCTTTGTTCACTTAGTAAGCCCATTCATGTGCAGAATACCCTCAACAGAGTACTCTTGCTCTTTTTGATCTCCTGGGTGTTTGTTCTTCTCCTTCAGTGTCACTAATATCTCTGGACTCTGTCACTTCGGCAATTGTTGGTGGTTTGCGTTCAGCTGCTGTACTTGGTCTCAATTTCTTTTGACCATAGGCTATTGGCCATACAGCATTGTGAGTGGCTATGCTTAGTCCAGTACTTGTCCCTTCTCCTTGATCCTCTTATTGCTCTGGTACCGATTCAACTCTCACTTCAAGTTGAACTCTTGTTTCACTCTCCTCTTCACCAAAGTTTTCAATGCCACTCTGAGAGATGTCAGGAAACTGGATTGTTTCACCTGTCGGCAGTTCTTCACCCTCTCTTCTCTTTGTTTTTGTTCTTGTCTCCTTGTTCTTGGACATCTTGCGGTGGTACATTTGCCAATGCTCTCGGTTGTGGCTCAAAGAACACTGTTTCGTCAAATTGATCTCTGGTCCTCTGGGTATGTGATGAATGTACCCAGTTTGGTACTTCAGCACATTTATCCGCAGTATTTGTGATTAAGATCACCGGGTAGGCCTTTCCACCTCGGCTCCAGACAGGACTTTCTTACATGTTTTTTTATTAGCACCCAGCCTCCGGGTCTAATGTCGTGGTATTGATCTGGATGAGAATTTGCTGTGACAGCTTCAACCTGTTGAGAAACAGAATGCACCACATCAGCCAATCCTTTGCAGTAATCTAGGGCCAGATGTAGGTAGAAAACATTTTGCGAGGGGCAAATTGCGAGTCCCAGCGACTCGCAATTTGCACCTCGCAAAATGTTATGCAGAAAGGTGTCTCAGAAACCTTCTGCGACTCGCTATGGGGTCGCAAAGACCCACCTCATAAACATTTATGAGGTGGGTCGCAGTTTGCGACCCCATAGTGAGTCTAGGCACTCACGGGGATGGTGGCCTGCTGGAGACAGCAGACCTCCATGTCCGTGACTGCTCTGCAATAAAGCAGTTTTTTTTTCTCTTTGCAGCCCGTTTTCCTTAAAGGAAAACGAGCTGCAAATAGAAAAAATACCGAAACCTTTTTGTTTCTGTTTTTTTCAGAGTAGACAGTGGTCCATAGGACCACTGCCTGGTCTGAAAAAATATTATTGTGAGCATTCACAAAGGGGAAGGGGTCCCATGGGGACCCCTTCCGGTTTGCGAATGAGTTACCATCCACTTCAAGTGGATGGTAACTGCGAGTTGATTTGCGACCGCTTTCGCGGTCACAAATCAACTCTACATTGCGGTGCGACTCGCAAATAGGTAGGGAACACCCCTTCCTATTTGCAAGTCTGAAACACATTTTGCGAGTCGTACCGACTCGCAAAATGTGTTTCAGCATCGCGTAGGGGCTTTTGCGCCTCGCAAACGGCGGTTTTCACTGTTTGCGAGGCGCAAAAGCCTTCTTACATCTGGCCCCTAGTATCATGTCATCTGTACTGTTCACAAGTGCATTCGCAGGTTCAGCAGGCAATTTCATTGCAGTCCCTATCAAGCTCTCATGTGGCAATAATCCTGTCTTCCTGTCCTGTGTACTTCGAAGCTCATCAACATCAAGGGCAAAGCATCAGGCCATTTCACTGAAGAGGACGCACAGAGTTTCGCCAACCATGGCTTTATGGTTCAATTAAGCTACTTGACAATCTCAGAAGCATGAGGATGATGGCTACAGTGCAGTTTCTGATCAACCTGTAAAGCTGCACACAACATTCTACAGACTTCATTAGTGAAGTGAGTTGCTTGATCTGACTCCAGAGAAACTGGCATTCGGTACCTTGGCATTACCTCCCTTAACAGCAGTTTTGCTATAGTGAGACTGTTGTTTCTCATTGTTGGGTAGGCTTGCACCCACAGAGAGTTGATGCACACTAAAACCAGGACATATCTCAGCCCATTCCACACCAGCATCTTGATAAGATCCACTTTGCATCCTGGTGAAGGGGCCAACTGATCTCCCTACGTGACTCAGTGTAACTGGTGTCCTCTTCCCTACATTCATCGGTTAGGATGTTATACAATGGGGACATAATTCTTCACAAACACCCTGAAACTGGGGTTTAACCAGTGCTGTCTGAACAACCTCACCTTTGCATCTCTCCCTAAATGTGTGGGGCCATGGAAATTTGTGTCATGGGAGACAATAAACTGTCTGGCAACACAGGTCTCGCATCTCCTGAAATCCAAATGTGATTTGAATCCTTCTCACATCCTGCTCTGATCCAACCCTGCTCTTCTGCTTCTGAAACATTTTCCTGCAATCTTTTGAGTTCTTCTCATTTATCAGCTATAGTCATCAACATTGAAAAGGCAGTGTCCTCTTCAGATTTATCTGTGAATGTCCCATTAAATGTGCAGGCCAGAAGTGCATAATAACTTGGAACTTCGTCAGCAATATCTGTTGCCAACAGTGACATATTCATTTCTGCTTCTGTGAGCTGCACATTTAACCATCACAATCTCAGGTGGAAGCTGCAAAGCTTCTAGTAGGCTCTATGCATGCTTGCCATTTCTTATGGGGGATCTGGATGAAAACATTTAACCTCTTTGTGACCATAAGTGTCCAAAATCATGGCCCACATCAAAGCCATACTGATTATCCGTAAATATAGTAATTCTCATTTGAGCTGTTAGGCTGCGAGCTCTGGTACGGGCAATCAGTTCTGCAACTTGTGCTTAGGTTATACCTCAAAGCCATGAAACTTCCACAATTTCTTGAATGGTACAAATTGAATGGCTGCTCTCAGGACTCCTTCGTTAGTCCTCAGGCATGAGCCATCCACAAAGATTACATAATCTGGCTCAATCTATGGTTCATCTTTTATGTCTGGCCTTGGCTAGCTGCATAAATCTGTGACATCTAGACATTCATGCTGAAAATCATCATACACATCATTTTTAGGCAAGGGTAGCAATGCACTTGGGTTTTAAAACCTGACAATGCTTTAATGTCACATTATATGAAGCGAGAATGTGCTGCTCCTATTTGGTAAATTGGGAGTTTGTCATGCACTGGGTATTCATTCTGGTAAGCAAAATTTCAACTGAGCGACGGACCATAACAATTAAAGGATGTCCCATTACTATGCTTTCACACCTTATTATGCTGACACCAACTACTGCCACCGATTTAAGATAACCAGGCACCCATGAGGCAACGGGGTCAAGTGTAATTGAGAAGTAAGCCACGGGTTTTCTTGAGTCATCATGCATTTGAGTAAGCACTGAGAGAGTGCAATTTCCCTCTCAGTGCAAAATAGTGAGAACAGTTTACAGTAATATGGCATTCCCTGTGTTGGGGCATGACAGAGACTTTCTCCTAGCTTTAGGAAAGCTTTCAAGCACTCGTTGTCTCATGGAAGAGGATCAGGCACATCTTTGTATGTCAGCCTCAGTAAAGACTTAGCCACTAGGAAAAAGTTTGGTACCCACTATCAGCAGTAGCCAACCATTCCCAGGAATTCTGACTTCTCTCTGCGTTCTGGGTGGGCTCATCTTGAGGATAGCTTCCATCCTTCTCTGAGACACCTTTGTCGTTCCTTTTTCAGTGATATGTCCCAAGTATTGGATTTCTCTTTGACAATATTGCAATTTGTTTGGGGACACTTTAAGTCCATTATCAGTTAGATGATTAAGCAGAGCAATGGTATCCTATTTGCAGGCTTCACTAGTGCTCAAGCACCACTGTACTGGAACAGAGTCACAAGGCATCTGCAGAGTCTCAAGTTGTTTTCCTCAAAGTCTGATTGAAAATAGAAGGACTTTCAGTATACCCGTGTGGGACTAGGTACCATGCCAAAACCCTCTCTCGAAACATGACAAAGAATAGGAATTGGCAATCTTTATGCAATGGTACGAAAAAGAAAGCCTGACAAAGGTCCACAACATTCTGCAGTGCACAGAATTTAGAAAAGAATGGTGTCTGGAGTCGGTACCATAGGACAACATGGAACAACTATGTTGTTAATCTTTCAAAGATCTTGGACAATCCTGTACTTGCTATTGGGTTTCTGCAAACCTATGATTGGTTAATTACGAGACTCCCAAAAATCTCTCCGAATTTCTTTCCTCAACATATCCTCATTTATTGCTGTTATACCTGCCATTGTTTCTGGGGTCAAATGATATGGTGGTGTTCTCGGAAAAACAGCATTAGGCTTCACTGTAATTCAGCCGGGTTGTAGACCTTAGATTAGTCCGAAGTCTTTTCCTGTAGAATCCCACAAATCTGGGTTCACAATCTCTCTCAAATCAGAGGGCAATTCTCGTGTTTTCATTGGGTACAATCCTACAGCATCTTTTTGGACCAACTTAAATTCTACGTCCTCATTATGTGCCAGACATTCAACTCCATTTGGTGTACAATAGATTATGCAATTTAACTTACACAATAAATTTAGTCCTAGCAGATTTACAGACTCTAATCACACACAACAAATTTGTGCTTCTCTTCAAATTAACCTACTTTTACAGGAACCTCTTCTGAAATTGGATTTGTAATCTGTTTATTTGTGACTCCTACAGGGTAGGTCCGGGACCTCTGTTGTTCTAACAGTGGAATGGGTAGCTATGGTGTCAATAAGAAATTACACTTGGTGGTCATTTACGTCACCTTCTACAAATGGTCCACTTTGCTCTACCCCTAAGACTGCACAAAGGCACCATCATTGGGAATTGTCAGAGCCAAAGCTCTCATTGTTTAACATAGGGAACTGTTGAAATGGGTTCTGATTCTGAGTCTGAAATTGATTTTTATTTACTCTGGGCATCTAATTCATGTTAAAGCTAGGGGTGCCCACATTTTGTGGGGCTTTTGGGGATTGTGGAACCTGCATCATTGGAACTTGTGTCTGCATTGTCACTTGCATGGCCGAATGGGTAAATTATGTATCTGCATCTGACTTTCTCCTTGTATTCTATTTGAATTCAGCCTATGTCCCTCTTCCAATGCCCAATCTTATTACAGAAGTGACAGGGAGTCACTTTCGTCAACTTTGCAACATCTATACCTAAATTTGGATTAATCGGAACTCCTCGATCTCTACACTGTGAAGCAACCATACCTCTTTGAACACCTTGCAATCCATCTGGAAACCCAACTCCTTGCATACCATTCTAAAAACCGACACCTTGCATTGCCTCAGCATTCCCTGCAAATGACTTAGGGCCTGATTACAACTTTGGAGGAAGGTGTTAATCCGTCCCAAAAGTGACGGATATACCACCAGCCGTATTCCGAGTCCATTATATCCTATGGAACTCGTAATATGGCTGGTGGTATATCCGTCACATTTGGGACGGATTAACACCTCCTCCAAAGTTGTAATCAGGCCCTTAGCCTGGAAAACGTTCTGTGCTATTTTATCTGTGCTAGCACAAATTTTTCCTTAAGCTTCTTCTGCTTCATCTCCTGTTTACCACTACAATACTTTGTGTACTTCAGAATTTCATCTAACAACTTTGTCCACCAGCAAAGCAATCTAATAACAAACTGAGAAATAAAGAATCCCCCACCACTTGGCTCAAGATGCGACTGAAGTGTGTGCTGCTGAAATGCCTTTAACAACTGCTCATAATATTCATGCACTGACTCTTTCTCCTGTTATTGAATCCCATTCAGCCCCACAGAATAGGATTCTTTTGTGGAGGAACTCTGCTTTTCAGGAAAGTAATCACCTCATTGTATTTTTCCAATACAATAAGTGATGATGCTATAGTCCCAGAAAACCTAGGTGGTTCTGAGCCTGGCCAATAAAAAGCAATTTTGCATTCATCCCACAAATCATATGGAACAACAATATCAAAGAAAATATTCAAATCAGTCCACAGCAATGATGACAAATCTTTCAACAAGTATATACCACTACATAGGTTTCTCTCTCAATTTTGGGAAATTGTTTGTAAATATTGCAAGATCTCCCCTACTCATGTGAACATACCCTCAACCTGGTATCTGTCTCATTGGATAAGCCGAAGCTTCTCCTGTTTACTGCATCCGTCTGTGATTGTTTCTTTTTCTTTTCATGTTTCTGTGCCCATTTGCTCTCTAATTTATCAAAATTACTCCATTTACAAGTGCATTTTACTAATTTAGTATTGTGTAATCACATTCCTGAAGAACACATTGTGTACAATATCCAACAGCACCCTGAAACTTTTCTGTAGTAAGACACTTTTTGAAATATCAGATTCATATTTTCCAGCTAATTTGGTCAATTTATCCTATTTAACTGCTGCTCTTATGGTAATTTCTTTGCACAAATAGTTCAGTTTCTTCTCTGGGTATTGATCTACATATTCAAGATCTAAACATCCTCTAATTATTTCCTCAACTCCTTTTTTAATCTTGATACATTTAATGATCTCCCTTTCTCTGCACTCCGACTAGGGTCTAGGCCTCCTGCACTTTCTGGTTTTACACTGTTCCTGAGAGCTTATTCAAACCATGGGGGATAAAATACCATCTTCAAGTACATTTGTCTCACGAGGGGTTGTTTATGTCATAAGGACAATCCTTCTCCCTTCCCTTAATGATTGAATAGTTTGCGGTGGTGTCCATGCAACAATCTGTGAAATCTGTGGAGTCGGGATGAAGCTTGTCACAGGTGCTCCTCTAACAGTTTTGTGAGCTACAGTATTTGGGACAATATTATTTGGAGCTGTTGCTGTGCAAATCTATACATGCTGTGCTGTTATTACTCTAGCAAGGGGTGCTGGTATACAGTCACAATGGAAGCAGTAACACCTGGAGGCATCACTGCCAGGGTAGTTTCAATTCAGGCCAGCACATGATTAGGTATAACAGATTGTACAACAGGCTGTGTCATTTGTAATGGTCTCTCAATTTGTATAGCATTTGGATCAGCAGGGGCTGTAGCCACTGTCCCATTAGTATTTGTAATTCCCTCATTATTTGTAACAGGAGCCACATAAGGTGGTGGAGGCGCAGCAAGAAAGTTGTCCAATATATCATCTCCTGAATCACTATCAGTGTCTGATTTCTTTTCATCTTTCTATCTCTTAACCTTTGACCTTTTTGATTTCTCAGGTTTTTTCAGATTTCTCATTAGTAATAGCAGGACATGACCTAGTTCTTTCCACTATACCCTTCCTCCATCTCTGTTGTTGCTCACCCCATATTGCATCTGCATAATTTCTCACCGCTCTCTTTACTTGTCTTTGAAATTTCTCTTTTTCTCTAGACTGAGCTGTTTTTTCCAAGCACTTAGTGCTTCAAATTGTGTAGGTTGAGGTGTCTTCCTTTTACAAAGTTTGCCTCTTAGTCTGTCAATAATTCTCAAATTCAATGTACCCCATATAGGAGAGCTTTGAGGGCCCTCCTTTTCTGCGTTGCATCATTGGTGAAGCCATACACATGTATGTAACCCTTCCTCAATCATCATATTACAAGCATGTGCACCCTCAGGAGGTACTGCTTCACCTTCCTGTACTGCAATTGTCACATCACCTCTCATTAAACTCATGCCCTAAGGTAACTGTAACTCATGCCTCCATCATGCAGTTTTTTTCAACAAATATTTGACTGCAAATAGTACATTGATATTATTAATGAGTAATCAAAGATGTCATAAGTGCCATAATTTGTGGGTATTACCAGTGCATGGCAAGGGCGCCTAACTTTAACGTCCCTGTAACCTTTGTTTTTTTCAGTGAATGTCTAAGTTTATTCTGTTTCCTAACTATAACGTCCCAGTAACCTTTGTTTTTTTCAGTGAATTGCTATAGTTTTTTAAACGTATAGTAATTTTCATTATTATATGTTAATCCAACCACCGCCACACACAGCCTTCAGACGTGCGTGGCGGAGGTTGGCCACAGGGCCTGTGGCCAAACCCCTACAACCAACCAACCTTACACCATCCTCGGCCTTCACCCATGTGCAGCAGAGGTTGCCCGCAAGACCTGGCCTGCAAGCAGACCCTGCAGCCAATCTCCCTAACCACCCAACCCCATACTGTGCATTGCACTTTGGCCATGCGTGGCGGGAGTTGTCTGCGGCCTCTTTGAGTGTGAGAGAGTGTATGTGGGGGTGAGAGTCGCTATCAGATTGGCTGGGTGTGAGAGTGTGTACATCAGTGTTTTAGTGGGTGCATCAGTCTGTGCTCAGGTTTGTGAGTGGGTGCATGAGGATGTCAGTGGGTCTGTGAATGGGTGCAGGAGTGCCTGAGTGTGTCTTTGAGTGGGCGCGTTACTGTCTGAGTTGGTGTGTGAGTGAGAAAACTGATTGAAAGAGAAACAGAGAGAGAGAAAGAAAGTGAGAGGAAAAAGAGATGTCTTATATACTTAAAATGAGATATTTCTATCCAAATTAAAATAAAAAATATTTCTTAACAAAAAAAAAATATTAGATATTTTTATTTTATTTTAAATTGTAATGCGTCCAACTGGACTCGAACCCCCACCATCACACTAAGCTATGGGGGTTTTAATTTTTGTTTATTTTTTTATTGCCTTTTATGGGCTTTCTGGGACTGCAAGGGAGATCTCAATGGCTCCCCCGGGGTCCCTACATATTTTTTTATTGTGCAGGGGACAGAGATAAAATGCATCACCAAGCATGGAGCTGCTGTCAAAGCACGTGTGTGAGGGACACAGATGAAAGCTCTGCTGTTTGACAGCGGGACCTGTTTTAAAGGTCCCATTGTCAAACAGCAGAGTGTTTGCTGTGACGTGCCTGCAGCAAAGCCACAGCAAACAGCTATGTCCCAGGGGTGGCGGCAGTGCTTAATTTGTGCTTGTTGTTTCCAGTGCTGAGCACCGGCACTTATTTGTGAAGGCCGGTGCTTATTATTCTGCCTCCAGCATTTGCTGAGAGCAAAAGACACATATGGGAAAGACGGAAGAAGGAAAAACTAAAAAGCGTCATAAAGGGAGAAAGTAGAAAGTTGCAGGATGAGCTGAAGGGGCAGGGGTGGCCGTAAATGGATTGAAGAGGCCCGAGATGGCTTCAGGATTACGCTGCCTCAGTATTCAGCGCTGGCAGATTTAATTACAGCAGCCTTCTGTTTAAGAGAAGGGCTTTGAGCACCGGCACCTCTTTATGTACAAATTAAGCACTGGGTGGTGGTCCCCAGGACCATCAGTGGCTCCATGAGGGGAGCTGCGCAGCCCCCTCCAATGATAATAGCCCTGGGGGCTGGTGGTCCTCAGGGGAGGGGGGCCATGCGGCCCCCCTGAAAATGAATTGCTTTTTGCCCCCGGGGTGGTAGTGGTCCCCAGGGTGCGGGGGGCCTGCAGGCCACCCACATTAATTAAGTTGATAGTTTCAGGGAGGTTGTGGTCCCTGGGGCTGTCCCCCACTTACTAAAAAACATTTTTGCCCTGGGGGGTGGTGGTTCCCAGGAAGCGGGGATCCCCTTTCTTATTTTAAACATTACCCGGGGCAGCAAGGGGGAGGTGCCCCACCCCCCGCAGGCCCCCCTGCATTAATTAAGTTGATAGGCCCAGGGAGGTGGTGGTCCCCGGGGCTGTGGCGTAAGCCATCAGATTGGATTTTTCTGATGTTTTAACAAAAAAAATGCTTTTTAGCCCTGGCAGGGTCCCTTGGGAACCCCAGCACCATGGCTAAGAGGTCAGGGTAACTCTACACTGGTCTCTTTTCTGTTTTTTTTTTGTATTTTTTTCTGGGACTCGCGTGAAGCCAAGTCCCAAGATGGCTGCCAACAGTTCCTTGCTGAAGTGTTCTGAGCCAATCAAATATCAGCACGGGGATAGTTGGATCCACGGAGGATCTGCATCCCTATACATCTATATTTTTGGGCCTAAAAGTCCTCCGAAACTACTGAACAGATTTGCAGCAAATCACAAAAAGCATGCTATGTGGAATAGAATCTAGCTTCGCTCCCAGTTTTGTGAAATCCTGTTAAGTAGTTCAGGCCTAAAGGTCCTATGGTAAAATGAATGGGGAAAACGTGGTTTGGGACCCCCCTTTTGGTCGGCCCCCGCTAGATAGATCACCCTCTAGCTTTCAAGCCAGAAGATGAACTTAGCAACATATACGTTTTGAAAATTTTGTGAAGATTCGTCAAGCGGTGCCAAAGTTATAGGCAAAACAAAAAATGCTCTTTCTATAGAAACTAGGTCTTACCTATAACTGCCTAGTGGCGACCGCCGCTAGGTAACGTAACACACACATACACACATACACACACAAATACATATATACATTTAAAGGTATTTTGCATACCATTAGCTGTGGCAGGGCCCCCACCCTGCGCCCGCCCTGCTCTCCTCGCCACTCTCCTCTGCTGGGATCATGCAGCGGTGCTACATAACAGAAACAGATAAATTACTTTAAATATTCCAGACTTCAGAGGCTCCTGTGAAAGGAGAGCATATCTTTCAATTCTGTTTTGCAGAATTTCCTGACCTCTGTCCCAGAACACGGGACATGTATTTAAAACTAAGAAAAGTGTCAGGACACCTGGACAGTCCTGTGAAAACCAGGACCGTCCGGGAAGATCCGGTATGTCCGGTCACCCAAGCATGGGGAAACAGGTCAGCTTACTCAGCCACTGATTGACTTCTCTTTCAGTGACTGCAGTTTGCTGTTTCACAACGCGCACATCCACATACAAGGTAGTTCCCTTCTAGTCAGTGCTAGTGTTTATGTTTTACTACATAATTACTTTTGTGTTACCTTTTAGTGATTGAGGTGAAAGCAAGGCCCTTTTCTTCCAAATGTGAACACAGGCCACATTTCACGCTTTATCAGTTCCTGTCTCCTGCCAATGTTTTGGGAAATTCCTTTCAAAGTGTTGTTTATTTGACTGCTGATATTTCACAGGATTACAGATTGTGACCATTTGAAACTGTTATACGTGCAGTACCTAAACCGAAACACTCAATATTACACATCTGAATTTATAAGCGGATAATTCCACTTGTTTATTCTGGACTTGATTCCGCCAATACTTCTTTTATAAAGCTTCGCCCAGGAAGAAAATCAGTCCTTATCATGTTTAATTTGCAGAACTTGTAAAACGTATGTATTTCCTTCTTCCTTCGTTTCTTTCTTGTCTTCTTTCTTTCGATCTTTCTTTCTTTCTTCTCTCTCTCGCTCTTTCTTTCTTTCTTCAAGAGACTGCCAGCCAATGGCAGAAAGAGTTGCTTTTTTTAGGTCTGCGAAAGCCAAGACATTTCAACTTTACAAAAATGATGTGTGTGGCATAGTTACTTATAGGATTTTTCAGCCACAATTTGTCCAGATTTGGTTGTGCCATTCACATTTTTCTCCAATCCAATCATACATGCATCAAGGGGCAATGTATCAGCCCAGTTCAGCCATTGCCTGACTTAAGTATGAGTTACGGAATGCTTCCATTCCACAATGAGCACATCCGCACACAAAGTAGTACCCTTCAATGCCAGGGAGTACTATGGAAATGTGTGCTTTTTTGGGACCAAAAACATTTTTGGCTTTAGTCAATGTTTTTTTTTAGCTTGTTCAACAACAAGGTTTTTCAAAAACCATGACAGAACAAAACAAAAACCCTGCCAAATGGCTGGCAGACAATGCCAGGCCTATTGGCTTTGCCAATGCTTGTTTTCCTGGTGGTTAAGTTGAAGTGTGGCTCGCTCTGGCCATGTCATGGCACCGACTGGCTTACCTTTGGCACACCAGTAGTGCTGTTCTGCAACACCTGCCATTCTAAGGCATTCTGTAACCCAGTAGGAAATAAAGAAATGTTTCACTCACTCTGGCCCATTCAGGCCTCACAAATTGGTACAGAAAAGGATACTGTCCAAACAAATATGTAAAATGCAGGAGCATTTTTATCCTCCACTGGAATCAATGATCAATGAGGTCAACGGATCTTTGGGCCCTGCATAGGTTGTGGAAGAACCAAACAACAAATTTGCAATACAAACCTGTTACATTACACAGTATGACCAATGTGGCCATACAAAGAAAACTCCGACAGGAATAAAGGTTTATTATAGACTTAAACTCAGAGTCATGTAGAAAGGTTGTAAGACAAGGTTATAAAGATACAGAATCACCAAGGGCTGACCAAAAGAATGAAATAGGTTTAGGCGGACTAACATTAAGAGAACTAGGCACTCAACAAACACAATACAAAACATAAGTAAGATAACTTAATGAATGGAAAAAAAACATTGCTCAGTTTTAATAAGCATTAAGGCAGTTCAAATCATCAAAGTTAAATTTAGCTGGGCACAGGGAAATCCCTACAGTTTTACCAATTATGAAATAACATGAGCGGGCCGGAACACATGTGGGCAAAGGACAAAAAGAACAAAATGAATTGTAAAAAAAAGGTAATATTGGGCAACAAGTCACTAACTAAGATGGGCAAAATGTAAGTAAAAAGGGAGAGCGTCAGGATATCAGAAGCTCGGTCAAGCGTTTTTTTCTTTGGGCTAGGGAGAAAATCTCTAAGTCTCAAGAAGACATTTCAAAGGGGAAAAGGCAGAGAGGAATATACCTCTCCAAGAGGCTCAGCATTCTCCTGCGTTCTTGATACAGGAATGAAATGGGTTCTGGTGCTCATCTTCAGGGACTCTTCACCTAATGGGATCACTTGGGATTCTGCAAGAGTTCTGATGGAATCTGATCTGAGTCCAGCTAGGTATTGACATATTAAAGTTCATTCAGCAAGCGGATTCATCAAAGCTACACTTTATTTGACATTGAAGGGACAACATCCAATAGAAATCGATCATACAACTCCAACTTGTAACATCTACATGCTTTCCCAGGTTTGTCATGAGAACGGCACACATCCGTATAGCTCCATGCAAGATTGAAACAAATGTTTAATTTGTCAGTCCACAGTCCAGGATGTTCTACATCCGAGGTAATTTTCTCACATCTCTTTATGTGTAAAACAATAGACACCTATTACCAAACTAGTCTTTTCATGGGACCGATGTCTGAAAGAAAGGTAAACAAGATGAACCAGTCACAATTACAGGGCCTAGCAGTCCTTTCTTAGGCTAATGCAAATGAATTAAAACAGCACATTAATACATTCAAATAAAACACATTTTAACACGCAAACTATAACTTCAGCATTAATAACTGATCATTAGCGTTCATATTACAGTAACTTTTAAACAAAATTACTATGTTATTACATTTCAGTCAGTGTGAAGCAGGACTACATTTCTCTATCTTTGCACATGGAATTTAAAACATTTACCATAGGAAAACTCAATATTGTTTCAATACAGACTATTACACTCCGAACTATAACATAATGAGAGTTTAATAGTGTGCGTGCAATGTGCAACACGCCCACCCCAATATGGAAGAAGATTTGCAACCACTTGAAATATGGGGTTACCCACGCTACGCCTTTAATTCCAAACATCATCAACATATCATTATAAAGCATATCATGATGGCGTAAACCGCTTGACATCATCAAGACGCTCCCCATCCCCCAACGGTACAGCAGAATTTGACAAACAAATTATGAAGGATATGTCTTCAAGCATTTCCAAAGTTGTTTACAAAGACACTGGCAGCAGATTGGTTACAGTACTCGTGGAGCTAAGGCTTCAGAGCGCATTGTGACAGCAGGCCCCAACACGCACCAACACCCGATCATTTAAGCATAGGACATCCCTTAACGCCACTGGCACAAACAATCTTTTGGCATCCCTCAAATCCAGCAGCATGCTCCCATCAAATCCCAGGGCACCGCATAGCGCATCGGCCCTGCCAGGGGTACCTGAATGCAGGCGTGGCCCCCAAAGTTCCAATCAGGCATCTAGGGAAGGCAAGATAGTCCAGAGCCACCGACAGGTCAGCCCCCATCTCTCGCCGGCCCATTGCCCACAATCACATCCAGCTAAGGGGTCAGTCCAGCCAAGAGTCCATATTCTGAGCATTCCCTGCAATTTCGGACATTGAGTCCCACCACAGGGTGAGGAGCTATACGGCAAACTCGCCCTCCCCCAACAACGGTGAGCAAGATAGAGGATACCCCCCAAAATAGACTGGATGAATAGCTCTTGGCCCCTGATGGACTGATGTACCCCGTCCGGAAGGAATAACTCTGGTCTGGCTACCTGGATCAGGTTGTGCAGCACTATGCCCATCGATGGGCCTGCCATAATTCTTTCTATTTAACGATTCAACTTTTTTACCAAATCATTGACTGCCCTGCTGGACACCCATCCACACCACACCAACCTTGCAATAACCTCGGACCAGAGCAAGGCTGCCGCTGGTAGCCGATTGCATGCCCTAGACAGGGTGGAGAAGAAAGCCTACCTAACCGCCTGCCTACCCAGTAACACCATGTCACCATGTCGTTACCTCCTGCATGGATGACGATTATGTCCAGGGGGGCAGCCCCCTTTGTTCAAGGCCCTATCAAGATGATAAAATAAATCCCTTAGCTTGAGGCCTCCGATACCCACCCAATGATGTTGGAAACCCGACTCACGCTGGGCCCTTGCCAGGCCAGAGCCATTGAAATACTGTGCTGCTCTTCGAATGAAGGTGTGTCCACACCAACACATGTGAATTGTACAGCGCCTGATGACTGGAACAAAGGGAAATGGAATCTGGGTCATGGAGAGGCCTAAACTAAATGAGGGCGTACATATCGCTCATAGCATTGCTATTTCCACTTGTTCACCCTCTTGATGGCCTCCTCAGATAAGCCCAGTGTGGCTGCTGTCGTTACAGCACCAATACGGAAGGAATGAGAACTGAACCCCGAAACCTCCCCACCCATGAGAGCCAGGGCACGTTTACAAACTTGTGTAAACTGGAAGTAAGTGAGTGGGGACCCATCCATGTGTAAAAATAACATGGCACAACCCCAGCCAGGAGGCACCCGGAGGAAATCCCTGACACTAAGTGAGCTATCAGTCAGGACAATGTTGGTAAGTTCAATCTGGAATCCTTGCCCAACTTTGGAGGATGTTACTAGCTCAGAGATCTTGAATGGCCCAAAAAAGACTAAAGAGTAGGCAAAACAGTCCATATGAGGAACGGCATACCCCCTGAGAAGCCCCCACCATTCGTGCCAGCCTTTCTGTGTCTAATAGGCCTCCTGGTGTCCTCCTTAAGGGGGGGTCATGCGCCCCCAAACCATAATAGCCCATCAACCCTAGGATCCAGCAAAGAAGGCAATCGCACACAGCTGCCTCCGTACTAGGTGCAGATGCTTGCCACCCTCCTTTTGCCTCACCAGAAACTTTAGGACAATCTCTGGGTGAAAACGCTGTGCCTTCACAGGGGAATCAAAGGAAGCATTGTATAGTTACCAAGACAATTCATACGTACATTTGGTGTTGGGTGCCAAGGATGCGGCGATCAGGTCGGAGGTGATCAGGCACCAAGCTTCCACAACTCCTGAGGGAAGACTGACAGCGTCTCGTCCACATGCGGCCACAGTGCTCTGATCTCTGTCAACTTGGAACGAGCAAGGCGTCAGCCCTGGCATTATTAACCCTCTGGACATGCTTTGCTGAGAAGTATATGTTATACGTCAAGTAACTGCGAACAAGGGCTTTAAGCAAGCGTAACATGAATGGGCACTTAGCATCTTGATTATTTATCACTATGATCGCTGACATGCTGTCTGACCAGAACACTATTCTGCTGTTGGCCAAGGTGTCCCCCCAGATCTGCAGCATGACAATGATGGGAAAAATCTCAAGGAAGGTAACATTTTTGGGTGAGTCCCGAGGCTGTCCATTCTTCTGGCCAGTGATGCATGCACCATCTTGTACCACAGATTTCCCCAAAAACCCCTGCTGCCCGCTGCATCAATGAACAGGGCCAGCTCAGTGCTGGACTGCAGTGGCTGTTGCCATAGGAGAGTGCCATTGAAGTTATTCAGAAAATCCTTCCAAGTCCTCAAGTCCTCCCTGACCTCAGGGGACAGAAAATCCTTCCAAGTCCTCAAGTCCTCCCTGACCTCAGGGGACAGCCTGGTATGGTGGTGCTTAGCCTGAAGGCCTGCCATAGCCTTGGCGATGTTCTTAAAAAAATCCATCCCATAGGGATCACCCGAAATGCAAACTTCAACTGCCCAACCAACATTTGCAACTGGCTCAATGTGACCTTCCTGCCCGAGAGTCAGGCCTCAGTGGATGCTTTGAATGCTGTGACCATGTCTGTGGAAAGCCTACACACTACTACCGCTGAGTCAGTTTTGATGCCCAAAAAAGTTATCCATGTGTAGGAGCCCTCCGTCTTATCGGCTGCTAATGGCACCCCCAGGGCTCAGGCCAACTGTTGGAAGCATAGCAAGGCCTTCTCTCAGTCCGCGGAGCCTGAGGGTCCCATAAACAAAAAATCATTTAGATAGTGCACTACCCATCTGTGGCGGACACATCCTTCACTGCCCATTATAGGAACCTGCTAGATAATTCAAAAACGGAGCATGCAATGGAGCATCCAATGGGCATGCAGAGATCCAAGAAATACTGGTTCACAAATGTGAACCCCAGTAGGCGAGTGTCTTCCAGGTGCACTGGTAGGAGACAGAAAGCTGATTCAGTGTCAGCTTTGGCCATCAAGGCCCCCCTACCTAGCTTCAGTAATTTGCCCAGAGCCTCATTAACAGTGGTGTACCACACAGTGCAGAGTTCTTGGGCTAAACCACCATCGACCAATGCGCCTACTGGGAATGATAGATTGTGGATAAGACAAAATTTCCCTGGCTCTCTCTTTGGGACCAGGCCCAATGGTGAACAGACCAAGCACTCGCAAGGGGGGAACGGAAAGGGGCCTGCACTCCTATCATGAATTTTTACTGTGCTATCTTTGGTTTTCTCAGGACTGATAACTGATTTCTAGGCGGAACCCGGGTAGGGGGGACAGTAGAAGGTATGCAGAAACCCTCTTTAAAACTGTGGTATATGACATGGGCATCTTTCGAATTCTTGTACCTACCGAATAGATGAGCCAGAACGTGGAGACGTATGGGCATAGGGCGTTGACCAGTATGATTGCTACTGTCTGCTTTTGGGTGGCTGGGACTCCTTTGTTTACCATGCTTCTTGAAGCACTTGGTTTCAGGGTGTCTCTGAGGCCCACAGAAGGGGGCATATGTGTTTATATTTGCAAGCATTCCTTTTTATTGTATTGCCAGCAGGTGAGTCTTTTGTCCCCCGTTGTTTTGTCTGACAGAAAGGGCTGCCTTGCTTTCGCCCTATTGAGGGACAGAGTGAATTCGGAGTGCCATAGATTAATCTCCCTTTGGTCCCACACAATCTCTGGTCTGACCACTTTTATCTGCCTGAACTTAACATCATATTGAAGCCAAAAGAACCCTGAAATTCTGAAGCCGCACTATGAATAAGCAAGATGTATGCGAACAGCTGAGGGGCCAAGGATGAATGTTTCTCTGTCAGGATCGCTGCATAAGTTGAAAATCCCGTCACCCAATTCTTCAGGGACCATTCCACCCAAAACTTCCTTGGTCTGAGTTCCTCGTCTTTTCTCGATCGGGCCTTCCCCGGGACCACACCTGCATTAATTAATTCAACGACGTCCATAAATTTCCCCTTTATAAATCTTCTCCCTGATCTCTGCAGGAACGTGCCCACCCTGGCCGCAGGGGAAGCCATGGTGGGCGTTGTGGAGCCCAAGAACAATGGAATGGTAGATAGTGGAGGCTATATTGGGATGGTTGGGACCGAGGGGTTTATCACCGAGGGAGGCGCCCATACTTGCGCTGCAGCACATGCCTGCTCACCCACTGAGTTCACCTGGATTGGGGTCTGTGCCATACCCACCTGCCTGACCACCACCTGTCCTGTGGTTGACCCAAAGGAACCTACTGCTGTGCTTTGAACGTCTGGGATGGATTGAGGGGTATTGGTCCACCCGTGTGAGTTGCGCTGCTACCAGAGCCCGATCCACCCCAGCGGAAGCACCATCCTGGGGCCCAGGAAAGTGGAGTTTACTCTGGGCCTTAGCCCATTTGCTGGCTTTGACCACCAATCCCCCTGTGGACTGGCTTCTGGGCCCGAATGCCGGGGGCTGCCTTGTCAACTCACCCTGAGTAGCTGCGTTCTTTGTTTGAGTTTTCGATGTAGCTTCGAGGAGGAATCCCTGTAATACACTGGGGCCTTTTTCTGCTGCTTCGGTAAGGTGGGAGCTTGTCCGGGTTGCAGGTTCTTTCTAGGGCCTTCTGACAGCTTCTGGAAGGCCCAGTCCATGTCATCAGTTTTAGCCATCCTCCAAAGGTTGCTGAGGAAGCAACAGTCTGTCTATGATATGGGGACGTCGGATGCCGATCGAGCATGCTTGTGGGCCATGGTGAACACTCTTGGACGAACGTTGCGACTACGCTATCCTGCTAAGGCGTGGGTTATCTACACTGAAGGAGCGAAGGATGAGTTAGGTATGTCCAGGTTCCAACAGACATGACAATATGCAGATGTACTTACTGATAACCACTGCACCGGGGGTACTCACTAACCCCATGTTTGCTGAAATTCAACCAACACCAGCATGCTTCAACAAACCTAGTCACCGAATGCACAACTTCACCATGGAGGGGTACTCACCAAACCCCCCTTAAGTGCTCAGAATATAATCACCTGCAAGCATTAACCCCTTCGGTGCTAAGGATCTAACGGTTACGTCCTCGGCTACACCGCTCGGGTGCAGAGGACGTAACCATGACGTCCTGTTATGGGCCCCCAGGGAAAGCGCTAGCGCTCCCCCTAAGGGCCTGGCACCCCCCTCCCATGGGCAGGGATGGAAGGAAAATCGCTTCCCCTTCCACCCCCACCCCTTTCCCCCCCAATGATGTCTGATGGCATCAGCACGCAATGTCATCAGAGGCCAAAGTATTTCTCTTCCGATCACAGGCTGGGGGCGGGAGAGGCATCAAAGGAAAGTAAAGATCTTTGTTTTTTTTAAAAAGTTTTTGCATGTGGAAAGCAACCCCTTAGGCAAGGATCACTCCCCTAGGGGTGGCAAATTGTCTTTAGGCCATTTCGGCCTCCCCGGGGGCAGATCAGCCTATTTTTATTAGGCCAATCTGTCCCAAAGGGGGGGGGGAGAAATCAATAGACACCAGGGATTTGTTTTAGGTCAATTTGACACAAGAGGAGCGACCCCTTAGGCAAGGGTCGCTCCCCTGCGGGGGGCAAATTTATTTGACCCCATTTCTGCCCCCGGCCTATTTTTATTAGGCTGATCAGCCCCCAAGGGGGTCAGAAACCACTAGGCATCAGGGATTTTTTTTTTTTTATGTTTACAGATGGGGAGCGACCCCTTAGGCAAAGGTTGCTCCCCTCAGGGGGGCAGAAACCACTTAGGCACCATTGGTGTGTGTGTTTTTTGTTTGGGGCGGGCAGGTCTTTGGGCAAGGGTCGCCCCCCATGGGGGCACATTACTGTCGGCCATTTCTGTCCCCCCTTTGGGCAGATTGGCCTCCTTTTGTGAGGCCCATCAGCCCCCAAGTGGAGGGAGAAAGCCCACCAGAGACCAGGGAAGGTTTTTGTTTAAAAAAGAAGGTGGGGGTATGGCCGGGAGGACAGAAAGCCTAGATGCCAGGGAATTTTAAAAATATTGGGGTGGTGGCTACCAACCAGTACAGGCATGGTTATGCCCCCACCCCAACTGAAGGGGGTAACAATCTTTCAGCTCTCCCCCACACACTAAAGCATCTTATCCCATGGCAGGCAAGAGGACATTTGATTATTTTTGGTTTTGGTTTTACATTTTGGCCATGAGAGCTTGTCTAACTCTCAAAATCGTCCCACTCAGAAGGGTGAGTTCTGCACTTTTTGGAATTTGGGATGCTGCCATGTAGAAGAATCTACAAGACTTAGACACATATGAAAACTAAACATCTGGGTGAGTCCAGGGTGGTGTGCTTCACGTGTACCCTACACCATTTTCTTACCCACAATGCCCTGCAAACCTCCAACTTTGCTTGAAATCACACTTCACACTTTTTTCCCAAATTTTTGTGATGGAACCTTCCGGAATCTGCAGGAATCTACAAAGTTCCTACCACCCAGCATTGTTGCATCTATACCAATAAAAATTCTGCCCCACTTGTCAGCCTAAAAACATATTTTTTTTTCAAACTGCCCTTTTCGACCCGCTTTGGTTCCCCCTCATTTTCAACATGTTTTTTTGGCTCTTCCCTGTCACAGGCACGTGGCTCACCTACACAAGTGAGGTATCATTTTTACTAGGAGCCTGAGGGGAATGTTGGGTGGTAGGAAATGTGTGCCGGTGCGGTGATCCCACACACAAATGTGGGAAAAATGTGATTTTTTAGCTACATTTGAGGTTTGTGGAGGATTCTGGGTAAGAAAACACTGGGGGATCCACACAAGTCACACAGCTGGACTCCCTCAGGTGTCTAGCTTTCATAAATGTCTGGGTTTGGTAGGTTTCTCTAGATGGCTGCTGAGCCCAGGACCAAAAACGCAGATGCACCCCCCCAAAAAAGGTAGTTTTGTATTTGAACATTTTGATGTGTCCGCGTAGTGTATTGAAGCATTTCCTGTCGCGGGCACTAGGCCTACCCACACAATGAAGGTACCATTTTTATCTGGAGACCTGGGGGAAGGCTGGGTAGAAGGACATTTGTAGCTCCTCTCAGATTCAAGAACTTTGCAGCACTGAAATGTGAGGAAAAAGTGTTTTGTTTGCCAAATTGTGTGGTTTGCTAAGGATTCCGGGTAACAGAACCTGGTGAGAGCACCACAAGTTACCCCATCCCTGGTTCCCCTAGGTGTCTAGTTTTCAGAAATGTCCAGGTTTGCTAGGTTTTCCTAGGTGCCGGATGAGCTAGAGGCCAAAATCCAAAGCTAGGCACTTTGCAAAAAACAAGTCAGTTTTCTTTAGGAAAATGAGATTAGTCCACGTTGTGTTTTGGGGAATTTCCTGTCGCAGGCACTAGGCCTACCCACACAAGTAAGGTACCATTTTTATCGGGAGACCTGGGGGAAGGCTGAGTAGGAGGAAGTTTGTAGCTCCGCTCAGATTCAAGAACTTTGCAGCAACGAAATTTGAGGAAAAAGTGTTTTGTTTGCCAAATTGTGAGGTTTGCTAAGGGTTCTAGGTAACAGAACTTGGTAAGAGCACCACAGGTTAACCCATCCTGGGTTCCCCTAGGTGTCTAGTTTTCAGAAATGTCCAGGTTTGCTAAGTTTCCTTAGGTGCCGGCTGAGCTAGAGGCCAAAATCCACAGCTAGGCACTTCCCATAAAACACGTCAGATTTCAATGTAAAAATGTGATGTGTCCATGTTGCGTTTCCTCTCATGGGCATTAGGCCTACCCACGCAAGTGAGATACCATTTTTATCAGGAGACTTGGGGAAACATAGAATGACAGAACAAGTGTTATTGCCCCTTGTCTTTCTCTACATTTTATCCTTCCAAATGTCAGACAGTGTGGAAAAACGATGTCTACTTTTAGAAATGCCCTACAATTCACATGCTAGTATGGGGACCCCAGAATTCAGAGATGTGCAAATAACCACTGCTTCTTAACACCTTATGTTGTGTCCATTTCAGAAATACAAAGGTTTCCTTGGTACCTATTTTTCACTATTTATATTTCACCAAATGAATTGTATACCTAGTATACTATGAAAACCTATTGCAAGGTGCAGCTCCTTTATTGGCTCTGGGTACCTAGGGTTCTTGATGAACCTACAAGCCCTATATAACCCCACAACCAGAAGAGTCCAGCAGATGTAGCAGTGTATTGCTTTTGAAAATTGACATTGCAGGAAAAAGTTACAGAATAAAACTTTTTTTCACCTCAATTTCAATATATTTTTATTTCAGCTGTTATTTTCTGTAGGAAAACTTTGTAGGATCTACACAAATGACTCCTTGCTGAATTCAGAATTGTATCTACTTTTTAGAACTGTTTAGCTGTCCGGGATCGAGCATTGGTTTCACACCCGTTTCTGTCACTAAGTGGAAGGAGGCTAAAAGGACAAATAATAGTAAAAATGGGGTATGTCCCAGTAAAATGCCAAAATTGTGTTGTAAAATGTGGTTTTCTGATTCAAGTCTGCCTGTTTCTGAAAGCTGGGAAGATGGCGATTTTAGAACTGCAAACCCTTTATTGATACCGCTTTCAGGGAAAAAAACAAGCCTTCTTCTGCATCCCTTTTTTCCCATTTAAAAAAAAAATGATTTGTTTGCTGTATTTTGGCTAATTTCTTGCTGTCCTCCAGGGGCACCCAAAACTCTGGGTACCTCTAGAATCCCTATGATGTTGGGTAAAAAAGGATGTAAATTTGGCATGGGTAGGTTATGTAGACAAAAAGTTATGAGGGCCTAAGCGTGAACTGCCCCAAATAGCCCAAAAAAAGGCCTGGCACCCGAGGGGGAAAAGGCCTGGCAGTGACATGAATCGACTGCACCAGATAGGTACTCACCTCCCCACCCCCTTGTGCTACAGAAGAAACGTCTTGCATGCTGTCAGTAAAACATCACACATTCAAACATGGAGCCGCATGCGGTGTGCAAGGGATTAACTGCAGGTGGGGCCTTTCCCATCAGCTTGCCATTATTATTGCTGTCACTCTTCACAATTTTAGTACATATATATTAGTATAAATATATATTAATATAAGTATTGAAAATATCAAATGCAGATTGTCTTATATGACAGTTTTATATACACCTAGTGTAGAAACAGCACACTGCGTCACATGTGGGAAGCAAGAGTTATCATGTCTTGTTAAACCATGGATCGGCCTAAGAAGCCAAGATTCTGGGTAAGCGCACCTTATGCTCTGCTTTACCTAAATCACATTGCAAATGCCATGGCCTGTCTGGGGAACGAAAACATGACTGTGGCGTTTTTAGCACCCCCGCCGGCTGTCTGACCCATATAAACATTTGTTGGCGGGCCGCAAGCCCATAATAGGCGCATGCGAGGATCACTTCGTTTAAACATTTTTAAACATTACTCTCAAGCCAGCACTCAAACCTGGAGTCTTTGTTCCATAGTCAGATGCGTTATCTGTTGTGCCACTGGCCCACACCTCCCAGAAACAAAGAAACTGCAGCAAAGCGGAAAATGATTGAAGGGGCAGTTCTTAACATAGTACACCCCGACGATCTAACCGCACAACTCCAGGGAAGCTTTGCAAGACAGACACTGCTACGTCCAGGCGGCCCCCCTATTCCCTGTCCGCCACCCTCACGCCCCCCACCCACCTGCAAACACCGACTCTCATGCCGGTAAGTGCCTGGGCCTCTGGCGACTTCAACGGTTTCTGCCGCTCTGCCCCCTTTAAATATCCTCCTGAGTCATGTTCCCCACGGCACCTCCCGATGACATGGTTCTGGGTAACGTATCGCCTTTGTTGCTTCTTCCACTACTGCCGCCGGCCCTGCGCAATGGGGGTGTAGGAGGAAAGAGGAAAAGGGCTCCAGACCATGGCACAACTAAAGGCGCCCCTCCCCCAGGAAGTGAGGGGACACCAAGGTATTCTTTAAACATGTAATTTAATCTCAATACTACATATGCCTCAATAAGGAGTCTAAGACAAATGCACACTAACATAGCTCTTCAGTGCATCATTCTACATTCAACTATTAATACTTTGATTAGCATAATGCATAAACTGTCATATATAGAGCTCAGTGACATGAGGGACAGTACTAACGTTGCTGCTACCTCAATAGTAAAGCGAAAATAAGTTAAAAGGACACCACCAGAGCACTATGTAGGAAAACTGCCTTCCTTCTGTCATCTCCCAATTACCTTGTTTCAGCGAGAGCTGCTGGTCTGCCCCCTGACTAAGACTTTTTTGCTGATGCTCAGTTGATTATTGCTCCATTGCCGGGGGTACCTATGTGTTCAATTAACACTCCAGAGAGCAGGAAGCAACAAGCATTTTCAATGCAACAGGTCTTGCGTTTGCTCGAGTTAGAGCTATTCGCGTTTAAACTCCTAACCAGACTTTTCTTGCCACATCAACTGAAAAGTAAAACAGTTTCACTTAAGCGAACTCAATGCCACCATGAAACGTGGCGGAGACACATAAAAGGAAACAGAAGTTCGCTTGTAGTGAAACGTATGGGCAAAAGTGCAATTATCCATGTTACTGGCAAAAGTGCAATTATCCATGTAACTGGCAAAAGTGCAATTAGCCAGGTAACCAGCAAAAGTGCAATTAGCCATGTAACAGGGTCGATGTCATGCAAAGCACTTTACTACTGCCCAGTGAGATCACGCTGCCTGCGAAATAAAGAGAAAAAGTAGTCCAGAAACCATACGGAAAACATGGAGCCTCGTATGTTTTCAGTAGTTGGCGGTGTGCTTGAGGAGTGTTAACACAGGAAAAGGCATGACATATGCATTCCTTCCACTAATGAAATGAAGCCAATTATAAAAGGCAAGCCCACGAACCAACCAAACTCATGGGCTTGACCTGGGGTGGTTACAGGGCCGTAGACGGATAACAACAGGGACAGAGCCCAGAAATGTAGGAAAATGTTTAACAAGCAATATTGCACCTTTGTAGGAGGTGTGCACTGTGTGAACACATTGTAGTCATTCTGAAATGGATAGCTAACATCGACTGCACAGGGCAACATGCCAAAGAGCAATAGATAGGAGCATGATTCATTTTAATAAAATTTAAACCACAAATGATTTCCAATACCGGTTAAACCAAATAAGATACCGCACACTCACAGCGTTTCTTATATATTTAATATTGTTCAAGGTGCATCAGGGATGCTGCACTCCACACAGCTGTAACTACGAGTATGATTGTAGAAAGAAATCATAATAGTGTTTGTGGGACGCACATAGATGCACAGTATGTGATCATAATACTCAATGAATAGTTCAGCAATCAAAAAAGGTTCAGAGACAGTCGTTATCTTGATTTCTGTAAAATTTGTTTCATATTCCAAATCAAATATTCTAGCCAACGCATTGCTTTCCTCTCCAATTTGGAATTCTTCGTGGCAACTTAATTGGTGTAACTGTCTTTGTTCACATCAGTACGGGTATCTTATATTTTGTATAACTCATTGGTCAAGATATTAGTTGCAGTTTGTATGCTGAGGCGTTATTGATTTCTTAATGTGGACGTGGCAGCCTCTGTGCCATGAAGACTTGCAAAGTGAACTGAACGCAGCTGGAGCTCATTCCTGTATGCGATCGAACACGGATTTCTCTAAACCACCAGACTTGGCTCAAGTAATTTGAAATTGCCACCTGCATGACCCACGTTCAGCAATGGAGACAAGAGAACTGTGGTGGCTTCAATAAGCCAAAAGAGAAATACTGTTTTTAAATCCTACACTAGGAGTGTTTAACCTATGTCCAGATTTACGCCAGATTTCAGGATAGCAACATTAAATGAATTTACGTAAATTCGATTGAAATAGGCTTAGTTTACACAGTGGTAATCCTGATAATTTGGCCTGAATGTAGCCATGGTGAACATATTTATGCACATCACTGCGCTATAAATAAGCATGCTCCATTTACTATACCACTGTCCCAAGGCCAGCTGCCAGTGTCACTGGCCAATATATGATATTTGATTCAACTCAGACATTTTACTAAGTAAAACAGCATTGATTAATGCTGAAGAGAAACAAATGGCACGCTACAGGTATAGTATAATTTTACAAGTGCCATAATATGCATGAGGTATTTGATTAAACACTCTGATCTATATTCAAAACAGGAGGTTAAAGGGCACCTATTTTAATTTACCTGGCAACACATGCTTAGCACCCCTTCTGGTGGCTGTAATAGATTCAGCCTTTTAATATAGGTCCCTGATTCCATATTCTATTGGTACATTTGCCTCTGATTAGAAGGATGCCAGCAATCACTAATTGTCCACTCTTGCTTTTTATACTTGCAGGACATGACGTGCATGGAGTATTGGAGAATCCTGTTGTGGACACAAGAATGCTGGAAGACTATATAAGCAATGACTATGCCTTCGGAGCTTTGTAAGTATTCAGGTTTGAATTTTGACTGATACCTTCAGGTTGTCGATTGTCTTTCTGCTAATACCTGTGTATACCACTATACACTGCCATGTGACCGATCATGAGAGGCCTTGTTCAAGGCACAGTAATAACGCACCCGATATTATTGTTACCTGGTGGTAATAGAATGCAGCTTAGTGCAGTAAAGCCAGTGCATTGATCTCACCGCATTTGGAACTACACAGTTGTTGGCCCCAGCTCATGGTATGCCCTCCACCACCAGAAGATTCATGCATTCTATGAGGTTCATACACTGGGGATATATAATGAACTCCTGAGATGATTCACCCCACTCAACTTTATGAAGTCAGATAATTCCATACAAACAAAGGCCCGTATTTATACTTTTTGACGCTAAACTGCGCTAACGCAGTTTAGCGTCAAAAAGTTTAGCGCCGGCTAACGCCATTCTGAAGCGCCATGCGGGCGCCGTATTTATTGAATGGCGTTAGCCGGCGCTAGCAGACCGGCGCTGCCTGGTGTGCGTGGAAAAAAACCACGTACACCAGGCAGCGCCGGCGTTGGGGAAAATGGCGTTAGGGCGTCTTAAAAATGGTGCAAGTCAGGTTGACGCTAAAAAATCGCCTCCACCCGATTTGCGCCATTTTTAACGACGCCCAGACGCCATTTACATGACTCCTGTCTTAGTAAAGACAGGAGTCATGCCCCCTTGCCCAATGGCCATGCCCAGGGGACTTATGTCCCCTGGGCATGGTCATTGGGCATTGAGGCATGTAGGGGGGCACAAATCAGGCCCCCCTATGCCAAAAAAAAATATAAAAAAAATAAAAATTTATACTTACCTGAACTTACCTGAATGTCCCTGGGATGGGTCCCTCCATCCTTGGGTGTCCTCCTGGGGTGGGCAAGGGTGGCAGGGGGGGTCCCTGGGGGCATGGGAGGGCAGCTGTGGGCTCATTTTGAGCACACAGGTCCCTTAACGCCTGCCCTGACCCAGGCGTTAAAAAGAGGCGCAAATGCGGGGTTTTTTGACCCGCCTACTCCCGGGCGTGATTTTTGCCCGGGAGTATAAATACGACGCATTTGTGTCGCAGTCATTTTTTTGGACGGGAACGCCTACCTTGCATCTCATTAACGCAAGGAAGGCGTTCACGCAAAAAAATGACGCTCTTTCCTCATACTTTGGCGCTATACGTGTCTAACGCCAAAGTATAAATATGGCGTTAGTTTTGCGCCGAATTTGCGTCGAAAAAAACGACGCTAATTCGGCGCAAACGGAGTATAAATATGCCCCAAAGTGTCCTCTATTATCCAAAAGTAAGGTCCCATGAAAACCTTCTTACAAGGAGTCATCTTTAAGAAAATCTGCACCCACCATGGGAGTCACTTCACCATTAACAAACTGAAAAGCCCAATTAGGTACATTTCTACTTTCTCCCATGGGTGGGACAGCAGTTGTACAGCTTGAAGAGGAGGCAAAACTACTCTCAGTCTTTGATCACAACTGACATGTATCACACATTTACTGATCACTTGTTTCATCACCCTATCCATGAAAGGTCACCAGAAGATTTATCTGGCACGGCGTTTGGCCATTGTGCACCACATGTGCCCCTCATTTGTACTGGTACTCAAAGCTGGTTTCAAATTTTCTGGAGGCACAAGCTTGTCATTCCTCGTCACAAGGCCATCCTCCACTGTCAATTCATCTAAAATCTTTAAAAATGGCTGAAGACACACATTTTTTTTACTTTATGCCAGCCATTTTCGGTGAAACACTATACCTCCCTTAGAAATTCACCATCTTGCAGTGCTTTTCGCCCCTATTTCTCTGAAAATGGGCTTATGCCCTTAAATTAGACTTTAAGGGGGTAACTTCATTTTCAGATAAATAATAATAATAATGTAATAATGCAGCATTCAAAATCAGCATCACTATCCATTTCGTAGGAATTTTATTGGTCGGAAAACACAAGTAATCTGCATGGACCTTTTTACCACCTAGGATATACACCGTGCCAAAACTGAACTGCAAAAGCTTTGTCGATAGCATGGCTATTCTAAGAGAGAACTCTTTCACATTCCTACTAATAAATATATATATATATATATATATATATATATATATTACGGGTTAATAGTTAGTTTGAATCACACATTTCCTTCCTCACAAATCATTGTAGACCCTGCAAAGGAAAAAAGAGAGAGAGGGAAGGGTAATGAATACCTAAATGCATGGTTGAAGACGATCAGTGCCCTACAGCAAGCCCTACATCCACCATTACCCAACTTAGGTTCTTTGGGCCCTATGTAAGTTTTTTACCTACCTAAAATATTAACCTGCTGTTAAAAAACTAGTGGTTCACCCATCGCTGATTCTTACAAAGATACATTTTTCAAACTTCAGTGCTCTGCACTAATCCCAGTCCTGATGATGGCGACGCACTCACAACAGAGGTTGGAATACCATCGTCTATATAGAGTCACCTGTTCCTTTCTTTGTATACACGTCACTTCTACATGTTTGTTTCACTGTATATTCACTTTTCAGAGCACTTGAATACCACTATATAATATACTTCTAAATAAGCATACTTTCAACAATTTGTTTCTGGTTGGCTGGACATTGTATTCTGATGATTTGTTCCTTTTGTTGGGTGAATTTTTCATCCACATATTGTTGAAATTATGTTTTGAATATGTCTGTAATGAACCAAAGTTAATCTGTACCAATCACAGTGTGACTAAAAACTGCAAGATAGATGGAGTAAAACTTTTGGTTATACACCATTATTCTCTACTCTGACCTGTGCATAATCATCTATTTGGGAACAGCCAGTTCCTTACTGCCCTCTTGAATTCAAAATAGTGAATTTTTCTTATGCTCGCAGGGACAGTGCTTTAATGCTTGCCATCTATACACAGAAAGGGGTACCATCAACATGCAATTTTCTGAAAGCATTAGAGACAGCCTGGATTCGAGCATCCTATTTTGACTATGATTGTCTTTATGTGGAAGATATGCTAAGTGATGTGAATGGCTCCGTAGAAGATGCAGAGAGACTTGGAAGAGTTGCATGTTGCCATAGGCCGTCAGCAGAACTGATATGTGTGGTTGTGCGTGTACGTATGTAGGAACTGAAAGATGGACTGTTGTGATAGGACTATACCCTTTGTAATATTCAGACATGTTCTCTGGCCCGACTGTCCGACTGCTTGTGAAACTGGTGCCCTGATTTTTCTTTTGATCTTGGACAGAAGGCTGGGCCTGTTCTTAACAATGTGAAATCCACAGCTGTCCTGTGACCTGGAGGGGTGCACCAAATGTGCTCTTATTGAAGGCAGAGGACTACTATTGCTGTTCTTGGTGCCTCATGTAGAACAGTGGTGGCAGTATACAATGTCCTATGGTTATAGTGAGACCATTGTGTCAGAGAGAACACTATCTCCAGACCCCTCTTGTGTAATGTTCCATTGTCTTGCGAGGCCGGAACCTGGTGCTGATATTGCATGTTCATGTCAAGCTCGTGTGCATGTCCAGTGAGTGCTTGAGACATGAATCATGTAGGACTGTGTATGTCTGAGTCTGAGTACTGAAGGCAGTGGGATCCATTTTATTTAATTAGTTGTATTAGCTTTTCATTTTAACTGAGAGCATAGTGATTGAGTGGATCAATCTTAATATAGATAGCTATAACGTATTGTACAATAATAAATATCTTATGAAAATTAGAAAGTAGATGACACAAAATTAACAGAAAATAAAGAAGTAGATATTCCTTTAAAAGAAAGCTTCCACTGTACAAGCCAAGAATTTGCATATAATTAAAATCAACATTAGAAGTAGTCTTGTGTCCCAAATATTGTTACATACTTGTAGTTGGTCATTAAACCTGAATATTAGGTGTTCATGTCATGACATCGTTTTTAGCAGTTTTATCCAGTTATTGTGTGTAGGTGACTCTTTTATTTTCCACCACCAGCTTTCCTGTGGAAAGAGTTGTTTATTTCTCTCACATCTTGTTCCTCTTGATTTGAATTCTTTGAAATTCTTCGGAGAGGGAATTCTAAATCGAATAGTTTGGTACAAATGGCAAGGACAATTGCATTATGTCATTACCGCCCTTTCCTAGATCTTCAGCGAATATTAGCTGCCTAGAGGTTTTGTTCACAAACATGGCGGCTGTAGTGGTATTTTCATATGAATTATATACTATGTTAATGCACCTATGTTCCAAAAAACACTCACTTTTATCTATGCCTTTATTTGGTCATGGCGTCAACTTCCCCTTTTTTAAGATTATATTTGATCAGTTTTATTACTTTTTATTTTTTCCTTTAGTGTGTGGGATGTTTACTGTTGTGTCTTTGCAGTGTCAATATTTCAGTTTCTGTGTTAGATCTCTCATTGAGCATATTTGCGAGATGTATCCACATTTGTCATCATCAATCCACTAATGTATGATTTTCCTGCTCACATTCATGTGCTTTCGGAAACACAGTTCCATTTAATTACAAAAAGTCAGTCCTTGATTTTGTTCGATAGGCATTCCAAAGGAATGTGTATTCTGTAGCTGTAGGATGATAATGCTTACAGAGGTCTAGCGGAGTATGGTTTTCCATCACATCTCTGGGAAGAGTTTGCCATTTTGAGGATCTGGGTGGGCTGATCTACCTATCACTGGGTGTATGGTTGTATTTCAATTACCTCTTATGATAATCTTCAAGTATTCAAGTTCTGTGAGTAGCCTATTCAGACCAGCAAAAAATGTCTTCTTTCAGGCTTTTAGGGGCATAGATGGAGTTCTCATTTAAGGTGTTATCGTTCACTGTCGTTTTAGTAAACACTAATTGACCTGCTGGGTTTCTCCATGTTTTATATAATCTTATACCCAGGACAAAATACGTTTTTTTGGTTGAAAAGTATAAAAGACTTTCCTACATTTGATGTAAGTAGAAAGACCCTTGACATTGAGAGACCATATTGTAAGGTCTCTTAACTGGTGAACAGGGTATGTTAGAGTTGCTCCTGTCAATGATGAAAAAAGTAGCATTTATATGATAGCGTATATATATGTGAATGTCTGAGATGCTGTAGGTTAGAGGGCAGACTTTTTTCATTTTTGTTTTGCCCTCATTTTTGTATCAACAGTATTCTTTAACTTCTAAAGTGTTGCTGGTGGTCACTGTGGAAGAATCGACTCCTAATTTCTCTCAGTGTGTGGAAGAAAGCAATTCTTAATAGCATTAACAATAATTAGAATCCTGAGTAGGGCAGGTTTTGTGAAAACGTTAGGTGGGTGTTTAGTTGTTTTGCTGACTACTTGTACACTCCTACATTTAGGTATGTCTTGTGAAGCATTGCGGTGCAGAGTGTTTTTGGGTAAAAATATTTTTGTCATTCCTCTCCTGTTCCCATAACAAGTGTTTTGGCTAAATTATAATAAAGTATTATGCTTTCAAAAGGGATCTGCATCTATCCATATCACTAATTTGTGTTCCTTCTATAGTGTGATCTCTTTCATTGTGTTACCATTTTTTTTTGTAAAACTGTTTTTATTAGTATTTTTGATACAAGGCGTCAAGCCACTCACACTGTGCTGCGTCTTCCTCTTGTCCCTCCCTGACCAGGTAATAGCATAACCATGAAGAGAAAGGTACATATCTCATTACGCCCGGTGCCCCCAGCAGTTGGCGTAGTAGATCACTAAATTCGTAAAACATTGAACATAATAATGAACAAAACTTTACAACACAACAAGTGTTCTATCTCTTTAAGCACAACTGACGAGGATTGGAAGGACTTCAGCCCATGAGTCCCCTCCCTGAGCCTGGGAATGGCACCTCTAGTCACGCTCATCTTCCCTCCCGATCAGCCCCTACACATGGAAAAGATGCAGAGCCCGAAGGCGCAGGCAACAAGCTGTGAGAGGCAGGCCCTGTGAGAGGAACCGTACCAGGGGGTCCCAAATGTAGTCAAAGCTTTTTCGAGAATCATCCATTTCATCTGCTAAACACTCCATGGCGAGGCCACACCACAACCTTGTGTACCACAGAGGTAATGGAGGTGCGTCCACTTTTTTCCAAAATGTCGCTAAAGCTGTCTTCGCCATCCCCAGTGCCAGCCACATAACGGAGCGATCTCCCTGCGTTTGATGTTTCCGTTGCGGGGTGCAGAGGCCCAGCAGAATATGTTCCGGAGATGTTGGCACAGGGTAGCGAGCATCACTTTTAAATGAGATAGGATTTTGTTCCAGTAAGGGCGGATGACAGGGCAATCCCACCAGATATGCCTGAAATCCCCCATCATTCTGCAACCCCACCAGCACCTTTCTGATACCTGAGCGTGTATATTTTTTAAGTTTCTCAAGATAGAGGTACCATTTGTAAAGAAGCTTATAGTGTGCTTCCCTATCTCCCATCGAGCAGTTGTATTTGGGCATATCCTGAAAAAGGTGATGCCAGAGGTCCTCCTCCACCGAAAGACCCAGCACCTGCTCCCAAAAGGGGATGTGTCGGGGGTATGTGCGTGCTGCGCCGAGGCCAATATTTTGTACAGTGTGGATGTACTAACCCTCGCCACTCCTCCCTGCTGCACGAATCTCTCAATGGGGAGAAGGTCCCCAGTGGCCACTTCTCGCATATGAGGCTGCGTAACCCAATGAGTTAACTGAGTGTAATGGAAGTATTCGGATTGGGGTAGTTGAAAGTCCTTAACTGTTCCCCATGAAACAGATCTGCGATCGGCAGACAGCTTCCCTCCCTCCGCCTATTGAAGGACCCCGGCGAATTCCCCGGTGGAAAGGCAATATTAAAATGGATTGGGGTATGTGGTGAGGGAAAGGATGTAATCTCATAAGCTCTTGTCACCATGTCCCACACCTTAAGGGTGCTAGTGGTGGGGGTACTAAGGTATGCATTCTTTGGTCGTGCCCCTTTGGACTTCCAAAGGACGCCCCAAAATGTCTGTCCCGTCACTGCTCTGTCCATATGGAGCCACAACTTGTCCGTCTCTCAGAGGGACCACTCAGCAATGACGCAAAGTTGTGCCGCGCTATAATACTTGAGGAGGTCGGGGAGTGCTAAACCGCCCTCCTCCGTGGGGTGCATAAGTACCTTGTGGGACAGTCTGTCCCTAGACCCCTGCCATATAAACCTCGTGAACAACATACGTGTCTCCATAAAAAAATCTGTAGGAATGTCAATGGAAAGGCTCTGGAACAGGTATAGGAAGCGAGGGAGCACTGTAATCTTGATGCTATTGATACGACCCAGCCAGGTGAGCCAGAGCGATGACCATCTTTTGAAATCCTCTCGCAATGTCCTAAGTAGGGGCGTGGTCCTAAACAGGTCGGCAACCCTAGGAAGAAGCTTGACTCCCAGGTATGTAATTTCATTTTTAACCCAAATAAATGGAGACGTGGATGCTATCTGTCCTATTTCAGCAGTAGGGACGGTCAAATTGAGGATACATGATCTCCCCTTATTTGCTATAAAGCCTGCCACTTGCTTAAAGAGAGCTAGTTCCTCCTGGATTGTCGAAAGGGACGTGCAGGGTTCAGAGACAAACAGCAAAATGTCGTCGGCCAACAGACAAATTTTATGGTGGTCGGGGCCAAACTGGATGCCCTGAAAGTCCAGACATGCCCTAATCCGTGCCGCCAGAGGTTCCACACTAAGTGAAAAAAGCAACGGGAAAAGAGGGAATCCCTGCCTCGTTCCCCGTGACAAGTCAAAGAAATCGGAGGTCATACCGTTTACCAGTATTCGGGACCGGGACATGAATAGCTGCTCATCACCATTGCAATTAATTGTTCCCCGAACCCAAAACGCCACAAAGTCGCCACCAGAAAGGACCACTCCACCCTATCGAATGCTTTTTCAGCATCGAGCACCAGCATTAGTGCGGGTACCCGTTTCTTTGTTTCTTTTTTCATCAGGTGGATGACTCGTCTCAAATTGTCATGTGTTTGTCGGCCCTTAATAAAAGCTGATTGATCAGGATGTATTAAATCCGGCAGCACCTCCTCAAGTCTATGCACCAGAATTTTGGAATATAATTTTGCATCGAGGTTGAGTAGGGCAATAGGCCTATAAGAGGCACATAACTGAGGGTCCTTCCCCGCCTTGGGAATAAGTGTGATCAGGGCTTCTCCCATAGTATGGGACAATGCACCCCCTGCTCTTACATAATTAAACAGTGAGATGCACTGTTAGCTCCACACTAAAGGATTTATAAAAATGTGCAGTATACCCATCGGGACCGGGTGCCTTACGAAGTGGGAGAGAGTCGATAGCTGCCTGAACGTGGTCTGTGGTGAACGGGGCGGCCAGAACGTCATTAGTCTCCCGGGAGACCTGCGGCAGCTTGCTCTCTTGAGCAAGGGCATTCAGCTCATCCGATTGATATAGACATGCATAGAACTTCCTAAAAGCTTGTGCCTTCTCATTGTCGGAATAATGTTCCCCTGTCTCATCATTCACCTGTGCTATATGGTCCCTGGCCTGTTTGGCACGTAGTTGCCTAGCCAGAGGTGTGCCTATTTTATTACCCTTTTTGTAGTGCATTTTCTGAAGTCTCAACAGTGCTATTTCTGCCCTATTCGTGTATATGGATTACAGTTTGCCTTTAATGGCAGTTACCTTCCTCTGGGCCTGCCAGGTCAGGGAGAGTTTATGGGCCTGTTCGGCTACTTTTAGTTCATTTTCTAAAAGCTGTCGATCTTCAGATTTTAACTGTGCGGATGGTAAGGAAATGCACGTGCCCCTGATGACCGCCTTGAATGCGTCCCAGAGAACAGGGGCAGTGTCTCCACTGGAGCATGGTCAGATATAATAATCGGATCAATGATTACCGATCGGAGAGTCTGATGAAGAGGTGGACTTAAAAATATATAGTCTATCCTTGGGTAGGATCCGTGAGAATTGGAGAAGAAAGTATAGTCCTTCTCCATGGGCTTAGGGTACGCAAAGAATCAAAGAGCCCTAATCTGTGGAGGGCCGACTTAACTGATTTTGCAAAAGCACTTGCAAGTGTTCTCTGGGGGTGTGTTGTGTCCTGGGCGGTATCCCAGATAACATTAAAGTCGCCCAGTAGCATTATCTTTCCCTCCGCAAATCCCTCCAGCCCTTCCAAGAAGCTCAAGAGAAACTGTGTTTGTCTACTGTTGGGCGCATAAAGAGTGGCCACCGTGAAAATCCTCCCCCCAGGCTACCCTTGACCATTAGAAATCTACCCTCCTCATCTTGTTTTGACCCCGTACTCTAGAAGTGAATAGACCTGTGGAACAGCAGGGCTACTCCACAATGCTTTGTTGGCGCTGAAGCAGTGTATATCTGTGGGTGCTGTTTGTGGTGGAGGCGCTAACCCTCGCCCCTCTTAAGGTGCGTTTCCTGCAAGGCCACTATATCATAGTTATGGTCATCAAAGTACTTTCTCAGCTGCGACCGCTTATTGGGTGAGTTCAACCCCTTTAACATTGATAACAAATCCAACATTGCACCATTGCGATCCATATTCCCTCGCCTAAGCGAGCTTCTTCCCTTGGCAACCTCCCAGATCCCACCCGCCTTCCCCTCGACCAAGTGCCCCGAATGTTCCCCAGGCCTCCTCAATAGCCCTCCTGTGCTAAGTAGGGATACTGAACAATACCCAAACATAAAGAACACTTCAGAATAAGAAAAAAACCCATAAACAACAGGTCGCTGGTTGTCAAACCTCCCTGTGAACTTCATGGTGTAGACAGGTTATGCAATGACTCCCCTCCACCAGACCACATACGAAAGCCATTTCAGCGTCATGAGTGGGGTCCTCCACCATTACTCGTCAGTGGCGTGAGAGGGACCACGCCAAGCCTGTCCCTCCGGTGGTCGAACCCGCCCGAACCCCAATGCCCCGGGCACCCCCACGGGGGGATCCTCCACCCCTCCTAGCACAGTGATATCCCCGCATGAGACAACCTGGGAGTCTCTTTCTAGCTCCTCACTGGTTCTGTTGCAGTCACATGCCATGTGGGGAGTTTCATTTCTTAGGGGTCTTCCCTCCTCGGTTGTCTCCATTGATCCGCAGAAGTGGAAGGCTTGTCTTGTCCTCGCGCGTCAACAGGTGCAGTGAGCCCGTCTCCTGAACTCTTCTCCTGTATTCCCAGTGAGGCTGCTGCCTCCCCAACGTCCGTGAAGTGGCAAGCCTTGTTATGGAGCTCAAAAGCCAGACCAAAGGAAAATGCCCATCGATACCTCATGTTTTTTGATCGTAGTACCTCTGTCACAGGGCAAAACTGCTGCCGACGGGCCAGTGTTGCTGGAGAAATAGCCTGAAAGAGGGTGCATTGTTCACCCTGGAAAGAGACGGAGCCCTGTTGTTGTGCCCGTTGGAGGATACGTTCCTTAACTTTAAACGAGCTCAGCTTCACCAATATGTCTCTGGGCCTCCTCCCCTTGCCGGCGGCGCGGCTCCCCACCCTGTGCACCCTCTCTACCTGTACCGCCGAATGTTCCTCACCCAAGGGGGTGGAGAAGAGGCTGACCACAAAGGCCTCCTGGTCCGCTCCCTCGCTGCCCTCCTTCAGCCCCCTCACTCTGATGTTGTCTCTGCGGGCGCAGTTTTCCAAGTCTTCGCACTTGAGCATGGTGAGCTGGAGTTGCGTTTTAATGCTTGTGAGCTCCTTCTCCTTAGGGGTGACCTGCTGTTGCACCTGTTGCACCTGGGTTTCCAGATCCAAAGTGCGTGTCCCAACTGAGTCCACATCAGCTTGGAGAGAGAACAGTCTACTATTGATGTCCGCTTGGAACATATCCAACGTCGCCTTTATGTTGGCTGTGAGCTCCTTTCTTAATTCCGCCTTGAAGGTGCGAAGGGAGGACAGGAGGTCCTCCTTCGTCAGCGCCATCTCTCCCGCCTGTGGCAATGCAGGTTCTCCCGCTCCGGCAGGTGCGAAGTAATTGGAGACCCTGTTGGTTTGCACTCTCTGCCAAGGCATAGGCGAACCCCAGGGTCTTACCTCCTAGGAGCTCCTGCCGCCGCCCTTGCGTGCTGTTCCACTTACTAGCATCCCGGGTCCTTCACTGTGGACCTTCTCCGCATGCAGAGAACTTCTTCCAGGGCACCCTCACAGAAAAGGGGGAGCCGATCGCACCGTCTCTCCGCTACAAGAGCCTCTTCACGCCAGGCCCCTGGGCGCCATCTTGGGGTCAGGCATTCATTCACTTCGCCCCTTCGCATGGACGAACGGGGGCCGCGCCGCCTGTCCTTCACTTTCCTCATTGGGGCCACAGGCGGACCCCCCTCCGGTGTATCGGCCATGGACCCAGGTCCTCAACATGTGCCAAGTCCAACCAGGCCCCGGCATCGTCCAGGACACGGCTGCGCCACATCTCCCCAGCGCGGCCACCCGACACACCAGGGGAGCCCGTCGGCCCCCCCATCGCCAAAGGGGGCCGCCGACACCTCTTCTCAGCTTGCCTTACACGGCCACCAGCTCGTCATGGGGCCGCGGGCCCAGAGATCCCCCAGGCCCCACTCTGGCTCGCCACCGCACCCCACCTCTCGGGCCAGCCCGCTCGTCTGCCGGGTCCTGCATCAGCACCGTTCTGCAACCCCGGGTGTCCTGCCACCTTCACCGGGTCATTGTTGGTGGAAAACTCCCCCACCGACACTTCACTGAGCGTGGTCGTGGGGAGTTTTTGTGGAGCCTCCGGAATTTACATCCGGTCAGCCATGTTGGTTGGCCCCGCCCCCCGTGTTACCATTTTAACTGGTAGTCTTGCTTTCCATTTCTTCTAGCTTTGATGTTGGTTTTTGATTTGGTGTCTAAATTGGAGTCCCCATGGTGCATTGATTCTGTCTACATAGGCATTCTCTCTAGGTGCTCCAGCACTCTTTCTAGTTCTTTAGGGTCACAGAATTATCTTGCTTTCCCATTGATGGTTACCAAAATTGTGGCAGGCTCAAAAACACCATATCTATTTTCCCTCTTCTAGAGTATGGGCCACAGTACCAGGAGTTGTTGACACAGAGTATTTGTTTTTTAGAGTATTTAGCTGCACTATTTTGTTTGTATTATAAATTCATGGGCTCTTTTTTGCAGATCTGTAGTAGAGTCCTTGTGTGTCAATGTCATAGTGGGCAAGTGATGAACGGTCTATGCGTCCTCTTGATAGAATTCTTTGAACTCTTTGAAATTATGTGGGGAAAAGAAATGTAATTCTAATAGTTTAGGTAGAAAAATTAAACAAAATTATGTCATTTCCTACTTTCATTTCAGGGATGCCAAAAATTGAAATGTTATCTCTGCTACATGTGTCTTCTATGTCTATAAGTTTTTCTGAAGATTTCATATTTCAGTGTCCTAGTCTGGTGTCTCGAAAACTTTAGTTTACAATGTATCCAGTTTCTCTGCTTCATCCATCAGGCACCTGAGTGTGGCCGAAATGTTCTTTCTTCGTTTCTGTAGTGGAAAGTTCATCTGGAATTCCTGATATTTTGATGCTCATCAGTTCTGCCATAATCAATGCCAGAGTCACTGTAGTCATTGTTGATGTAGTTTCTCGTGGTACTTGTTTATTATTGGTTAAAGCTTCGGACAAAAGCTGCTGCTTAGAGATTTTGTTCCCAAAGTTGGTCGATGTAGTGTTTTTTCATATGAATTCTACTGCATTAATGCAAATATCTCTCAAGAATAGACTCACTCAATCAATGCCTCTATTGTGCCATGAAATCAATTTCCACTTTTTAGAGGTTATATTAAATCAGAATATATTTTTTTTCTTTTTTATTACCATATAGCAGTGGTAGGATGTCCTTGTTTCCTTCTCCTTTATTATATCATCTCATGTGTTTTACAAGTGAAGCCTAATTTGAATGTGAGTCCATTTCATCTTGCACTGCTGTACTGCTCATTCACTAGGAAGAGAGGCTTAGGCTGGGACAATGTTTATGTTTATAGAATGATGGCTGCTTCCAGTTAGGGCAGCCACACCATCACATGGTGACCTTTGCTATTCAAAATAGTGCTGATCAGTTTGAGGGGAGCTTCCCTCCTTTTGACGCAGGTATCTGCTTGCTCCTCTCTCACTTGCAATTTCTGCTTTGGTCCCAGTTCGCCTCCAATTAGATGCAGAACCTCCTCCATTGTTATCAGTTGTCACTGAACCTATTCAGTTTCAATCAGAAGGCAGCTTACCAGTGATACATCAGCAAGCAGAACCAGCACCTTCTGCTTCTCATCACAGACTGCCTCTGTGAGTCTGTGGTGTCTGTCCTTCAGCTCAGGGCTGCTGCTACTAGGATATAGTTTGTCAGGTAGTAGAACACTAATACTGGGCCTTTCACGGCACTACCTGCCTCAGCTATGATCTTTCCTTTATACTTTTTCTCATCATCTAGACATATGGTATGAGAAATCACTTCACTTCCACAGAACTAAAGAACATGGATATGGTTTGCAGGGTTAAGTTCTGCAGTATGAGGAAATAGAGTGTACTGTTTGTGGAGTTCATCAAAAGCCAGTAATTCTGCTTGTAGGGATCCATTTTGGATGTCTCTGGTTGTAGCAGGTACAAGGTGGAGGACAGGCATAGCTTCTCCACACAGAGGAAGTGTATTGCCTTTATTCCTGTGGCTGGAGGTTGGAGACCCAGACACTAAAGTAAAGAGGAAAGAGACAAACCTGTGTGTAGAAACTCCACGAAGACTTCGTTACGAAGGAGTTGCTGGGTAGCTCTTCCTAAACACTGCCATTTGGTAGATCAAAGGAGTGAAGGGTGGGGCCAGAGTTTTTGTTCAAGGTGAGGAAGCTTCTAGGCTAGGTCTGGCCTTTTGTCTTCCCTGATTACTGTTTCAGACAGGCTGATGACAGCCAAGTGATGAGATCTCGCACTTGTGCTCCTGTTGTGGGTACTCGTCTTTTCAGCCTGCCCCAGTTTTACCTGCTATGAGAAGCATCACTTTACACATAGGCTGTGTCTGGAGAGCAGTTGGAATTGACATTTGAAAGTGATCTATTCCAAACTGGTTCTGATGCATGAGACAGTGGATGTACATTCCCTATCTGCAACATGTCAGTAATTGAGAAAACAATGTTCCAGTCCCACACTCTCCTTAACCACGGTAGGGAGTGCTCTGTAGAGTACTGGAAGAGCTGATGTGTAACTAGGGATGGAATCTGCCTCAAAGACTCCCAGAGATGAGGAAACATTACCTGGAGTCAACACTTTCTGCTGGAAGTGCTTAGGATCTGATTGAGCCTACAATCCGCCTGCCAGTTGAGGAAAGGAGTGTACTTAGCCCTGCAGCAAGAGCGACTTTCCAGGAGGGGAGAACCAGTGTGTTCAAGGTGTAAGGTGCACCCAGAAGAAGCTGATAATCTGAAGAGGGTGATATGAGAAAGACCTAAGCTGTGGAAGGGTTTCTAAAGGTAAGTACTGGGCTATACATCACATTATTGTGTCTGTTGACTGACAGTTGAGTTCTTACCCATCATACTACCTCCCTGAGAGGCCTGTATCTGCTCTCCTGTGCTACCTTGAGAGTCAAGTGTAGAAAAGTTTGTTCTTGGCCCAGTATGCAGAGCCATAATAGGAAGGACTCCTGGCCACCAGTTCCAAATAACCCTAACCTCCACATCTAGGTCTCAATAGCCACTGCTTGCCCTGTGGCTCCCCGAACGGAGTTCGATACGGATGCATTTTCGATTTGCTTGAGTCTCTCTACACTGTTCATGAGGAGCAGTGGATAAGACTTTGCCAGACCCAGTGATTCCATGATGCCAAGTGGCCTGATGAGTGCCAAGTTGCTGGTACTGCCACCGCCTTCAAAGAGAAGGTGACCGAATCATCACAGAGAGCCCAAATGCCCCCAAGGTCTGCAACTGCCCCTGGAATTCACCAGAAGGCTACAAACGGATTGCTGGCATGCAAATGGCTCCTAGAAGACCTCCACTGCGGAAGACTGGTGAATCTATGTTTGTTAATCTCCCACAGTTATGCCCATGAAGATCATAAAGATGCACCAACCGCTGCATTATCCTGAAACAGACAAATTCACCCGATGAGGTGGGAATGCTAAGTGCACCCACCACACAGTTCGCATGGTTGTCGAACACTAACATGTAACTGCAGGGCTTATCTGCACCTATTAATAATTTAAAGTGTGTTAGTGAGCCTGTTGCACTCCATTTGAGAGTCATTGTACAAAATCCAGTAGAGACAATGAACTGACACCTAAATTAATGTGTCATAATTTTTTTATCTATCTCCACATGACTCCAATCATTGCCTATGCCACCATACGGAGGGGACAGTAATAGTGGGATCTCAACCCCACGGGGGAGCATACATTTATTGGGAAGGAAGGGCGATTGCAGTTCCTCACTGTTAGCACAATTTATGACAATTCTGTACGATATGTCAATTGGACTGTGTTTTATATTTAGTTTCGCTGTGAAAAGAAAAGTACTTTCTTGTTTATAAAGGTAAGTACTGGGCTAGACATCACATTATTGTGTCTGTTGACTGACAGTTGAGTTCTTACCCATCACACTCCCTCCCTGAGAGGCCTGTATCTGCTCTCCTGTGCTACCTTGAGAGTCAAGTGTGGAAAAGTTTGTTCTTGGCCCAGTAGGCAGAGCCATAATAACCAGTTCCAAATAACCCTAACCACCACATCTAGGTCTCAATAGCCACTGCTTGCCCTGTGGCTCCCCGAATGGAGTTCGATACGGATGCATTTTGGATTTGCTTGAGTCTCCAAACTATGTAGACAACTTTTATTATGTGATTGATTTTTATTGTATCGACGAATTGTGATTGGGGAGTGATGCTTACAATTTTCTTCCATGATTTGAAGAGGGCCTTTTTAGATAGATGTTAGTGATGTAGCTAGAGTTGGTGGGCTAATTTTCTGTCATAGTGACTTATCCTAGTGTGTCAAAGATCATGAGGAGGGTGCCGCTATATGTATGACAGAGATCAGCTAAGGAAAGTTCATCACTTTTGAGTTTAAAAAGAAAGGATTTGGTTTGAGGCTAGTCTAGTTTGTTGAACCAATTTAGGTTTCAAAACATGCATAGATTGTTGTGGTTGTTGGTTGAGGACAGAAAAGCAAATTGAGAAAGGAGACTGGGTTACTTAGAATGTTGTGTAGCCATTTTAGTTACAGCTCCATGCACGTTATTTTAACACACTAGGCCCCTGTGCACTTTAACCTAGATATATCTTATTCGGCTTCGCATTGTTATTTTGACAATAACTATTTTCACGGTCTTGTTTTATTTTCATCTATCTAACTGTTTTTGCCTAGTCCAGCACTGTGTTCTCAAACCAGACATTCTTGATCACTCTGTGCTTCATTCAAGGCTACAGTTCGGTACATTGCCGGTGAACGTGGTAAAAGTTTAGTCTCCAACATTGGTAGAAAATACACATCCTTACGTAGGGACATTTTCTCAGAATATCAGCTGTGTTGTTAAATAAACACTTCCTTATCCCTTATACGTTAGAGAGAGATTCCAGCCAGGGAACCATGACTGTATACTGATTGCTGAATGCTTCGCTACAGATGCTAATGCAGACTTTGCTCAGGTATGGGGGTTGATTTCTTCCCAGGGGAACCTGAAAGGCAGAATTAGAGCTTAACATTCTGTTCTGAAATTATAACCTAGATAGGAAATAGACCCTCGATTATAGTGACAATATGATAGTGTTGTTTTTATGCTTCACTCTTCTCGTCACGATTTTAATACTGTCATGTTGTGTCATTCTGGTTATTGCAGCTCACACTTTGATATCTAAGATGCAGTTGTTTTATTAAACTAACCATTGAAACATATACTGCCTCTGTTTGTCATTTATATATGAGACTGAATTGTAAATGAGAGAACCGGATGCGACCTGAGTGACCACGACTTCCCTGAGAAGCCTAGTATGTCATGCACTCGGCTGCCCAATCATCACTATCCTATGGTAGGGATGAGGCACTGCTAGTTAGCCGGAGCAAAACCCGGATTTAGAGCGACAGGTGTCACCTGCAGTGGGTTAGACTCAGTCTCCCACACCGCGGACGATCCTGCTGCTCAAAAATCCAGTAGTCTCATTAGAATAATGAAAGCCTATGCGACATGGCGCCGCCAACGTTTGGTCAGGCTCTGATTTCCGGGTCCTCCGGAGTATCTCTGTCTCATTACATATAATGACGCCTCAATACTGTATGCGGAGACATCCGTGGTACTGAGGACTTCCACCTCAGCTGCGTAGGCTATCCTACTGCAGCTGGAGGTTGTTCAAGCTTGAACTTTAAAAGGAAAGCCCTATTTGGTGTGCCTTCTCTGAACTCATAGTGTCACTACAATGGCGAATCCACAGCAGGTACAAATAGCGGTTAATATGAGACATCCTCTAACTGCACATTTATTAACGAATGGCCTAACGGCCCAGTGGGGTCCAGTCACACTTGTGGTGGACGCCCATGCAGCTTATAGAACAGAACTCTTCTATTCTTGGGTCACATTTCCAGCAGTGGATGGGAACACAAATACATTTCACCAATATACACCTGCAAATGCGCCTGGACAATACAGAACATATGCATATTTAGAAATACCTCTATCTTATCAGAACATAATAATTGGCTTGATGGTGCCCTACCCCACACAATATTACCTGTAAGGTTAGGTCCTCTAAGTAATGATGGTCCTACCTGGCCTTTATTGGCCACATATACACCACATCCTGTGGTTGCAAATTTAGCGGTACCTGAGGTTCGTCATTTATATATTGAACTAATAGCGATATATAGACAATTAGTACAATTTGTGATGCAAACACTAAATACAAACCCAGCACGTGCTGCTCCAGCACATCCACATGCAGCAACGCCAGGTATAAATCTTAAGACTGTACATTCGATTATGGGTGAAGTACCCGCCAAACGAGAGGAAACTCCGTTTTGGTTAGCACAAAAGATTAATGCGCTGAAGGCAGTATTTCCCCATACGGGACCTCAGGATAAACATAGAATATTAAAAATGTGCTTGCCTTTTGGGATGGTCCCTACAGTAGACAACTGTGATACCTGGGACATAGTGTTTGCCGCGCTCTATACAACCACACATGGAACACCAACACTTGCCAATTTACTGGAGGTGTTGAAACAAATTCAAGATGAATAAGGGGCTGCCCTGGCCCTAGATTTGGGGATGCAATTGATGGGGAATTTTGCCACAGTATCCTAAACCTTTTTAGGTAATCTTAAAGGGAAAGCAGTGGCACTTGCAGTGCGCATGCGGCTCCGTGACGTTCCACAACAGGATCAGGAACGAGAGCTGCCTAAAATAATAGCAGAGACCTATTCAAGTATTGGTCGAGATAGTCTAGGGGCCAGACCACAAAAACCACAATTTCAGGGAAAATCGAGTAAAGATTCCCATAAGCAAGCACCTGAGGGTAATAAGAAATGCTGGGATAAAAAGCAACAAACTCCTAAAAAAGAGTGGGGAGAATCTCCTCGTATGGAGACCCCGCAGAATAGGTATAATCTCAGAAATAGAGATAACATAAAAATGCCTGATAGATATCAATATACTGATACGCGCCAATCTTGTTCCTTTCAGGACTCATTGGAAAAACTAAATGAGAGAGGTGGGCAATCAGAACGAAGGTCAGAGTACGTGAAACCGAGACAGGAATCACAACGCTCTTCAGAGATTTCTGTTAAAAAGGAAGAGAAACCCACCTAACAAAAACCACAATTCAAAAAGAAAAAAGCCACTCAGGAAGAAGGTCCTCTTGAAGAACAAGAATTGGGCTCTAGCACTGCTAGTCAGCGCGGCAGAGGTTGCAATAGTTCGCCGGAATCTTCTAGGGCATCTGGAGGTGAAAGCAACTGATGACTTTATACAAGGAGAGACTGCGGCCATGCGTGTCTCCATGCCTCATAGGGTGTACAAAACGTTACAGTTAGAAGGAGACATTGAACGCATAATAGACGCAATCTTTTGGGATCGCATAGTAAACATATATGATGTCCTGTTGGCCGAACAAGATTGGCCACCTGACTTTGTCTGTACCTGCCCATATGGAGAAGGAGTCATTAAGCCTTCTTTCTCGCCCCTTGTTCCAGAGGAACTCGCTGAATCCTATTCCATTGAATGGGCTTTAGCACAAGCACCTGCATTTTACAGAAATCAAGTAGGATGGGATAAAGAATCCCCCTACCATGTAATTCCGATTAAAAGTGAACCTCAACCACAACCGCAGTATCCTATAAAACATGAAGCAAAAGCACCAGTGAGCGAAATACTCACGCAATTAGAGTACCAGGGTGTAATTGAACCCTGTGTCTCGCCAATGAATAATCCATTAGTCCCAGTAGCTAAGCCAGACCATTCATATAGAATAGTCTTAAACTACAGACATTTAAACAGTCATACATGCACTTATGCTATCCAAAGCTTGCATAGCACAGCACTAATGAACAACATAGTGCATAAAAAATACAAAACAACACTGGACATTTCCAATGGTTTTTTCTGCCAGAATATAGCGCCTGAGAGTAGAGACTTAACAAGTTTCAGTGCACGAGGCTCCCAGAAAAAAATTCTGTTGTTTACCTCAGGGGTATAAGAACAGCCCAGGACTGTTCGCAGCTCGTGTCACTGCAATTTTGCACGAGATTGACCCTGAAGCAGTGTCCTATGTAGATGATATCTATCTTACGGATGATGAATTACTACATTTAAGACGGGTAGCTAGCATTGTTGTAGGATTTGCCGAATTCGGCTACAAATTCAACTTTAAAAAAACAAATATAGCCTTTCTCAGCGTCCTGTTCCTGGGATATGAGCTGTCAAGTGAAGGAAAGAGCCTAGCACCGCAATTCTTAGAGAAATGCGCACAGTTACAGCCACCAAATACGATAAAAAAACGTCAATCTCTATTGGGTTTCCAAAATTTTGACAGAACTTACATTCCAGATTATGCTACACGCATAAAACCTTTATATGATCTAATACGTCCCGATTTTTCAAGTAAATTCTGGACAATTGAACACACACGCATTCTTCAAGAGTTGCAAACAGACATGCTTGCGGTACAACACTTACACACGAGGGACAACAAAACACAGTTGGTCTTCAGAGTAATAGCTGGGGCCACGGTTTCACCTATGTGACATTCAATGAAGGGGAGACAGTCCCGATTGCATACAAATCACACTTATATTCAGCGGCAGAACAACGCTTCGCTCCCACAGAGAAACTTCTCACTGCTGTTCAGATGGCTGTCATTAAAGAAAGACCTCTTGCCCAAGCAAAACGCATTATTGTTGTTTCTCCGATTCCAGCCCTAGAGGCTGTTACAAAAGCCAGCATTCCAAACGCAAAAGCATTACATCCACTACATTTTTGACCCAAAGTTACAAACTCAAGAATTTGTACAATATGAAATAGAATACCCAGTTCCAGCAAATACATTGCCTATTGAACAATATCATAGAGTCATGTACACCGATGGCTCGGCACAACCAGCAATAGGAACAAAACACCAATATTCTGCTGCTTGCGCAGTCGTAAGTGGCTACATGGAGGGCAATAAATTTTGTCCTCTACATACCTTTACACAAACCCTAGGGGATTGCACAGCACAATTGGCAGAACTAAAAGCTCTGCTGATGGCATTGGAACACACGAATCCTGCACAGCTTACGTTGATTGTTTGTGATTCGTATTATTGTGTTCAGTCCTTTAATGAATACCTGCATTACTGGCACCAGAATGGGTTCAGAGATTCCAAAGGCAACACAATTAAACACAGACTTCTGTGGGGGAAAGTAGCAGATCTGAAAGAGACGCTACCAAATGTCCACGTTGTACATACACTTGGACACCAGAGCGTTGGGATACATGTTGCTGGAAACACATTGGCTGATGAAGCCGCAAAGTCAGCAGTGGCGGTGACCGCTGTAGATGCAGTGACTCGTTTGAGTTCCAAACCGAATGCAGACATTTGGAAAGCCGTGACAGCTACGGCTGATGGTAAGTCCTATCCTAAAGGATTTCCTAATAAATATTCCTACCGAATGGGAGATCGCCTGAACGCTGAAGTTAGAATACCAGGCGTAGGCGTGAGGGACATTCCCAACAAAGACATAAGACCAGGGTTGATTAAAGCAGCGCATGAGGGGGTAGCATCTGCCCATGCTGGCGTGGCGGCTACAATTTCGATCTTGCAGGCCCGTTATTGGTGGCCAGGTCTTTACAAAGAGACCAAGCAGTATGTCCTATGTTGTGACATTTGTCAACAAATTAAAGTTTCCAATGCCAAGCGCCCACCGCAGACACCCCTCTTAATTTCTAACAAACCATTACAATGTGTGTACTTAGACCACTGTTGTCCCCTAACACCTGATAGTGCATACAAATATATTTTAGTCGCTGTTGATTCATGCTCCAGATTTATATGGTTGTGGCCACAACGCTCGGCTGACGCTCAGACTGTTATTAAAGATTTGCGAGTCTTTATCGGTACATATGCAGTTGCGGCTTTTCATTCGGACCAGGGCCCTGCTTTCGCCTCAAGGACATTCAGGGACGCCATGGCTTAATCAGGGGTCCAACTCCAGTACTCGTCTCCATTTCATCCCGAGGGAATAGTGTTGTGGAGCGATTAAACCATGATTTAAAGCAATCCTTAACAGCCAGAGTCTTAGGTACGGGTCGTAGATGGCTTAATCACATATATAGCGTGTATATATATAGAGAGCACTAAATAATCTGACTAGAAGGTCCCTGGGGGGGTCGTACTTCATATGAGTGCCTGTTCGGAACTCGAATGTATGTTCCGGATCTTGATGGTCCTGGCGTGGAGGCAGCAGAAACACCTTTTGACATAAATGAACGTATCACTGTCTTACAGGAATTGCAACAGTTCCGTGATGATAATTCTTCTAACAGTACCGCCTCCACGGGAATGAAGGATGCGCCTGTAACATCTACCGGCTGGATTCCCAAAGTTGGGGATCTTGTACGTGAGAAAGTTGCTGTGAAAAAGGAATTTGGCCCTTCTTATCGAGCACCAGTCCCAGTACTAGGGATACACGGTACCAGAACTGTAATTCTACCATCGTTGGCAGGTGCCAAAGAATATCGTTTTGTCTCCATTGACAATGTCAAACTACACCATGTGGCCGATCCTGCACAGCCGACCATGAGGAACATCCAGTAGTTCCCGAATCCCTCTCACTACTGGTGAAGAAGTTTCTCGACGAGTTGTATATACCAACGCCGACACCTCTCTGAGCTTGGGGAGGGTGGAGGATGATCTTGCATTAGTTCCACTAACGTCAACTAATTTAGAAACATTTGACCAAGTTAACTCAACTCCAACACGGACGGATAGTGCTATCTATAGTGTGCTACCACAGGAAACATCAGCCCCAGAACTGTTTTTAATTACAGCAATGGGAACATTGGCCGACTCTGCCACAGGGGAGTTCCAAAACATATTCTGAAAAGTTTGCATATTTTTCTGGGCACAATGTGAAAAATGCTGAGTCATATTATTTTAAAGCACCACCTACTAAGGATATACATATATTAATGACCAATATGAAATTCATATATTCGGAATCCTTTGTTTCCCGATTATCGATAGAAGGCTATGAATGTTGGCTTAAAACGAATGATCTAAAAAGTGTGTGGGGAACTAGAAATTGGCAAATTAAGGGAAAGGAAGCCTTGTTTAGAGCATGCCTAATTCCTGTACAAATGATCTTTTTAAACGAAACGGTACAACAGACAAGTTGTTTAGGCTTAGCTCAAATTAGGGAATTAAACATGCCCAGTATACTTGCTCCCGCAAAGTTTTATAAATGGCAAAAATATACAAATGCAACTGAAAATTAGCTCGATGAATGGGTCCAGAATGGTACATTTAATGCATTACTGACACGTCCTGGCGGGTGGTTATTGTGGCCAATAGATACCAATGGGTGTCATCAATGTTTTATTTACCCCTCGGGGAGGTTTTAGGACGAGTAGGCCAGACCCTCGCTATATATCATCAGAGCATGCGGGTATAATTACAACATCTAGGGGGTCATTCTGACCCCGGCGGGCGGCGGTTGCCGCCCGCCTGGAGGGAACCGCCATTTGGCCGCCCCGCGGTCAAAAGACCGCTGGGGCTATTCCAACTTTCCCGCCGGCCCAGCGGGAAAGGGGCCTGCAACACTGAAGCTGGCTCCGAATGGAGCTGGCGGTGTTGCAGGTGTGCGACGGGTGCAGTTGCACCCGTCGCGCTTTTCACTGTCTGCTAGGCAGACAGTGAAAAGCATGCTGGGGCCCTGTTAGGGGGCCCCTGCACTGCCCATGCCATTGGCATGGGCAGTGCAGGGGCCCCCAGGGGCCCCAGGACACCCGTTCCCGCCATCCTGTTCCAGGCGGTAAAGACCGCCAGAAACAGGCTGGCGGTAAGGGGATCAGAATCCCCATGGCGGCGCTTCTTGCAGTGCCGCCATGGCGGATTCGCCCAGCCGGGGGAAATCCGGCGGGAAACCGCCGGACCCGGTTTTCTGACCACGGCTTTACCGCCGCGGTCAGAATGGACAAGGAAGCACCGCCAGCCTGTTGGCGGTGCTTCCGTCACCCTCGGCCCTGGCGGTCTATGACTGCCAGGGTCGGAATGAGGGCCATAGTGTGGGAAAATTGTGCCAGCAATGGTTAAAATCATCCTCACTAGACGCGGTTAGAGAACACCTCAGTCTCCTGTCTAACACCACTGATTTACAAGATTTCCTGTTAGGTATCCGAATACCACGTAGGAAGCATTTCTTATATGCAGTATATAATGAAATTTTTAAACTTTCCCAACAAGATGCTGCCGCCCGGTTAAGGCAAATTGATCAGGAAAATCTAAAAAAGGCATTAGCTGTTGTGGATAATGGGATTAACACCTTGTCTGACCGGATATATCCAATAAATAATATTGTCTCTTCTGCTATAAACATTATACAAACAGATATGTATTCTTTACACCATGGGCAGAGTCAGGTCAGGTCCATTATGCAGTTGGGTTGGATACTTCAAACATTGAAGGTGGGTCGCGTTCCCTGGCAAAATGTCAGTCAAAGGGAGATATTTTCTTCCTTTAATTTAACGCGACAACAACAACTAATGGCTAAGAAGGAAGCGACTTATGTCATGCTTAATATCGAGAAATTAGAAAAGTTACCTTTTACCGTGGCCGAAATACCATCTGCTGAGTGGTTAATATATAGGGTTATTAATCTGCCCATTTCAACACTTCAATTCACCTCCTGTTTAAAACACATTCCGGTAGGCAGATATGAAAAGCTAGGAGATAGTTACATTCTTGAGGTGTGGGAGCTTCCCTTCTCGTACAAATGCTTCAGTGCATGAAAGAAGTCTTTCTTAGCAGTAGTGAATGCAAGACTTCAGTCAGCCATTTAATGGTTTGTAAACAGCTTTCCTTGCATGGGGCGTGTAACGCCTCTGCTGCAAACTTGGTTTGTTATCTGAAGGGAGTTCCAGTCCCCTTGATTAGACAAACATTCCAGGTGCATTCAAACAGCAGCTACGTCCTCCTCAATGGTGAAGACTGTTGTGGCATGCAGGCCGGAATAGTTTACGTTGTTTCGGTCTCTAAGGTCATTACATGCTGCAGGAACGTACTCTTTCCCCCCACTAAAATTAGGGAGGTAGCTGATATTTGGCCTCGCATGGCTACTTCAAACGTGAATTTTGACAAGTAAAGCAGACTTAAGGCTTTACTGTTTCAAAAGTATGTGGCCCTTACATCTGCGCGCAGGACCTACGCACTTCAAGTGGCAAGGTCATCGTCAGAAATACTGTCCCTGTTAAATACAAACTTTCCGAGACACTTTGGTGAACTCGTGGGGCGAATATTCAATGTATCAACTGGAATCGTGCATTTTTTCAAAGCTGTTGGTTCTGGTTTCATTCACACCTTCTCCTCTGTATTCGGTGTGATACCTTCAGCTATCTACTCAATTTTCGGTAGTATTTTTGGGGGATTTCTGATAACTTTGGCCTTATTGCTGTTGCTGTTGTTTATGCGCAATGGCTGTCCTGCCACACAAGGAGAAATGACGGTGCTCCCATCAGCGCAGCTGTGTCGTGAGCATCGATGCAATATTTTGGGGCAACACGCCTGGAGCAATTGGAGTGTGGCTGGTCTTTGTCATTCAGACTGGTTTTGCATTGTGTGCAGCCCGTGTTTCAGTGCCTCTGGTGCTCTTTTGAACATACACTGGAAATCTGCCTTTCGCAGCAGCGCTTGCCTGCGGTGGATGCTCATCTGTTGATGTTCTCGTTGAGGGTTTATTACCAGACATGCGCATTGAGGTTGCGTTTGCTGCGTGAAGCTGCTTATGAGTTACCCTTCCTGGAGGAAGTTGTTGACAACTCATCAATGGGCACACCACAGGATGCTGCCTTGGTTGACACTGGGGCTATGGAACACACTTGCTCCTTGATCCTTCTTGGCGAGGACTTTCTGATTTTAACATCAGCCGAAGTGGAAGATCTCCTGTTCTCCATGACTCGTACTTAGATTGGAACTTTTTAAATTGACATGCCCATTAAATTCGGTTATATGCCACATGCTTATGTTTTAAATTGTCACGTTGGATGCTTGTGTGTCCCTTTAACTTGTCCGAATTGACTTTGCTTTTTATATATCCTAGGTAGAGCTTTTTAGCAATTAAATTTTAGCTTTGGCTTTGGACCACTTTCAACCGACAAGGGGAGGGTGTTGTGTAGCCATTTTAGATACAGCTCCATGAACGCTATTTTAACACACTAGGCCACTGTGCACTTTAACCTAGATATATTATATTCTGCTTCGCATTGTTATTTTTACAATAACCATTTTTACAGTCTTGTTTTATTTTCATCTATCTAACTGTTTTTGCCTAGCCCAGCACTGTGTGGTCAAACAAGACATTCTTGATCACTCTGTGCATCATTCAAAGCTACAGTTCGGTACATTGCCGGTGAATGTGGTAGAAGTTTAGTCTCCAGCATTGGTAGAAAATACACATCCTTACGTAGGGACATTTTCTCAGAATATCAGCTGTGTTGTTATATAAACACTTTCTTGTCCCTTACACGTTAGAGGGAGATTCCAGCCAGGGAACCACAACTGTATGCTGATTGATGAATGCTTAGCTACAGATGCTAACGCAGACCATAGGCCTTTGCTCAGGTATGGGGGTTGATGTCTTCCCAGGGGAACCTGAAAGGCAGAATTAGAGTTTAACATGCTGTGCTCAAATTATAACCTAGATAGGAAATAGACCCTCGATTATGGTGACAATATGATAGCGTTGTTTTTATGCTTCACTCTTCTCGTCACCATTTTAATACTGTCATGTTGTGTCGTCCTGGTTATTGCAGCTCACGCTTTGATATCTAAGATGCAGTTGTTTTATTAAACTAACCATTGAAACATATACTGCCTCTGTTTGTCATTTATATATGAGACTGAATTGTAAATGAGAGAACCAGATGCGACCTGAGTGACCACTACTTCCCTGAGAAGCCTAGTATGTCATGCGCTCGGCTGCCCAATCATCACTATCCTATGGTAGGGATGAGGCACTACTAGTTAGCCGGAGAAAAACCCGGATTTAGAGCGACAGGTGTCACCTGCAGTGGGTTAGACTCAGTCTCCCACACTACGGACGATCCTGCTGCTCAAAAATCCAGTAGTCTCATTAGAATAATGAGAGTCTACGTGACAAGAACATTCTGTTGATCAGTAGAACTGAAGAGAAGAATGTTGGAGAAAGTGAGTAGCAGTCAATGAAATATTTGCATTCTTATGATGAACATTCTTGGAAGTTGGTGGAGGTAAAGAATTCTTAATGATGTCCACTGCTGCTCCACCAGTATTCTTACTGCAGTTTTAGTCCGCAGAGCTTTTACTCAGCCTTTACTCCACAAGTGCCTTTACTCTGCAGCTAAGTATTTTTTTAGGGCTGAGGGGTGGACAAAAGTACAGGGGAAGTGGTGAATTTAGGACTGAGGGGTGGGCAGAGGTAAAGGGGGTAAGGGTGATTTTAGGGTTAACAGGTGCAGGTAAAGGTGTAAAAGGTGATTTCAGGGTTAAAGGGTGATTAGAGTTGAAGGGAAGTACAGGTTGATTTTAGGGTTACGGCGTGGGCAGAGGTGAAGGGAGAAAGGCTTTGTTAGGGTTCAACAGTTCAGGGTTGGTAGAACTAAATGGAAATAAGTCTGTGGAGTAAAGGCATGCAGACTAAATGCTTGTGGACTAAAGTTTCATACTGAAGTAGATGGGATCTCCTCCTGGTGAGTAGAGGCTGTGTCACCTCCTAAACATGTTTCTGTGATGTTTCAATGATGAGAGAAGGTCTAATGGGAGTTAGAGATCAGATCAGTGATGTTAATTTTGTGTTAATGAGGATGTAGTTCTGACAGTGGGTAGAGGAAGAGGGTGATGATTAATGGTAGGGAAAAGATGCAGAGCCAAGTGAAGGGTAGACCAGTGGAGGCCCTCAACATGTAGTTAGGAATTAATAGAGACTGCCCATAAAGCTCCAGCATGGGAAAGAGCCTCTGACCTCTGGATGAGAGAGAAGGAGTAGTATGCCATCTGCATATTAAACTAAACGACCTTCGGGTTCACCCCTCTCCCCCAAGCTAAAGCCCCCAAACTTTCACATCACATCTGACCAAAGTCCGCAAGGGCTTCATTGCCAGTTAAGATCAGGGGCAGTAATCGGCAGCCCTGTCTGGTGCCCCGCAGGATTGGGAACACCCAGGATAGCACTCTGTTAATGTGTACCTGGGCCTTGGATCAGGCATAAAGCACTTGAATGTATGATATAAATGGGGAGGCAAAGCCTAGCCACTTAAGCACATCCCAATGAAAATGCCAATCAGGGAAATGAAAAGCCTTTTAGAAATCCATAAGGAGAAAGGTGCTGGGTCTGACAAGGTGGTGTTGGTATGCCAGGAAGGAATGGACTTCCACATATACAGTGTCTAGTGCTACTCAGTGGTATGAAGCCACGCTGGTCTTGGTGGACCAGCACTCCCAGGACTTTAAGGATCCTGTTGGCTAACACTTTGGCATAAATTATGAGCTTACTGTTAATCAGTGAAATTGGATGGTATAAGGAGGACTCCTTAGGTGGCCGCCCCTCTTTTTATAGGACTGCAATTTGCACAAGTCCAGTCCATAAGGGAAATGGCATTGTTTATGGCTTCATTGTACATAGCCAGCAGGGTTGGCAGCAAACACATCTGAACTTCTAATAGTATTTAATTGGGACTTTTCGGGTACCAGAGTCTTACCTGGATTCATATCCTTGAGGGCATCCTACAGCTCCTCCACTACAATGTGTTGTGCCAGTTCTCCCCAGTCCATGTCACATAGGGTCTACAAGGGTAAATCCCCATTTACTTTTCCTATCGCGCCTAAAAAAAGATCCACAAATGCAGTGGCCTCACAATTCCTGGGATCACACGATTGACTGCCCTGTGGGTTGCCAAGCAGCACTGGACAGCATCTCCTAGTAGATACTATCCGGCATCAGTGCCCTTTGTCAAGGTAGAGTTTCTCCAGTGTTGCCTTTTCAACCACGATCTGATGACTCGCTACCTCTCCCAGGCTCGATTCCCACTCAAGGTGGGCAATACGGGCCTCCAGCTCCGTTATCCACTGCTGGTTTGGCCTCTCTTGAGCCTTGAGGTGGTATTGTGTAATTTATCGCATGCAGGCCTTCCCTGAAGTCCAGAGCACCCTGGGAGATTCCACTGACCCTTCGTTCAGGTCCAAAAAGGCACAGCCTTCTTGCATTGAGGCACAAGGCATTTAATTGCCACACTGGGGGATGCTCTCGTCCTGGACTCCCCACTTGGACAATTACTGGAGAGTGGTCTGAATTCCCATGGGAATGATATATACCCCCAGAGTGGCAAGCAAGTTTGTGACCAGCATAAGAATGAGGTAGATTCATGACCGTGACCCATGTTTGGCAGATGTGTGAGTGTACTCTTTGGCCGTTGGACTCCAGATACACCATGTGTTACAGCCCAGTTCACCATCCCTGAATCCCCCTTCCAGGCACTGTCTCTCACATCTGTGGGATTAATTAGCAGGACCATCACCTCATTGAAATCACCACCTATGAGGTACGGTCACCCGGGAGATGCAGCACTACATTCTTTTTATCCAGTGTCGTCCCTGCAAGTTGTGGAGGGCCTGCCCAGCATTTGGCCCCTTGACTACCAAGTATGGTGGGGTCACCTCACTGAAATCACCACTTATGAGGGTACGGTCACCCGTGAGACGCAACACTACATTCTTTGTATCCAGTGTCAGCCCTGCAAGCTGTGGAGGGCCTGCCCCACGTTTAGCCCCTCGACTACCAACTATGGTGGGGTGTCTCGACTCTGAACACTACTATGGATAGCCGCTTGTGTGCAAGATCACCTGTGAACAGCAAACGAATGAGGTAGGTTCATGACCGTGACCCATGTTTGGCAGATGTGTGAGTGTACTCTTTGGCTGTTAGACTCCAAATATGCCATGCATTACAGAGCCAAAGGCTGGCAGGCCAGTTCACCATCCCTGAACACCCCTTTCAGGCACCCTGTCCCATTTGTGGGATTAACTAGGAGGACCATCACCTCATTGAAATCACCATCTATGAGGGTACGGTCACCCAGGAGACGCAGCACTACATTCTTTGTATCTAGTGTCAGCCCTGCAAGTTGTGGAGGGCCTGCCAAGCATTTGGCCCCTTGACTACCAGGTATGGTGGGGTGTCTCTACTCTGGACACTACCATGGATAGCCGCTTGTGTATAATGATTGCAACCACACAAGATCATCCGTGACCAACAGAAGAATGAGGTAGGTTCATGACTGTGACCCATGTTTGGCACATGTGTGAGTGTACTCTTTGGCCGTTGGACTCCAAATACGCCATGCATTACAGAGTCTGAGGCTGGCAGCCCAGTTCGCCATCCCTGAATCCCCCTTGCAGACACCCTGTCCCATTTGTGGGATTAACTAGCAGGACCATCACCTCATTGAAATCACCACCTATGAGGATGTGGTCACCCAGGAGATGCAGCACTACATTCTTTGTATCCACTGTCAGCCCTGTAAGTTGTGGAGGGCCTGCCCAGCATTTGGCCCCTCGACAACTAAGTATGATGGGTTGTCTCTGCTTGGACACCACCATGGATAGCTGGTGGCGGTTGCATGGTGGCCTTCATGTTGTGAGTGACCACGTGCTACTGGCTGCTTTAGAGATCTCAGTTCTCGACGTGTTTCAGATTCTGTTTTTTGTCATTTGTTGTGGCACAATTTTTTCCACCTTTCACTGCGTTGTCACTTGGGGCACCTATTTGTTTTGTGTTGTTTGAATGGATCAGTCTGGTCATACCCTACAAATGGGAGGGTTGACCAATTGTATAGACATATGAATAAAATTATGCATGTTATTGTGGATTCAGGAGTAATCATACTTGAAAAGTTATTTTGTTATATGTCTCATCACCATGCTATCTTTATTGAAGTTTTTCTCCCTGATAGAACAAATGTTTCTGTTTGGATTAAACAGCCAAGGAGAGCTAAGCTGAGGTTATTAGTGATTTCACTTAGACCCTGAAGTACTCATCCAAAGTTTATATTGTGCCCCCACACATCTCTTATAGAACACCAACCTGGTCAACAGAAGGTGTCATAAACAACACAGGGAGTGCTTATGCCAGGATTGGAGGAAGCACAGAAGTCAATAGGGGTCTGACTCTGCCAGCACTAATTGTTACCTGCATTAGTTTGAATCTAGCTTAAACTCTCCAATAAACTTGGTGGCTGGGTACAAGTACCACTGCACAACTGCACAGCTAATTGAATCCTCTTCAAATAGAGTTGTGATAAGCAAGCAATTATACAAATATCAGAAGAGGAGTGTTTTTAGTTTCTTCTTGAAACTGTGATTGTATGCCTTGGTGTTCATCTTTTCTAAATTCTGACCCCCCTGGACTGTGAAGCTGTGCCTGGTCTGCGGTATCATCTGTTCAAAGAAATAAAATGACAGGAAAGCTCATCCCATTGCATGTTATTTAATGTTGTTGAGGTATTCAAAGTCTATCCCTGAATACATTTTGGGAGAAGTAGAGGATCTTGAATATTTCACAGGCATTCATGTAGACATAGTAAAGTATTTAGAGTTGAGGATGACTGGGCAGCAGGGTTCCCCCCTCTGATAATCTTGATGCAGCATTCTGGATAGCTGTGAGATGAGTAAGTTGATATTTGAGCAGGAAAAGAAAGAATTTTTGAAAGTTACTATTGAATAAAGATTACTGATTTGTTAATTAGGTGGTGGTATATTTCCTGCCAGAGCAATTAAATTAAAATATTTAGCTATTTTGGAATTCAAAGCAGGGTGGTAGGTCAGACCACTGCTAAATTGTGTATCGGGGTAGGGGTGAGATCAGACATCTTAGGAGGTGCAGGAACCGATGAGATACACCGACAAAGAGGTCCAATGTTGGTGTTGGGTATCAAGGCAAATCAAACATTAACCTTAGGCTTTGGGTTTTTGTAGGGTGTGCCAGTTGTTCCTAAGATGGTAGTAAGACTGAGGCAGGCATCATCTGGGAGTTACTTGTGCTATGTTCGGAAAGAGGAAACATTTTTTTTTTTTGTTTTCCAGGTCACATAATTGGTCTTGAGTCTTGATTTTTCGAGTGGTGTAGGAAGAGCTAAATGTGGTTGCTACTACTATGGTAATGAGGAATGCATTTGACAATGAAAATATGTTATGGAGCTACTAGTGGTGTATTAATTTAGTGAGTAAATGTGATAATAGTGGGTTTTCTAGGTGTGATCTGTTGAGAATCAAATAAAAAGAATTGTACTTCTTGCTGTGATTAGCAATCATCTCTCTCATATGACACTTTAGGTTTGTGATTCCTGTTTTTCGAAATGTTTAGATTTTAGTGTGTGAATTCTTTGAAGGTGGGCAACGACCATCATTGATATATTGTGGTGCCATAATTGTTTTGTAGTTGAGCAAATTCAACTTTTGATATGGTGCTTATATTGACAGCATCTCTGTAGTTTGTGGTGGTTTTGAAGTTGGTGGTATATTTCTGAGGATGAAAGTGGATCAACATAACATAACACAACATAACACAACATAGCCTCTCCAAATGAAACATTTGTATCAATATACATAATTCTAAACCATGGCTTTAAAAATCTCTGCTATGGTTGCCAGATCTAAATGACTGAAGTCCTTTGTTTTCAATAAAAAGTGATCACTTGCCATAGACCATTTTAAAATTCACAATTTCTACAAATTTATCTCCTTTTTTCTGTATCCCTTTTCTATCCAGTCACTTAATAGCCAATCTATTCCGCACACCTGTATATTCAGCAGATATAGGGGGTCATTCCGACCGCCGGGGCCGGGGTCGGCGGGAGCACCGCCAACAGGCTGACGGTGCCCCGCAGGGCATTCTGACCGCGGCGGTTTGGCCGCTGCCCTCAGGAATCCTCCATGGCGTTCGCCCGCCAGGAACAGGATGGCGGTATGGGGTGTCATGGGGCCCCTGGCATGGCATGGGCACTGCAGGGGCCCCCGTAAGAGGGCCCCACAAAGAACTTCAGTGTCTGCTCAGCAGACACTGAAATTTGCGACGGGTGCAACTGCACCCGTCGCACCTTCCCACTCCGCCGGCTCCATTCGGAGCCGGCTTCCTCGTGGGAAGGGGTTTCCCGCTGGGCTGGCGGGCGGCCTTCTGGCGGTCGCCCGCCAGCCCAGCGGGAAACACAGAATCACCGCGGCGGTCTTCAGACCGCGGAGCGGTGTTCTGTCGGGGGAACTCTGGCGGGCGGCCTCCGCCGCCCGCCAGAGTTAGAATGACCCCCATAATGTGTACAGTGTAAATTTAACTTTCAAAAGACACAGCTTGTTTAAATAAACAAAACAACATTATAGAACATTGTGATGTGAACATTTGCATGCCTTTTAATCAATGTCTTTATCAACATTGCTTCAAATCATACACCATACACCAAGCCTCACTCTTGCCCAGGATGCGTGCGTGTGAGTGTGTATGGGTGTGTGTGGGTGGGAGGGGGGTTCTCTGTCCCCAAATAAAGCTTGGCAAATTGTGTCAACGCAGTTCCTCCCTATGGCACAGGTCCATGAACCATTGGTTACTGAGCTATTGGTATTACAGGCAGTTCAAAAATATTGGCACGAATTTCACATAGTCCTCATTTGTTTAAATGTCTGAAGCATCTTTCGTACCTTTTACATTCCACTTCTAATCATATATTGCTCCTTCTAACTAGATGCTCATGCAAGCGTTTATGACTGACAATCTATTACGAAAGGGCATATTGGAAGGCAGTAGAGTGAGACTCAATTTATAGAAACCTTAGAAAGTACGGAATCAGACAGGTCACGCTGATTTTAAATGTTCAGAACTCAGAAGTAGGATATCATAAAAAGTCTTATCAAAATGGACAATTAAATCAGTGTGCACAAGTGAAAAAACAACTGGAGCAGTAAGTGCATTCTGACACTAAGGAACTAATTCAGCAATACACCTACCTACCTAACTACCAGAAGCATGGGCCCTCCCGAGACAGTTTCCCTTTGCAGCAGGCCCCGGATGATGGGGTACCCGGGAGCAAGGTTGGTTTGGAGAAGGGGTCCCATGCATGTGTCTCCCAAGTGGGAAAATACTAAATAAGATTGTGTTGCCTCCTGTGGTCCTGGCCATCCCCAGGAGAATTGTGAAGCACCACATGCTTCATTTCCTGCCTGGACCCCAGGGGCTGAACTTCTCTAAGTGATTTCTCAGTCCTTAAGGGCCTGATTTAGACATTCTGGGCTTATTCTGCTCCTGGTGGCAATTCTAGCCACCATGATTATTTTATTCAGGTCACCTGGCATTCTCTGCATGAGCTCCTGGGGCTCACTCCTGCTTGTGCAGCATCTTCCACAGCCCCTCCAAAGCCAGGCAGTAGAACCCCATTTCTCCCACACTCCCTGGATCCCACAGGGTACTTCTGTTTGAGCAGAGTCATGGACCAGTCCGCAATACTCCCAGGGGAACCATCTAGGGTCCCCAGCATGTCAGTTCCCACAACTGTTCCTCAGAGGGCATAAGGAAGCAAGCACTACTGGCCCTAGAGAGACCTATGCTAGTTCTTGGTGTCAGCTGGAGTCAAAGAGTCCCTCATTCCATCAGTGCAGTGGTATCAGGTGTCTTCATCTTCCAGCTGGGCATCCTTTTGTCATTGTTACTCCCAGATTCAGTGTCTTCTTATCACTCCCTCCCTTATGCAAGGGTTTTTAAGTGGGTATGGACGTTTTAGATGCCAAGCACCCCTGACCAATCCTAGGGCGCCACATCATCACTCCACCCCTATCCTACCCTTCCTCCACAGCATGCTGGGACATATTAAGATGTCGGCTTCATGTGTTCTCTGAAAAGAACTTCCATGGGATCCTCCCCAACTCACAGAGCTGACTGACCCCTCCCCACCAAAACGTCAAAGTGGAGCTCCTCCTGTTTTTGGCTGCAGAGGTCTGGCCTCCCCTCTTTGTTTCTGTGGGCTTGGGCTGTTCCAGCACATGTGCAGTGTGACAACCTAACAGATGCACATTTCCTCCCCATCCCTTCCTTTCCAAAGAACCGGGTTGAGCATTGCTAATGGCTCTATTGTGTAGGGAGGCCTGTATTCCTTCTGTTGACCAGCAGAGTAAATAACTTGGCCCAGTAGGGGGAGAGAGGCCTAGTGTCTGATTATGAGCTGCACCAGGGAAATATAATAATTGTTAAAGGGCCACAAAGAGGAGTGTAGATATGATGCATAACAAACACTTGGGATGGATGCTTATTCAAATATTATACCTCACTGGATCCTGTGTTTCTAAGTAGGGCAAAATTCTACTTTGGTGCGCATTTTACTTGCAATGTGTCATTCAGTTAAGCACCACAGGTTTTAATTATGCACTACAAATCTATGAATTCCCACTCACATTATAAAGCCTTCTGCAGGTCAGTACCAATCCTTGAAAAATGCCTTTTGAGACACAGTACCTATGTGTAGATACTGGGTTAAGCAAGATGGTTATCTAATGTGCAGTCGGCACACATATGCACAGGTGTGTGTTCATGTGCAATCAGCCCAGAGCCTCTCACCCTAGCTGCGCAACAGCAGCCTTATCTTAAAAGGCGGACACTGCCGGTTAGCACTGACAGTCTGTTTACCATGAATTTGCCATGGGAGCGACACAGGTAGTAAGACTCATTCACAGTAAAGGTCGAAAACTGTGTGTGTAGACAGAAAGCAAGAAATCTAGATGGATTAAATGGATGGGCCCATTTGCTACATGTATGTTAAAAAAAGGTGCAGTCCAAGTCTAATACTAACTCTGACTCTGTTGTTTAAGAGTTTGACAGGTTACAAATTGTGCAATTTTATTTTCAATTAACCAAACAAAATATATCAGGACCTGAAGTATTTCTGTTTTTAAAACAAATTATCAGGATAACATATCTGTATTTAAGCAACATTTAGCAGAGAACATTAATATGAACTATTCCAAGGATTATTTGGCAATCGGGGATAATTAGCTGTTATATTCTGTCTGTTTGAACTCTGCTGGAAATAGCTCGGATCATTTGTTTTCATAGTTAACATAAATATTTACTGTTTTACAAAAAGGTAGGGAATCCTAAGGATAGATTGTATTACATATTTATGTTAACCTATTTGTTCTATGTTTGGCATACTAAAATGCTTCCTTCACGAGCCTAACAGCTATCATAGAATATGTAATATGTCATCCACAATCGTCAAATAAATATCGTCTTGCTTAATGTTTTATTTGCATACGTCATACATAAAAAAGTGCTTTTACAGTTGTAAAACGAGTGATAAATAGCACTTCCGAAAGTGAAAGTAATTTATGGGATCACACAAATTACGAATAAACCATGTAAATGAACTGTGACATTATTGCCAGCAATAGGGGGATGAGCCATGCTATGCCTCTTTAGACCCTTTACATTCTTTAGAAACCACCAAACAATTGAACAAGTCCTATCAGCCAACGTTGTGGTTTCCATTCCTCCTTCAGAGGTGGGGACCACCTTGTTTCTGACTTACTTCTGGGGTAGCTCTGCCATTCAAAGTAGCCAACCACAGGGCTGCTGGAATCTCAGCGTCGAAAGTCACCCCTTGCCTAGGGCAGGCTTTCAGATTCTGTGTTTTTCCTGTTCATGTAACAACCATGGTGGTCGTGAAGAGGGAAATTAATAACTGACCTAGATGTGCAGGGAGAACAGTCGCTTCTAAGGAGTTTGTTTCTCAAAAACAATTCCCCTTCAGCGCAGCACTTTCAGGGAAAATGTGCCACCAAAAATGCTAGACCTCTAAATTTGTTTTTTGAGGTGACTGATACAATAGGCTCTTTCCCTTTCAGCTGTACTGACTACCATCGGCCAAACTATAAATAACTCATTCTAAGCTTGGAGTTTTACTATGTAGCTCTTTTTCCATAAAGTGCCATGAAACAGCATGCGACTTTAACTCTAGCACTTTAATCCCAACCTGAAAACGACACACCTTAACTCTTTTATATTTGTTATATATTTTATTTTATAATATTGGCGTTACTGATTTCATAAATTCTAATGGATTTTGTAATATTTTAAGTCCTAGTAGTACAATAAACATATCTTTTTTTTTCTTCTTACCGAAAACCAGATTGCCAGATTCCCCACCAGATTCAGGATCGGAACGATGCTCTCCTCCCCAAATAAAAGGTGTGTTATGCCGCTGTGTTCATTAATTTGTGTGGTCGTTTTGTGATGAATCTGCTGCTGCTCTTGGACTGGTAATGGTGGATCCACCTTCCACAAGTCCCGGAGGGGTTCTCATGATGCTAGAGAGTCAGTGAATTATTAATGTGCTGCTTAGTTGGAAGTCAAAGACGACTTCGAGCCATTAACTTCAAGGAACATTAAGCTGGCGCCCCAGCTACGGCCTCGGGGGTGACTTGAATCTGTACACTGAGTGCAAACAAGCAGTTGTTCCCATAGGGAGTGAAGTGACTGTAGACACGTTGTGCGCACTGGAGTGTTCTCAAGGAATACTGTGGACCTCCACAGAATCTACTGCGCTGACTTGTTAGTTTATTACAGTGAACAGTCCACTATTCTTTTAAATGGGTTTGGTCGCTAGATTGTATTGAGATACCATGTTTAAAATAGGCCTAAGCGAACTGTTCATTATGTTCAGTGCAATCTTGGGTAATTCCTGGCATTTCGCATTTCCGAAATGTCGCTTAGCCTGGTTGTGTAATTAAAGTCCATTTGAGGCAAAATCCAAAAATCCTATTGCGGGATTACGGAAAGAACATGTATGGCTAAAACAGGAGCAGATGCTTTTTGACTAGCTTGTGGTTTTTGCACTGTGTTTTCTATTAGCACTAACTGCGTCCTCACATCCAAAATGGACAAGAGCAAGAAATTCAAACAGCACTAAGGGCCTCAATACGATTCTGGCGGTCAATAGATCACTAGATTCGCCGTGGCAGTCATGAACTGCGCCGTTTTGGCAGTCAGACCGGCAAATTAAGAGTTTGATGATCGGACCGCCAAAGGACCACTGCCTGCTCGGGGAACAATGTTCCAGACCGGCTGACGGCAGTGCAGGTTAGAATCAGCCAGGGTGGCGCTGAACTCAGCACCGCCCTGCTGATTACAACCTGGTTCTCCGCCAGCCTCTTCCCTGCTAGTGGCCCCTCCTCCTTGGGCCAAAGGAACCTGGGAGATGGACTCCAAGAAGAATAGCAAGGTGCCCAGCAACACGGTGTCCCATGCTGCGTGAGGTCTTAAGGCGATTTATATCACGTGGTGATGATCGGGAGGTGGCTGACCCCTTGACCCTCCTCCTTGGGCCAAAGGAACCTGGGAGATGAAGTCCACAAAAAACAACAAGGTGCCCAGCAACATGCTGCCCGCTGCATGAGGGGTCTTAAGACGCTCCATAGCGTGCAGCAAAGATCGGGAAGTGGCTGGGACGTGGCCCGTCCTCCTTGGGCCAAAGGAACCTGGGAGATGGAGTCCACAAAGAACAGCAAGGTGCCCAGCAGCACAGCCTAACTACAACAATATATATGTATATTTACACACACACATATAAATACACACAGGAGGGAGAGAATAATTATTTACAATAATATAAGTAATATTTTCTAAAAGTATTTTTCTTAAAACAGAATTTTAAACAATAAAAAACAAACTAAAAAGTTAAAAATAATATAAATCCACTCTAACAGTATGGAAACTGTTGGACTTCGGAGGGCTTAGATGTACTATTCCCACCCAAGTCTAAACAACACTAAGGAAAATGTTGGACTTCAGAGGGGTATGACTTACATTGTAGTGAATCCTAGTTTGTTTTAATGGGATACAGGAGTTAGATAGCCTGTGGCTTGCAGACTCATGCCGCCGTCACCCAGTGACTTTTACTCTACTTAGTTTGCTCTGTTTTAGCACATTTATTTAATTAATTATTTTAAGATGGCTGCCTTGTTTTGACTTAGGCCCATGTTTTGATTTTCATTATCAGTGCCACCGTGCTAAGGTGTCAAGATCAGGCGACAAATACAAACAAACTGTAGGTGTTCACTTTTAATGCGTTCTAGGGAATTCTTTATACTAATTACCATCCCAAGCACGCCTTGTTATCTATTGTTTGGGAACAAACCTACATCAGGGGTCCAAGCAGATCTGTATAAATACTCCTCACTTTATCAGACAGTGAGAGGGATTCCGACCAGATGCCATCGCTGCTATTGATGCAGCACGTTGCCTTGACACTGACCCAGTCTTCGTGTTCCTGCGGAGTCTGAGCTAGAGACCTCATTCCAAGGTAACGAGGGTTGGGGGCTCTTCTCATGGACATGGCATTGGCAGATTGAGGTTTAACATACCTAGCTCTCTTCTAGGTTAGGTGTTAGGCCTTTATGCTAGGGTATTAGGACATATTGCACACTCCATGTTATTTCGTGATATTGCAACATGGTGGGGGTCTATGTATTAATGACTCTTGTCTTTACTATTCTGTTTCTTGCACTGTTCATTATCCTAATCATTGCAGCCCATACAACTTATCGCAGATTGCAGTTTTACTAAAATAAACCTTGTTGAAACTTTCCTGCATCTTCTTCATTGCCTGTGTGTGATTGATACATGTTGCTAATGTGAGAAAGGGGTAAATGCCTCCGAGCTGTCGGCATTCGAGAATCAGTGTCCCTTAAGATTAATGGCCTCTCAAAGACATCCAACAGAGTATTCTACAACATGAGTAAGAATGAACTCGAGGCCTTTACATGTTTGACATCCGATCCCAGCCTCATTATTAAACCAGCTGATAAAGGCGGAGCAACGGTGATTCTCCCACAAACGATGTACAGAGAGGAGTGTGAACGACTCTTGGGTAACACCAAACACTACAAACGTCTTGCCCGTGACCCCACCCCTGATATCCAAGAAGAAATTTCCTTCTTGGTAACTAAAGGCATGTAGAACAATTGGCTCACTGAACACGAGGGAGCCTTCCTAATACAGACTAACCCTAAGATCCCTTATTTCTACATTCTGCCAAAGGTACATAAAGAAAAGATTCCCCCACCTGGCAGACCTATAGTATCCGGGATAGGCTCAGCACTAGAGCCATTGTCTAAGTTTGTTGATTTCTTCTTGCAACCATTAGTGAGAAGAATCCCCACTTACCTCAAGGACACCACCAATGTCCTATTACTACTGGAATCCATATCTTTTGACAAAACTAAGGAACTCCTGATCACTCTAGATGGGGAATCCCTATATACTAACATCCCCCAGGAGGCCACACTGGAAGTAATCAGTAACCTGTTAGAAACAAGCATGGGTGAATCTATAACCCCACCTGAATTCATACTGGACCTAGCGCACCTTGCACTCATGAGGAACTACTTCAAGTTTGAAGATAGCTTCTTCCTACAAACGCAAGGGACTTCAATGGGCAGTACCTTTGCCCCCAGTTTGGCATGCCTATACGTCGACAACTTAGAGAGACTTGTGGTCGTCCATGATGACAACCCTTACCGAGACCAGATAAAACTCTGGAAGCGGTATATTGACGACGTCCTGATGGTGTGGAATGGAAGTAAGGAAGAGGCCCTTGCTTTTGCTGGCTGGCTCAATGGGGCCAACCCCTTCCTCACTTTCACCAAGACCACAGGTGGTAATGAACTACCTTTTCTTGACCTTTTCATCCATGAGCATGAAGGTGGCTTGACAACAGAAGTATACTATAAACCCACGGACCGCAATAATCTGCTTCAATACCAGAGCTTTCACCCACGAGCTCTGAAGGATAACCTCCCTGTGGGACAGTTCCTACGACTGAGACGGAACTGCTCATCTGTAGCTGATTACCGCAAACATGCTGATAAACTTGCCACCAAATTACAAACAAAGAACTATCCCACACACCTTGTCAACAAGGCGCGCAAAAGAGCACGCAACAACAACAGGGACCAACTACTGCTGCCCCGGGCAGATAAACCAGACCTTGAGAAGATTGTGCGTGTTTCTACTTTCAGCCCCTTATCCAATAAGATTCAGAAGATTATCAAAGATGACTGGAAGATTCTCACATCAGGTGGTTTACCCTTCAACCCGCCCCTACATGCTTACAAGAGAGCAACTAACATACGTGACATGGTGGTCCATACTAGACCTAAAGAATAGCCCCGTTCCAGACAGACTACGCTCTGGCATATCCCTCCTCCAGCAGGCCACTACCCTTGTGGCAGTTGCAGTGTGTGTCGCTTAACCAGGAAGTCCACCACCATCAACCTTGACCTCAAAACCCCATGGGTACAAAAATCCCTTACGAACTGTAACAGCAAGAATGTGGTTTATCTAATCAAATGTCCCTGCCTACTCAAATACGTGGGGATGACTCCCAGAAAGATCAGCACGAGGATCTGTGAACACCGAAGCACGATCCGGTGTAAACGCGACGCCACCAAACTAACCAGTCACTTCCTGCTAAAAAATCACTCTCCAGATGATATGTCCTGGACAGTTCTCGATCAACTTCCCCCGTCAACCCCTAACATGTCAAATAAACTGTTTCGGGCCGAACAACGCTGGGTGTGTAGGTTGCACACTGATACCGCTGGTCTGAACGATGAGATACCCTGGTTTTCTCTCCATTATTAGACCTTCCACTGGTAGTCTACCAAACATTACCAGCCTTCCTACCTCCCTTGCCTCCTCCCTTTGCACCAACTTTCTGTGCCCCCAGTATCCCGTACCCATCTACCTTCCCTGCACATTTCACCTCTTTCTTCCTGTCTTTTAACTATTTTTCCCCCCTACCCTCATCCCTTTCTTCCTTATGCCCCTCGTGTCTCCACTTGAGTCCTCCTTTCTATCCATCTTTTTTCTTTTCAGCTTACAGCTCACTTTTCCTTTCCCCTCCCTCCACCCCACTGGGCCTCCTCTCCTCCTTCCCAACCCACTGTCTACCTTTCCCCCACCTTTAACCGCACCCTCCCTCCCAACCCTCCGTTCCTATCCTCTCCCGAATATCTCTCTCTCTCTCTCTCTCTCTCTTTCTCTCTTTCTGCCCCCTGTGTTTCCTTCCTTTACTCTCTCTTTTTCTTCCCCTTCATTCCCTGATATACCTTTCCTCCCCTATTATCCTTTTTAACCGCAGACTCCCTCCCACCCTCCGTCTCTATCCTCTCCCGATTTTCTTTCACTCTCTTTGTCCCCTGTCTTTTTCCTTCCTTTACTCTCTCTGTCCCTCCTCCTTCATTCCCTTATATACCCTTCCTCCCCTTCCTCCCTTTCTTCCCCTGGCACCCCCTTTTCTCCCTCTCCCCATTTTTTGCCTCTTGGCCTCACCGCTAGGCCATGGAACGCCGGGCACTCAGTCCCCCGGCTATTCACACCGGCCGCCGGGGAACTACATCTCCCGGCAGGCTCCGCGGTGACCGCGTCACTCTGTGACGCCGTCCCCGCGCTAGGGTTGTGCCCCCGAGCCGGCTTTCTGGTGGGGTCTCTCCACCGACCTCCGCAATCATTTCCGGGCCCAGCGTCTCCTCGACGTTGGTCCCCAGGCATTACAACGATCCGGAGGCCGTACTTCTGGGTTATTAACCCTTTCCACGCCTGAACCCGGGCGGCGGCGGTGATTGCCTCCACCTGATCGCAATATTCTTGGGCAATTACCATTATATAAACACGCCTCTCCCAGGCCACTCCATTCAAGCGGTCCTGAGAGAGGACATCGTAGGCGTACAGTGAGCGCCCACCTTTGATGCAGTGAGTGACCTGGCCTCTTCTGGACTACACAGATAAGATGCCATCAACGTGTTCCTCGTCTCCTTCATGTTTTCTCCCTTCTCTTTCTCTAACTTATCTTCTGCTTCTTTTCTTTATCTCTTTTTCAGCCTATTAATCTTTCCTGTCTCCCATTTACCCCACTCTCCCCCATCTTTTTTTCCCTTCCTTATTCTCTCTTCCTTCTTCCCCTCTCCAGTTCTCTTTTCCTCCTTCTTTTTTCTTCTTTTTTTCTTTCTTCTCTGTTCTCTCTTCTTTCTCCTTTTTTCTTCTTTACGTGTTTTCCATCTACCCTTTCTTTGTGCTAGTCGCCTTTCACGTTTTGGATGCAAGGAGGTGCCCTTTTCACCTAGGGGCCCCACTTTCCTAGAGGCCGCCTCCCGCCCGCCCCTCTGTTCCCCTCTCTTTATTATATATTTCTCCCCCCGTCCTTTCCTGTATGTTGTTACCCTCACCTGTTTCTTCCCTCTCTCCCTCTCCTAAACCTTAGTGTCTGACAAATAAGGGGGCACTCCCTCTCGAGGATATCAGAGGCCAATAGCCTTTAGGGACAGGGTAAGAAGTTGTTTCTCTCCATCCCCCTTTTTATTGTCCTCCACTCAGATGTGAACTGTTACCCATATATTATATGATGTATGCCCTGCGCACCCAGTAATTCTGTCTGCTGAATGATTTGATACTTCACGTGTGCTGTGGTTTGCTGTGTATTGCTGTGTCACAGTGTTATTCTCATTTGCGGTCTGTTTTTTCTCCATAAGGCCACCCCCCAGGTAGCCCCCAGGCAAGGTTGACCCCCCACACTCTTTACATATATTTCTTTATAAATTTCACAGCACTTATTGATACTTCGAGCGTGAGTAGCAGGGATCCTTCGCCCTGATGAATGCCCCAAGACTTTCCTGAGCTCAAAACTGAGGGCAGAAACATGTTGGCTCCTTCCTCATAGATAGGTGACCCTGTGAGTCCTTGTTCTCAGAGAGGTGTCCCCATCTTCACTTTTTTAACCGCATCAAACAGAACCTTTATTAAATAATTACACAGGTATCTGTTTAGGTGTTTTTATTCCTTAGTTTAGCTGGATCCCTCTATTTCCAGAACCAGATTTAATTTACGCACTCCCTCCTGTTCCTTTAACAGTGAGGTCGAGTCCGCCCAGATGGCACTGTCCTACCTGGGTGGGGCTAGGTGGTCATATGATGAAGCATGACACTATATAGTGAGTGAGACCACCTAGTCTGTAAAAGAAACTCCCCTCCGTGTCCCCCAGACTCTCCACAGCACCCTTTTTTACTGATACCTCACCTCTAACAGAGGATCATGAGGGACTTGGTGTTGCAGTTGATACATCTTCGATTCATCCCTCTTTAGATTTTATGAACCCCGTACTCTGTTGTGATTTTGTAATCTCCGTTTAACCACGATGCTCCCTGAGATGTCACGCTTTTGAGTTAATGCATAAAGGCTGCCACAAATCACCTTTGACTGTTTTGGGTTTTTGGTGAGGTGCTGCTTGTGAACCGGAAGGGTTGGGACGACAGTTGCGTTTTGTTGTAGGATTGGCATAGTCGCCTACAAACATAAGTACTGCCATCCTTAAACCAACAGTCTTGTCTAGAGCAAGAGTCCAACTACGACAACTATTCCCATGTCAATGTATGCAACAGTAGAGAGGACTTCAGAAGGGTTAATTTCACTATTCCTCCTCCAGTCTAAGCAACAGTAGGGAAAGTGTTGGACTTTGGGGGGTTACGATTACTATTCCCATTCCAATGTAGTCAAAACACTTCAACAAAGACCATAACCCTTGTGCAAAAATTTTAATACAGCTAAACTCAATATTAGTTTTATTAACTAATGTTGTCAAAGTTTAAATCATGTCAACAATTATATAAATAATGCAAAGTCCTTACTGTAGAGAATCAACAAATTTCATCTCTTCATAAAAACAAATCATAGTGTATCTGTTTGTTCAAACGCCTAAAGCCAAAAGAAGATTCAGCAGTTTTTGCTTTACATGTTTCAGCACATGACAAGTTAGTAAAAATGAACTGAGATTCCCATTAAAAGGTAACAATATGTACCTGCACAGCGCAGAGGGGCATTTTCTTCAGGGTTCTCTACCTGCCATAATCACCTAGAGTGAGCATTTAGTCAGATTACCTCAAACACAAGTTTAGATAAAATAGCAATTAGTTTGGCATGAAACCTCACTTCCCCCATTAGATAATAACAGGACAATATTGTTTACTCATCAAACAGTAATTTCCGTATGGACAGGGGTTACAAGAGGCAATCCATCACGCCACCGGTGTTTTTTCAATGCCAGATCGGAGAATTTATACACCTGCTCTGCAGTGTTTAATTTGTAAATAAAAAGGTGCTGGTGCTCAAAGCCCTCCTCTTAAACATGCGGCTGCTGCAATTAAAAGTGCGAGCACATAATCCTGAGGCAGCGTAATCCTGAAGCCACCTCGGGCCTCTTCAGTCCATTTATAGCCACTCCCTGCCCCTTCAGCTCACTCTTGCAGCTTCCTGCTTTTCCCCTTTCTGACGCTTTTTAATTTTTCTCTTCCTCCGTCTTTCCCACGTGTCTTTTGCTGGCAGTAAATGCTTGAGACAGAAAACTAAGCGCTGGCCCTCAGAAATAAGTGCTGGTGCTCAGCACCGGGAATGACAAGCACAAATTAAGCACTGCTGCTCTGCAATTTCCATCAAGCACGTGACAGAACTGAGTGGTATTATCTCAGCTGAATTGGGGGTGAAAGTTTCAAAAGAGGAAATGGTGATTTCCAGTGCACTGCATCATTACTGCGGTCTGGGGTGTGGTTAATCAGGCTAGTCACAACCCAGACCACAATGAGGAAGTTGTGTGCACAATATGCAAGCCAGCAGGCTTTTTAATGTCGAAGATTTGTTTTATAAACGGAGCTGCTTTCTATGGAGTGTTATGTGAATGGCTGCTAACTAAGCCTTGAAAAAGTTCAACTGTTAACAAACCCAGGAGCAACACCCAGGATGCGGTTATGGTTATATTATTTTTATAGCACACATACAACACAATCGTGGTTTCTTGGCAGCTATTGCAATCTTTATTCTCTCTGCTGATTCATGTGTTATTGCTTAAATAAAGACGTCATGGATTTCCGAAAGGGGGTAAAACAGTTTATTTGCAGAGGACACACTGGAGTGTATTCAACTATTTAATGGCTACTACAGGAAAAAAGCTCTGTCCCCATACATAGTAGTGTGCCATTTGGGGATGTGTAGTAAGAAAATATAAGAGGATCTTAAACATCTTGTTGGTCTGTGCCGAGCAAACTTCTTGGCCACAAACCCCACAATATTAATGCAAATGTCATAATGGATTATGGCCCTGGCCTTGAACTACTATGTAGCCAAAAAAGGCTCGTTTTCTCCTAAGTCCAGTTGCAGCATTTGTCACCCATTGAAGACTAGCAATGTTTTTTCAGGATTAGACAAACATAGGGAATTACCAAAATCAATCCTAGATAAAATTAAAATTATCTCTCTGGGACTTCATACTTTTTCTCCTTTGGATCAGAGGAGTATAGTGCTGGGGAAACAGTTTGAGTAGTATTGCTGACAAAGATATTGTAGTCAAGCGTGTTGAATGCTATATAAAAAACATTCACTTCCACGTACTTCTGTAATTGCAAGAATAATAGTTTCTTCTATGAGTTTCAAAAGGTAAAGAAGGAGAGAATTGGGGCAAAAACTACTGGGATGTGATAAGTCCAAGGAGGGCTTTTTTTATGGGAGGTTTGATCACTGCTTCTTTCTGCATGTCAGGTACCAGACCAACATATATAGATGAGTTGAAAATCAGTTTAATTTCTTTGTCCAGAATTATGGCACGTGTATGCATGCATTTTACAAGCAGAAATCAAAAAAGGATCCTGAAGAGTGACTTTGATGTATGGCTTATATAAAACGGATTTTGAAAATTAAAATTAAAACTGTTAAGAGAGGACTTGGTTGTTGGAGTGAAAAGAAGACGATTGATAAAAGAGGGGTGGTAATTGTTTCAGATTCAGTATCTCAACTGTGTTTTTACATTTTCCAGTGAAGAAGTTTGAAAGCTGTTCACATAACTTAGTGGAGAACATAATTTTAGATTGACATTCTGTGAGATCCTGAACATCCCTATCAATCTTTAAAGGTTTTGCAGACACATTGGGTGATTTCCGATTTTAAAATTAGTTTAGTTAGACCATCAATCTGTCAAACAAACTAAACATACTCACAACAACATTATAATAATTACATAAAAATGTATTAAAGAAGGATAAATACATTATGATAAAAGCTTTATATTTTTACACTTGTTAAAAACATCCTGTTGCATGTACCACATTTAACCCCTTCGCTGCCAGGCCTTTTCCCCCTCCTGTGCCAGGCCTTTTTTTGCCTATTTGGGGCAGTTCGCGCTTAGGCCCTCATAACTTTTTGTCCACATAAGCTAACCAATACAAATTTGCGTCCTTTTTTTCCAACATCCTAGGGATTCTAGAGGTACCAAGACTTTGTGGGTTCCCCTGAAGGAGGCCAAGAAATTAGTCAAAATACAGTGAAAATTTCGTTTTTTCAAAAAAATGGGAAAAAGTGGCTGCAGAAGAAGGCTTGTGGTTGTTCCCCTGAAAATGGCATCAACAAAGGGTTTGCGGTGCTAAACTCAGCAGCTTCCCAACTTTCAGGAACAGGCAGACTTGAATCAGAAAACTAAATTTTTCAACACAATTTGGCATTTTACTGGGACATACCGCATTTTTGCAATTTTTTGTGCTTTCAGCCTCCTTCCAGTCAGTGACAGAAATGGGCATGAAACCAATGCTGGATCCCAGAAACCTAAACATTTCTGAAAAGTAGACACAATTCTGAATTCAGCAAGGGGTTATTTGTGTAGATCCTACAAGAGTTTCCTACAGAAAATAACAACTGAAAAAGAAAAATATTGAAATTGAGGTGAAAAAAACATCAATTTTTCTCTATGTTTTACTCTGTAACTTTCTCCTGCAATGTCAGATTATCGAAAGCAATATACCGTTACGTCTGCTGGACTCCTCTGGTTGCGGGGATATAAAGGGCTTGTAGGTTCATCAAGAACCCTAGGTACCCAGAGCCAATAAATGAGCTGCACCCTGCAGTGCGTTTTCATTCTATACCGGGTATACAGCAATTCATTTGCTGAAATATAAAGAGTAAAAAATAGCTATCAAGAAAACCTTTGTATTTCCAAAAAGGGCACAAGTTAAGGTGTTAAGGAGCAGTGGTTATTTGCACATCTCTGAATTCCGGGGTGACCATACTAGCATGTGAATTACAGGGCATTTCTCAAATAGATGTCTTTTTTACACACTCTCCTATATTTGGAAGGAAAAAATGTAGAGAAAGACAAGGGGCAATAACACATGTTTTGCTAATCTTTGTTCCCCCAAGTCTCCCGATAAAAATGATACTTCACTTGTGTGGGTAGGCCTAGTGCGCGCGGCAGGAAATGCCCCAAAAACACAATGTGGAAACATCCCATTTTTTGAAAGAAAACAGAGGTGTTTTTTGCAAAGTGCCTACCTGTAGATTTTGGCGTCTAGCTCAGCCAGCACCTAGGGAAACCTACCAAACCTGTGCATTTTTGATAACTAGAGACCTAGGGGAATCCAAGATGGGGTGACTTGTGGGACTCTGACCAGGTTCTGTTACCCAGAATCCTTTGCAAACCTCAAAATTTGGCTAAAAAAACACATGTTCCTCACATTTCTGTGGCAGAAAGTTCTGGAATCTGAGAGGAGGCACAAATTTCCTTCCACCCAGCGTTCCCCCAAGTCTCCCAGTAAAAATGATACCTCACTTGTGTGGGTAGGCCTAGCGCCTGCGACAGGAAATGCCCCAAAGCACAACGTGGACACATCCCATTTTTTGACAGAAAACAGAGCTGTATTTTGCAAAGTGCCTACCTGTAGATTTTGGCCTCTAGCTCAGCCGGCACCTAGGGAAACCTACCAAACCTGTGCATTTCTGAAAACTAGAGACCTAGGGGAATCCAAGATGGGGTGACTTGTGGGGCTCTGACCAGGTTCTGTTACCCAGAATCCTTTGCAAACCTCAAAATTTGGCTAAAAAAACACATTTTCCTCACATTTCGGTGACAGAAAGTTCTGGAATCAGAGAGGAGCCACAAATTTCCTTCCACCCAGCGTTCCCCCAAGTCTCCCGATAAAAATGATACCTCACTTGTGTGGGTAGGCCTAGCGCGCGCGGCAGGAAATGCCCCAAAACACAATGTGGACACATCCAATTTTTTGAAAGAAAACAGAGGTGTTTTTTGCAAAGTGCCTACCTGTAGATTTTGGCCTCTAGCTCAGCCAGCACCTAGGGAAACCTACCAAACCTGTGCATTTTTGAAAACTAGAGACCTAGGGGAATCCAAGATGAAGTGACTTGTGGGTCTCTGACCAGGTTCTGTTACCCAGAATCCTTTGCAAACCTCAAAATTTGGCTAAAAAAACACATGTTCCTCACATTTCTGTGGCAGAAAGTTCTGGAATCTGAGAGGAGGCACAAATTTCCTTCCACCCAGCGTTCCCCCAAGTCTCCCAGTAAAAACTATACCTCACTTGTGTGGGGAGGCCTAGCGCCTGCGACAGGAAATGCCCCAAAGCACAACGTGGACACATCCCATTTTTTGACAGAGAACAGAGCTGTATTTTGCAAAGTGCCTACCTGTGGATTTTGGCCTCTAGCTCAGCCGGCACCTAGGGAAACCTACCAAACCTGTGCATTTTTTATAACTAGAGACCTAGGGGAATCCAAGATGGGGTGACTTGTGGGGCTCTGACCAGGTTCTGTTACCCAGAATCCTTTGCAAACCTCAAAATTTGGCTAAAAAAACACATGTTCCTCACATTTCTGTGGCAGAAAGTTCTGGAATCAGAGAGGAGGCACAAATTTCCTTCCACCCAGCGTTCCCCCAAGTCTCCCAGTAAAAAGTATACCTCACTTGTGTGGGTAGGCCTAGCGCCTGCAACAGGAAATGCCCCAAAGCACAACGTGGACACATCCCATTTTTTGACAGAAAACAGAGCTGTATTTTGCAAAGTGCCTACCTGTAGATTTTGGCCTTTAGCTCAGCCGGCACCTAGGGAAACCTACCAAACCTGTGCATTTCTGAAAACTAGAGACCTAGAGACCTAGGGGAATCCAAGATGGGGTGACTTGTGGGGCTCTGACCAGGTTCTGTTACCCAGAATCCTTTGCAAACCTCAAAATTTGGCTAAAAAAACACATTTTCCTTACATTTCGGTGACAGAAAGTTCTGGAATCAGAGAGGAGCCACAAATTTCTTTCCACCCAGCGTTCCCCCAAGTCTCCCGATAAAAATGATACCTCACTTGTGTGGGTACGCCTAGCGCGCGCGGCAGGAAATGCCCCAAAACACAATGTGGACACATCCCATTTTTTGAAAGAAAACAGAGGTGTTTTTTGCAAAGTGCCTACCTGTAGATTTTGGCCTCTAGCTCAGCCAGCACCTAGGGAAACCTACCAAACCTGTGCATTTTTGAAAACTAGAGACCTAGGGGAATCCAGGATGAAGTGACTTGTGGGTCTCTGACCAGGTTCTGTTACCCAGAATCCTTTGCAAACCTCAAAATTTGGCTAAAAAAACACATGTTCCTCACATTTCTGTGGCAGAAAGTTCTGGAATCTGAGAGGAGGCACACATTTCCTTCCACCCAGCGTTCCCCCAAGTCTCCCAGTAAAAATTATACCTCACTTGTGTGGGTAGGCCTAGCGCCTGCGACAGGAAATGCCCAAAAGCACAACGTGGACACATCCCATTTTTTGACAGAAAACAGAGCTGTATTTTGCAAAGTGCCTACCTGTAGATTTTGGCCTCTAGCTCAGCCGGCACCTAGGGAAACCTACCAAACCTGTGCATTTCTGAAAACTAGAGACCTAGGGGAATCCACGATGGGGTGACTTGTGGGGCTCTGACCAGGTTCTGTTACCCAGAATTATTTGCAAACCTCAAAATTTGGCTAAAAAAACAAATTTTCCTCACATTTCGGTGACAGAAAGTTCTGGAATCAGAGAGGAGCCACAAATTGCCTTCCACCCAGCGTTCCCCCAAGTCTCCCGATAAAAATGATACCTCACTTGTGTGGGTAGGCCTAGCGCCTGCGACAGGAAATGCCCCAAAGCACAACGTGGACACATCCCATTTTTTGAAAGAAAACAGAGGTGTTTTTTGCAAAGTGCCTACCTGTAGATTTTGGCCTCCAGCTCAGCCGGCACCTAGGGAAACCTACCAAACCTGTGCATTTCTAAAAACTAGAGACCTAGGGGAATCCAAGATGGGGTGACTTGTGGGGCTCTGACCAGGTTCTGTTACCCAGAATCCTTTGCAAACCTCAAAATTTGGCTTAAAAAACACATGTTCTTCACATTTCTGTGGCAGAAAGTTCTGGAATCTGAGAGGAGGCACACATTTCCTTCCACCCAGCATTCCCCCAAGTCTCCCAGTAAAAATTATACCTCACTTGTGTGGGTAGGCCTAGCGCCTGCAACAGGAAATGCCCCAAAGCACAACGTGGACACATCCCATTTTTTGACAGAAAACAGAGCTGTATTTTGCAAAGTGCCTACCTGTAGATTTTGGCCTCTAGCTCAGCCGGCACCTAGGGAAACCTACCAAACCTGTGCATTTCTGAAAACTAGAGACCTAGAGACCTAGGGGAATCCAAGATGGGGTGACTTGTGGGGCTCTGACCAGGTTCTGTTACCCAGAATCCTTTGCAAACCTCAAAATTTGGCTAAAAAAACAAATTTTCCTCACATTTCGGTGACAGAAAGTTCTGGAATCAGAGAGGAGCCACAAATTACCTTCCACCCAGCGTTCCCCCAAGTCTCCCGATAAAAATGATACCTCACTTGTGTGGGTAGGCCTAGCGCGCACGGCAGGAAATGCCCCAAAACACAATGTGGACACATCCCATTTTTTGAAAGAAAACAGAGGTGTTTTTTGCAAAGTGCCTACCTGTAGATTTTGGCCTCTAGCTCAGCCAGCATCTAGGGAAACCTACCAAACCTGTGCATTTTTGAAAACTAGAGACCTAGGGGAATCCAAGATGAAGTGACTTGTGGGGCTCTGACCAGGTTCTGTTACCCAGAATCCTTTGCAAACCTCAAAATTTGGCTAAAAAAACACATGTTCCTCACATTTCTGTGGCAGAAAGTTCTGGAATCTGAGAGGAGGCACACATTTCCTTCCACCCAGCATTCCCCCAAGTCTCCCAGTAAAAATTATACCTCACTTGTGTGGGTAGGCCTAGCGCCTGCGACAGGAAATGCCCCAAAGCACAACGTGGACACATCCCATTTTTTGACAGAAAACAGAGCTGTATTTTGCAAAGGGCCTACCTGTAGATTTTGGCCTCTAGCTCAGCCGGCACCTAGGGAAACCTACCAAACCTGTGCATTTCTAAAAACTAGAGACCTAGGGGAATCCAAGATGGGGTGACTTGTGTGGCTCTGACCAGGTTCTGTTACCCAGAATCCTTTGCAAACCTCAAAATTTGGCTAAAAAAACACATTTTCCTCACATTACGGTGACAGAAAGTTCTGGAATCAGAGAGGAGCCACAAATTACCTTCCACCCAGCGTTCCCCCAAGTCTCCCGATAAAAATGATACCTCACTTGTGTGGGTAGGCCTAGCACGCGCGGCAGGAAATGCCCCAAAACACAATGTGGACACATCCCATTTTTTTCAAGAAAACAGAGGTGTTTTTTGCAAAGTGCCTACCTGTAGATTTTGGCCTCTAGCTCAGCCAGCACCTAGGGAAACCTACCAAACCTGTGCATTTTTTTAAACTAGAGACCTAGGGGAATCCAGGATGAAGTGACTTGTGGGTCTCTGACCAGGTTCTGTTACCCAGAATCCTTTGCAAACCTCAAAATTTGGCTAAAAAAACACATGTTCCTCACATTTCTGTGGCAGAAAGTTCTGGAATCTGAGAGGAGGCACACATTTCCTTCCACCCAGCGTTCCCCCAAGTCTCCCAGTAAAAATTATACCTCACTTGTGTGGGTAGGCCTAGCGCCTGCGACAGGAAATGCCCCAAAGCACAACGTGGACACATCCCATTTTTTGACAGAAAACAGAGCTGTATTTTGCAAAGTGCCTACCTGTAGATTTTGGCCTCTAGCTCAGCCGGCACCTAGGGAAACCTACCAAACCTGTGCATTTCTGAAAACTAGAGACCTAGGGGAATCCAAGATGGGGTGACTTGTGGGGCTCTGACCAGGTTCTGTTACCCAGAATTCTTTGCAAACCTCAAAATTTGGCTAAAAAAACAAATTTTCCTCACATTTCGGTGACAGAAAGTTCTGGAATCAGAGAGGAGCCACAAATTGCCTTCCACCCAGCGTTCCCCCAAGTCTCCCGATAAAAATGATACCTCACTTGTGTGGGTAGGCCTAGCGCCTGCGACAGGAAATGCCCCAAAGCACAACGTGGACACATCCCATTTTTTGAAAGAAAACAGAGGTGTTTTTTGCAAAGTGCCTACCTGTAGATTTTGGCCTCCAGCTCAGCCGGCACCTAGGGAAACCTACCAAACCTGTGCATTTCTAAAAACTAGAGACCTAGGGGAATCCAAGATGGGGTGACTTGTGGGGCTCTGACCAGGTTCTGTTACCCAGAATCCTTTGCAAACCTCAAAATTTGGCTAAAAAAACACATGTTCCTCACATTTCTGTGGCAGACATTTCTGGAATCTGAGAGGAGGCACAAATTTCCTTCCACCCAGCGTTCCCCCAAGTCTCCCGATAAAAATGATACCTCACTTGTGTGGGTAGGCCTAGCGCCCGCGACAGGAAATGCCCCAAAGCACAACGTGGATACATCCCATTTCTTTACAGAAAACAGAGCTGTATTTTGCAAAGTGCCTACCTGTAGATTTTGGCCTCTAGCTCAGCCGGCACCTAGGGAAACCTACCAAACCTGTGCATTTCTGAAAACTAGAGACCTAGGGGAATCTAAGATGGGGTGACTTGTGGGGCTCTGACCAGGTTCTTTTACCCAGAATCCTTTGCAAACCTCAAAATTTGGCTAAAAAAACACATGTTCCTCACATTTCTGTGGCAGACATTTCTGGAATCTGAGGGGAGGCACAAATTTCCTTCCACCCAGCGTTCCCCCAAGTCTCCCGATAAAAATGATACCTCACTTGTGTGGGTAGGCCTAGCGCCCGCAACAGGAAATTCCCCAAAACGCAACGTGTACACATCACATTGTTTGAAAGAAAACAGAGGTGTTTTTTGCAAAGTGCCTACCTGGGGAATTTGGCCTCTAGCTCAGCCGGCACCTAGGGAAACCTACCAAACCTGTGCATTTTTTAAAACTAGAGACCTAGGGGAATCCAAGATGGGTGACTTGTGGGGCTCTGACCAGGTTCTGTTACCCAGAATCCTTTGCAAACCTCAAAATTTGGCTAAAAAAACACATGTTCCTCACATTTCTGCGGCAGAAAGTTCTGGAATCTGAGAGGAGGCACAAATTTCCTTCCAGCCAGCGTTCCCCCAAGTCTCCCGATAAAAATGATACCTCACTTGTGTGGGTAGGCCTAGCGCCCACGAAAGGAAATGGCCCAAAACACAACGTGGACACATCACATTTTTTCATGGAAAACAGTGCCTACCTGTGGATTTTGGCCTGTAGCTCACCGGGCACCTAGGAAAACCTAGCAAACCAGCGCATTTTTGAAAACTAGAAACCCAGGGGAATCCAAGATGGGGTGACTTGTGGGGCTCTGACCAGGTTTTGTTACCCAGAATCCTTTGCAAACCTCAACATTTGGCTAAAAAAAACACATTTTCCTCACATTTTGGTGACAGAAATGCCCTAAAATAAATTTGCCCCCCCCCCAAACCCCCCTGCCCGGGAGCGACCCTTGCCTACGGGGTCGCTCCCCCTGCGTGACATTGGGCCAAAAAACAAATCCCCGGTGCCTAGTGGTTTCTGCCCCCTTGGGGGCAGATTGACCTAAGGGGGGCAGAAATGGTCTAAATACAATTTTCCCCCCAGGGCAGCGACCCTTGCCTGATGGGTCGCTCCCCATCTCTAAAAAAACAAACAAACAAACAAAAAAAACACACAAAAAAAAAATTGCCCTGGCGCCTAGAGGTTTCTGCCCCCCCCGGGGGCAGAAACAGCCTAAAATAAATTTGCCCCCCCAACCCCCACCTCCCCGGGAGCGACCTTTGCCTACGGGGTCGCTCCCCCTGCGTGACATTGGCGCCAAAAAACAAATCCCCGGTGCCTAGTGGTTTCTGCCCCCTTGGGGGCAGATTGACCTAAAATCGGCCAATCTGCCCCCAAGGGGGGCAGAAATGGTCTAAATACAATTTGCCCCCCAGGGGAGAGACCCATTCCTAATGGGTCGCTCCCCACCTCTAAAAAAACACACACAAAAAAAACACAATAAAAAAATTGCCCTGCCGCCTAGAGGTTTCTGCCCCCCCCGGGGGCAGAAATGGCCTAAAATAATTTCCCCCCCCAGGGAGCGACCCTTGCCTAAGGGGTCGCTCCCCTTGCGTGAAATTCACGCAAAGAAAAAACTCCCAGGTGTCTAGTGGTTTCTGCCCCCCTTGGGGGCAGATTGGCCTCATCAAAATAGGCCAATCTGCCCCCAAGGGGGGCAGAAATGGCCTAAATATAATTTGCCCCCTAGGGGAGCGACCCTTGCCTAAGCGACCCCTGTCAGCGTGCCATGCCCACAAACCATTGCCTGTGGTATAGGTAAGTCACCCCTCTAGCAGGCCTTACAGCCCTGAGGCAGGGTGCACTATACCACAGGTGAGGGCATAGCTGCATGAGCAATATGCCCCTACAGTGTCTAAGCCCATTCTTAGACATTGTAAGTGCAGTGTAATCCATATTGAGTATATGGTCTGGGAGTTTGTCAGTACGAACTCCACAGCATCATAATGGCTTCACTGAATACTGGGAAGTTTGGTATCAAACTTCTCAGCACAATAAACCCACACTGATGCCAGTGTGGGATTTATTGAAAAATGCACACAGGGGGCATCTTGCAGATGCCCCCTGTATGTTAGCCCAGTTGCTAGTGTAGGAGTGACCGGTCTGTGCCAGCCTGCCACTCCTGGACAAGTTTCTGACCACATGGGGTGAGTGACTTTGTTCACTCTTGGTCAGAAACAAAGCCTGTTCTGGGTGGAGGGGCTTCACACCTCTCCCTGCAGGAACTGTAAAACCTGGCGGTGAGCCTCAAAGGCTCAAGCCTCAGGATACAGTGCCCCAGGGCACTCCAGCTAGTGGAGATGCCCGCCCCCCGGACAAAGCCACACTTTTGGTGGCAAGTCCGGTGGGAAAATTATGGAAAACAGGGAGGAGTGACCACCCCAGCCAGGACCACCCCTAATGTGTCCAGAGCTGAGGTGACCCCCTTCCTGCAGATCCCTCCATCTTGGTTTGGAGGGCAGGGACCAATAGGGATAGGAATGTGTGCCCATCCCCAAAGGGAGTGGGCACAAGGAGGGTATCATTGGCTACTGCCCACTGATCCCTAACATGCCCCTAAATCTGGGATCTAAGGGCCTCCCTGAACCCAGCTCACCGGATTCCTGGTGACCTACAAGAAGAAGAAGGACTGCTGTGCTGACACCCCCAGCAGAGAAGAAGGAAGACAACAACTGCTTTGGCCCCAGCCCTACCGGCCTGTCATCTTCAAAGAACCTGCAAAAATACCATTGATGCACCCAGCGGGCCCACCGACATCTGCCAACTCTAGGGGACTGCCCTGCACCCAAAAGGACTGAGAACTCCTGAGGACAGCACCTCTGTCTGAAGAAACCTACAGCCAAGGACTCCCACCTCGCTCCAGATGTGTGAGTCTTGACCCCTGTGCACCTGGCAAGAGAGGTTCCCCAGGCTATTGTGAGCAAGTGCCCACCCTGGGTTGACCTCTCCACCCCTCCACGATGATGCCTGCAGAGCGAATCCCAAGGACCCCCTTGACCACGAAGCTCTGGACGAAGATATCCAACACCTAAGAACACACTGCACCCGCAGCCCCCAAGCCTTGGAGAAACCGACACCCCGGTGCCTCAACGTTCATCGCGCGGCCCTCCTCCCTGTCCGACCAGCGGTGTGCCCGAGACACCCCCTTGGACCTTACCTGCAGCCTCTGAGTGACCCCCCCAGGGTCTCCTCAAAGACCAGCATTGGAAACCCGACGTCCTGTTTGCACCCTGCACCCTGCCGCCCCTGTGCCGCTGAGGGTGTGTGTTTGGTGCCTACTTGTGGCCCCTCCAGCGCTCTTCTAATCCCCCCTGGTCTGCCCTCTGAGCCATGGGTACTTAGCTGCAGGCAGCCCTAATTCCAAGTACCCCGTCTCCATAGAAGCCCATGTTAACTTAACTCAACTTTGACCTTTGCAACCGGCCGGCCCTGTGTTGCTGGCAGTGGTTGTTTGCGGTTAACTTGAACCCCAACTGGTAGACTTCCTAAAACCCGGAGACTGAAACTGTAAGTGTTGTACTTACCTGTAAACCGACCTAACATTTCTTCCTCCAGCAACTGTTTGAAAATTGCAGTGTCCCCATTTTTAAAATAACTTTTTGCCAATATTTCAAAAACTGTATTACTTACCTATTTCAAACAAAGTACTGTTGATACCTGTGTGACATACGAAACCTTTAAGGTACTTACCTACAACTTGAATCTTGTGGTTCTGAAAATAAACTAAGAAAATATATTTTTGCAATATAAGTCATTGAGTGCGTTCTTTTTCTATGGTATGTGTGTGTATAACAAATGCTTTGCACTACCCTCTGATAAGCCTAACTGCTCGACCACACTACCACAAAAGAGAGCATTAGTATTATCTACTTTGGCCTCTGTTAAGCCTCTGGGGAACCACTGGATTCTGTGCACACCATATCTCACTTTGATATAGTATATGCAGAGCCAGCTTCCTACATTGGTGAATCAGCGGTGGAGTCTATGACTTTGCATTTGCTGGACTACTCAGGCGATACCTGATCACACAACTAAATTCCAAAATTGCCTTTAGAATACTGATTTTTGAATTTGTCTACTTTTTCCAAATTTTTAAAAGTCCTGGTAGGGCCTCGGTTGAGTCCTCTTAGCATCTCTTTTTAAGTGTAAAAGTTATTCTTAAGTTAGTATTTTGTTACTAGAAGTAGTTTTTTGTTCCCAACTTTTAGTATCATAATGAGCAGCTCACAGGACATGGTGGTGGAACTCAATCTCACCCCTTACCTCCATCTCAGGATGGCAGAGTTAAGGTCCCTTTGCAAGCTGAAAAGATTAGAACTGGTTCCAACCCTACCAAGGTCAAGCTCCAAGAGCTCTTGGCAGAGTACACTAGAGACCATCCTGCTGAGGAAGAAGAACTGCACTCAGACAAGAAAGATATTAGAGATGAGGTGGATAATCTCCCCCCTCCTCACCTAACTAGGGAGACCAGGGTCCTCACACCCCTGTCTCCAAGTATAGAATTCACTGGATCTGGATCTTCCACAGGGGAGTCCAGCTCCTCTGGGAACATTGCGGGCAGCCTCAATGAAGAGGACATCCTTTTAGCAAGGATGGCCAAAAGGTTAGCTTTGGAGCAATAACTCCTAGATATAGAAAGGGAGAGAGCAGAAATGGGCTTAGCGCCCATTAATGGTGACAGCAACATAAATAGGGTCAGAGAGAATACTGATATCCTAAAAATCACTAAAGGGATGTCTCAGAATATGAAGAAGGTGATGATATCACCAAATTGTTCACAGCTTTTGTGAGATGGTGTGTGCAACCAGAAAGTTAAACCGATTTCACTGGGGAGCTCTCCTTTGGGAACTGTTCACTAGTAAGTGTAGGGATAGACTCCTCACACTCTTTGGTAAAGATGCAGAATCCTATGATCACATGAAGGGTACCCTGATTGAGGGCTTTGGGTCCTCCACTGAGGAGTATAGAATTAGGTTCAGGGGAGCTCACAAAACCTCGAGCCAGACCTGGGTTGATTTTGTTGACTACTCAGTAAAAACACTAGATAGTTGGATAACTGGCAGTGTAGTGCATGACTATGATGGGCTTTATAATTGGTTTATGAAGGAAAACCTGTTAAGTAATTTCTTCAATGACAAGTTGCATCAACATCTGGTAGACCAAGGTCCAATTTCTTCCCACGAATTGGGAAAGAAGTCAGACCATTGGGTCAAGACTAGAGTGACCAAGACTTCCACAAGGGTGACCAAAAGAAAGGGGTCACAAAGCCTCCCCAGGAGAAGGGTGGTGAGACACCTAAGGACAAAAACAAAGAGTCTTCTCAAGGGCCCTAAAAACCTGCTCAGGAGGGTGGGCCTCGATACTCTTCACTGTCCACAAATGGGTACAAGGTTAAAAACTTTGATCCCTAGAAGGCCTGATGTCACAACTGAAAGCAGCATGGACACCGAACTGGAGATATAACCTGTCCCAAGAAAAATCTCAATAGCACTACTCCAGTTAGTACTGGAATAGCCAGCCTCCAGGTGAGATCAACACTGGGCCCAGAGCAAATCAGGGTTCACACTGAAGCTACACTAGTCTCTGAGTGTGGGGTGGATATAGCCACACTAGCCGCCTGGCCGCCTAAAATGTACAAATACAGGCAGCAGCTCTTAATCAATGGGACAAAGGTAGAAGCCATGAGGGATACAGGTGCCAGTGTCACCATGGTGACAGAGAAACTGGTTTCCTCAGGACAGTATTTGGCTGGACAAACTTATCCAGTTACCAATGCTGACAATGTGACTAGTGACCATGGGGAGGGGTTACTAGCCTGAAACAGGTAGTGATCTCTTATACATTCCCAGTTGAATATCTGCTAGGGAATGATCTGGAGTCCTCAGCATGGGCTGAGGCAGATCTCAAAGCCCATGCAGCCATGCTGGGAATCCCTGAACTGGTGTGTGTGAAAACCAGAGCACAGGGTGAAAAAGAAGTGTTGGAGCCTGGAATAATGGCCCGACCTTCCAAGAGAAAAGGTAAGAGGACTGGGGGACCAGCCTCTGAACAGCAAAAGAAACAAGACCTCTCTTACCAGGAAGATGTCTTATCCCCTGAGGGAACTTAGTGCATGGAGCTGGAACCTTATCAGGTAGAGCTCTTGGGCCCGGGGGGTCCACAAGGGAACAGCTGTACCAGGTACAAAATACTTGTCCCACTCTTGAAGGCCTTAGACAGCAAGCTGCTGAACTGGAAAATGGAGATGTCAGTGGCTCCCATGGAGTATATTGGGATGATGGACTCCTTTACACTGAGGCCAGAGAACCCAAACCTGGTGCCACTAGGAAAGTGGTAATGCCTCAGGAGTTTAGAGAGTTTATCCTCACTTTGGCCCATGACATCCCCCTAGCTGGGCATTTGGGACAAACCAAAACATGGAGCAGACTTGTTAACAATTTTTATTAGCCCAAGATGTCCCAGAGAGTAAAGGAGATTTGTAGCTCCTGTGTCACCTGTCAAGCCAGTGGCAAGACAGTTGTCCACCTAAAGGCCCCCCTCATTCCACTTCCAGTGGGGGGGTACCCTTTGAGAGGGTTGGTGTGGACATTGTGGGTCCACTTGAATCACCCACAGCCTCAGGGAATCAGTACATCCTGGTAGTAGTGGATCATGCTACCAGAGACCCTGAAGCAATTCCCCTTAGGTCAACTACTGCCCCTGCGGTAGCCAAAGCCCTAATTGATATTTTTATCAGAGTGGGTTTTCCTAAGGAGGTGGTTTCTGACAGAAGTACAAACTTCATATCAGCTTACCTAAAACACATGTGGAATGAGTGTGGGGTGACTTATAAATTCATCACACCGTACCATCCATAAACCAATGGACTTGTCGAGAGATTCAACAAGACATTGAAAGGCATGATCATGGGGCTCCCTGAAAAACTCAAAAGGAGATAAGATGTCCTCTACCATGCTTGCTTTTTGCCTACAGGGAGGTGCCTCAGAAGAGAGTGGGGTTTTCCCCCTTTGAACTTCTGTTTGGCTTTCCTGTAAGGAGACCACTGGCACTTGTTAAAGAAGGCTGGGAGAGACCTCTCTGTAAGCCTAAAGAAGATGTGGTGGACTATGTGCTTGGCCTCTGGTCCAGGATGCCTGAGTACATGGAAAAGGCATCAAAAACCTTGAGGCCAGCCAACAACTCCAGAAGTTGTGGTATGACCAAAAGGCTGCAATGGTTGAATTCCAGCCAGGGTAGAAAGTCTGGGTTCTGGAGCCTGTGGCTGCCAGGGCACTTCAGGACAGATGAAGTGGCCCTTACCCAGTCCTAGAGAAGAAGAGTCAGGTCACTTACTTAGTGGACCTGGGCACTAGCAGGACGCCCAAAAGAGTGATCCATGTTAACTGCCTGAAGCTCTATAAGGACAGGGCAGACATAGCCATGCTAATGGTTACTGATGAGGATCAGGAAGCAGAGAGTGAACCTCTCCCTCACCTCCTCTCAACTGACCCCAAAGATGGATCAGTAGATAGAGTTGTCTATTAAGACCCTCTCTGCCCAACTGCAAGCTGACTGCAGGCAATATCTACAGCAGTATGCTGAGCTCTTCTCTTTGACCCCTGGTCAGACACACCTGTGTACCCATGATGTGGACACAGGGGACAATTTACCTGTCAAAAACAAAATCTGTAGACAGTCTGACAAAGTCAAAGAGAGCATCAAAGTGGAAGTCCATGAGATGCTGGAGTTAGGGGTAATAGAGCACTCTATCAGTCCCTCGGCTAGCCCAGTGGTCTTGGTCCCCAACTCTCATACCAAAGATGGCAAGAGAGAAATGAGGTTCTGTGTGGACTACAGAGGACTCAATTCTGTCACTAAGACAGACGAACAACCCATATCCAGAGCAGATGAATTGATTGATAAGTTAGGTGCAGCCAAATCTCTACGTACCTTTGACTTAACTGCAGGGTACTGGCAAATTAGGATGGCACCTGGAGCCAAAGAAAAGACAGCATTCTCTACACCTGATGGGCATTATCAGTTCACTGTTGTGCCCTTTGGCTTAAAGAATGCCCCTGTCACCTTCCAAAGGTTGGTGAATCAAGTCCTTGCCGGTTTGGAGTCCTTCAGTGCAGCATATCTAGATGATATTGCTGTCTTTAGCTCCAGCTGGCAGGATCACCTGGTCCACCTGGGGAAGGTTTTGCAGGTCATGCAAACAGCAGGCCTCTCTATCAAAGCATCCAAGTGCAGATAGGGCAGGGCACAGTTGTATATTTGAACCACCTTGTAGGTGGAGGCCAAGTGCAACCTTTACATCCCAAGATCCAGACAATTCTGGACTGGGAAGCTCCAAAAACACAGACTCAAGCCAGGGCATTCCTTGGCTTGACTGGGTAATACAGGAGGTTTGTGAAGGGATATTGGTCCATTGTGACTCCCCTCACTGAACTGACCCCAAAGAAGATGCCAAAGAAGGTAAACTGCACCCTTGACTGTCAAAAGGCCTTTGACACCCTGAAAGAAGCAATGTGCTCAGCACCAGTTCTTAAATCTCCAGATTATTCTACGCAGTTCATTGTGCAGACAGATGCCTCTGAACATGGGATAGGAGCAGTCTAGTCCCAAACCAATGATGATGGCCTTGACCAGCCTGTTAATTTCATGAGTAGGAGGTTACTCCCCAGGGAGCAGCGTTGGAGTGTCATTGAGAAGGAGGCCTTTGCTGTGGTTTGGTCCCTGAAAAAGCTGAGGCCATACTTGTTTGGAACTCACTTTGTTGTCAAAACTGACCACAGACCTCTCAGATGGCTAATGAAAATTAAAGGTGAGAACCCTAAACTTTTGAGGTGGTCCATATCCCTACAGGGAATGGACTTTGTACTGAAGCACATACCTGGCCAATGCAGATGGCCTTTCCAGGTTCTTCCACTTAGACAATGAAGACTCTCTTGGAAAAGGTTAGTCTCATCCTCTTTTGTTTGGGGGGGCGTGTAGGAACGTGCCACTGTTGGCATGGTTACCTCCTCACACTTTTTGCCTAGTGTTGATGCCAACTTTGATTGAAAGTATGCGGGGACCCTGCAAACCAGGCCCCAGCACCAGTGTTTTTTCCCTAAAACTGTACCTTTGTTTCCACAATTGGCACAGCCCTGGAACACAGTTAAGTCCCTTGTAAAAGGTACCTATGGTGCCACGGGCCCTGTGGTTAGGGAAGGTGTCTAAGGGCTGCACCATGTATTATGCCACCCTAGGGGACCCCTCACTCATACACAGTGCCTTGCAGCTTGTGTTTGCTGGTGGGGAGAAAAAGACAAAGTCGACATGGCACCCCTCTCAGGGTGCCATGCCCACAAACCACTGCCTTTGGCATAGGTAAGTCACCCCTCTAGCAGGCCTTACAGCCCTGAGGCAGGGTGCACTATACCACAGGTGAGGGCATAGCTGCATGGGCAATATGCCCCTTCAGTGTCCAAGTCCATTCTTAGACATTGTAAGTGCAGTGTAAGCCATATTGAGAATATGGTCTGGGAGTTTGTGATTACAAACTCCACACTACCATAATGGCTTCATTTAATACTGGGAAGTTTGTTATCAAACTTCTCAGCACAATAAACCCACACTGATGTCAGTGTGGGATTTATTGAAAAATGCACACAGAGGGCATCTTAGAGATGCCCCCTGTATGTTATCCAAACTGCTAATGTAGGGCTAACCGGTTTGTGCCAGCCTGCAACTTTCAGACAGGTTTCGGACCACATGGGCTGAGTGCCTTTGTGCACTCTGGGGTCAGGAAAAAAACCTGTTCTGGGTGGAGGGCCCTCACACCTCCCCCTGCAGGAACTGTAACACCTGGTTGGTGAGCCTCAAAAGCTCAAGCCTCAGGTTACAGTGCCCCAGGGCGCTCCAGCTAGTGGAGATGCCCGCCCCCCCGGACAAAGCCCCTCTTTTGGCGACAAGTCCTGTGGGAAAATGAGGGCAAACAGGAAGGAGTGACTAGCCCAGCCAGGACCACCCCTAAGTTGTCCAGAGCTGGGTGACCCCCTCCCTGCAGAATCCCCCATCTTGGTTTGGAGGGCAGGGACCAATAGGGATAGGAATGTACCCCCCTCCCCAAAGGGAGTGGGCACATGGAGGTTGTATCCCCCCTCAGGGACTGTAGCCATTGGGTACTGCCCTCTGACCCCAAACATGCCCCTAACTCTAAGATTTAAGGGCCTCCCTCAACCCAGCTCACCAGATTCATGGTGACCTACAAGAAGAAGAAGGACTGCTAAGCTGAAACCACCAGCAGAGAAGAAGGAAGACGACAACTACTTGGGCCCCAGCCCTACCGGCATGTCTCCTGCTTCAAAGAACCTGCAAAAAGACCATTGATGCATCCAGTGGGCCCAGCCACCTCTGCCAACTCCAGAGGACTGCCCTGCACCCAAAAGGACCAAGAACTCCAGAGGACAGAGGCTCTGTCTGAAGAAAACCTACAGCCAAAGACTCCCACCTCACTCCGGATGCGTGAGTCTTGACCGCTGTGCACCCGACTCCCATGGCCCATGTCCAGGTGGTCCACCCAGCAAGAGAGGGTCCCCAGGCGATTACGAGCAAGTGCCCACCCTCAGTTGACCTCTCCACCCCTCCACATCAACGCCTGCAGAGGGAATCCTGAGGTCCCCTGACCGTGAAGTTCTGGACGAAGATATCCGATGCCTAGGAACACACTGCACCCGCAGCCCCCAGGCCTTGGAGAAACCAACCCCGAGTGCCTCAATGTTCAGCAGGTGTCCCTCCTCCTTATCCGACCAGTTGTGTGCCCGAGACACCGCCCTGGACCTCGCCTGCAGCGTTTAAGTGACCCCCGGGGTCTCCTCATGGACCAGCACTGGAAACCCCTGTTTGCACACTGCACCCGGCCGCCCCTGTGCAGCTGAGGGCGTGTGTTTGGTGCCTACTTGTGGCCCCTCTAGTGCTCTTCTAATCTCCCCTGGTCTGCCCTCCGAGCAGGCAGGCCTGATTCCAATTACCCCTGTCTCCATAAAAGCCCACGTTAACTTTACTCAACTTTGACCTCTGCACCTAGCCGGCCCCAAGTTGCTGGCGGTCGGGTGTTTGGGGTTAACTTGAACCCCAACCGGTGGACTTCCTAAAACCCGGAGACTGAAACTGTAAGTGTTGTACTTACCTGTAAACCAACCTAACATTTCTTCCCCCCAGGAACTGTTTGAAAATTGCAGTGTGTCCATTTTTAAAATAGCTTTTTGCCAATAATTCAAAAACTGTATTACTTACCTATTTCAAACAAAGTACTGTTGATACCTGTGTGAAATATGAAACATTTAAGGTACTTACCTGCAACTTGAATCTTGTGGTTTTAAAAGTAAACTAAGAAAATATATTTTTGCAATATAAAAACCATTGGTCTGGAGTTAAGTCATTGAGTGCTTCTTCTATTGTGTGTGTGTGTACAACAAATGCTTTGCACTACCCACTGATAGGCCTAACTGCTCGACCACACTACCACAAAAGAGAGCATTAGTATTATTTACTTTGGCCTCTGTTAAGCCTCTAGGGAACCCCTTGACTCTGTGCACATTATATCTCTCATTTTGATATAGTATATACAGAGCCAGCTTTCTACATAGATGCATCCCATTGTGTGATTCTTGAAGTTGATCGATTGGCACTGCTCAGCGCAGTGATGGTCATTGCTTTTTCTTCAATCCACTTTACAAGCTCATCTCTCCATTTAGTTAATAGTGGGGGGTTAATGCCTTCCATAGAATTGCAATCTGTCACTTTGCTAGTGTTAATGCTAGATCAGTGAATTTGCCTACTTCTTTGTGTTAGAAAGGCCTTGGCATAAATCCTACCAAACAGGCCCAGGGTTCTTCCTTAATTTCCAGCCGTTATATGAAACATTCTGTGTAACTGCTAGGCTGTCTAGTATTGGAACCTCACGTTTCTAGTTATAGATTTAGGATAACATGACACACTTCCATTCATTATTCAGTAGGTTCCTCCATGTAGTGGGTCCGCAATTCTGTGAACATTGACAATGACCTCTTTATTTTGCTAATCAATGTGTTATACACATGTCAATTTTTAATATGGAAGATAACACTACATGTATCTCTGGGGCCACGACGTACGTCCTCCAAGTCTCCTGAACCAGTCAGAGTCTGAAATATACACCATTTCCTGTCCTTACTGAGGTCTGCCATGCAAGCCACTCCTGCCCTCTCCCTTGTTTGTGCATCTATTTGTTGAACTAGCTTGCTAAATATCAGCAATGATCATAGTGGTCGTTCAGGGGCAAAGGCAATTTTTTGTGTTAGTGTGCTGAGTTTCACCACCACTCCCAGTCTAGAAAGCCTAGTGTACAGTTGCTTCAGTAAACCTTAGTAGGAAGAAGTACACTGAGAATAGTCATTGAGCTAATCTCCCCTGTGCATTCAGGAGTCCCTGATGGGCATAGGATGGCACGGTTTGCATGTTTTGACAATGGTAGTATTAAGTCATTGTCTGGGACAGTCATTCCAAGGTTGTTTTCAGGCCTAGAAAGGGTGCTATAAGTCTGACATTCTAGTAGTTGAATCGGAAGGGTGGCATAACGAGCCACATGATTGCTGTTTATGTGAGCGGAAAGGGCATTAGGGTCATGCAGATAGGATGCTCTCACCCTGTACGAATACTACAAAATGCAGTTCTCAACATTGACAGTGACTGATCAATATAAGATAATGTTCAGGAACATCGTACAGCGGCCAGCAGAAGACAGCCAGCCATGCATCTTGCGTTATGCAGGCCCAACATTGCATGCTACCGCCCTTCACTCGTCTACTGTAGCCAAGCATTCTAGATTTGCGGTGTTCTGTTCCACTACCAAATGGACAGCCAAAGGCTGGATCATGCTCCTATCACCCCAAGATCATTGCAGGTTTTATCATAGGAGCAGGAGCTCCGCTGGAACATCTGTAATCGCCCCTGTTAGCCTGGTTTTGTCTCCCTACGTATTATTAATCTATTAGAATAATAGTATTCATTGAAAATCTGTAGTTTCCTTTAAAACTAATTTGGGTGGAGTTCATTAACACCAAATCATCAGCAATCAGCAGACATGGGACATGTGCACCTACCATCCTTGAAGAAAATGATGTGGTATGTAGCAGAGTCTGAGGTACTTCTGCTAGGAAAGGGTAAACAAAGTGGGTACCAATAATCAACCTTGCCTCATATCAATTTGATGCAACACTACTTAAAAAAAAACAATTATTAATATTTTGTTCAGACCATACACATTCTATGATTCAAAGATGTATCCTAGAATAACTGATTTAATCCTGAATTATTTCACTTGGCTTCACTTTTTTCACCCAACATAACCAAGATCTTTCATTCCCACACTTGCTAACACAACACTGTAGTTACCTTTCCTTCACAATTGATCTAGTGTAGTATTTTGACCATTTGTTGTATCACAGGGAATCAAATTTGATCCAAACGCAACCCTGCATGGTTATTTAAGAATAATTTTTCTTGTGGTTTGATAAACTCTAGCTCTTTTCTGGAAGAATGTGACTTCCTTGATTCATAAGTTCTTTATGCACACCAAAAATTAATTTCCTAGATAAGTAAGAATAAAATATTTTTCAGTAACATCCTTTCCTCTGTGTTCCTTACAAATCCTACCTGTTTTAAATCAGGTGTATATATTGTGTCCAGAGACAAAGAATGGCTAAAAATCATACAAGCAATGGCTGCATCTTGTCGAAGGACATTCTGAGTTAGTTAACTTATAATTTATATTTTGTTTTCTCTGATTATTGTTCTCTTTATGTGGCTGTTCCGTTTTCTGTCCTCTGTGTTTCCGTTCAAGTTTATCTCTTAAATTTGGAAGATTACTGACTGCAATGGGAATCAGCATATATCTTGCATCTGGTGCTTATTTACAGCCGGGTTTCCTCCTTGCCTCTTCCTTCTAGGCTGTTTACTTGATTTACAAGTTTTAGTCTTCATTTGGGAAACTGATGGGGCTGAAGTGATTCTTAACTTCATGTGTTGGGGAGAAGTATTTGCTTTTCATTAGTAGTTTTTTCGTTTACTTTTTTAATTCTCAATCTATACCGTAGTGCATATGGACAATGAAAAAATATATAATCACTTCTCTTTTTATATAGTTAAGTCTATTAGGGATGTAAACTGATGAACCTTGTGCGGTATTTGATACTACATGAGTAGAACATACTTCACCTGGCTTAACAGCTACCAGCATATGCATATTTATTTCTATCAGCATCCTAGAAATCGAAGTTAAGAGCCCTTGTAAACTTTTAATTGTGCCATTATTTAGGACAAATGCTTCAATGGTCCCATGCAGGATTTATTGCGATAATATCAAAATTTCTAGCATAAATGATGTTGATGTAGCAGAGGTGTTTCAATTATGCATCATAGATAATTTACAATAATCAATTCATTTTTGTCAAACTGTGTACTGCCTAGAACTGGATCCACCTTCTGGGTGCTTTATTTAAAGCTTCTACAGTTGTCTGGATTACCATGGATCTATCTTTACCGATTAGGAGACTTATGTTCATCTGCACTGGAGAAGACAACTGTGATTCCAAGAACCCTAAAACAGTTTAATGACAGCTGAAAACAAGAAAGCACACAGATATCTGGGGGGAGAGGAAGCTGGGAATTCCAAGATTCTTCTCCCAACTGATTCAGAGGTCTGTTGTTTGCCTGTGGCCCGCCTGCATTTAAAATCTTCTGCAACATGTCTCGCAGATGCTATGAGGGATGCTCTTGAGGTTCTTGGGGCATACACAAGGGTTTTGCTGTATTTAAAAGGCTTCCTACATTTTCTGCATTGTTTTACGACATCTCCTCTTGTTGTCTAATGAAGATTATTTAAGTTTAGAATGCCCCAGAGCAACTGTTTTTAGCCACTGGCGATAGTTTATGTCACTATCTCAGAATAAGTATGACAAATAGATCAGAGAATAGACTAGCTCAACCCACCTCACTCCCATTTATGGTGTTGTGGGATCAGCACCTCCTTTCCCCTTTAATACCTGCCATGCAATCCTTATGGCTCACTGGTTTACCTCTCATTTTGACTGTAGCTGCATTAAGAGTTCTCAAGGTACTCTAAGGCAAACTGCAGGCAGCCTAGGAGTGGCATTTCGTCAACCTATGTTCTGCACCAACTAAAACATGTATTTTTCAGGCGTAACACCACCCTCCACAGCCGGTCTCCCTGCTCCCCAGAGGTTGGAGGCAGGGTGATGCGGTGACTTTCTTCTACCTTCATTGGATAGAGTTCACTGCTTGCTGACTCAACTTGACTCCGTGGGGATTGGGTATATTGTGTTGTGAAACCGGGTAGCAATTAAGGTACAGCGGCGGGACAGTCACCCACCCTTCCTCGTTGTAATTCTAATCAGTCCTGTAGTGTCCCAAAGTGTTTGTCAGCATTATTGATCTGCTTCCAATCAAATGGAAAACAGAGGCACACTGGCACTGCCTGAAGGACAAAAAAGAAAGACAGGAGCAGCGTGAAAAGAGTCGTGGACTTCGCCTACCAGGAGCTGCCGAGTGGCTGGGTTAGAGGGATGCACATGTTCTTGTGATATCGGGAGGAAAATAGAGCTCTGGCTCTGAAGATATATTGTATGACTTAGCACATTTGAGAAATAGCTTTGCTTGGAACTTTTGATCTTGATGTGATATTCTTTGGCTTTAGTGAAGAATGTATGTTTTAAATCTGCTTTGTAAGTTCTGTGCCATTGGAGATCACTTTGACAAAGTCCCAGTCTGTCCCAGTCTACATCTAGCAAGGTCTCTATGAATCAAGAATACATTGCGTAAAATTGCTTTATAACAATGTGACATAAAGGTTGTAGACTTCATTCTAGTAAAATTAACTGTTTGCCATATCTGTGAGTATACTATCAAAAGGTGATTCAGTTAACAGAATACTTCTTACTTTGAGATCAAGATTAATATTATATTGGTGAAATGGGCGAAGTTGCTAATAGTGCACCTAATAAATGTAGTACCTCAGAGTATCAGGACGGATTCTGGCTTGGAACACGCATCATAGTGTGCAGCAGATAGCTTTTGAGCAAGGATGGGTGCAGATGGGGTTGTCTTTGGTGTGCAGTTGGTGCGCCTGGTGTGCATCAGCAAAGCTGTTGCACTTTTAATTCAGAGTTTCGTTCGACACATATGTCCTGAGTGTCTAGACCGCCAATCGTGAAAAGCTTGAAAGCCATCTTAAGAAGGCACTGATCAGAGTACTCAGTGCTATAGGCAGTACAAGAGAGAAGGGATTATGAGCAACCTAACTAAAGCTGGCAAGGCTACCTGCTTGTGAAAAACATAGCCTTCTATTAGCACAGTTTAACATTTTTTGAACCTCAAGATTTACAATTTTCCACATCTGAAGCAGAAAAGGGCTCAACATTTAAAAACGTTTTGAAAAGTGCAGAATTTGTGTTGCAATCTGTTCAGTATCTACAGCCAATACAAACAAATGAAAACATAAACAGTACTTTCCCCCAAACAAATAGCAACAATCCCCATTACTGACAAATGATCACATCAAATATCATCCTGGCAAAGATTCAGCATCAGAAAGAAACAATCCATTTGTGAAACTGTTTTTTTAGCCTTAAGAAAAGCAGATCCTTATGCCACACACAATTAGATCTAATTGAAATGAAGTTTCTAAATACCTGTTAATGCAAAGTTAACTTATTTTGGCAATAAGATCATTAAGAAAAATGCTTTGCACAAACAACAACCAAAACAGTGCACCTGACTTATTAAAACATTGGTGCTATCAGCACTCAGTCTACACAGATGTTAATCTAGAACTTCACTTTCTAGTGTTCTAGTGAGGACAAATAAAGGTCTCAAATGTTCATTCCCACATTTGCTAGATACTGTCTTATCAATTTGATTAACTGTAAGTGTTAACGTATTATTAAAACATGTTTTTGAAATAAAGGACACCATATTTTAATCTCTATTTCTAATAATTAATTTTCCTTTTAACATGATGTTGAAGCACTTTAACATTAATGGGAGACATATTAATGTTAGTGAGTTAAGCCTTTTCACTTCAGAATATGCTAAAAGTTGTTGTCTAATAACACCAACATTTTACACATGCATCCAAAAATAGTAGGCAAAAAAAGAAAATACAATTGACAACAAAAAAACACATCCACCACCACGGGCCTACTTACAAAAGACAATAGCTTAGAACTGACATCATCCTCCCCCGAAAGGCAACATACATGAATCAACAAATGAAGTGATAAACCTGTAAACTAGGAACACTAAACCAAATCACCCTTTTAGTTAATAATATTGTAGTACAATACCGAGGGACAAATCATCCCATTAAATTGTGTAATTTCAAAACTGAGCTCCATTTCTATAGCATTGTTTCCATGGAGAAAACCTTTTAATTCCTCATGGGCAGAGTTAGTAAAGGATTTAGAAATATTTTCTAGGTGCAATAACTTCTTTGCAAAAGTCCTGGTGAATGTAGATTTGTGAACTATTAATTAAAGGTTTTGGGATTTGTCATGTTTGATAATATATTGGTATCTTAAAGCTTTGGTTTGGAGTGGCCCTGATGTTTTCCAGTGCTAAACATGTAAATAAGGAGCATGGGCTGTAGCCAGTGGTGTTTCACCTTTAAAGAGTGCTACAGTTCACTGCCTCAGATAAACAGAGCACAGCTGCCCTGAACCTAAATGCATTGACTTTAAATGGGAATGGGGATTTATACATTTTCTCTATCATTTCTGTTTGTTTGTCACAATAGTAGTTCAGGACTCGGGCAGTTTAACATGCAGTACAGCCAGAAAAAGTAGCTCCAATAAATAGGTTAGTGGAATATATTACTGCTGCTGGAACATGTAAGCCTGTGAAACTGTAAATATGGCAACAGTCTGTTCAGAGACAAAATTAACAAGAAACTATGAATATCCCCTCCCTTGAAAATTGCCAAGCTGTGTTGCAATTATTTAAAGCCTAACTTGCAAACCACGCTCTGTAACTAACTCTTTTTGTCCGCATTTAATTCTGCATCAGCAAAGATATCAGATAGCGAAAAATAGAGAGTGAGAGACAAAAGAGAAAGAGTGTGTACTTACAGCAGAGCTCCTCAAAACATTTTACGTAGATTTCAACAATGAATAACCAAATTAAATATGACTTACAATAGTGCCTCCACTTTACCTACATACCTCGTGGCACTATGTGGAAGAGGCAGAAATAGTCATTTTTTGCCAGTATTTTAACACTTTAGTGTAGTATAAGCTCCATAAAGTAGTGCGTACACATTGATAGGTTATAATGTTTACTCTCCACAAATTACAGGAGCCCGCCTTCCTCCGTTGCATCCCCCGGCATCTCAGGTTTCAAAAGCCGACAGTCGTTATGAAATCTTGAGGTACACATGAGATAACAGCCATGAGAACCAGCATGAGCACACTCTTAACAAGTGAAAGCTACCTCCATCCGCAGCTCCTTTTCCTTCACAAAAGAAACAACAACAAAAACAAATAAACTTAATAATGATCAAGAAATATTAAATACTTTAAAACCACAAACCAGAATAAATTGTCAAAAATTATACTTGAAACTCACTTAAATATTGCAGCTTCTTAGAAACACGTCTGCAAGTGGTAACACAATGTGCACTTATGTAATCATTAGTATTCAAACCGTTGTCCTCACATCTATTACCTTCATCATTCCAGAAACATTTGCTCTGCGGTGCTCGTGTTTTGAAAATTCTCTCTCGCATTTATATTTTCATCCATTACAATGTCATGGACACATTTATGCACTAATTCATCTATTCTTTGCAACTTATCAGAACTTTTCTTGGGCACATCATCCACTAATACAAGATTATGATTAGACCACTACCTACCATCTTCTGGTTTGGAAGGAGTATAAGTTATATATACAACTTTGAAAGGTCCTACAAACATAAGGCCTCATTTGCAGGAATCTGACGCATCAGCCCTGATGCGTCAGTTTCTTGCACTGCCCTATGATCCCCCAACTACACCATGGATGCACTGTAATTACAAGCTCCCTGGTGCAAGTTTTCACAGATGTGTTAGAAATTCTGACACAACTGTTGCAGCTAATCTCACACATTGCTGGACTAGCGTCAACAAAATGTCGCTACTCCAGCAATGAGAGGAGGCCCCCATAGAGAAAAGGCCAACGTTAATTTTATGCCGGCTCTGAGCAGACGGTAAAATTCTGACACAGTGAAGTCGCAGAATGACACAGTGAAATGTTGTAAATTTCACTGCATCAGTTCTGCGTGGCTTTTCCAGTGGAAAAGCCTACCCTGCATACATTATACCTGGCACAAGTAGAATGTGACACAAGGGTTTACAAGCTGATGCATTGGATCCAACGCTTCAGTTTGAAAATCTGGAGCAGTGTAAAGCACCGCTAGTGGCCCTGCTGCGTCAAGGAAAATGATGCAACGGTTGCACAAAGCCCTTGTAAATGAGGCCCTTAAAGTTTAAACTGGACCTCCTGTGCGAAATATCTTTCAACATAATGCAGCAACTTACTTCCAACTCTTTCTGCCATAGTCTACATTTAGATTCAAAATAATTCTTCATTTTATTTTGCTTTTCGTTTACCCTAGAAACAACTTAATCCAAGTACACCTTCTCAACACTTCCACCCTTTTCTTTCTACCATTCCAGAACCAGCTCCATTCTAGCCTTCTTTCCCCATAACACAGAAAAAGGAGATTCTCCCACAACACTGTGTGGTGTAATATGATATGCCCAAATCTTGTTCTTTAAGAATTCTTCTATATCAGCACCACACATCACAGCAGTTCCGATGCCCACTTTCAAAATTCTGTTAGGGCGCTCCACAACTGTTACTTAGTGGTCTATATAAAGCCACAGTATAGTGCTTTATGTTTCTCATTTTTAGAAAGTTTTCCATTTTATCCAAAACAAGTTGTACCCCATTGTCAGTTGCTAACTCCAAAGGATTACCTTCAATGGCAAACAAATTGGCTAAAAACTTACGGGTAACACCCATGCTCATATCCTCCACAAATTCATAGTAGATCCATTTTGAAAAATAGTCTGTAAGTACAACAATTTAATGCATGCTTGAGGGCAGCTGCCCCAGAGGTCCTACAAAATCTAAAGCCAAGTTATCCAAACACGTTCAAGAAACGGAACCAGTTCAAAAGGAGTTTCTCCGAATTGCCAATGCTTATTAGAAAATTCACAAAGCTCACATTTACCAACTGTATCATCCACTAATTGATATACGGCAGGCCACTATAAAGATTTTCTTAGCATTTTTTTGTCAAAGTTGTCTCTCAATGGCCAGAATACCTCTGCTTTACAATTCCCTGACACAACCCAGCAGGAGGAACAAATTTCCCAATTCTGAGCAAGACACAATTTTCCACTGAAAATTCTGCAGAAACATGATTAAAATTCAACAAATCATTAATAAGATTCTTAACTGTTGGTCACCCAGAACACATCAATTGCTTAGTTTTAATAATGGAAGCATCCTTATCGCATTCACTTTGCCATTCATCCTCTGAAGTACATCCTTGACAATACCAATGATGTATTGCACATCAAAGTTGCTCTCCTGCAATTTGGAGAACAGTCCGCATGGAGGGAGCAGCTCCTGTGCCTTTACTTCCCAGCAGATACATTAGTTGTTTGTGATATGTACACAAGATAAACTTCATTCCACGTATGTATGTCTTAAACTTTTCCCCACATGCAAGCATGCGCTACTCTCTCAATAGTGCTGTATTTTCTCTCAGTATCATTCAGAGCTCTTGATGTAAATGCTACTGTAGTCTTATATTTGCCCACTCTGACACAAAACTGCTCCAATTCCGACACCACTAGCATCAACATTAATGGTAAACTGATGGCTTGCTATAAAGGTTTTTAAAGCAGGAACTTAAATCCAGACTAGTCATCACACAATCCAATGAATGATCTCAACTGATTCTTATCTTTAGGATGTGGAGCTTCTTTCAAAGCCCTTTGCAGTTCATCTTTGGTTTTATACCCTATGCTGTAATTCAGTGTCCCAAATGGTCAACAGAATTGGTTAGGAATCAGCACTTCTCTCTGGGCCATTGCTATACCTTCCACCTTGAAAATACATAACACTTTGTTTAAAATGCAATTATGTTCACACACAGCTTTAGCAAAAATTAATATTTCATCCTGGAATGCTTGATCTCCAGGAACAACTTAAAACAGATTGAACATTATTTTTTGGAATACACTAGACGCAGAGGTAAGCCCAAAAGTCAACCTCAAATATTTGTATGCTTCAAATGGTATAATAAATTTAGTCAACAATTGCAAATGTTTTTCTGTTTTTCAAGAGACACCGCTGCTTTTAAAGTTGATTGTGCTAAACGCTTCCCCCAATCAATGTCAAAATTCCTGTACTTAGGGTAATAGATGGCATGCAATAAGAATTTACTTGTTCCAAGAACACAAATCCGCACACAACCGGATATGTCCATTTTTTTTCCTGGCGATGACAACAGCACTGCCACTTTTGGATGGCAGCACAACGCCAAACTCATAATGAGGGCCTTAATTCCACAGAAAAATGTAAGAAAGTCTTTTCAGGGCTTTATTATATACATTCCTACCATCTTCTTCAGATGCATCCGGTTGAGCCTCAGGGAAGTGATGAAATATTTTTTGAACCTCGGCTCGTAAGCAATCTAATAAAAATGTGATCTTTCTGGATGATGAAAGGTTAATTACATCAATTGCCACTAGATAGCATTGAAACACCCTAATCCAAAGCTTCCATTGTTGTTGTTGTCCTCCCGGGTATTGTAAAATCCCCGGCGGTTGTTACACATGACCTCCACTGGCCATATTTTGTGATGCTTCAAACTCACGGTTATCCCATGATACAGAATATTAGTATTGCTGTTGTGGTTTGATACACAAGATGAACATAAGCAATCTTACCATCGCTGTGTGCCAGATTTGTGAACTGCAATTATTAGCCGATGTAAGTTCCACTATAACTGCTTCACGATTCCCCCTTTTGCAAACAATCGTTTCCAATGACATAGGCACTATTAAATGCGCTACAGGATGCCGAAGACTGATTTAAAAGGCTGCCATGCAACTTAAATGCCTGACACTGACGTAATACACCCACTCGACTTGGATCTCCGGCTGACCCTGGGCCACTGATGCACTTACTCCACTGCAGCATACATCTGCTTTCAGCAGACGGAAGGTGTCCGGATGTCACACGATGGGGCACACTCATTTCAGCCTTCCAACAATGATGGGATGCAAAGTTTCAACCTAAGAGGGACGAACAAATTGTGGGCTAAAAAAACGCTTGTAGCAGTGGTCTCCAAACTTTTCAATGCCGTGCCTCCCCAGTTGAAAAATAAAAATCATTGGGCCCCCCAATGTTTAAATATGTCTAGACCTATTTAAATATTGCAGTTAAGTATTGTTACCTTTTTAAAAATGCAATAACTGTTTTTGCATTAAGCAAAGGCCTGTTACCTGTATAATGCTTCTTTTGGCCAGAGTCTGGTGCCCCCCCCCCGGACCACTTGAGGCCCCCCAGTTTGAAGATCTCTGGCTTAGACTAAGCTTCTTTGCGCCACCATTATGTTGTAATATAAGTTCCATAAAGTAGCACATACACTTGATGGGTTATAATGTTTACTTTCCAAGAATTGCAGGAGCCCGCTGTCCTCCGTCGCATCCCCTCGCATCTCAGGTCCCTACAGCAGACCAAAGTAGCTATAGAATTTTGAGGATAAATAAAACTATGAAAAGTATAACTGAAAGATAACAAATACATGCTTAAACAGTTATGGATTTATGAATATGAAGAGCAATAAAATTGTAAATATACATACTGTGGTGTTCATACTCCTTTATGAAGATAAGTCGCATTCACTAAAGTAAACTATTGCTTAAAGTCATTTTCTTCGATAAACAGGCTAGTAACTGATAAATAACTGATCCATTCAGTGTTTGCAGTGAAAGTGGTTTATCCTCCTTATATCAAGTTCAGTTTCATAAATAAGCCATCTCCCTTGCTGTCTTCAGCATTGCCTGAAATGATAGCTTTTTTATATCCAGTATCAATATAACCATGTGAGCAGTTCAAACAATCTAAGTTGCTTCACGGCTGATGCTGTAACTGGAACACGTCTAGTCAACACTTTATACATCAAAATGTATTCTCTCTTTCACTGTTTCTTTCTCTCTCCTTTTCTTTAGGAGGGTAAAACATTTTGAAAGACTATACACCTCTGAGGTGCTCTCACTAGGCAGCATAAATAAACATTTCTGAGGATTTCAGCATCATTGAGAATTATTGCCTCTTATTTGGCAAAACGACTTGCTACTTTGCATCTTTCCTCAGACCAACACTGTTGGTTTGAGTGACAGCTTCCTTTCAACCAATAGTATTTAAGACACTTGGAACACTCAAAATAGAAATCAGACAGAGACTGGGTAAGACTTTTCTACTTCTAAACTAATACTAATGCAATAGTTAAGCTGTATGAATCCACAGGCCAAGTGGATTCCAGATTAGATTGTACTGTGACAAACTATACACGTTAAGCAAACGTCTGTAACAATATGTATCAGAAGAGTTCAATTATTATGTGAAATCACATTTTAAATAGTATGCATTATCTAGTCTGAAAACCTACCAACTCATAGTACTGCATAAATCCCTAAGTAAGTATTCAATTTACTAATTATTTTTTGTCACAAATTTATAGGTGTTAGGGAACTTACTCCTAGAAATTCATAAGTAGCATAGACTCACAAAAATACTTTGGGAATCAGCCCCTTAATATGTTGAAAGTGTTATAATAAAAGACAATAAAAGTCAATCACAGTGTCCATATCTCTTTATATTTTTTACACATACGTTGGTTTTGTCTCCACATACAGTTATTTTATATAGGCAAAATGTTTGTACTAAACAGTGGACCGACTTCAGAAAAACACATGTGTAAGCATGAGTTACGTGCACAAATTGCAAGATTTATGACTTTAAGGTTTCCTCAAAAGGTGAAAATGAAGTCATGAGCTCTTTAATCACATAACATTGACTTGTGATTGCTTAATATTGCAGAAGAATAAATCCCACTCAAGAGTGGGAAGTGGATTGTTTAGAGAATGGTTGCCCTGACAGTTTCAGAAACATCAGAAACGGTTGTGGGTATTCACAAACTTTTGTGCAGCAATTCTGCTTTCCGGGTGCTGAAGAGGGCCCAAAAATGTAACAATTAATTTGCTGAGACTCTTGAGTATAAGGTTATCATACAAGTGTATACTTTCAATTAATTTGATGTAGCGTGCACCTAGGCAAAATACAGCAGAGTGATGGACATGGACAAAGACAAGAATAAAGTAAGGAGAGAGGTAGCTGTGTTGTGAGTAGTTAATTCATTGTAATGTAGTGTTCATTTTTATAAAGGTGAGTCTTCAACTCTTTCCTAATTTGGAGCAGTGTTGGGATTAAAAAGGCCTGCTGTCTTGTTTGTTATCTTTTTTATTCTTCTTAGTCTGCAGTCTGATGTTGTCCTAGCTGCAGGTGTGCTGAGATCCACTAGAGATGATGAGCATGTCTACAAGCTAAGGGGGTGTGCTACTCATGATAGCTGTAAATTATGCAGCTGGTTTTGAAGATGGTGCGGACCAGCAAGGGGAGACAATGGAGTTCCATCAGAATGAACGAGATATGATCATATTTCTTCAGGCCCTGGATGAGACAGCTGCAGCATATAGGATGCCCCTACGGGGTGTATCTGTGGAATCTGGGAGGTCATGGAGTAAAGGCATCATCATCCAGGATGAGTACGAGGGCTTGGACAGATGTTCTGAAGTCTCTTTCTGAAATAAATGGTTTGACTTTCTTTAGACAAGAGCACTAGTACCAGGTTGTCTTTATTTTTTTGGCAATGTGTTCCTTGAGGGTGTGGTTTGTGTCCAGGGTGAATCCAAGTATTTGGCATTCAGTGAAATTGGGGTTGCCAAGCTATCAAGGTTATGGTCATTAAGCCAGGTATTGTGTTAATTGTTCTAGAAAAATAGCAAGAAGCATGTGTTGGTTTGGTGAGCTTCAGGTGGGCGCTGGACATTCAGCTTTGGATCATAATAAAGCAATGTTTAAGGCCCTGGATGTCTGAAGCAGAGGAGACTTTCAGGTAGAGTTGTGCATCATCGGCACATTGCTGAATATTGATGTTCTTATTTGTAAGTAGAGCATCTAGTGGCTCAAAGTATATGTTGAAGAAGACAGGAGACAGTTTTGAGCCCAGGGAATTCCACAGGTGATGGGGATCCATTGAGACAGGGATGTGCCCATGTGACCAAACTAATGTCAGTTGGAAAGTAGGAAGCAAACCAGGAAAAGACATTGCTGGTGAATCCCATTTGAGACTCCAGGGTGCATATGGGAGTGGAATGGTTGATTGTGTCAAAGGCAACTGATTGGTCCAGCAATATCATCAGGCAGGGATCATTTTCATCTGTGTTGAAAGGGCATTGTATATAATGTGTAAGGTAGTGGTTTCTGTGCTGCAGCATGATCTGAAACTAGACTGGTAGTTGTGCAGGATATATTTACAACTGATGTGGTCTTGAAGTCGAGCATACATTGCTTTTTCCATGATCTTTAATGATCACCAACAAGCACTAAAATCAAAAGAGCACATTCAAGTTAATTTAGAATGAAACCTCTCAGATATGAGCTCCAAGATAATAGCCGGATGAAGTGTAATTGTAAGAATGTGCCACTTCTTGTGTGATCAGTCCCCAATTTGTTGGACTGATGCTGCCGGCTATTTCACTATAAGGTGTTCTGGGCCCCGCTGACCAGGCCCCAGTGCATGTGCTCTGACCTCTTGAACTGTATGTGTGATTGCTAGTGCTTTAATGGCATCTTTAACCTACTTATAAGTCCTGAGTCTGTGGTACAAATTGTACTCAGTGCTAGTAAGGCAAAGGTCATTAGTGGACTGCAGCATTTGTTGTGCCACAACTATTGTGAGCAGGTGAAAGCAGGGCTCTAGGTCTGTCACTGTAGCCGATTCGAACAGCTTTTGAACTTCCAACCCAGAAAGGCAACATAACCCCCTTTTTCAAGCCAAAACCTTCCTATTCAATATGTGTAAGTCACCTCAAGGTAAGGCTTTAGTAGCCCACAAGTTAGGGTGCTAAATAATAAAAAGAAGAACATGTTCCTTTTATCTTTGACATGTCCTGACAGTGAAAACTTAAAATCTTCGTATACACTGTAGCAAGGTTGGTGCCATTGGCTAACATGGAGTTACACCAGCCCATGTGCTAAGTGCTAACTTCTATTTGGTGCCCACCAAATATTGTACTCTATGGTATCAAATTAAACGTTGCATTAAGTATGACTTAATACTGAAGTCGGATTTAGGATAAGTTTTAAACCAAAGATGGCTTTAGAATGTCACTACTTTCTTGCCCACAAAATTCTTGTAGCCGTTACTGATTAACTGCAGGCAGTTATCACCTGATACATCCTGTTGCCCTCTTGCTAGGTGCAAAGCGCTCCCAGGAAGGGAAACAAAGGGTGTGCAAGAGGGATGAGGTATGACCTCCTCCTGCCAAGATGGCACAAGGGCACAGCCACAGACCGCCCAGCTCCAAACAGGCAAGCGCTTCTGAGAGACAAATGTGAGTTACACCTTAGCTCGCCTGCTCCTTTGTTTAAGTAGGCAGGCTGGTATCTGGGGGGAAAAAAACATTGTGGAACTGGTTTTCTAGAAGAATGGCTCCTTATACTGGACATATCTAGGGGTGTGCCCCTGGCTTTGACTCAGAGAAGAAGGGTGCTGACATATTGGATTTGGGCATAGAGATGCAGCTTTGGATTGTTTAGTGCAAATCTCACAGGAAATGATGTAAGAGTAGGTAAAGTTGCCCTATGGGAACTGTATCCCCATTGGCTAAGGAGTCCTCCCCAGCCAGAAACCTGAAATTGGCATAAAGGTGGCAGCCCTGGCTACCAGCCTCAGGACACTGCTGGAATCGGGAAGGACAGAAGAAGGACTGCACCTGCTGAGCCTGTGGTCCTCAGCAAGAAAGGCTGCAAAAAGGAAGTGTGTACCTACTGAACCAAGATAGGACTGCAGAGAGAGAGAGAAGAGCTGCTCCTACTGTCAACTCCATAGTGAGAGACACCAAAGGCTACACCTTCTCCCACTCATGCCAAGGACTAGTGGGTGGACTCCAAGGGCTAGTTGACTAGCCCCCTGTTACGCTTTAGAAGTTTGCACCTGCAAAGTGCCCAGTAGTCATTGGACCTGCTCTGACTCCACTTGTGTAGCCTGTGAGATCAAGTCTAAGCCCCAAAGAAGTGCCTTCCAGGTTCTGGATCCTTGGCTAGTGCTTGAGTGTGCTCTTACTCCCCACAGAACTGCACCCTTCAAACCTAAGGTGAAAGATAACTGTTTTTGAGCACAGAGTCCGAGGCTCATGGACTACTGCTACTTGCATTGCGGACCAAGACTTCACCGGATGGCTGGACTTCACCAGTCCATTGACATTGAGCCCAACATTGGCATCACACTAGAGAGAACCCCACCGACCTCACCACTGATGAGAAAGAGAACCAAAAATGGTTCCTAAGTGTGAAGGTAAAATCTTGACCAGATCCAACTGGCTGCCCACATCCAACCCTGACTTCCATTATGGTCGGCCTCAAGCAGGACAGTGGTTTAAGGGCTGCCAGTTGGCATGTTGCCAGGTAGTTCTCCAGATCCTGTGATTGGGTGGCATCAGGGGGTGAAATTTGGGATGAGATTGAACCTTCGCCTAACTCCACATAGGGAGTCTCTGCAAATGATTGTACAGGAGTGAGTCAAAAAACAGGGACTGAATAACACTGTCACACATAACATGGTACTATTTTGTAACTTTGTGGAAGGGGAAGTGAGAATAATTATTTAGAATAGTTTACTGGGAGAATATCAGCCTAAAAGAATAAATGGGTGTTTATAGTAATAGCTGACAGGGCCGTCTAACTTTGTAAAACAAAAACTTCACATTCTTTTCATTAGTCATAGCATGTGACTTCTAACAGATATTTCTCTGTCGCCAAAAGTAAAACATTTACTTATACTTCTGTTATGCTACCTAAAAGAGGAAGTAATTGCTGCCCAGTGTGACTTTGTTAAAGTTTCTCTAATTTCACTAAGATATGCAAACAGTAAGCCATTAGGGATGGGAGTTGCAGTCTTACTTACACTGAAGGCAGAAGAAACGGGTCAAGGTGACACCGAAAGAGGGTTTCTGTGGTACGAAATTCAGTGAACAGTTAAACAACTTCCACTGTTTCGTCTTCAATAATGCAGAGAAAGAAATAACTGAACACTCATTGCACATCCAATCATAAGATGACAAGACAAAGCTGCAATATACTGAGAATGACAGACAACATAGCCAACGTTTTCTTTAAACGTTTTCTAAATGTAACACTGTGATTTTGTTTTTTGAAAATGCATTCACACTTTAAACAGGATTCCTTCCAGTTGCTTACTAAAGACTTGTTTATATTTATGTATATAACTCTCACTGTCTGACCTTTAGCAGCAAACACAGCACTCAATAAAAATAATGTTTCAAAATGAAAATTTCAAAGTAGTCAAGAACACATGAAAATGGACGTGTTATGGCGATCATAATTTTTGAAATACAGAATGCAAGAAAGTGAAAGCAGACCCAAGCAAGCATTTGCAATGCAATGGGTCTCGCGTTGGCTCGAGTTAGAGCTATTAGCATTGTAAATTCCTAACTGGACTTATCTTTCTACATAAATTGAAAAAGAAAAGTAAAACAGTTGACATAAGCAAGCTGATTCAAAGTACCATGGCCACCATGAGCACGAAGGCGAGACACAAAAGGAAAAATAAGTTTGCTTGCAGTCAAGCTGTCTGCTAACGTGCAATTATCCATGTGACAGGGTTGGTGTCCAAGACGGTAACAAAACCTCCCCAAAGAGGGACAAACGTAAAGTATTTACCAATGACAACAAAGGATTTTTGAAAGACAAGCCCATGAACGAGTGATAGTGATGGGTGTGCTGTGGGCGTGGTTAGACACGACCAGTGCAAGCCTCATCATGTAGCTTTTTTCCAAAGGCATTGATAAAACCAATTGGTTTCACCTATGCAAGACTGTTAGACCTGACAGCCTTAGGGTGGTCACCCCTAACTTTTTGCCCGCCTCCCTCCACTTTTTGGACACTGTTTTTGCTGCTAACCAGTGCTAAAGTGCATATGCTCTCTCCCTTTAAACATGGTAACCTTGGATCATACCTCATTGGACTATTTAATTTACTTATAAGTCCCTAGTAATGTGTACTATATGTGCCTAGGGCCTAGGGTCTGTAGATTAAATGCTACTAGTGGGCCTGCAGCACTGGTTGTGCCACCCACTTAAGTAGCCCCTTTACCTTGTCTCAGGCCTGCCATTGCAAGGCCTGTGTGTGCAGTTTCACTGTCACCTCGACTTGGCATTTAAAAGTACTTGCCAAGCCTTAACCTCCCCTTTCTCCACATATAAGTCACCTCTAATGTGTGCCCTAGGTAACCCCTAGAGCAGGGTGCTGTGTGGGTGAAAGGCAGGACATGTACCTGTGTAGTTTACATGTCCTGGTAGTGTAAAACTCATAAATTTGTTTTTGCACTACTGTGAGGGCTTCTCCCTTCATAGGCTAACATTGGGGCTGCCCTCATACAGTATTGAAGTGGTAGCTGCTGATCTGAAAGGAGTAGGAAGGTCATATTTAGTAATGGTAATACCAGATCCTGCTGACTGGTGAAGTTGGATTTAATATCACTATTCTAGAAATGCCACTTTTAGAAAGTGAGCTTTTCTTTGCACTTAAACCTTTCTGTGCCTTACAATCCACGTCTGGCTGGGCTTAGTTGACAGCTCCTTGTGCATTCACTCAGACACAATTCAAACACAGGGTACTCAGCCTCACTTGCATACATCTGCATTTTGAATCGGTCTTCCTGGGCTGGGAGGGTGGAGGGCCTGCTCTCACACAAAGGACTGCCACACCCCCTACTGGGACCCTGGCAGGCAGGATTGAACTGAAAGGGGACCTGGTGCACTTCTTAGCCACTCTTTGAAGTCTCCCCCACTTCAAAGGCACATTTGTGTATAAAACAGGGACTCTACCCTACCACCTCAGACACTTGCTGGAGAAGAAACCTGAACCAGAACCTGCATTCTGCCAAGAAGAACTACCTGGCTGCCTAAAGGACTCACCTGACTGCTTTCTACAAAGGACTGCTGCCTTGCTGTTGCCCTGCTGCCCTGCTGCTTTGCTGAACTCTTGCCTTGCTGCTGAAGTGCTCTCCAAGAGCTTGGATAGAGCTTGCCTCCTGTTCCCTGAAGTCTCAGGACCAAAAAGACTTTTCTTTTCCATTTGGACGCCTTGTGCGCCGAAAAATTTGACGCACAGCTTGTTCCGCGGTGAAAAATTCACTGCACGCCGATCCGGAAAGACACCGCTCGACGCGACGCCTGTGGTGCCACCGGAACTTCGATGCATGGACTCGCCTGGACAAACGCCACCCGACTTCAGAAAGGAAATTGACGCAACGCCTGCCGTGAGGGAGAAGATTCCATGCACAGCCCACTGGAACTGCGCGCAGCCGGAAAACAAGCCTAGGATTCCACGCACAGACCCCGGGACATCTGGTAATCCCACGAACCACAGAAAGAGACTGTCCGCGCGCCGGAAAACGACGCCCAACTTCCCCGCGTGAAAAATAACGGCGCAAGTCCATGTGTGCTGGGGAGAAATCGACGCACAAACCATTTTTCCACGTATCTCTTCTTCTGCGGCCCTTTGCAGAGATTTTCCACTTTAAACCAGGTACTTTGTGCTTGAAAGAGACTTTGTTTGCTTTTTAAAGACTTAAGACACTTTATATCACTTTTCAGTGATATCTCTACAATTTCACATTTCATCTTTATTCGTTTTGACCTGCAATTATCCTGATAAATATTATTTATTTTTCTAAACACTGTGTGGTGTATTTTTGTGGTGCTATATTGTGTTATTGTATGCTTTATTGCACAAATACTTTACACATTGCCTTCTAAGTTAAGCCTGACTGCTCGTGCCAAGCTACCAGAGGGTGGGCACAGGATAATTTGGATTGTGTGTGGCTTACCCTGACTAGAGTGAGGGTTCTTGCTTGGACAGAGGGTAACCTGACTGCCAACCAAAAACCCCATTTCTAACAAAGACCTACTGGCTTTGTCAATCTTTTTGCCATGTTGTAGAGCTCCGTGACTGCTATGCAGCATGGTTCAAAATAAAATAAAATAAAAAAGCACTATGATATTTACTTTCAGCCATGTTGCATAGCAGCAACACTGCTGTACATGGCTAAGAAATAGCATAGACAAAGCTAAAAGAATCTTGCATAAGTATGACCTAGAGGCTTTGCTATTGCTTGTGGTTTTTAGGCAAGGGTTGATTATTTTCCCAGGATTGCAGGAGGTTAATTGTGCTGGATTCAAACTTTATTCATCAGTTTCAAAGTTGGCGGTTAGACTATAGCATGATATAAATATACATACATTTTATGTATATATGTTTGTAAATGTATATTTTAACACATCTTTACAATGAAGTCACAGAGGGGATTTGAGTAAAATCTCAATAATCTAGAAATAAAACCCAGATTTGATGCAGTTATGTGTTTCATTTTCTAATTGATCCTTCCTTACCTGTTGTTATATATCGCTGCTTCTCACATGGTAGTGGATCCTTTCGGATGATATGGAGTTTTTTGTGCAGCATGCGTCCTCCTTATATGTCATGTAACAGGGTTTTAGGTTAACCAAATCACAGTAAGAATCACTCCCCAGATGTCGCACTTGAGGAAGCAGCAAATAATCTGTGTACTGTATAGTTATACTTTCATTTATTAAATAAGGGTAACTATGCACTTGGCAGGTCTTTCAAAAATTGTATGAAACTCTTAAATGTTCTTCTCCACTGATATCTTTAGTAAAAGGCAAAAAATATTTTCATTTTGAAGAGAAACCAGAGTATACGTTTCATGGCTGTTGTTTGTCGCGTCAGCAAACACAGTTCCACAGACTGACTGGGTGATTTAGTTTACTAAATTCACCTTAGAAAACCCTTTAAAATACAACCAATTTATAATAATTGTTGTAATCCGCTACATTGATAAAACACTTGTTGCCACAAAAAGAAACAACAGGAGGACTCAGAAGTGACACAAACTTATGGGAATGTAAATTTAGTTGTAGGTCACATGACAGGAAAGGCTGCACCTCAAGTCATAATGTTAGCTCCTTTAATTCTGCACATTTTGAATGGTACATCACACGGGCTTTTGTGAGGACTGGTTGCACCCAAAGGATTTTTATATGCCTACATCAAAGCATGCTCGCTGGCTCATTGCTATTCTTTTCGAGACAATGAATGAGCCAGTGTGTTTTGTACTTGAAGGCTGCATCAGCTGCTGTAACAAAACAAGTATTGGCAAAGAGGAATGAGTTAGAGCTATTAGCATTGTGAATTCCCAACTGGACTTTTCTTGCCACATAAACTGTAAAATAAAAGTAAAACAGTTGACATAAGAGAGCTGATTCAAAGCGCCATGGCCGCCATAAAAATAAGTGAGAAAGAGAAACACAAAAGGAAAAAGAAGGTCGCTCGCAGTTAAACATTTCGACAGACGTGCAATTATCCATGTGACAGGGTCGATGGCGAAGGCGGTAACAAAACTGCCCTAAGGAGGCACTTACCAATGATAACAAAGGATTTTTGAAAGGCAAGCCCATGAACGAGTGACAGTGATGGGCATGTGGTGGGCGTGGTTAAAAGCCCACAGATAGATTACAACAGGCCAGAGTGCTTGTCCTAAAAAAGAACATGTGCCATAACTAAGCCAATGACCAAATATAGTTCTTTGCAGCAAATAGCCTTTCTTTAGGATCCTGTGTCTGCTGCTATCTGGGTTCTTTTGGAGACCTCTGCCAGCAAAGAATGTATAATTAGAAAAACGTTTACTGTAGACAATACTCCATTTCTTTTGAAAATAAACTGCAATACTGAATATCTTTTAAACATAAACGGTGTTAATTAAAGTCTACCAAAACCTGTAGGGTTGCCTTAACCCCTTCACTGCCAGGCCTTTTCCCCCTCCTGTGGCGAGACTTTTTTTGGCTATTTGGGGCAGTTCGCGCTTAGGCACTCATAACTTTATGTTCACATAAGCTACCCACGCCAAACTTCGTCCTTTTTTTCAAACATCCTAGGGATTCTAGAGGTACCCAGACTTTGTGGGTTCCCCAGAAGGAGGCCAAGAAATTAGCCAAAATACAGTGAAAATTTCGTTTTTTTCAAAAGAATTGCAAAATGGGGCTTCAGAAGAAGGCTTGTGTTTTTTTCCCTGAAAACGGCATCAACAAAGGGTTTGCAGAGCTACAATCACCAGCTTCCCAGCTTTCAGGAACAGGCAGACTTGAATCAGAAAACCCAATTTTTCAACACAATTTTGGCATTTTACTGGGACATACCCCATTTTTACGTTTTTTTTTGCTTTTAGCCTTCTTCCAGTCAGTGTCAGAAATGGGTGTGAAACCAATGCTGGATCCCAGAAACCGAAACATTTCTGAAAAGTAGACAAAATTATGAATTCAGCAAGGGGTAATTTGTGTAGATCCTACAGAAAATAACAACTGAAAAAATTAATATTGAAATTGAGGTGAAAATTTTTTTTCTCTACGTTTTACTCTGTGGGGGAGGCTGTGGGGGAGGCTCTGTGACTGTCAGCGCGCGCTCGCGCGCTGACGTCACAGGAGGGGTGGGGGGGGTTGGGGTGGAAGGGGAAGAGCTTCCCCTTCCATCCCTGACTTGGGGGGGGTGGGGGGAACCCCACAGAGGGATCGCTAGCGCTCCCTCTGGGCTCTGTGACCAGGACGTAATGGTTACGTCCTGGGCACAGCAGCACTGTGCCTCAGGATATAACCATTACGTCCTGGGCACAGAACCAGTTAAAATGTTGTTCTTTTTTCCCAAAAGTTTACAGTGTGACAATGTTGTGGCTCATAATTCCCAACAGTGGGAAATCACCAATACCTGTGGCGTTTCGCCTGTGTGGTATTACTACATTATTATGACTTGGTGACACTGGGTATAAGCATAACATGCGGAATGAGAATTTGTACATACCTTTAGCACATGCGTTGCGTCTTTCAGACCTCATTTCCCCACACGAAGTTAAGAAGGTTTGTCCTGCTAAAACGTGAAAACAGCTGGGTAGTCATAATTCAAAGTTGGTGAACATATGTAAATATGATGTATTTTGCGCCAGCATTAGTTACTCCAATTTACAAAGGCATTTATGAGTACATAAACTAATACTACCGTATACTAGAAGAATACACGGTGATAGCAGTAAAGTTTGCCAAAATGCATAGAGGCAGCGAGGATGTTAGTCATTTGAAACAGCTTATCACTGAATTTAATGAACCCCTAAATAGATGTATCAATTGTCGTGTTGCTGTAAACTCTGTCCCACTTAGTGGGTCAAGTTTTGAATGCAAAGCAAAAAGGAAAATTACATAAGGAGCAGGAAACATATTTTAGGTTCTCTCCAAAGCGCATGGATTTCGACGCAGCTGAATTTCATCAGATCGGTTTTGCCAAACCTACTGAAGTCTTTTGAAAATGAGCGTTTACTGTGTTTCTTTGTACCAAACCTCTCACTGGAAATTTTCCAGGCCTGCCTAAGATCTTGAAATAATTTGGAAATGCAGCGCAAAATATTACTTTTCAGTGATTTCAGTAGGATCTTATTTATACATGGTAAAAATTACTCCAGCAAACGAAAATACTTTTTCACGTGGATTTATTCTCTTAGCCAAGAACTTTTAAAATTAAGTTGTGGAGGGGAAAAGTTCACATCAGTAAACTTCAGAAGACTAATAATGTTTAATAAAGTAATTCATGAGGTACATGATGTTTTTAAAGAATCTGTAGTTTATCAAACCTATACCTGTGGTACTTGTTTCAAATAGATTATCCTTTTCAGGTCAAATGGGTGAAATAACCAAGGTTTGGAATGGACTGTTCCCAGAAAGAACAGGGCCAGTAACAAATTGTATTAAGTGGACTTCTGTGAATCATTTAGAGTTAGCTGGACTGGGTGCTCTAATGCAGTGGTGACAGAGTAACCTGTCCGCCAAATTTAAAGTCTGCCCACCTGATTTTGAGTCAGGTGGACTGCAAGTTTTATGTGACTGGAGTAAAATGTACTCCATTGGTGTAAAACTGCCTCAGATAGCCCAATGGAGTACGTGTCATTTGAGACAAGTCATCCAACCCTCCACCCAATTGGTATTGGATTCAAGATGGCTATTTTTTACTGACTGTCAGCTCCAGGTTTATCCTGGAGGTGAAAGACATTAACGAAAGAAAATGTATCCCAATTCCATGGGTGAAATCTTTCCTACATCGACAGGAACCTCCATGATGGCAGTCCCTGCTAGTGTAGAGAGGTGTCCATGGACTGGCAGAAATATCTGAATTTGGTGGGTGGAGTAAAAGTAAGTAGGATGACTGATGTAAAGTCCTCTGCCATCCTACCTGCCTTTACACCGTCTGCCGAACCCTAAATCAGTCCTTCTGTCTAGAGTAGCACAGTGTGTGGAAAAGGATGGTCTGGAATGCTACCCAAGTGAGTGCCACTGAATAGACTATTTCCATGCATTTATCCCATCACCGTTTGGGTGTTTGATTGCGATTGCCTATAAACCTGAGCCTGGCACAGCTTTCTAAGCCTACTATTGTTAAATTTGTGAATTCAAAAAAGTAGTAAATTTGCAACAATTTAAGAAGTACCCTATGGCTGCAGATTCACTACTTTTGGGTAAAATAGTCATTCTATATATTTAAGTTGCTGATCAAAAAAAGGAACAAGTTAAATCCTCTTAGTGAAATTACAACTGACACAGATATTACAGACCCGACTCAGGGCCTCTAGACTCAACTACCAAGCCAAGAATGCATATGTTTGGGCAGGTGTCGCACCACAAACACCTCTCTCCCAAAGCTACGCTGCTGTTCACAGATGCAGTAAACATCAGATGACTCTTCATTACATTTATCATTTTAAACAAGTCATTCATGAAGTAACTTGGTGTTTTTAAAGAATCTGAAGTTTATAAAATCTATGCTGCGTGTACTTGTTCAAAATTCTCCTTAGCTCTTAGTTGTGTTGAGTAGGACCAATGGCATGCTTGGAACTAGTTGCTACAGGACATCTTGCTGCTGAATTTGAGGAAGAGTGGGTAGGGTTAGACAGGCCTTGGGAACCCCGGTAGGGCTTTTTATGGCACTGGGGCCATTCGAATGGTGGCTACTGATGGTGATGTTTTAATGTGATCAGTGATATTGTCCTGCTAATAAGTTAAATATAAACCGCTTCACGAGGAACACTGTAAATGTTGATTTGTATCACATTTTCATGTATCACTTTTTCTTAGTACATTTTCTAGCATTTCTTATGTTTTGAATCTTATGCTGTATATGAGGCAATAACATTTGATTTCTACTTATGCTTAAACTCACAAATTGTAAATTTGAATAAGCACTTGTGTCATCTATGAATATATGATGTGAGCAGTTCTTGTGGCTCTTGCAGACGAGAGACCAAATTAAGATGTACTAATATTGCTGGTAGGACAACTAGCATACCTAATAACAATAGCATTTCAGGCTTCGAGTTTTGCAAAATTATGCACAAAATGAAACAGGGACATCTGGGTAGTTCACAAGGTTTAGGTGAAGAGAAGCTCCTTTATATTGAGCACCCTACAAAAACCACCAACACTCTGAATCTGCTCACCTCAAATGTCTACTTTTCTAGCAGAGGTTTTAAGCATAGGATTAGCACAGTGCTATCCAGGCCAAGCTAGAAAGCGACAAAGCCTTTTGCCATTTTTACAGCAAAGTTTTTAAGCATGGGATTGATTAGCTAGTGCCAAACTGTAAAACGAGAAAAGCCTTTTATCACTCCAGGCACAGTATTACAACTTTGGGTTGGTAAAATACCACCAAAGCCAACTTGGAATGAATTAAAGCAACTCCTCTGAGTTTACCCACCTTTTTTGCATAATTTTTCTGCACTGTAAGCCTGAAGGGGCATTGTCTTGACTTCTACTTGGTGCTCCTTTGCCATGTTATGCAGATTTGTACCTATCACCCAGGAGGGTATCTTGGTGCTGAGCAAGTGTAAGTCTAGTCACACCTTGGGCCTGGAGGGGATACTTGAAAAGCCAGGTCTTCAGCTCCTTGCGGAATTCAAGAAGTGAGGAGGAGAGTGTTATGTGTGGTGGCAGTTTAGACCATGCTTTACGAGTGATGTAGGAGAAGGATCGACTGCCCTATCTGGTTTTCCATATGAGAGGGATGTGTGCAAGTAGAAGTTCGGATGAGCAACGGTGTCTGGAAGATTTTTTAAATCAAATGTGATTGTTGCGGTATGCTGGTCCAGTGCAATGTAGTGCCTTGAAAGTGTGGGTAAGGAGTTTGTGAACTAGGAGTTTGCATGGATTTGTGAACTAGGAGCTAGTGGAGCTCCTTCAGATGTGGTGTGTTGTGCATGCAGCATGGAAGGTGGAGGGTGATTCTGGCCACCAAGTTCTGAATGATCTGCAGTCTTCTGATTCGTTTTTTGTTGATCCATGCATAGAGGGTGATCCTGTAGTCTAGTGTGTAAGCATGAGGCGGTGACTTGGGCGGTCATGTTGTTGAATTTGGTGTCAATGATGATCCTGAGGTACTAGGCGTGGGTGTTGCCCCTATATCTGTTGGTGACCAGGTTGAGGCCTACAGTGGTGTGCTCTTCTTGAAGTTCACAATTTTGGTCTTGTTGGTGATCAGCTTTAAACAGTTGGTCTTCATTCCGTGGGCAATTTCACTCATGCAGGCACTGAACATGATCTGGGTACTGGGAGTCTTGTCCATGAGGGAGAGAATGAGTTGTTTGCTGTCAGTTTAGGAGAGGATGTAGATGTCTTGAGAGTTGATGATGCTGATTAGAGGGATCATGTGTGAGTTGAGGAGGGTCAGGCTCAAAGAGGATACTTGCGGAACTCCGCAGAGGAGATTGCAGGCGTCCAGGGTGTATGGTGCCAGGCTGAGTGACTGGGTTGTTCCAGTCAGGAAGGAGCAGATCCGTCAGAGTGCATGTTCTTGGATTCCAATGTTGAGTAGGTGCTGGATGATGTTGGGTGAGAGACTATGTCAAATGCTGTGGAGAGGTCCAGGAGTATGAGGGTCGCTGTACCTCTTCTGTCCAAAGTCATGTGGATGTCATCTGTGGTGGCGATAAGGGCAGTTTCCGTGCTGTGGTTGAGTCTGAAACCAGACTGAGTGGTTTTGAGGAGTTGGTGATCATTGAGATATTCAGTGAAGTGTCTGTTGATGACTTTCTTTAACACCCTGGCCAGGAATGGTTGCAGGGAGATTGGTCTGTAGTTGTCATGCGTTGAACGGTCTGCAGAGGGTTTCTTCAGCAAAGAGAAGGCAGTTATCTGTTTCTAAATATTTGGGATGGTTGCATAAGAGGGAGAGGTATTCAGAATGGGTGCCGATGAGTTATATCCTCTGGAGTAGGCATGGTGGAGTTAGGGGTCCGATGGGGCCCCTGAGCAGATGGACTTCATAGTGGCAGCTGTTTCTTCTGGGTGATGAGGTGCCAAGTGGTAAGGAATGGTCCTTTGGGTGAGATCGGGAGGCATTTGACGTGGTCTGTTGGGTCTGGTAGCAGGTTCAAGTTCCTGGAAATGACAGTTCCAGGAAATGGCAGTGTTTTTGTCGCTGGAAAACGGAGAAAGATTGTTGCAGAGTTCCTGCAACAATCTTTCTCGAATTGCGGGCAGGGAAAAGCACGACAGGTGCAAACAGCGCTGCCCTCCGGATTACGAGTCCCCTCTCCACTGGCTTTTGCATGGCAGTTCGACCGCCTTGCAAAGACTGACAGACATGGGGTGGCGTGGGCCCCACTTGGAATGGGCGGTGCAGGGACCCCCATGGACAGCCCTGTTGCGGCAACATTGCTACTGGCACGATTACAAGCCGGTGCCAATGTTGTGGCCTATTTCCTGCTGGGCCAGCGGGCGGAAACACTGTTTCCGCCCGCAGGCCCAGCAGAAAACACATAATAGGTCCAGTGGGTGGAAAACTGGAGTGGCGTTTTCCCGTCCGAAAGAGTGCCTGCCAAACTCAAAATGAGGCCCTCAGTTAATATTTCTCAAATTTCTTAAATTCAGCTAATATTTCTTCAGTGTCATGTAAAGCTTCACCACCATTATTGTCTATTCTAATAATAGTGGGGACTGTGCACTGGAGGTCTAAATGATCTAGATACAGATAACAATTTCAGCTGATGTCCCTGGTTAGAGCTTGTGTTCAAATATTTGTCATTCATTAAAAAAATCTTAATCATCCATGAAGTCAAAGACATTCACACATTTTCAGTCTTGATGTTGATATAGTATCACCAGGGGCTCCGACCAGGGATGGCTTATAAGTATGCTTAAAAGGCAAAACTCTCCTTTAGTACTGTAATCTAGGCTCAGAAAGAGAGAGGACGTTTTCTGCGATTCTTTCAATTCTCTTAAGAATTTTAAAATTACAGTGATTTTTTTTTCAGTTACAGCTATTGGGCATAAGTGATAGGCATATGCAATCCTTAAATGTGGCTAACATATTTTTCTGTGTGCTTCTTCCCAGATCTTTTGGTTATACATTAAAAGGGAGTTCGGAGCGTAATTTGCAATTCTAAGATTTGCGACTGATGATTGTTGTGAATTAAAGCATCACACATGATATGTGAAATTTAGCTTTTGCACTAACGATTTAGCAATCTAAGAGAAACCTTCCATCAGACATTGTTAGTATTTTAATAATTTGAAATTCTTTAATGATAGTTCTCAGATGGTATTATTGCACTTTGTTTATCTTTCTATCACCCACATTTTTACGTTCTGTTACATTTTGCCTTTCTGGGTTTGGATTATTCACTGGGCTTTTTTCAAGCCTGAAAATAAAAAAAAGCATATTTTATTCCATCAGACAATACAAAGGTATTACTATTAATGAAACAGTATACATCCATGTGCAGATTACTTTGTACTTATTTAAAGAAAAAACTTGTACCTAATATTTTACAGCAGTTAAACAATAATGTGTTTACCAATCCAAACCACAAAAGGGGGGAATTAGGAGAAAAGAAACACAGTTTCCATTTGCGTCCTTGTATCTTGTATCCTGAGCATGCTGCAAATGTTTAGAAAAAACAGTGTTGATGTTTTGCATCTAACTGTGTGCATTTTTTAAACTTTATAAAGAACTGCAGCGCAGGATGCAATCACCAGCAGTGGTAGAGAAGAGTTCCATTTACTTGTAAGAGAGGAGCATGTGGCTAATACAAAAAATGGTTTCAAAAGAGATGTTTTTTAACATTAATCCAAACTCTTTAAATTTCTGAAATGTTTAGAATATTCAACAACCCTTCAAATTTTATCAAAACACAATCATTTATGTTTCGAACTCTTTATTGAATGTTGTATGCCATGAAATTAAAGCATATGAATACATACATAATATTTGAAAAATAACGCTACTTTAGCAGTTCTGAAAGTGATTAGGGGGTTTATCATAAATGCATTCATTATTTTTATGAAAGTGCATATATAGTATAGTATGGAAACTTCAATTAAACATCTACACATATTATGTAGGATTTGGTGTCAGTTTCTAGTGAAATAAAAGGCTCACTTTTCTTTAGTCACGCTTTTATTCGGTAACTCACACATTTTAAATGGATAATCCACTAATGTCTTACCATCCTGGATATCTATCCAGGATTCGACAAATGACTTATCAGGGCACCATTCTGTTACATATATATATATATATATATATGTTTCTAGGGGTGTCTAAAAGAAACATTGCATTTGTTTTTGGGTGTAGTCTGTAAACTATAGTTAGTTGTAATTCATAGTGATAGGTCTTCATATTATTGTTATTTTGGCATTCTTTCAGCCATCACCCTCTAGTATTAGACTGTTAGCTGAACCAGCCAACATCATATCCTTGACCTACCTCATTAAGTATCCATGAGCAAGACGAATTTGTTCTCTCCCTTGGGTCACCCTCATTTGGAAGCACTTCTGTTTATTTCTGGATTTATTATTTCTGTAAAATTTCGTGCTTTGAGTGACAGTTTAGCTGAGAAAAACAAGAACTTACTCAGGCCACAAATGATACCACAATTATGAGAAGCCATGCTTGTTCCCAAGTGTCTTCTGTAATTTATGAATTTATTCTTTTTTTCAGTTTTGTATAGCATGGACTCGACCCAAAGGTAATGGAGCGCTGTATGTGAGCTTCGGTAACCTTACACAGGGACCTGTTCATTTTCTTTTTTTTGTTAGGCATGGGGAGATTAAAATCACAGGATGTTGATCCAAATCGGAGACTTGAATCTGGTTCCCTAACTTCAAAGTCGTCAGCTCTGGTCGTTACGCCACATCCTCTCCCCCTTATTTATGTTAATACATTGAGTTGCTCATGGATGCTGATAGGCCTAACAGATGTTGCTGCGCCATGGTTGAGACAAAACTATGGTCTCATATGTCTATTATGAGTGGACTTGAGGGCTTTGATAGAAGATATGATGGTTGCAATAAAGAAAGCTTATCATGTAAACATAACTCTGGCTCTTGTCTACGGTGGCAACATGGTTGCTGCAATGCGCTCTTAAATTCAATAAAATATACAGACCTCTTCCAAACATGCCCAGAGCTTTCATACTGAATTAAATGAGTAGATTGGATTTATCACGAAATTAGCCTTTGCAACCTTGTTGTTTGTTTATATTATAGATTTTCAATTTGCAACATGTACCCCATTCCCTACTGAAGAAGAATAGCTCTCATTTTCCAAACAGTAACATCAGGAATTGGTTTCCCATCGTAATGAACCAACTTGGCCTGAAGTTCTCTTTCATGCTTCTCCACCACTGTGTCTAACCTTACGACCAAGGAAAAAGTTCATGTGCCAGAATGTACTATGATTAACTTTCTCCATAAGGTAGTCTCATAACATAGATTACTTTCTAAATAGCACAAATATGACGAGTAAGCAAAATAAGGTCTAAAAATAATGGCACAAAATAGTTGTACATGCTCCAACTAGCTAAATTCTTAGCGATCCTCAAGTAAAAGGAACAATTTTCAGGGAGTTTGACACAAATACATTCTGTAAAGCAACGAAAGTGCACGAGGCTAGGAGGATGCAAAAACAACAAGGTGATTTATGGAATGCTTGATCTCAGCCACTGGCAATTACTCGGGCCACATACCAGTTTATTGTTTTTGAAAAGGGATGCCTACCATGCCACTTCAGTTTGGACCCAGCCGTATGCAAATCAGTTGACCCTGCCCCTCAAGGGAACAGTCCAGCCCGAATTGCCAGGACAGGTCCTCTTTGAAGCACAAAACAAGCAACCTATATCTGGTTTTATATTAGATATCTGGTTTTATATTAGTTAGGGCTCTTCAGCAAGGTGTAGCTTGGTTTCAGTGGCATAGTGAGCTCAGGACCCACGTCTGGGCATGCCCGGTGCACTCAGGGCAGCAAATGCAAAAAATACAAGGTGATGGATGGAATGCTTGAATTACTCGCCGCCACTAGCAATCGCTCGTGCCACATCCCACTGCATTGTTGATAGGAGGATGCAAGAGCACAATAAGAACTAAACGCAAGAGGAATGGGCCCTGGTGTCATTCTTATTAGTAAAATATTGAACTACAGAAAATTAATATATACAGCTGACTACCAAACTTATTCTTGTGCTTTGCCATGGCAGGAAAATATACTGTATATTTTAAATCTGGCCATGTAGAGACAAAATGTAGGGCATTCTTCTGTTATTATTTTTTCTTCATCACCTTTTTCCTGATACGTCGTTAGTGTGACCATAAAAAAGAAATACATGAAGATTACCTGATAAGCAACATATTGCTTGTAACATATTGCTTATAGTAATAATGATGATGATAATAATAATAATACATTTTATTGTAGCACGTAATGCTTTAATCAGTTTACTGAGTACTTGCCTTTATGTGATTTAAATTTGTGACCTGATGCTCACACCAAATGTCAGCAATGAATGCTTAACTGTCTGAATACAGAATTGTTTTTAGGAGAGGGATCTAAAGACAAAACACAATGCTTGATAACACACACTACCTTTTTGTCTATAATGATCATGACTAGTTGCCTACTCAGAAACCAAGTGGATTGTGGGAAAGAGTAAACCAGTAACTTTCTGAAAAGCCAGGCAGTGAAGCAATAACTACTGATTGTTAGTGCCCTTAGACTAAAAATACAAGGGCTTATTTACAAGCCCCTTGCGCCGCCGGTGCGTCACTTTCTCCGATATAAAAAGTGACACGCCGGAAGCTCAAGAGGCTTGTAAATAAGCCACTTAGCCTTGAAGAAGAGTCAAGGGTCCTTCTATCATCACTTTGCTATTAAGCAATTCAGTACTTCTCTGGATATCATAAATGGTGCTGTAAGCAAAAAAACAATTATTAACATTGGAGTTCCTCAACTTAACGCCCTTTGGCTAGTTTAAACTTTAGTAAAGTAAAGGACAAAATATCAACACAATATCAATATAAAACATTTGATTGATATCTTTTTTTTGGAACATCTAGGCTGTTCGTTTTTTTAAAGCAACATGTCAGATACTGGTACCTACCAATCAATGTATTTATTTGTTTGTTTTGTTTTTAGAATAGTCACTGAAAAGCTTCACTGTGTCAATATGTGACTCTTTAATAGTGTTTTGTTAAGTAAAACCAAGTAACAGTAAAAGTGTATCTTTGGTAGCTTAATTTTGATATTTTGTTCACGTATAACAAAATATGAGGAGGACTTTGCCAGTCAATCAATTCTCCAATCTACCATTATACTACTTCTGTACCTCAGAGTACAACTATACAATTTGAAATAATTCAGACTGAGATTATCAAACTGACAAATGCTGTTGGCCACTAGAATAGCAACTCATTAAAGAGGGGAGGAGCTTAAGCCAGAACTACCGACTTTGACTCAACATCTTGTAGCTCAATATCTTGTGATTCTGGGCAAATCCCTGCTTTAAAAGTGAAAAATAATCTGACCTTGTGTAACATAATCTGGTGCTCGTGCAAAGCGGACTAATGCCCTTGGGCTGCGTTATATAAAACTGCAAAAAAAAAAGAGTCATAATTGGTGGGCTGCTATTTTTTTGCACATACATAAGTCCACAGTTAGTGAGAGGGTATATTGTAGGTATATCAAAGAAGGCCTTTTTTGCTTTGAAGCCTACAAAAAAGCACCAAGACAGTCCTAGCCCGGAGATGAAATATCATGGTTGACCATGTCAAAAGCAGCGTCACTAAGGCTTCCAGATGACCCCTGTCCACTGCCATTTGAAGATCATCTAACACCATTATTAAAGGGGGAAAAACGCATTGACTTCAAAACCAATCAGGTAGATACAGTTGTTGGGACAAGTAATCACAGCTATGCACATAGAACTAGCAATGGAAATAGTGAGACAAGGTTACTAGGACAGCAAAACGGAGAGATTGGAATATGAAGACAAAATACTGGGACCAGGAGACATTCATGTGGACACACTGATGGGAAGGAAATTACATGGACACCATGACCAGGAAACAATGATACACGCTGGGGCCTTTCGCTTCCCCTAAAAGTATGCGCACACAGAGGAGGCCCACGCTACACCTTTAAAAGTGATAAACTAATGTCTTGTTCTAGTGCAAGTTAGAAGAAAAGGCACAATTTCACATATATGTATCATGGTGAGAAATATGAAAGCAATACATGTAAATAATATGAAAACTAGCATAATGATATTCAACAGTATTTCATGCAATCTGAGCTGAAATCAGTATACTCATTTCCCTTCCTCCCTGATCCTAGCTAATTTCTACATTAACTCTAAACTCTTTCCAAAATGAGGAGTCTTCTAACTCAGTGGTTCCCAACCTTTTGACATCTTTGGACCCCCACTTGATCATTACTGGAGCCGGGGGACCACCACTGAATCATTATTGGAATCCCGGGACCCCCCAATGAGTCATTACTGGAAGCTGGAGGCCCTTGCCTAAACACTGTTGTTGATTTGAAATGCCAAACACACAAAAAATACAGAGATAAGTTTCCATCAAACACACATAATTTGCAAACAAATATGTTTAAAAAAATTGAATGGGAAGGTTGGACTGCACTGCTCTCATGAAACAATCTGAGGATACCAATTTCATTTATAGCTTCCAGTTTCAAATTCCTTGACATTTACAGTACATTTTAACACTTTCAGTTGTACATGTAGCCACTTTATTTATATACACTTTATTAATCTGTTAATATTATTTAATTTTCTATGCAGTCGCGGATCCCATGAGGAAGCTTCGGGCACCCACCGAGGGTCCCCGGACCACAGGTTGGGAACCACTGTTCTAAGTGGTGCATACAAATACCTGCTTATTGTGTTCATATTTTTCTAGTCTGCTGCTTACTAATGGGCAAGGCCCTTCTTATCTTTATGATGTCCATGTTCTACAGACATTCTGATCGCACATCACTAGTGTGACCTTGGAGCAAACTGTTTGTCTAAGATGTTCCTTTCAGAAATGTCTGGAGCTAGTCTTGATCTGAGAGGCTCAAGCACAGGCTTTATGTAATATTTTTCAAGATTATTTCGAGAAAAACTAAACTTGTAATCTGTGATGTGCAGTAACATGGAAGCATAGACTGAGAAATAGAGTGAAGGTCTTCCTGTTGCCCTTCATCGTTCTCCAAGTGCTGTTCCCGCTCTTGCTCTCCAGGTGCCGTTATTGTAGGTAAAATATCCTGAGACAAATTTCCAAAAAGGAAATAAACAGTGCACATGGTGTGAGTAGTGTGAACTGCCATGCCCTAATAAGAGTAAGAGGGTGGGAACTTCTTGTCTATACGTCAAACTAATGATATCAGCCAGTGAAATTTTGTTTCCTTGTCCGTCACAGGTACCATGGTACCATTTTCAAGTACTGCTGCACCGCAACACCTAAAAATGTAGAAATTCCATTAAAACATTTGCAAGCTCTCTAGTATTTGAGCCCATGATGAAATCTCTGAGCTCAAAGTTTATATAAACCAACCCTTTTATAATGAACAGATTTTTTTTCTTTAAGTTCTCGTTTTCGAGGAACTCGTGTGGGACCCTGAGCAGGAAGAAAACTCTGGGTGGGACTCTTATCGTTCTATGGGTCCAGCAGCAGTACATGGTACCATATGAGAGAGAAAGATAAAAATAAAAGCAGCAATTTCATTTGCTATTCAGGAGACACTACTCAAAAAAACCTCAACCTCTAGAAACAACTTCAAAATATTTTGCTAACCACCATTTCTGGATTCGTGTTTAACATTGGAAGATTGTAGACAATGCAATTTGAAGATATCATGGCTTTAAATAAAACTGGAGAAAAGCAGACAACTGTATCATCCACCAACCCTATGCAAAGTACACCATATGAAGATGATGACATCAGTGTTCTTCCAAGCACTTTTGCAGTACCACAAGAAGAAAGGACAGCAAAGGAATTACAATTGTGGCACTTTGTTTGACAAGATTTTGGGAGAAACACCCCCATTTGGGACCAGAGTTGATGGCCAGTCAGACTCAGACCTACCCCCGTGCCTACAGACCATGCTCGCAACCTTGGCATCTCCCCCGAAAGTGAGCTGACCATGAAGCGGCAGATCAATTAAGTCACCTGCTTCTACACACTTCGCATGCTCTGCAGAATCCTCAGATGGATCCCAGTCAACAACAGGAAAACTGCCACCCAGGCCCTTGTCACCAATCGGCTCGATTATGGCAACGCTGTCTACGCCAGCATATCTTACCAGCTCCTAAAGAGACTCCAGCCAATACAGAACACCGCTGCCAGGCTCATTCTGGACCTTCCCATGTGCAACAACATCACTCCCCCACCTCAGAAACCTCCACTGGCTCCCTGTCCAGAAGAGATGTAATTTCAAATTTCTTATGCATGCCTACAAAGCCCTAAACGATCAAGGACCGGACTACATCAATCACTGTCTACACTTCCACCAACTTACCAGGCACCTGCACTCTTTCTTTCTGGCCCTCGCACACACACCCGGAATCCGGCGCAGCTGCAGCAGTGGTTGCTCTTTTCTCTACATCGCTGCCAAGGCATGGAACGGCCTATCCCTCCCCTTCCAAAATGCACTTTTACTGGCAGGGACGACAGTCACGCACTATACAAATGACTGATTGACTGATTGATTAATTGAATAATATCTTACTTCTAATGACAAAAACCTCAGAAATTCACTGAGAAAACCAAAGGTTAGAGTGAAGCTATAGTTAGGTATTGTAATAATATTAAAACTAACATTTAAAATCCAATAAATAACCACTGAACTTCACCAGTTGTAGTTTACTCAGCTAACTATAACTTGCACCCCCATCCTGCACTGCCTCTGGACTCACATATTGCATCACTCATGACATGTTAATTGACATCTTTGATGGCATCACTGAAGGTATCATCCACCAGGCATAACATAAGCTTTTCATACTAGAAAGTGTTTGGTAAGGTAAATGTAGACCTTATTTTCCATAACATCTGTAATACCAATGGGCTTATCGTTTCACAACAAGCAGAACAAGCACACTATGAAGCACATGTGAAAACACCCACAATAAGTAGATATTATGCTCATTTTCTACTGGTGTGTGAGAAGTGTAACGGCTCTATAGACATTTATGAGATATGTAACTTTGAATACTATTTCAAAACAGTGTTTTGTTACCATTTACCTTAATGAGATGTGCCTATGAGATAGCACATCTGACTTAGTATTTTAAGAGAACGGCTTCAGTTCCATACATTAGCCAGTTATATGGCATAAACTACCTGGCCCAATGAACAGCCCTCCGTAGTATGTAAAACTATTCAACAAATATAGGTAAAATTAGCAGAATGGTGTGCAACATTTTAATAATGCTTGCAATCATATTGCAAATTGGACCGTCTGTAAGTCAGCCATAGAATGTACATTTGAAAAACAATGTATAATGTCTCAGAAGTTTCACTAAACATTTGGAAATGAATATCTGTGTTTTATATAAAAATTGCCTATAGCACTATATTACAATTCTTTAAGACCATCATATAAACAGAAATCCACAGTTCAATAATGTTTTGTAGGGAGAAGTTTTATTTTTTCTGGCACATCTTTTGTAACAGGCCTTTGAATTAAGCCACAACTTTTCTGAAACATACAACTGCAACCGACAGCAATTGCGCTCAGTCTCTACCTTGCAGTAACTTGAATGATGTCATCAATGATGTGATTAGTGATGTCATCAAGCATGTCATTTGAGATGTCATCAATATGTCATTTAAAATGTCATAAGTAATAGGTAAAGTCACAAGTAGTGCATGGCGGGGACACAAGTTATAGGTAGTTCAGTAAACTATGACTGGTGTATTTAAGTGGTTTCTTGGTTTTTAAATGTATATTATTACAACAGCTAACTATAATGTCACTTTACCTTCTATTTTTTACAGTTGTAGTACAACAATACAACTAATGTTAATATTGTTTGCACAACTCTAGTGGCATTAGGGTATCTTTGTAGCCTACTGGTAAAAGTAATGCAATAGCTATTTGTGTTACATCCAAACGTTATTTATAACAAACCATATTATTGGGTATTTTTTCATGTGATTAAAGTTAGTTAGAGTTTCACAACATTTTTCAACAAACCCCCAAGTACATACCAATTAATTAATGTGCTACAATTGTAATAGTATAGTCTGTTGGGTTACATGGTCATATTACCTTAAATTGTACTAAAATAACTGTAGCTACTCTGTAGTATGCTCAAAGTTTACAGTCCAGTGTTTTTAGGAATGAATGTGCTTCCTTAGTGATCTTTGAGCTACGTTAAACACCCAATATCAGACTGAACTGATCATCCTGTTTCTTACATAACTCTAATATGTTACATACAAGGGCACTGACCAATGTTGTAGTCCAGTACATGCATGTTTTACTTTACTACATTCAGTGGCTGCTTCTTGAAGGTATTTGGTTGAGCTCAAAGAAGGCAGTTCATGTATGGATAACTATATATTTTTTGGCTAGAGTGTATGCCAAGAAAAGAGGAAATGGGTATATTTGGGTATGGCAAATGCTTTGACATCGCATGGGTGGCTGAAAGAGGTTTAATGAGGAAAAACATCCTACCTCTCACTTCATCACTTACTAATTGTGAGCATCCCTCACTTTATAATTGTTCATTGTGGAGGCAACTATATTGGTCATCTCACTGGTGTAAAAATAAATTGAGATGAAAGCTACTTTCAAATCTTTAATCATTTTACTTCATCGCACACATTTTGTCTAATCTAATATCTGCCAAAAGATAAAATGGAAGTACTCAATTCAAAATGAAGCAAAATATGAAATGAAAACAACATGCAGACATATCAACAAAATGGTGTCTGCCTTCTTAAGAGATCACAACATGTCTTCCATCTATAACCTCAACATTATGGGCCAGATGTAGGAAAAATCCAAATTGCGACTTGCAATTTGCGAGTCCCTGCGACTCGCAAATTGCAAGTCGCAATTTGGTATGCAGAAAGGTGTCTCAGACACCTTCTGCAACTCGCAATGGGGTCGCAAAGACCCACCTCATTAATATTAATGAGGTGGGTCGCAGTTTGCGACCCCATTGCGAGTATGGGCACTCACAGGGATGGTGGCCTGCTGGAGACAGCAGACCACCATGTCCGTGACTGCTGTTTAATAAAGCAGGTTTTTTTTTTCAAAGTGCAGCCCGTTTTCCTTAAAGGAAAACGAGATGCACTTTGAAAAAAAAAACGAAACCTTTAGTTTCGGATTTTTTCAGGGCAGGTAGTGGTCCCTTGGACCACTGCCTGCTCTGAAAAAATATTTTTTTATCCAGTCACAAAGGGGAAGGTTCCCGTTTGCGACTGGGTTACCATCCACTTCAAGTGGATGGTAACTGCGATTCCATTTGCGACCGCTTTTGCGGTCGCAAATGGAATTGAATTGCATTGCGAGTCGCAAATAGGAAGGGAACACCCCTTCCTATTTGCGAGCCGGAAATGCATTTTGCGAGTCGGAACCGACTCGCAAAATGCATTTCTGCATAGCAAAGAGGCATTTGCGCCTCGCAAATGGCAATTTTCACTATTTGCGAGGCGCAAACTCTTTGCTACATCTGGCCCTATGTTTTCAAATACGTCTCTTTTGTGCAAATGGTGTTCACTTCCTGGCAACTGGCAATAAAATCTTCATTAATAACATCTGCCAACTCCTACTACAGCACATATAAATCCACAATTTCACACTTTTAATAAAAGGCTATTTTAGGAGCCAACCTAAGTCAGTATCAATATGTCAGTCAATATCAATATGTATAGGTTGTTTTAAAAAAAAATACATTTACGGTATCATGGTACTCTCCAAAGGCTCACGTGGCCTTACCACGGTACTCTGTAAATGTTAAAAAAGACATGAATACATTTCCAAATGTTATTGCTTACACATCACAACAAAACTGACCTCAGTACAATTTCAATTAAAAGGCTAAACTGTTTTTTCAAACACATTGTTAAGGTGTATTTCAAAACACACTGAAAGTGGTGTATAAAAGAACATAGCTGCCACAAGCTTTTGGAAAAGTACACATTAGCCAACAGATAATCCCTAGTCATTGTTATGTACCGAGGTTGTACCACAGTACGACTGTGGCCACAAATATAGCTAACAAAATACCTTATAACTTAACATTTACTTATTGTACTTGCCTGTACCACCCTCAAGAATCATCTATATGCCCTACTATGCAAATACAGCTGACGGTTTTTGCACTACATGATATACAAAAGTCTATGGAAAATGCGCTGGATTTCAAGCTTGTTTTGGGACTTCTCTTTTTACTTTGCACCCCCTTGACGAAACACTGCAAAAGTTTCAGGACTCTGACAATCAAATGGAAGTAGCAGGGCTGCAACATTTTATGGACACTCATCAAACTGGTGCAAGTTATTAAGTGTCAAAAATCCCTAAATTCCCTATCTCTGGTCACCCTAAATATAACTACAGAGGGCCTACTGCCACTTAGAATTTATTTATATATATATATATATATATATATATATATATATATATATATATATATATATATATATATATATATACATATATATATATATATATATACACACATATATATATATATATATATATATATATATATATACACACATATAAATATATATAAATTCATAATTCATAAAGGTTACATGTATGTTATAGTTATGTTCTGAATTTACATGCACAAAAAAATAGAAATTAAGTTGTTATAGTTAGGTTTATTTTAAGTAATTATTACTCATGCCTTAAGCTAACTATAACTCGTGTCCCCTTCATGCACAGTTTTCTCCTCAATAATTTTATTGCAAATGCTTCAGTGACAATATGGATGATGCCATAGTAGATGTCATGAATGATGTAATATGTGGGGTAATTAGCTGTGCATGGCGAGGGTGTGAGTTATAGTTTCCTTAGGGCACAAGTATGTTCATGTGTATTGATCGGCTGCGGATCAGTGGTTTTGAAACATTACAAAATATCGAATGCTTATAGGAAAGATGTTGACAAATCATCACATTAATTAGATCATAAGATGATAATGTTTCTTAGATTGTTTTGTATGATTTTATACTCAGGAGCAGATATGAATCATGAGTATGGGACCCACACGGTGCCTGAAATCTGGAATTGAATATGTGAGAATGTTTTCTGTTATGCAATTTGGTTGTCAATTTGGTTTATCTATGTTTCACTCTGAAGTGGATTTATAACTATATAAATGAACTGAGATGTGAAGCTGCATTAATAGGAATTAAGGTGAAATCAAGGATATAAACACCATGAATAATAATAGTGGTAAGATGCCTGCAACTGTAAGTGAATTCAATACGAAGAGTAATTTCAAGTCTGTCTTTGAATTCTTGTTATTGGGTACAGGCAGTCAATCAAATTGATTCTTCATGTGTAATAAGGCAAAGTAGGAAGCTGAACAAACTGACATTGATGAAAGCGCACAGCTGAAACACAAGGTCGCTGGAGACATATCCTCATGGTCCATTAGACAGCTGTAGTGTAGAATACGCACTGGACATCTACCTAATGAGGAAGCACTTACTAACTAACCAGTAGAAGTAGTATAGTTTTCTCACCTAACTATAACAGTACTTTAAACTTGGTGTTTTTCAGTGAGTTTCTAGAGTTTTTTTAATGTAAAGGAATGTTTTATTACCGTATGTAAAGCCAACACACTCTTCGTGCACATCCTTCAGCCGGGCATGGTGGGAGGTAATGGCCCTGCAGTAGAAAGTACCTCAGTTGGGCAGACATTTTGTGCAAAAATGTGGACTCTTGTTGGATAAACGGGCAGGTGCGGTTCCTTTGTGTTCAAGTCACTCATGCAGACCCAGACACAGAAACCCACTCACGAATGCACTCAGACACTCATGCACCCACCCACAAACCCACTCATAAACTCATGTACTCACAGATTCACTCACGCACCCACTCCTAGACCCGCTTAGGCACTCATTCACCCACTCACAGACCCACTCAGACATTAACGCACCCACTCACAGACCCTCTCCGACTTACTCACCCACTCACAGACCCACTCAGAGACTCATGCACTCACTCACAGACTCACTCAGAAACTCATTCACCCACTCACAGATCTACTCAGACACTCACGCACCCACTCACTGACCCACTCAGACATTCACGCACCCACTCACAGACCCACTCACACATTAATGTAACCACTCACAGACCCGCTCAGGCTTATGCACCCACTCACAGACCCACTCAGAGACTCAAGCACCCACTCACAGACCTACTGAAACACCTATGCACTCACCCACACACTCAATGTCAAAGGTTGGTGATTACAGTTGGGAAATAAAATTCACAAAAACCTTAGAAATTAACTTTAAAAAACATAGGTTAAATTCACTGAAAATATCAAAGGTTACAGGGACGTTATAGATAAGAAATAGAATTAAAAAAACATAAAAAATTCACTGAAAAAGTTAAAAGTTACAGAGACATTATTGTTAGGCTCACATTTCACTCATACAAAACTAGTGAAATTCAGCAGTTATAGTTACCTGAACTAACTATAACTTACGACTCCACAATGAACCAGTTATGATCTCACATATTACATCACTCCTGACATGATCAGGGACATCACTGATGACATCATCTACAGAAGCACTCACTCACCCACTCACACCCCTATACAGCCTCTCATACACCCACACACAGCCACCCACATACCCATTCACAGACCCATACAAGTACTCACACAAGCACTCACATCCATAGAGCCACTCATTCATTTATACAGGCACTCACAGAACCACTCACTCACTCATATAGCTATTCATACAACCAGTCACTTACCCATACAGCTTCTTACAGAACCACACACACCCATACAACTACTTACACACCCACTTACTCACCTATACAGCCACTCACCCATACAGCCTCTCAACACAGCCACCCACTCACCCATACAAGCACTCACACACTCTCACACACCCACACAACCACTTTCATACCCATTATCACATTCATACAAGCACTCACACATCCGCCCACTCACCCATACATCCATTCACACACATATTCTACAATACCTCCATTCAGACACTCACTCACCCATACAGTTATTTACATACCCACTCACCCACCCATAGAGCCACTCACACAACAACTCACTCTCCCATTAAGCCAGTGACACACCCACTCATTTACCCATATAGTCACACACACACAGCCATTCACTCACCCACACAGCTACTGACATACCTAGTTACATACCCATACAGGCACTCACACACCCACTTACAAACCAATAAGGGCACTCAGACACCCACTCACACACAGATACACACAGTCACACTGTCACTCACATAATATATGTTAGAAATAGTATCACTCATATGTAGTACAGAAAGTATACTAATTTAACTTTTGTAGTACCGTGGTACATATGTTTAACACTCAGACGTTTAGAAAACACATTAGATGTCATCAGTGGTATCATCAGTGATGTAATCCTAGATGTCATCTGATCATGTCATGAGTGATGTAATATGTGAAGTCATAAGCAGTGCATTGCGGGGCGTAAATTATAGTTATCTCAGGTAACTATAACTGCTGAATTTCACTGGTTTTGTGTGAGTGAAATGTGAGCCTAGCTATAATGTCACTGTAACCTTTCTTTTTTCAGTGAATTGTTAGTTTTTTTTTATTTTATTTCCTAACTATAACGTCCCTGTAACCTTTTTTTTTCAGTGAATACATATATAGTCATAAATATACATCACTAACAAAAATCAAAGGTTAAAGTAACGTTATAGTCAGTTGAATATGCCAGTGACTACATTAACATTTTGAACTAAAAGAAGAAAAAAACACAGAAATTCACCAGTTATAGGTAGCAGAGACAATGTACTACTTATGACCTCACATATTACATCACTCATGACAAGGCCAATAACATCTGAGATGACATCAATGATTACATAATCCAGCTTCTTTTGTACACACAACTCTGTAAACTAGTATGCCATTAGAGGCTTTAAAGTAAGCACAAAATGGCTCAAAATACTATAAATCATCATTAATGTCATCACATATAGAACTCACTTAGGAGTAGCACGCCTGAGGTATACACAACATTGACCATATACGATACCCTTCATAGGTAGTCTAGTTCCCATTTACAATCAACCACAGATATGTGGAAAACCCTCATTACAAATGGTGTATACAACTGTTCAGAGAAAGCTGTATTCCTCAGGATGCTCAACATCTGTTCCAAAATGAATGTCCTACTTCTGACAGCTTTTTTCTTTTTTTCAAACCCCTCACAATCACTGAGTGTACATTAAGAAATGAAGTTGATATGAGTAGAAAAGTGGGTACTGTAAACAGTGTTTACTCTATGGACAGAGTTAACTCTGTACCGCACTGTTTGCACACAGTGAAACTCTCATGAGAAATACACTGCAGAGAATTAAAACGTATCTACTTAGAACAGTGTACACTCTGTACAACTCTTGTAAAAAAAGACTCTATACGCTTAAAATAACCAAACTCTGAAGGTGCTAAACATTATACTACCTGCAGTCGTCCTTCAGTGAAAACTTTACAGATAGCCTATCTTCCGAGGCGAAAGAAGCACATGTACATAGATGCATGTACATGATGCACACAGTATTCTGTGTTATGTAGAAATTGTCATGCTGAGATGGTCTTGTTTACTAACTGAAGGCTGCTTATAAACTGTAGTATCTATTACGTAGAAACTGTGCCCTGTTGGAAACTTTATCTGCAGAAACAAAAATCTTGTGTGAACATATTGGACACAAGTCGTCCACTGCACACAGTTACTGTTCAATAGAAAGATTTATAATGTGTTCAATACTTCTACACACCTATGATGCAGCAGGAGCACATGCGTTTTGTAAACATTTACACACATTAGCTGAACCGAGGCTGTACAAAATTAGGTAGAAAACTAATATGGTAGTTACCTGCCACTATGTAGATTATAAAACAAACTGACATTCTCATTGAGTGATGTCATCAATGATGTTATTTGAGATATCAGTGATGTCATAAATGATATCATAGAACATGGAATGAGTGATGTAATATGCGCGGTCATAAGCAGTGCATGACGTTGGCGCAAGTTATAGTTAGCTCTGCTAACACTTACTGGTGAATTTCTGTGGTTTTTTTTGTTCAAAACGTTAATATTGTCACTGATCTATCCACTTAACTATAGCATTACTTTAATCTAATCTTTGTGCTTTTCAGTGAGTTTCTATGTTTTTTAAATGTAAAGTAATGTTTTATTACCATATGTAAAGCCAACACCTCCTTTGCTCAAATCCTTCGGTGGTGCATGACGAGAGGTTGTGGCCTTGCAGCAAAACCCCACAGGGAGCCAACCCCCCCAGGGAGCCAACCCACACACCACACACGGCCGTTGGCGATGCATAACAGGGGATAACAAGGAGCACTGTTGCATAGTACTAACATGGAAGGGGCAGGGCCAAACGGGCAGAGCTTGTAGGTGATGTGGGGGATTTGAATACTCAGCAGCAATTAAATTGGTGACCGGTGGACTATGCCTTCAGACCAGGAGACAACAAGACAGAACCTACTCCTCTTGGACAGTCACTACAGAAGAGATTTGGTTCCAATAAATCAACAATGCATTTACCTCCAGCAAAGATTTCAGATCGTTTTTTAGTGAGCAATCGTAGAGAAAACACATCATTCTAGAAAATAGTTGGGGCACAGTTGTATACTAATAATGTGGCAGGAGCATGGCAAAATGAGTGAAGCTTGTAAATTATTCGGTGCCTTTACATACTCAGCAATTAAAAGGGAGAACCATGGTCTCTGCCCCAGACCTGGAGAAGACAAGAAAGAATTCACTTGTCATGGACAAATACTACAGAAGAGATTGCACTCCAATAAATCAACAATGTATTCACCTGATTTGGCACCTTTCCATCATGCACGTGCACTCCCCTCCTCCCTTATAATATGAGGCCAAGAAGGTGGGCTCAGAGGGCCTAAAATAGCTTGGTGGTGGGGGGAGATTCCGACGAGGAAACCACAACTAGACGCTGACTGCCTCGTTGCAGATGCTGAACCAGATCACAGGCCTTTGCTCAGGTATGAGGGTTGATGTCTTCCCAGAGATTGTGAAAGGCAAGTTAGAAGCTTAACATGCTGTGTTCAAAATAGAACTAGCTGAGAGAGAGTAGAAATTGTTAACCCCATGATAGCGTTATTCTTATGTTTCACTCTCCTCATGACTATTTCAATCCTACTGTGTTGTATGGTTCTGGTTATTGCGGCTCACGCCTTAATATCTAAAATGCAGTCGTTTTATTAAAACATTATATAAAACTTAAACTGCCTTTGTCATTTGTATATGAGATCATACTGTAAATGAGAGAGCTGGTTTGGATCTGAGTGACCACGACTTCCCTGAGAAGTTCCAAATATGTCATGCGCTCGGCTGCCTAATCATCTCTTCCCTTTGGGAGAAATGAGGCACTGCTAGTTAGCCGGAGCAAAACCGGGTTTACGGTGACTGAGGTCCTTCCAAGTGGGTCAGACTCAGTCCCCCACACCGTGAACGATCCTGCTGCCTAGAAATCCAGTAGTCTCATTTAGGATAATGAGAGCCCACGCGACATGGGCCATTTTGCTCGGGCTAACTAGCAGTGCCTCATCTCTCCCAAGGGGAAGGGATGATTAGGCAGCCGAGCGCATGACATCTTTGGAACTTCTCAGGGAAGTCGTGGTCACTCAGATCCAAACCAGCTCTCTCATTTACAGTATGATCTCATATACAAATGACAAAGGCAGTTTAAGTTTTATATAATGTTTTAATAAAACAACTGCATTTTAGATATTAAGGCGTGAGCCGCAATAACCAGAACCATACAACACAGTAGTATTGAAATAGTCATGAGGAGAGTGAAACATAAGAATAACGCTATCATGGTGTTAACAATTTCTACTCTCTCTCAGATAGTTCTATTTTGAGCACAGCATGTTAAGCTTCTAACTTGCCTTTCATATTCTCTGGGAAGACATCAACCCTCATATCTGAGCAAAGGCCTGTGATCTGGTTCAGCATCTGCAACGAGGCAGTCAGCGTCTAGTTGTGGTTCCCTGGTCGGAATCTCCCCCCACCACCAAGCTATTTTAGGCCCTCTGAGCCCACCTTCTTGGCCTCATATTATAAGGGAGGAGTGGAGTGCACGTGCATGATGGAAAGGTGCCAAATCAGGTGGCCGGAGATCCCGGCAGAAGCTTGCTGGATCAGTGCAAAAATTGCTGTTTTTTTTTAATTTTGGTCCTGAGCGGGGATCCTTCTGGGTCCCTACATGGGGCCAAAGGGGGCAAGGTATCCCTACGCTGAGCCCTTATATCTTTTTTCCCTCAAATTTCAGGACTGACTAATTGTCTGAAGTGCTTACAAAATGGTAGAGTCAGTGGCAGAAAACGTCATCACCTTTTACCTCCTGCTGGATAATGGTCAATTTCCTGTTGTAAATCACCAGAATTAGCCATTAACACACCTTGACTGTATGGCGAAAGTAGTGTGGTAGTCCAAATGATGCATTTTGTATTTGGGCAAATACAGATTGTTAGTGTGGATTTCTGGACTACAGGGAAGACTTTACACTGGCAGCTGCTTGAGAAACTGATCAGCCTGTTCTTTTCTTAGCTCAGTTTCAAGCAAGTTGCAAAATTATGCATCAGGCATATTTAAATAAGCATTCTTTGACTTATCTTACTGTCCAGAACTAAGGTACTGAAACTGTGTCTGGATCTGAACGTGTGCATTAGCTGTCACTGTCACTGTGGAAAGCTAGTGCTTAGGAACTTAATGAGGCCAACATGTTAATTTACAGGTCAAGAGAAAACTGGGTGTAGGCATTTGTGAGAAATTGGGTTACTGGTTGGTGGAGAGGGGTGAAGCCCTACTCAAGTTGCAACCACAATCCTTGTCAGGGTAAAGCACAAGCTTTACATGAGGGTTAACCTGTGCTCAACCCTCTGGTAGCTTGGCACAGAGCAGTCAGGCTTAACTTAGAGGCAATGTTTTAAGTATTTATGTTGCACTTCAAACAGTAATAAAGCAAAAACACAACACAAGAAAAATCCTACACCAATTTAGAAAATAGACCAAAATGTAATAAATAAATCAAGACCAAAACAACAAAAATCCAATCAGTGCAACTGGAAGTATGCAGTTTAGGTGAAAGAAGCCCAAAGCACCACTTGTGGCTATCTGGTCATGTGAGACTGAGAGAAAGTCACATGTTTAGAGCATGGGTTGGATACAGGGACCAGGTTAGTCCCAATGAAAAGTTATCTTCTCAGTCCAGCGCAAAGAGTCACATTCATGGTGGAGGAGCCGGGAGGCGCAAGAAACCATCGTGGACAGACGACAATGTAGTGCAAAGATCAGGACTGGGGTCACAGATGGGCATCGCTGTAGCATAAAGATCCTGTTGTTGTAGCAAACAGTCAGGCAGGTGCTTCATGATGGCACTCCCCGACAGCAGTCAATGTTGTATCGTGAATAGTCGGGCTGACGGAACTTTACGTTGATGGGCTGTGCGAGTGACAAGGTTTTGGTGCCAACTGGCCCATTCTCATTCACAAAGAGCCCAAAAACTTAACTTCATCCTCCCTGAGACTACACCAAGGGTGCAGGACCTGAGGGGAACCACTCGGGGTCAGGGTCTTGCTCCAGCTGCATCTGGGTGCTGGTTCAGGTAGCCTGTTAGGTCTCTCTCTTGCTGAAGAGGAGGTCAGCAGATTAGCACTTGGAGTCACTCTGGAGACCTGGGTTCAAGTGCAGGTTCAAATTCCTCTGACTCGGGGAGGAGGGCAGCAGGGCAACAATCCAGCAAAGCAGCAGTCCATCAAGACAGTAGTCCAGCAAGGCAACAATCCATCAGACTGGCAGTCCTCTCAGCAGCACAACAGTATTTCTTCCTGGCAGAGTTTCCACAGGCCCAGAAGTGTACTAAAAAGTTGATGTCTGAGGTCCAGTATTTATAGCAGTTGCCTCCTTTGAAGTGGGAGAAGCTTCTAGAGGCATGCATTTGAAATGTAAAGGTTTACTGCCAACCCTACCCTGGATCGAGACTAACTACAGGGGGTATGCAGCCCTTTGTGTGGAGGCAGGACACAGACTATTTGAGTGTAAGTAGGGCTGTGCCCAACTCCGTCCTTTCATTCTTCCAGTGATGGCCCATCCAGGCACATCTAAGTCCTCTATTGTTTGTGGCTGTCTAGGAGGAATACACAAAGCCCAACTGTCAGCTACACCCAGTCATGTGACCCAGAGACAGACTGCAGGCACTAAATGGCTAAGGAAGGAAAATGACAACTTAAAGAAAATAACATTTTCAAAATTGTAATTTAAAATCCGACATTACCATGAAAGTATTTCTAATTACAATTCCAAAGACACCAAAGATTTACTAGTCACCTGTGCCCATTCAGAATCTATCACATTAAATGTAATAAGGTAACTCCAATGTTATCCAGTGGGAGAGTTAGGCCTTGCAGTGGTGAAAAACGAAATTAAGAGTTTTTCACTACCAGCACATGTAAAACTTAAAAGTAAATGTTCAACTTTTTAAATACACTGCATCCTACCCTCTGGGCTGCCCAGGGCCTACCCTATTGTATTAAATAGTAAGGCTTGGGCCTGGCAAAAGGTTTCTTTTCAATACTAGTCCAACGCTGGTGAACTAGTACCAAGACGCGAAGGCTTCGGTGCTAAACTATCCTTTTGTTGCAATTAACAATTTCTGTTGACTTTGCAAAAAAACCTTATGACAAAGTATTCAAAATCCTCATAAAACTGTTAACAGTTTATTCAAAACATACTGCTCCAAGCAGATGAAACTCATGCAAATGTTGCTCCACACTTGTAGATCGGTACTGTAGGTATATCTACTGTTGATTAACATTCTTGTGAAAGTGACCCAGTGTATTTCGGGTGCCAACCACTCTTCTTCAGGGATAACTACGAGTACATAGAAATTAATTTAAACAAACATCACAACAATCTGAAAAAAGTCAGCTGCAAGACATATACAGCAAAAAGAGGTTAAAAGATTCAAGCAGAAGGACCCAAAAGGCCAGGAGCTGAAGGAAGCATACTCAATAAAGACTAACCACAATAAGTAGTTAACCAGAAACCCAAGAGAAAAAGATATCACAGAGAAATAGAAAAAAAGAAAAAAGGTTGTTCAGCTGTTCCTTGTGAACCTAATAAAATGTGCCAACACCTTAGCCGTAAACGATTTAGCACGCGCATGCAACGTGGAGACCCGTATCACAAAACATAAATCGGCTATCACTGCATGTGCTGACTCATATCCACGTGTGAAACAAAAACCACACGGTGTGGTCTACAGTGAACCAGAATCACTGGTATCTGGAGGTGTCCTCCGTAATCACAACAGAACTACCGTGCCCAGCATGCAACATTTCTGGTGACACTCACATTAAAAAATGATTAATCATGTACAAAAGTATATAATTCATAAGATTAATGATAAAGCACTGGACCTGCAACATATGAGTTGTGCTCCAAAAAAAATAAATATATCTGTGTGCAACGTCAAACATCCATGCGACCCTCAAGTTAAGGTTAAAACAAGTACCTGAATAATAGCTGGTTGTTAATCATGCACTTTGTAATGCGTGTACAGAAGGCCCGCTCTACGTTTTATTGCAGCACGAGAAATGGCAAACACCCTGTGACACGTGCTGTCAAGTGTAAAAGATAAAACACGGGCACAGACACACATCAGTGACTTCAAAGCTACATCTCTAATGGGTGTGAATGTTACAAAAAAATAAGACGTGTTACTTGAAACCACAAGAATGCCAGCATGTGCCAAAAAATCCACTAACTGCAAAAACAATGGGTCCCGCTGTATCACTTTTCAAAATTCTTAAAGCGTGTGTGTATCGCAATTCCCCTAAAAGCAGGCAGATCGGGTGAATCCATGTTTTCGTGGCCCGCGGTATTCGTGACAAAAGAACAGAGCATGTGCCTCGGTCTCATTTGCTGGTCCACAGGCGGGACAAACACTTGGGCCCGTATTTATACTTTTTTTGCGCCGCATTTGCGTCATTTTTTGACGCAAAAACGGCGCAAACTTGCAAAATGCCATTGAATTTTGTAGGTTTGCGCCGTTTTGCGTCAAAAAGCGGCGCAAATGCGGCGCTAAAAAAGTATAAATACGGGCCTTGATCCTGTATCCCTGCACCATCTACTAGTAAAGGATCTCAAGGTAATGAGCCAAGCCTAAAGCGAATGTACAGGTTTTTAGCAAGAGCAGGAGTAATTTTATCAAGAAATGGTTCGAAACTTGGGAAGAGCTTGATCTCCAGAAATGTGTACGTCAAAGAACCATTATCACTAACAAAAACACGCTGCTCGTGGATATATTCCCAATAACAATTCTTTAGCACATTCAGATCAGCTTTGCACAGTAAATCTGGCTCGTCCTAAAACCTTCCTAGGCTCAAACTATACAACCAGTTGTGCAGAGATTTCACCCAAGGAATGCAGCTAGCATTGGCCATGGGCATCAGAGCTCTTAAGGAGTCCCTATAATGGCTCAGTTCATTGGTGGACCACAGATGGACCCAACACACCAAAGGCCAGAACGCACTAACAGAGGCGTATTAAGTATTAATGACTCATGAAATACATGAAATGAATAAATACAAGTTGTTGTCTGAAAGCGTAAATACACACTGGTAACAAAGGATGCGCCCCCCAAATGAACAACTTGATGCATAAACTTGTGAAAATGCACATTTAAAGACTAGTGTCATGCATGCAAAATGAATGAAAATGCAGAAACATTTACAAAGTTCAAATAACCTAAACACTTAAAGATACAAAATCCAATACAAATTATAAAATACAAGCCATTTCAAGTTTGTCACTCAAACCATTGGGTGAAAAGCTGTCAAATTATTTTATCCAAAATGCTTCCCTTTGGGACAAAACTGTCTGTACATTGATTTCTGGGTTAGGTGTAATGACTTCTAAAATCTGGAAGCGTAACTGAGAAATATTGTGATTATTGTCTACCCAGTGTGCAACCAACCTGGAGTTATTGTTTTTGTTCCTGGTCATGCTTTTATTTTCCGTGATGCATACTTTTTTTTTCAGTTTTCCCCACATACATTAAGCCGCATGGACATTTATTAGCATATATTACATTTTGTGTGTTACAGTCCAACATGTTTTAGTTTGATTGGTTTCCTGTCTTGGGATGAGAAACAGTATTGCCCATGATTACGTTGCTGAAATGGATGCAGTTTTGACATTTTCTCATTCCTCCCTAGAGAGTGCAATTGACCTGTTTAGTAGTGGACAATATCTCTTTCAGATTTTTGGTGTGTGATATGTGGCGAAAATAGGTTTGGCCTGAAATACACCTTTGCCATCTAGCTCAGACTGAAGTAACTCCCATTGTTGACTGACAATGTGTTTAATTGCTGACGACTTGGTAGAGTACTTGGAAACAAAGACGTTATGTGTCGATTTCTCAGGGATTCTGTGTTGTAACAAAGTTGACTGGTCCATAGACTGTATATGTTTAAATGCTGATTTTTATTCATGTGTTTTATAATGTTTGCTTTTCATAAAAGATTGCTTTTGCCAGGTCGAAATAGCAGTTTAAAACTGCACTCACACGGATACTGGAGTGGGTGGCACAATCAGTGCTGCAGGCCCTCTACTAGCACTCACTTTACAGGGTCTGGGCACCACATTACTAGGGACTTACAAGTAAATGTAATATTACAATTGGGTATAACCCAATTTTGACATGTTTTAAGGAGAGAGCACGATCACCTTAGCACTGGTTAGCAGTGGTAAAGTGTGCAGAGTCCTAGGACCTGCAAAAATTAATTTGTTTGAACACAAGAGCAGCCCAGAAGTTCATGTGGAAATGGGTATAAGTACTTCAACATTAAACAAATATTTAAGTGAAACTCACTTGGCCCAAATATATAATCAGGGGGCACTGCTATTAAATTAATCAACCCCGGCAACTGTTGTAGTCCAATATTAAAGACAGTTTATAAATCTGTCTGACATGTAAATAGCAACCAGTACTTGAGCTACCATATAGGTTCACATCATACTTTTTATTTTCTAAAATAAACACAAAATTACTTTAGCGAAAAAACCAAACTAGTGAAAAAAGTGCACCCCTAGTGAAAGAACACCAATTTCAACAATTACAATGTTTGTCTAAACACATTTGTTGGTGTAATAATACAAAGAGAAAGACAGCCACAGCTGACAGTTATCCAAAAACATTCCCCGGGTGGTTACTCTTGTGGGATAAATAGTAACAGGGTCTGTCTTTACAAGTATCGATGGCATTTCCACGCCATCCTGGATACAAGGGTCTCATCAGGACATAAGATGAACTGGGGGATGTTTTGCCTGAGAAGATGGCTGGAAAATTGATTTCTAAACAATATAGCTGCATTCAATTGAGGGCGAAGTCCTCAGTACCACTTGAAAATGGTGAATGTAACAATGAGGTACTCTCAAGGTGCTCTCAGGGTAAGCCTTAGACGATGCTGCAATTAAAGACCCATGGTTGAAGGCTGAAAGAAGAAGTGTGTAACCAATGATAAGATCAAGCACGCCATAATTCCTCATTCAGATAGAGTATCCACACGGAACGGAGGCCCTCAATATATTCACTAATGGTATGGCTGTCATGGCGGGGTGGATATGAATATTTTAATTTTATGTTTAAAAACTGTCACTTTTTAAAAAATGATCTTCACAATACGGTGATATATTCTGATGCACCAAGTTGAAACGCTTCTGCACGTTAAATACAGATTTTTTTTTAGCTTTGATGAGCCTTTATCATATTATCATATTTTAATATTGTGTTTGTGGCACAGTTTACGTGCTCTTAGAGCATAGCCAGATTCTCGGCTGGGCTCTGCATCGACTCTCCCTGCTGATTTGTTTGCTCGGCTGCCACTAGATGGGGATTCCCAGGGTTCAGAGCTCTGGAAGTTCTTTTACCCCCTCACACCACACCTAAAATGTGTATCACCTAAATGCCGCATGTTCAGCAAGACCCCCAATCAAGGCCCTTTTTTAGGGTCAAGTGCAAAGCGTTCTGTCCCTGTTGTAATCTTTCTATGGGCTTTTAACCACCCCCATCAGTTAGGTTGGTTCGTGGGCTTGCCTTTTACAATTTGCTTCATTTCATTAGTGAAAGGCATGCATAAGTCATGCCTTTTCCGGTGTTTAGCCCTCCTCGAGCGCACCAGCCAACTACTGAAAACATGCGAGGCTCCATGTTTTCCATATGGTTTTTGGACTACTTTTATCATTATTTCGCAGGCAGCGCGATCTCGCTGGGCAGTAGTCATGCGCTTTGCATGACATTAACCATGTTACATTGCTAATTGCATTTTTGCTGGTTGCATGGCTAATTGTACTTTTGATGGTTACATGGATAATTGCCGATACGTTTCACTGCAAGCGAACTTCTGTTTCCTTTTGTGTGTCTCCATCACGCTTCATGGTGGCCATGGGCTCGCTTATGTATAACTGTTTTACTTTTCAGTTTATGTGGCAAGAAAAGTCCGGTTAGGAGTTTAAAATGCGAATAGCTCTAACTCGAGTAAGCGCAAGACCAGTTGCATTGCAAATGCTTGTTTGCACTCTGGTAAAAGGATTCCTTCGATTCATGGAAATAAGGCTCCCTCGCGTTCCGTGAGCCCTAGGTTGGCAAAAAAAACAAAAAAAAACATAACAAATACATTTATGTGTACTCTTACATTAAATGAGAAAATATTAGTTTTGCACAGCTTCGTCTCTGCTGCAACTGCTCCAGCAAAAACATTTTTAAGAGAAGATGCTCGTTTATGTGAATGGAGTGATGCGGCATCCCTGCTCACAGGCCAGCGTATATCGGGTGTCCTCCGTATAACTATGAATTACCACTTCAAACTCTATCTTTTTATAGGGAAGCAGTCAGTTATGGGCAGTTTATCATCAACTGCGGCAGCCTTTCTGTATGAATTACTTTTCTGTAAGCGAACATGAAGTAAAATAAACGTGCAGCTGAAGCCCTTATTGCCACATTTTGCGTCCCCTTCCGTAAACCGGGATTAAGCCCTTGACTATTCTCCAGTGAGCGATTGTTGCTGGTTGCGTTGGTTGCGTCCCAAACCCTCAAGTGTCCTTGGATAATGACACTCTGAACTTCTTAACATATAAGCACACCCACGCTTGCAGGCTGAGAAATAAGGTGCAAAGGTTGTAGGCACCACCACACAACAGACTTGTGAACTAATTAACAGCGCGAACGGTGGTCATAAAAACATACATTTCACATTTTAACCACACCTAATAAAGACAAGTTTTGTATAAAAAATGACGAACTTGGTTATTTTGGGCAGCAATTACGATTTAATACCATTCAAGATGATTGCACAAGTATGAAGATATTATTATTTATTGTTTTTCTCACGTGCGCTGACAAGTCTTGAATTATTTGTTTTGCAGGTCTGAGTCACGGCCTTTCTTGGCCTAGTGGGCCCCGCCCCTCGGCCTCCGCTCATCCCACGGGGTCATGCAGGTACACAGAGGACACCCCAGGGAAGACCTCCACATTGCATCACCCCAGCAATATCCAAGAGAGCTGTCTGAAGGCCCACAGCTGCATGACTCCCTGGAACACGTCTGTGCCCGCCGCGTGCCTGGACTTAAACTACTCCTGCAGTCAGCAGACTACTGGGTAAAGTGCATTCCGTTGGCATGTCTTCAGGGATGGTAAAGTAACGCCTTCTAGTATTCAGTTTTGTTTCATGGACACCATTGAGGCGCTGCAACCAAGACCTGGTTTTCCAACCATCACTAATTAATGCTGACTAAGGAGTTATGCCATAGCTTCAGTCAGTTCTGTTTGTTAAGTCAAGTATCTTTTTTATACAGGATCAGAAGGGACCTGCACTTTTAACGGGATACCGAAAGTACAAACACCTGCACATACAATTGTAATCAAAATAAAGGAATAGTTGAAAGCATCACATATGGCATTGGTGGATTAAACAGCTATAAAGGTGCCAAGTTACACAAATGCATTCGTGGCTAATTAGGCCAGTTCCATTTCCTTTCTCGGAATTCTGGTCTTTGTGGTCTTATTTTACGCAGTATAAAAACAGAACTACAAGTACCAGCATTCTAAGGGAAACCTGCGACTACTAGACGAATCGCCGTAAACCTGTTACACTTGGCACCTCTGTATGCTTCGGTAACTGGATAACCTTGTCTTCTTCCGCGGCAGATCGTGCAAGAACTGTATGTTTGTCTTATCAGGTGTAGTGACAATTTTACTCAGTGAGTCTTTGGGGAGGAGAGTCACGTAAACTCGACACCATTGCTGTGTGTAAAAGGCTGCTTTATTGGAACAGGTGCACTTACAACATTTTAACCTTGGCCTTTGCCTTACAAAACTAAAGCCTCACTAGACATCAATACCACCTAACCACACAATCCTCCCCCCTCCCCTACCCCAACCTCCCCCCTCCCTGTCAGGTTCTCCTGCCACCCGTCTCAACTCCTGTTTAGCTACTTCACAATACTACTCTTTTGTTCTCCTCCTGACCACTTTGAATCTTCCTTCCTGCCCGTCGCAACCTGCTGCTGTACCCCCCCCTACTATCCAAAATTGCCCTGCCATCCTGCCCATCCATCCGTGTTTCGTTGTTTGCCAGCTCTCCTCACCGCCACTCACACCGGTTCCTCAGCGACGCCAAACCATAACAAACAACCCCAATTGTGCACCTGGTCAGAATCTAACGGCCTCAATTTTTAGGGGTAACCACAACCGAAAAGACAGAGTAAAGAACCCCAGTGAAAATAAAAGAGGACACTACCAAGAAAGGAGAAGGGTGGTGGGGCGGGAAAAAAGTTCCTGCTCTAGAAAAAACGAGCCGGCCACCGTGTCACCTTATGACAAAAGGGTGGCCGGCGACAAAATGGCCCCTCTATATACCCCCCTCCCCAGAGCCCAAAAACGCCCAAACTAGCCCACGGCGCCTCGGACCGCACCACCCTCCCCAAAGACCCCGGGGCGGAGACCTCATTCTTCAGCAGGTCCCCCCCGGGACCCCATTGGGGAGGAGAGTCACGTAAACTCGACACGGTTGCTGTGTGTAAAAGGCCGCTTTATTGGAACAGGTGCACTTAAAACATTTTAACCTTGGCCTTTGCCTTACAAAACTAAAGCCTCACTAGACATCAATACCACCTAACCGCACAATCCTCCCCCCTCCCCTACCCCAACCTCCCCCCTCCCTGTCAGGTTCTCCTGCCACCCGTCTCAACTCCTGTTTAGCTACTTCACAATCCTATTTGTTTGTTCTCCTCCTGACCACTTTGAATCTTCCTTCCTGCCCTGCTGTACCCCCCTACTATCCAAAATTGCCCTGCCATCCTGCCCATCCGCCCGTGTTTCATTGTCTTCTAGCTCTCCTCACTGCCACCAGAAAAAGCCCTGCAGCTTTTTTCGGCCCCCCCAAGGCGTTATGTCTCCCGCAACAAAGCTCTCAATGCATCCTTCAACTGGAAGAGGTACAGCTCCATCCCTATAAAAGACAAATGTACTCCATCGTCCCTGAAAAATTCAGAATCTTCAAAAATGTAAATCCTTATGCTCCAAAAACGTAATGCCCTTCTCCAAACAAAAGCTCCTCATCTCCTTATTAACCTTCCGCCTGGCCCTTTCTACTGCCCCTAGTTTACGCGCCCCTCTCCACACCCGACGCGGAACAAAACCCGTAAACAAAACATGCGAACCGCATCACTGTGATAAAGTCAACGACAAATCCTTCTTCATTGCCTTCAACAAATCCAAACCCGTCTTCACTACCATGTCATTCTCCCCCCAGGTGGATACACAAACCATCAGGGCAGGGGCCTCCCCCCCGAACCCATTGAAAACACGGCAAAAGCTCCGTCCAATGCATACCCCCCTTCCCAAACCAACAGACTTGATATCGACGTAGTTCCAGGCCCAAATTTTCATCCAAAGATGTCCGCCGAGCTTGCCGCTTGGCCCATTTTACAAACGAGTGGCCGACTACCCAAATGAGCACAACCTCCACCTCGGGTCCGGCTGCGACACCTGAAACAGAAAGAAGAGAATTAATACGCACCCCCTTCTGATACCTCCCGCCCCCGATATACCTTCTGAAGTAATCAGACTTCCACCTGCCCAGAGCCATGAGAGACTCCCTTGTCCACCCTTTCCTCCCCGCCTCAGTCGCCGCCCAGATCCTGAAAGAATGGGTACCAAAAAGACGGGGATCCTCACCTAGGGATACCAGCCCCTTCCATAAAACTGCCAGCAACTGGGAAGGTGTGGCCCTGGTACCATTCCTGTGTCTAAAAACAGCGCCCCCCGCGCTACCCGCCTGGAGGCTCCAATGCCGCCCCAACGCTAACGGGCATATTGACGAAACTGGGTAACGGCTGAGGTAAACAACCGCTCCAGAGCCCCTCTGATCCGTTTTCAAACTGAGAATGTGCACGGTGACGCCTCGAGCCCCTAGATGCACCTCTGACCAGCAAATCCCTGGAGCTCGTTGCGACCCAAGTAACTCCGACACCCGAAAAGCCCCGAAAAACATCCAGGACATCAGTGTCCGAAAAAGGAGAACCTCCCTCCCTGAGGAACACACCGATGCCAGCGCCCCCGACAAGTCTTTTAAAAGGCGCAGAGACACCGGATGACGATTGCGCACCGCCGTACCCCTTTCCCGGGCCCAACCTTACAGCATCGTCTGGCCCAATTCCCCCGCCGACGGTTGGTAACCCCACAAGCATTTTCCCATAAAAGCCAGAGCCGCGAGCTTACCCGCTATCGTCACCCGAGACTGACCTTTTTCGATCAACGTCAATATGAACTGAACCACATCTTCCGCCGCATGCTCTGGCCGGCACCTTCTGCGCGCCCCCGTTTGTCTAAATTCCTCCCACGCCTTTGCATACGAATGGCGAGTTGAGGCGGCCAAAGAGTTTACCACCAGCTGAAGCATCCTCTCGTGCCTATGCTCCATAGCGCTTCCGGCATCTCCATCCTGCACAACTCCGTGCCCATGACCAACCCATGGAATCTGTCCCACTGTGAACGAGACAAAGCATCGGCAATGTCATTGTCCACTCCCGGCACATGTCGCGCCCGAAAAGCAATGTCAAGCTTTAAACACTGCAGCACAAAAACCCGAAGTAACCCGAGGACCTGGGGTTCTCTCGCTGACTGCCTGTTCACCAATTGGACCACTGCCAAATTGTCCACCCTAAACAACACTTTCTTATGTCTTAAAGCAGCCCCCAATAAACACACCGCTATCACCAGAGGGAAAAGTTCCAAGAATGCAATGCTCCGCCCTCCTCGCTTCCATTCGGCCAGCCACTCCTCTGCACACCACTTGCCCTCCCAATAAATTCCAAATCCTGTCGCCCCGGACGCATCTGAAAAAATCTGCACGTCCCATTCCCACTCCTGCCACGCCTTCAAGAGAATGCCATTGAAAGATTCCAGGAAAGTAACCCACATCTTAAGATCTTCCCTAACTCCCGCTCTGATCCGCACATGATGGTGAGGCATTGCTTTTCCCGCGAGTGCTAAGGCTAAGCGGCAACAAAATGTCCTACCCGCCCTTACGACCCTGCATGCAAAGTTCAAGTGACCCAACAACACCTGGACCTTGTGCACCGTGACTTTCTCTTTCCACAGCAAGTGCACAATCTTGTGGATCATGTCCACTCTCTTTTCTTCCGGCAGCCTCGCTGTACGTGCCACTGTATCCAGTTCGATGCCTAAAAAGGACAGCGCCCTACCAGGCCCCACTGTCTTCTCGGGGGCCAAGGGCACACCAAGGTCCCCCATGATCCTTTGAAATTTCCTAAACATCTCCGCGCACCAGAATCAGCCTCTGCCGCAAAAAAGAAGTCATCCAGATAATGCGTAACCTGAGCATGTCTGAACGCGTCCGTGAAAATCCATTGCGGGGAAGAACTGAAGCATTCAAACAGCTCACATGAGCTCGCGCACCCCATAGGCAGAGCTTTGTCCACAAACCAAAATCCACCAAACTGAATCCCCAGCAGCTCAAAATCGTCTGGGTGGACCTGGAGCAAGCAAAATGCCGACTTGATATCCGTCTTCGCCATCAAAGCCCCGGGCCCCAACCCATCGACCATGCCAATGGCCACATCAACCGACGTGTACGGCACGCATGTGCATTCCTCCAGAATGAAGTCGTTCACCGAAAAGCCCTCAGGCCAAGACAAATGTTGGATCAAGCGGTATTGTCCCCTTTCCTTCTTAGGCACCACGCCAATGGGGGACACGATGAGGTTGGGCAAGGGCCATTGTGAAAAGGGGCCTGCCATGCGGCCTTCAGCCACCTCCTTGTCCAATTTTGCCCAAACCAGCTCTTCCTTCCCCTTCACTGATCGCAAGTTCTCCGCCCACCGACGTTGCCGCGGGCCCTCATACCTCAATCTAAAGCCTTGGGTGAAACCCCAACGCAATACGTCCGTGTCCCTCGCGTTCGGATAAAGACGTAACCACGCCGCCAAGACGTCCACCTTAACCGGAGTACGAGCCCTTACCCGCAGGTCCCTGTCTAAATCTTGTGTCTCGCCTGACGGTCCCTGCCTGAGTGTCTCGCCCCATGGGCCCTGACTGATCACGTCCCCATGCCCCCTGTCCCTGACCGGACGACGCTCCTGTGGACGGTTGCCCGGAGCAATTAGTGAGCGGATGTCTTCCTGCACATTTTGAACATTCGTGCTGAAATTTACAATATTCCCTGTGGCAGATCCCCTTGTTGTAGTCCCAACAAGCACCCGTTCTCCTGCTTCCCGCAGAACTGGCCCCAGTCTGGTTATTGCCCCTGTTCCCCACCCCTTGGGTGGGGCGCTCTCGAAAGGGCCGGTAAGTGATCGGCAAGCCGCTGGCTGTGAAAACGGTTTTGCCAAATTTCGCCGGACCCATAGTGTGCTGCCAAAGGTCAGCATCTATCTCCCCCACTTGACATCTGGATCCGCCGCCATACGTGCACTAAATTCCTCGTCGTACTGTCGCCAAGCGAACCCCCCATAATTGAGGTGAGCTTTTCGTATGATATCCATGTACTTGAACAAAGCGACAGACCGCTCTGGATACCGCTCGCAATAGACGCTGGCGAAAATAAAAAAAGCCGCCGTCCAATTCTCGATATTCACCGGCACCCTCGGCCGTTTGGCTAGCTCAAACTCCTCTTCCTTAGAGCCTTCTTTTGCTCGCACTTCCCTGTGTAGAAGTTTTAGAACCTCCACATATTCCTCTTTCCAAATCTTCTCCTTGGTTGACTGCATAAGGTGAGCCCCCAATGGCTTGGCTGTGCCCATGTAAGGCAAAGGCGCCCGCTTAAGTAGCGGCTGATCCGCCTTATCCCCTTGCTGCGTGCTGCTTCCTGCGTTAACGCCCTCCCCACTTGCCTTGACTCCGCTATACGCCGTCTTCTCTCCACCTTCCCCCTTTATGGGCTCCGGCTCAGATGCCCCGTCTGTCCCGACGCCCACATCGGACATGTAGATGCCCCTGACCAAACGCACTGCACCATTACCCAGGTCCCCAGTTGCCTCAACCGCAACAGATACCCTGTGCACGCTCGCGTTCTCCTCACCTGCAGTCAACGACGGTGGCCGCTCCTGTGCCTTCCGTCTACCAACGTGGGCTCCATCCACCGCCTTTCCGACAGCCGGTTGCACCTTCCGTGACCTCTGAAACGACTGAGACAGAGCATTAGCGGGACCCGCCCCACCCTGTGCCCACCAATCCTCTTCCTCTCTGTCATCCACTAACTCGCCTTCCTCCACACTGTCCTCATCAAAATCTAACACACACTCCTCCTCACACCACGGGTCCCCTCCTTGTATCACCGCCACCCTGGTGCGCTGTAGATGCAACTCACACGTTGGCTCCCCTCCCGCATGACGCCGAGCCTTACCCCGCTGAAGCCTTAACGGACCCGGATGCTGCTCCCAAAGCGTGGCGGCGTCGTCGGGCACAGAACCCTTACTACCAACCCCCCCTCGGAAGCGTCCGCAGTCAACGCCCTCTTCTTTTGTCTGCCTGTTGACGCACACCGGCCGGCCGCACTAGGCTCCGCCTGATCTTCACGCCAGGGTATCTGAGCCGCCCCTGGCTCGCCTGGCTGCACTATGCCACTCCATTCACTCTGCCAAAAAAGGTCCGGCGTGCCGGCAAAAACATTATCCCTGTACCGAACCCCACCCCGCGCTCCATCCTCCACTCCTGCCTCCCGGGACACCCCATCCCCAGGGGGCTTGCCTTGCCCTTTTCCCACCCGGTCCCCATAAACCCGACAGGGAAATCTACAGCGCGGGGGAGGGAGGGGCAATGAGTCCTCTAAATCCCTTGTCTTGCTCTTACCTCCTCCCCTTCACTATCCGTGGCACTCCACTCAAGAATAGTGGGCCATTTCTTAGATATAGGGTTGGATGGGTCAACTGTCTCCCCATATCCAAAACCCGCTTCCCCCCCTTCCTCACTACCACTAGCAGGCTCTAGCTGCAAGCTCCCAGCTGCCCCCTGGCCTTCTGTACCCTGGGGGCTCCCGCCCCCCCAGCTCCCTTCCTCACTGCTGGACTCAGCCTTGCCCCGCCCTAAAAGCCTGTCTGCAGCCTCGCGGTTGGTGCCTTGTCCCACGGCCTTAATGGGCCCCCTCCGCCCCTTTCCCTGTGTGCTGCGGGCCCTTATGCCCCAGCCCCGCCCTTCTGGGCGTGTTGCAAAACTCCACCCTGCCTTCTGAATCCGGCCGCCTTGAGAGCCGTGCGGCCGGCCCCAGAGACTTTTAACCGCCCGTGGCCCCGCCCCGCGGGCCGCCCAGGACTCCTCACCTGCGCTCCCCAGGCCAGGGAGTGTGGCGGCGAGCACGCCAGTACAGCGGCCGCAACCCCTTGTGCCGCCCTACCAGCGCCTGCTCGACAAAGCCGGCCTCCATTCTGGGACAACGGCCTTGGACGCGACCTACGCCCACACAGAGAGCTGCGTCGTCACCAAGGCAAGGGTATGACTCGCGGACTCGTAAGGCCCCACGTAAGTGAAAGCACGCCTAGCGGTCTAAAAAAAATGCTCTTGCCTCTGTGCGCGAGTATTACTAAACAATGCGCGTCAATTTCTGCACTAAAAGTTTTGGAAAAAGTCAAAAAGTGGAAAAGTTCCTGCTCTAGAAAAAACGAGCCGGCCACCGTGTCACCTTATGAAAAAATGGTGGCCGGCGACAAAATGGCACCTCTATATACCCCCCTCCCCAGAGCCCAAAAAACGCCCAAACTAGCCCACGGCGCCTCGGACCGCACCACCCTCCCCAAAGACCCCGGGGGGGGGGAGACCTCATTCTTCGGCAGGTCCCCCCGGGAACCCATTTTAAGTCGACCTCTGGGGGGTGAAAGGCTGGGAAGTTACTTGTGGCTGAAATAAAATCTTTCGCGCTGTGGGGAGCTGCTTCCTGTTTTGAAACAAGTAATGAATAGACATACTCTTTTCAGTTCGAAGGAATTACCAGTAACTGCATATGGAAGTCATTTCTACGCCATAAATTCCTTGAAGCTAAACGAAAAGAAGGTTACATTTAATCCCGGAAGTTAACTGTAGTTTCAAAACGGAAACGCATACAGTTTGTGCACGGCCCACCTTTAGGTATAGTTTGCCAGTCGGTGAATTTCTCCGCTGGGGGCAGCCTTTAACTTGATTAAATGAACCCTGGCTCAGAAGCTGCTGCATTGCAAATCAGGCTTTGGAACTGATCCTGAAGATAAAAGGGCCCGATTAAGCAGGATGGTTCAAAGAAAGGTCAGAAGGATAACCGACTGGAGGTTGTTTGAGCTCTGTGAATTTCTGAAAAATATTAGAAATTGTTATTGGGATTTGAGTAGCATCTTTTAATAGCTGGTGTAATGCGCGCGGCTGTTACTTCTTGGCGGGAGAGGTAGTTGAGGAACAATACAATACAAAGACAACGACGGCAATAAAGGTGTTCTGGTCTAATTTAGTTCCCTCAGTAATGGATTAAATTTCAGTGCATTACATGAGGTTAAGACGCCCACTGTAGACATCAGTGTGTGTCCAGCATATGTTACGGTGTCGTCAGGGCCACTCAAGGTATGCAGCAGGGGAGGATCAAATTATGAAGCAAGAAAACACAAATTATGACGCAGCACCTTTCCAGGTCTTAGTTTCGCGCTCTATTAATAAAGTAATAAATAATAGCAACCTTAGAATATTTTGGGCTACAAACAAATTTGTTTTTGTAGAACCTGCGGATTATGCATACAAGTATGGCCAATGTGGTAAATCCATAACAAAATAGAAAGCACCGCAGCCACCGAATCACATAATTCCTGTGGCCTGCATATAATAATACAGGTAAACTAGCCCTGGCAGCTAAAGCACTTGCTGCAGGGAGCTGTGAGTAATCTCTGCTCGCCATTTACATGAACATAGAACACTTTAGAGGTTTAATATGCGTATTATGCCTTCTGCAAAGCATTGTGCGTAAACTGTAGGTCCTGACCCCCCTGGTTTGTATTGTAGTAAGGTAGCTAATTAGAGCAGCACTTTGTTGCGGAGATCATTGTGTAAATTGCTGGTCAATCAATCACTGGTGTGTTATGTAAATAGGCATTATTAGTGCACGTACACACATAGACATAAATGAAGAATTTAGGAACGTAAAACGCTGCAATTTTCGTTTTTTATTTTGGCAAGTCGTTAAGTGACTGTATCTTTGTTACCACAAACTTCTTCACATACCTGCTCTTAACCAGGTCACAACTCAAAGAAAATGAATGATTTGTTGCCTTTTAAGTGAGGCTTTTGAAGCTGGGCTCTGGTGTAGGATACAGATCCCAGCCCTCTCCTTGCAGCTACTTCTACTCACAGCACACAATGAATGTATAGGGGACTGCATGCATGGGTCCTGGTGTTTTCGCACTATACCGGGACACAATTTAGAAAATTCGGCCTGTCTGGTTCAGAAATCAGTTCAGATACAAATAGTTATCTGAGCTAGGATCAGGTGGATTCCCACTCTGTGCCATAACTATACACTGGAAACATTCCCAGTTTACCTTGCCTTTTTGGTATTTTCAATGTCTACAATAAAACATTTTTGAGCTTTGGAGTCAAGAATTTTCAATTCTATTAAGGACACGGAGGCGAGGATTATGCTTCTCTTTTTATGCTTTATTCCAAACAGCAGCCAATAGGAGAAGATTTTAAAGAAACAAAACATATCCCGGAGTTCAAAGGGTAGCACGTCATGACCGTAGAGATAACAGTATGTAAACATCTGAGGCAACAGAACTTCCTCTTTCTTTGCGAAAATCTCAGTCAATAAAAGTCAATAAAGTCTATCAAAATCAAACCCACAGATGGACAAAAAATCCAACGTCTCAGTAAAACAGGAATCCCAAACGCTAGGAACATCCAAGAATCCATAGAATTCTAGTTTGCATCATTTCTGGTCGAACCCTAGGAAAAAGGGAATAGAAAAACCAATCATAATATATGGTCAGAAAAAGACAATCTGGAATCAGTAAACATGCTTAATATGCCACAATAACTGGGTGGGTAATACAATGAGACTGTAAAGTAAATCTAGATACTTAACTCTTAAGTGCTGTCTTATTGGTAAGTTTAGGGAGGGATAATCCTCACCTCCGTGTCCTTAATAGAATTGAAAATTCTTGACGTAAAAGCTCTTTTTTCTTTTTTATTCTTTGTCAGGACCGGAGGCTCAGATTATGCTAGCTCAAAGCTGATTTACCACCACCGATGCAATGTCTAAAATAGGTTTTATAATAGAAAGTCTTGAATGTAGATTCCGAGGACCAGTCCGCTGCTTTCATAATATCCTCTAATCTTATACCCAAGTTAAAGGATTTTGAGGCCATAGCTCCTCACACTGAATGAACCCCGAAAATGGACACATCAATTACTGCTTCAGAATGGAGCCATCTAGTCCATCTGGCTAAAGTAGCCGATGAGACTGGATTAAAAGGCTTCTGAAGAGCAATTAATACTTAACCCCTAGGATCTCTCCTGAATTCAGCTGTAGCAGCTTCATACGCTTTTAAGCATTGAACTACACATAGTTTGGGATTGTGGGGAAAAGCCAGATAAGATATAGACTTAGTGCCTGTCTTAGTGCATCTGGAGATACAGAAAGCAACCCCATCAGGGGAAAAACTCCTTCCTGCCAAGTCCAGAGACCTAACATCGGACACTCTTTTGCAAGAAACGAGACACAGTAACAGAGTAAGCTTAGCCAAAAGTTGTTTATGTGACAGGAACGTATTATCTGGCCAGGAGGAAATAAAGGAAAGAATCACATTAACGTCCCACTGAACTGAATACCGGGGAAGAGGAGGGTTAGACAGATGGATCCCTCTCATCAACTTGCAAACCACAAAGTGTTCACCAACCAGCTTACCCAGGACCGGGAAGTGGCCGGCGGAAATAGAAGATCTATAATTATTGACTAATCTGTAGGCCAGACCCGACGCAGCAACAGATGCCAGAAAATTAACTATAAGATTGACATCGGCATTAAAGGGATCTGCAGCCCGTTCCGCACACCAGTGAGCCCATTGCTTCCAGGCAGAGGCATAATGTTTATGTGTGCCGAATGACCCGGCTTGGTGAATGAAGTTGGAAGCTTGTTCAGAAATGCCTGGCAAGAGCCATTGATGCCTGAACTTCTCCACGCTACCAGACCTAACTTGCCTGACACAATTAATGGATGTGGAAGCCCGAGAGGGTCTAGCAAGAGATTGTTCCGCGGAGGGATCAGGAGGGGAAAATCGCACAACAACTCCAGAGCCAGAGGCAACCAGGCTTGAGCTCTCCAAAGAGGGGTTATTAGAACAATCTCTGATCCCTGGCATCGAACTTGTGTCCAGACTCGAGAGATCATGCTGAACGGGGAAAGGCATATCCCCAATGAAGAGACCAGTCCTGCAGAAAAGCATCTGTGGCAATTGCCTCTTGATCCGGTCTCCAGCTGAAGAAGAGGGGAAGCTGACGATTCAGTCTCAACGCAAAAAGGTCTATTGTGAAAGATCCCCAGCTCTGGTTCAGGTGCCAGAACACTTCCGGAAGGAGCTTCCAATCGCTGCCATCCCGAAGGAATCTGGAATTCCAATCCGCTACCGCATTGTTCACTCCCGGTAAGTATTCCGCAATTACTGAAACACAGTATTGGAGACAGAATTGCCAGAACTCCATGGCTATCCGAGCTAGAGTTTGAGATTTCGTGTCCCCTAGTTTGTTTGCATACCTGACTGCCGAAATGTTGTCCATCCTCAATAGAATGCAACAATCTGATTTTAGGGGAGATATGCTCCGGATCGCAAAGGAGCCGGGCAGAAGTTCCAGGCATTTGATGTGTAGGTGGAGTTCCTCCTCCGACCATCGACCTCCTATATTCAAGGACCCTCAACGGGCTCCCCAGCCTCATCTGCTGGCATCCGATTCCAGAATCTGGACAGGTGCCGAAAATCGCACGCCCGTTCCAGGCCTCCATGTGATCCAGCCACCAAGCTATTTCTGAGCGGGCCTTCTCTGAGAGAGGAACCATCTCTGCATAAGACAGGCCCTTCTGCAGATGGGAAATCTTCAGGCGTTGAAGGGCTCTGTAGTGAAGGGGTCCCGGGAATATTGCCTGAATCGAAGATGATAAAATTCCCACCATCCTGGCTAAGTTCCTCAAGGACGCTCTCTGTTTGGATAAGAGAAGGCGCAATTCCCTCTTTATATTGCGGAGCTTCTGAGGAGGGAGAATCAACTGGGCCTTCACCGAAAACCCAGAAACTCTATCTGCTGAGATGGCAGAAGAGAAGATTTGGGTTGATTGATCAAGAAACCCAGGCTCTGAAGGAGGTGGATTGTCCAAGCCAGGCTCTGAAGGAGGTGGATTGTTCAAGCCAAGTGCTCTTGAAGAACTGAGGGATCCTGAGCCAAAAGTATTAGATCATTGAAATAGACGATCAGACGCACCCCACGGGCATGAAGAGATTCCACCACAGGTCTCATCATCTTGGTAAAGCACCAAGGAGCGGAGGAAAGTCCAAAAGGAAGGACTTGGATCTTGATTCATTGGTCTAGCCGATGAAATTGCAGAAAGCACTGATGAGAAAAAATTGGGATACTCAGATATGCATCCTTTAGGTCTAGACGTACCAGCCAGTCTCCTTCCTGAAGGATGTCCCTTAGAAGATCGTCTATTTTGAAATGCCTGTAAACAATCCAGGCATTGAATTCTTTGAGATTGAGAACTAACCGTGACCCCCACCTTTCTTGTCTACCAGAAAGATATGGCTTAAAAAAAACCTTGGATGGGGAACTGTATGGCAGATCGACCCTTTTTATAGAAGAACTTGAATTTGCAAACTTATAAGCTCTTGAACGTAACGGAAAAAAAGGGAAGGGGAGGGGAGGACTGTTGGAGAGGGGACTGATAAAACTCCAACTTGAAGCCCAGAACGGTTTCTAACACGCATGGGTCTCTGGTTAATTTCTGCCATTCTACATAACAAGTCTGCACCCTGCCCCCAAGAACCACCTCCGATGGAAGAATGAGTCTCACCTGAGTTGGCAAAGTCCTGGGAGTTTCCCTGTTGTCCCTTGTAGAAGTTCTTTCGATAACGGCCCCTACCTCCACGGGGCTGAGAGGGGTAGAATGTAGCGTCTGACTGTTGGTCTCTGTTATACCCACGTCCGCGGGCATAGGAGTCACGTCTGGGGCCTTGATAATAGGAGTGGCCCGACGAACGACCCGGCATACGTCAGGCCCTCCAAAAAAGAGTTTCCCTGAAAACTTTCTTGATGGATAATTGAGCCTTGTCCATTGAATTGAAGGTAGCTGCAAATTTTGAAAGGTCTTTAATGAAAGGGGCGCCGAAGAGAAGACCTTGGGCTACTTGACCTGCTTCAGAGGTAGCAAGCTCGCTAAATTGGAGGTCGATGCGTATCAGGATGGATCGCCTTCTCTCAGTAGAGATTGTCATGTTAGTGTTTCCTAGGTGACAAATGGCTCATTGGGCCCAACCTACCAGAATATCCCGGTCAATTGGGGAGTTAGATTCTTTTGCTAAGAATGCCATTTCAAGAATGTTAGCTAGGGGACCAGTAAGATCGAAGAGCTTATCCTGACAGGACCTCCATGCTCAGTCAAGGCCTTTCTTGGGGTCCTTGGCCCATTTTTTCATAAACATAACCATTGTGGGGTAAATATACGGGGTGTCTGTGACCTTACCCTCAAGGTCTTGTCTAGGGCATTCTGCCCGTAACCTTGCTCTCACATCCTTGTCGAAACCTGCCCTGATGTGCTCTTGGAGGTACAACGCCACTTCCGGAGGCGGAGTCCAGCTTGAGGAGCGGGGATGGATAATATCCTCCGGATTAAAGGTCAACACCCTAGGGTTTTAATAGTTGGGCTGTTAGATTTGTCTGCCTATCTCTGTTTGCTTGGCCCGGGGCGGTCACTGTGATCCACCTCTGACTCAGAGTCAGATGAGTATTTGGAGGCAGAATGGTCAGAAGACTGATCTGTCCCATACGCGTCATGCTGTTGAGAGGAGCTATATCCATGCTCATTTTTAATGGAGGCGGACAGTTTGTCAAAGATTTCTGAGTGTGCCCATCTTTTGGTCTTTGATTTCCCTTTGGATGTAGAGGGTTGACTCATTTGGGGTTCGTCAGAAGGCGTAATGGGCAGAGGCCATCCTTTATGGCACGCAAAGCTCTCAAAGTGGTGCATGAGAGGGCCAAGAGCCTTTGCTAACACCTTGTTTACTGAGAGCTGGACGCTGTTATCCAAGGCACCAACCAGGTTTTCCTCAAAGGACGGGGATTCACCCCCAAAATATTCCTCCTCTTCGGAGGAGAAAGTGTGAGCCATGATCGTAATGATAAACACGTCCCAAGGCGTGAAAATTCAAACGTAGCCAAAGACTACAGTCAGGGGTAGTGCAAACCCCAGCAGGCTAAGTAATTAAGATATAAAGTGTGGAGGGAGCAGCCTGCAGAACTCTAGGCAAAGCCTATGTAAATTTGTTCAACCTTGAGAAAATCACGAGGTCTCAAGGCATCAGGGAGCAATTTTATATAGTTATGGCCCAGTTGAGGCAGAGCGCTGAAGAATCTTGCCAGAAAATGAACGCGCTGACTCACTCTTTCAAATCGCACCGTTCCGATCTACAATCTGGATTCGAAAACAGGAGGTAGAGACGAGCGAGTGAGCGCGAGTGCACGTGTGTGCATTTATGAGGCTGTCTGCCGAGCCCCGAGGGGCTGAAGGAAATAAAGGCGACACCTCGTATCCAGCTTCCGCTCCACAAGTGAAAATCACACCGCGCGGCAGCGCTAGCACCCGCAAATATACAGAGCTACACAAATAAAATACAGTATGCACAAAATCAGTAAGAGTAACAATATATGCAGAAGCACTTTAACTGGCTGCGGAAGCAGCAAAGAAAGAGGAAGTTCTGTTGCCTCGGATGTTTATATACTGTTATCTCTATGGTCATGACGTGCTACCCTTTGAACTCTGGGATATGTTTTGTTTCTATAATATCTTCTCCTATTTGCTGCTGTTTGGAATAAAGCATAGAAAGAGAAGCATAATCTGAGCCTCCGGTCCTGACATAGAATTTTATAGCCCTAGTTGCAGTTCCACTTATTGTCTTCTCTTTTCTGTAATTATGGGAGCAGATTGTCAAGTGAGTTGGTATAGTTTTAATACCTCTGTGCGTAAATCTACGACTACAAGATCCAGAAAGCAATATCAAAAGAGGTTAGTGAGAGACTTACATCTGACATGAGACAGCTTGAGATCCTTTGATATACAGTGCGGTTAAGTGGAGTCTTTATTATGAGGGATGGGCTTGTTGGAGTCCTGGTCCCAGCACATCAGGCCTTTAGTGTTTCCACAGCATGAGCATTTCTGAATACTCCAGGTGCATGCTCCTATGCTGTGCTGTACAATGCAGCAGGGCAAGATTTCTGGCCAAATATGACCTTGAGCAGTGGGGTCATACAGAAGGCAGAAGAAGAGGCAAGGTCCCACCCACTTCGAAAAGCATACCTTGCTTGGTTCGAGGTGTAAACAGTGGGTTAAATGGGAAGTACAGTTTCTTCATATTCCCTAAGGAAATAAATAGCCTGTCACATTCAAGAGCTTGTGATAACAAGCTGCTGTAGAATAACTTCACCCCTCGTGCCCAGAGAAGCATAGCCTGAAAGATAGATCTCTGGGGTGTGTGCATGTCGCCAAGATCAGTGTCACGGTCAGGGTGTTTGATCATATTTCAGCAGAAAAACTAAACTATTTTTAGCCCAACTCAGTGGTACTTATCCCACATGAAAGGGATGAAAGGCTTTGCTGCTCCTGGCCGGATCACAATCTCTTATCTGCAGGCAACCGATATTCGTTTTTAAAACCGAAAGACCCAGATTCTGTCCACTGTAGACAGATGTAAAGGTAAGTCTCCCCTGCCTGGATTCGGATTTTAAACTGCAGTTGAATATTAAGTGCTATCTTTAATGATAAAACGCAATGTTGGTGATTAAATTCAAACCACTCCAAAATAAATATGCGTGTGGACACTTTAAACTACCATTTTAATAAATAAGCTTAAATATATATCGCAGCAATACAAGACAGATTATGCATACTATGAAATACTTGTTTTTTCTTTTAAAATAGGGCATCAGAGTTGGTATCATATGGTTTGTCCCCACCTGAAACCTGAATGAACCTGTGCTTAACCTTGCCAAGTCGAATTTACAGTTGAAACTGCACACACAGACACTGCAGTGGCAGGTCTGAGGCATGGTTACAGAGCTACTTCTGTGGGCGGCACAACCAGTGCTGTACTTAACCTTCTGGTAGCATGGCACAAAAGCAGCCAGGCTTAACTTGGAGGCACTGTGTTAAGTATGTATGTAGCACACACGCAGTTATTAAGTAAAAAGACAACATAAGAAAAACCTCTAACCAATTAAGTAAGCCAACATGTCTGCTGTTCGTTGCCTGACACTAGGTATCATTCTAAGGAGTGTAAAGCAGCGCCTGAAAGAGTTTTTTGCTGCAAAAATGCATGTCATTAACTTCGAATCATTTTCAGACATACCTCTATGTGGTAGTAGATGTTTCATGGAATATGAAAAGTGTCCCTAGGCCTTATGAGTGGAGAAATCGTTTAAACTCCATTACAAATCACTTCAAGCGAAATTCCTATGATAACAGGAATGATGGTGTAACTAGACTCCTCTGGCAATTGAGCTCTACCTCATAAAAATAAAAAATTCAACTACTGGACTTTGAAACAGATACTTACATAAAACCTGTAAGAAACTGGATTACTGGTTGAGGGGTTGACACCCTACTCAAGCAGCAGCCACAATCCTTGTCAAGGTAAGGCACATACAAACCCCAAATTAACCAGTGCTCAACCCTCTGGTAGTTGGGCAGAGAACAGTCAGATCTAACTTGGATGCAATGTGTAAAGTGTTTATGCAACATTTCAAACGGTATTCAAGCAAAAACATAACACAAGATAAATTCCACATCAATGTAGGAATATTGAGGAAAATGTATTAAATACATCAAGACGAAAACAAAAACAATCCAATCAGTAGAACCGGAGATATGCAGTTTTAAAGATTTAAGTGAAAATAGTGCCAAAAAGCCCAAAGTGCCACTCATGGCTATCTGGTCATGCACGATCGGGAGAAAGCCACAAGTTCAGGCCAACTGCAACGAAGCGTGCATCGAATACAGGGACCAGTTACCTTCTCAGCCCAGTGTAAAGAGTCCCGTTTGCAGTGGAGGGGGCCACAAGGACCAGGGGCTGTCGCTGATGGCTGTCTCTGCAGTGCAAAGATCCTGTTCTAGTCATGGATCATCGGGCCAGAGTGTTGCGGTGGCGCTCCCCCGAGCAGTCAATAGTGGAGCACGAAGAGTCGGGCTGTTGAGCTTCGCAAAGGTTTAGGCTGATGGAACTTCGCATTGGCACCAGTGGGCCTATTCACAGTTGTAAAGAGTCTAAAAACTTTGATTTAGCTCCCCTGATGCTATGCCGATGTCCATGACCTGAGTGGCACCAATTTGGGGGGCAGCGACTTGCTCCAGCTGGATTTGACTGCTGCTTCAGGTAGCCTGGTAGGGTCTTCTGGCTCTGAAGAGGAGGCCAGCAGACTAGTCCTTGGAGTCACTCTGGGAGTCCTGGGTTAAAGTGCAGGTCTTTATCCCTCTGACTCAGGCAGGAGGGCAGCAATTCAGCAAGTCAGCAGTCCAGCAAGGCGGCACACCTCTCAGCAGCAAAGTAGTCCTTCCTGGCAGAGCCGCCACAGGTCAAGAACTGTACTCAAGAGTTGATGTCTGAGGTCCAATATTTATGCCAGGTGCCTCCTTTGAAGTGGGAGAAGCTTTTGGAGGTTTTTCTTTGAAGTGTGCAGACTTTCTGCCCCCCCTGCCCTGGCTCCAGAGTAACTGCAGGAGGTATGCAGCCCTTTGTGTAGAGGCAGGACACAGCCTGTTGAAGTGTAAGCAGGGATGTGCCCAGCTCCACAACCCCCCCATCCTGCCAGTGATGGCACATCCAGGCACCACCGAAGCTCTTTATTGTGTGTGGATGTCTAGGAGGAAGACACAAATCCCAGCTGTTAGCCTCACCAAGCCATGTGACCCAGAGACATGCTGCAGGCACTAAAAGGTTACAAGCGGAAAATCCCAACTTTCTAAAAGTGGGATTTTCAAAACTGTAATTTAAAATCTGACTTCACCATAAGAGAGTATTTTTCAATACAAATCCAAAGACACCAAACATGAACTGGATGCCTGTTCCTGTTAGAAATTGGGTTTCTGGATGGTAGAGGTATGCACCCTGTCCAACTAGAAACCACAATCTTAGGATAAGTTACAAACACACCCTAGTTTAACCTGTGCTGACTCTCTGGTAGCTTGGCACAGAGCAGGCAGGCTTAACTTGAGAGACAATGTGTAAAATATTTGTGCAATATCTCAACCAGTGAAACAGTGAAAACACCCTGCAAAAATATTCCACACATGATTAATAAAATGGAACTTAATTTAATAAAAACAAAAGACCAAAACTACAAAAATGTAATAAGTAGAAAGTCTAATAAATAGAACGTAAGTTATGAATATGTAAAGAATAATCTGTAGAATAGTGCTTGGAAGCAAGAAGCGCCAATGGGGGATATTTAGTCACTCTGGACCGGGACAAAATTAAGCGTTCAGGCCAACTGCAATGGAGCGCTGGCCAAATACAGGGACCCACTCAGGCCCACTAAACTAAAGTACCTTAATCCTGGTTGCGTTGACCTCAAGAAAGATGCGAGGTGCAGCCGAGGCGATGCATCAGTTCTGTTCTCACAACAGAAGGAGATGTGTAGTTTTTTGCCATGCAAAGTCTGCAATGCAGCGGTTGCAAGGGTGATGCCCTGGTCCCAAATGTGATACGTCGGTTCTGCTCCTGTAGCAGAGGATGTGTTGAGTCCGTGGGCGATGCGCTGGTTCTGAAGGTGATGTGCTTGGCCCGCTCCATGCAGAGATGAGGATGCACTGGTTCCGATCCATGCAAACGTCATGATGCACTGGTTCTGGTCCCCGAGGCAGCGAAAATGCACCAGTTCCGATGAGGATGCATAGGTTGACTGAAGAAGCACCTTAGGCCTCGCTTCCAAGGGTCCAGGACTGGGGTGGCACACTTGAAAGGGCAGACTTACAGCTGGTCGAGTCCCGGTGCAGATACAAGTACATTGGAAGCCTTTTATGCCCCTGAGAATTCAGAAAACAGGAGAGCAGTCACCTGGCATTTAAAAGTCAATCTGGGGCTTGGGGTGGAGAGATGCAGGTCCAAGCCTTTTCATTTCCAGGCAAGAGGGAGCAGGTCAAAGCAGCAAAGTAGGAGTTCATCAGAGTAGCAGTCCAGCAGAGTGGCCATCCTTATAGCAGCACAGCAGTCCTTCTTCTTGGCAGACTATCCATAGGTCCGGAAGTGCACCGAAGTGGTGGTGTCAAAGATCTAATACTTATACCCAGTTGTGCCTTTGAGGTGGAGGAGATTTCAAAGAAAGGTCTTTGAAGTGTAAAGAGCTCCTCCCTTCCTGCCCTGGCTCCAGACACACTACAGGGGGGTATGCAGCCCTTTGTCCGAGGACAGGACATAGCCTATTCAGGTGTAATTGTAAGGATGTGCCCGGCCTCTCCCTTTTATCCTGCCCAGGATGGCCCATCAGGAGGTGGGTGGCTCATTCAGTAACACCTAAGCTCCCTTTGATTGTGGCTATCTAGAGTGAATGCTCAAAGCCCAGCTGTCACCCACTACAGACGTGTATTCAGAGACAGGGAGCAGGCAACAAATGGCTAAAGTAAGAAAATGCAAACTTTCTAAAAGTAGCATTTTCAGAACTGCAATTGAAAATCCAACTTCACCATAAGTTGTGAATTTAAAGTCCAGAGGCACCAAAGTCGAAAAACCTATCTCTTCCAGATTGGGAATTACACTTATAAAATGTATTAAATTAATCCCAAACGTTATCCTATGGAAGAGATAGGCCTTGATAGGTTGTAGTAAAAAAAGAAAATGACTTCAGAAGTTTTTTCCCTGCCATGACATGTAAAACCTAAATGTACATGTCCTGCCTTTTAAATACATTGCACCCTGCCCTCTGGGTTGTCCAGGGCCTACCTTAGGGGTGACTTATTTGTATAAAAAGGGAAGGTTTGGGCCCGGCAAAACAGTTATTTTGCCAGGTAGAAATGGCAGTTTAAAACTGCCTTCAGAGGCTGCAATGGCAGACCTGAAACATGTTTAAAGGGCTTCTTAAGTGGGTGGCACAATCAGTGCTTCCGCCCCACTGGTAGCATTTCGTTTACAGGCACTGGGTACATGTAGTACCACTTTACTAGGAATTTACAAGTAAATTAAATAAACCAATTGGGTGTGAGCCAGTTCTAGCATGACTTAAGTAGAGAGCCCAAGCACTTTAGCCCTGGCTAACAGTGATAAAGTGCACAGAGTCCTAAAAGCCAAAAATGCAGGTTCAGAAAATAATAGGGCGAAGACACAAGGTTTGTGGATGATCCTACAGAAAGGGCAAAGTCCAACAAAAACCATGCATTGTCCGATATAGTTGTAATCTTACCCAATCCTTTGATCACAAAATCAAATCACTTGTGTCATGCGATTGTGTGGGGAGCTGTTAAATGAATGCCGTTCATTCCTAGCTTTGGACATAATAGACCTATCAAGTGAAAACGAATGATTTCATGCACACTTTCGATTTTCAAGACTTATGCGGAGGGAATCATTGCCATGACGATTCAGGTCAAGTTTAATTGGAAAACTGTAATCTATACACTTATAGTTTCTCTAGAGCCATATAAATGCCCATTGAAGAAAATGAAATACGTCTATTCGTAATGTATGATTCTCAAATTTAATTTAAAAAATCGTTTTTATAATACATTATGGGGGTTATTCTAACTTTGGAGGAGTGTTAATCCGTCCCAAAAGTGACGGTAAAGTGACGGATATATCACCAGCCGTATTACGAGTTCCATAGGATATAATGGACTCGTAATACGGCTGGTGGTAAATCCGTCACTTTTCCGTCACTTTTGGGACGGATTAACACCTCCTCCAAAGTTAGAATAACCCCCTATATATTTTAGTATGATCAAATATTGAAGTGAATAATTCTAATTTACTGTGCAGCATTGACTGGTGTAGTGAGGAAGCCATATCTAACATTGTCAACATTTACTGACGTAGTGAAGAAGACATTTCTAACATTGTCAACTTTCTTGTGGCAAATTCTCTGTAAGAGGTATGCTTCTGTTTAGACTCCCATAAGTTCCTTACTTTGTTTGCCCACCTCAAAAATGTAAAGATTGATGACATAGGAATGAATCAGAAATGGACGTCAAATGCAGATGTGCTGGATCTTGGACGTTAGGGCTCTCATCACAAGTGCCCCTGTGTCCTGTACAATAATTATGACACACATTAGGTTCTGACATCGAGGTGCTCTGATTTTACTGTGTGCAACATTTATCACTTATTACAAGCTTTGCCCAGAAAATGAGGCATAACCTGGAAATTTGAGTGCTTATTATAGCAAAATCCACTTGGCCTGGTATTTTCCAGGTATATATGTATATATATATCCTGATACATTTCGGCAGATTTGATGCGTCAAAATTGATCTAGTGATTTGGATGTTATCACACCAGGTATTTACTGTGCTCAAAAAAGGCTTATAACTTATAATTACAATATGTGTGGTTACAGAAATATACGGGGCACTTGTAATGAGGCCCTAAAAGTTACTCCATTGAGTTCTTGATAATATGATAGAAATGTTCCTTCTATTAGACCACTTAATTGTTAAATTCTTAGAAGGAGTTTCGCAGCTGGATTTCAAAATGAAACACAAAATTTGAGTGCCCTTGCATCAACTGAATAAAATTTGCCAATATTTTTACTCTGAATTTACAGCCATTGAATGCTCCCCTGATCACTTTTCCCCTAAGGTCTCTTTCCACTTCTTTGTGCAGGAAATCACACAGCAGTTGGTCACTATTTAAACCCATCTATCAGACTGAACTCATAGACATGCCTGCTAATATAAAAACCTTCCGGCCATTATCTTGGACTCCATCTATGCCTCTCCTAATCAACTATGCATCTACTTTGCTCCTTGCTGGATTAATCTAATTAATTTCTCCCTTCCTCCTGGAAACTTTCTTGACTGTCACAAAAACTGGCAAAAATCGACTTCCTAAAAAGAAAAAAAGGAAAAAAAACACTGCTCTGTTGATGATCTTGGTAACTGCTGTCCAGTAGCAGGTCTACCTTTTGTAGGACAAATTCTTGAGAGGTGTTTTAAAAATCTACCAAAACAGTTTGTAAATGACAACTTTCACGCTCCAGAACAGGATGCAGCTTTGAAACTGCTGTCACATTTGTGAAGAAGACTGTAACAAGAACTCATGGAAGGTTGTGTAGACGTGGAATGTGTTTCACATTAGTGAATTACAGAACACCATGTGGAGTCAGACGTGAAGCTTGTTTGCTGCTAGACCTGTCCACCGTGTCCACACTTGTGGTGAACAGGAGGGATTTACTGTGGATTGCAGGTAGTTCAGAGTGTGGGTGGCGGCATCTGGGTGTCATGACCACCATAAGGAAACTAGGCACACCACAGCCTAAATCTGTAGCGCACGAGAGTAGAGGATCAGGTTTATAACAGATGACAACCACTCTTGTGAGTGAGAAGAGGAACCTCAACTCACAGGTGCTTCTTGTCATACTTCAACTTATGGGTATGTCAGTAAATTTGAACAAGGCATTTTAAACAAATGTCAGAGACTGCAGATGATTAAGCAAGGAACTTCAGAATCAGTGATGTTGAAAATACATGAAAACTCCAATAATTTTTTATAAATGGTTATTATTTTCAAGGTTTACTAAGAGCATTAGGCACTACAAATACCCTCAACTGACTAATTAGAATAATAATTAACATTAAAAGAACACTAATCAATATAAGAGCAAATAATATGAAAATAGGAATGAGGACAACATTTTTGTAATCATTAAATTCAAAAATATTTCAATGACTGGTTTCAACCCACAGCACTAAATACTAATCCAACTCTACAGTTCTCTAACTATTGCTGCTAATTCTGTAATGCCAAAGCAGAATACTAAAATACTAATTTACGTACATCTTAGTAGTATCAATGAAAGCAAGTATGCTCTGCAGAAGGCTTCATTTCAGGTCTCCCATATCTTATAAGAGAGACAGCATTATTCTTCTGAGATGTGCAGCTGAATGTTGTAGTTCAGTTAGGCACCCAGACAAGCCGCAGGTTATAGCCAACCACTGTGCTCCTCTGCCATCATTCCATTCAGTTCCAGATCCTCTGACCTCGGGTCTCTAAACATAAGGGTTTTTATCACACTTTTGTCCTCTCCCTCCAATTATGAAGGGATGCCCTTACATCATTTGGTCAGACCCAATTAGAATGATCTCACTGTAAGATCTCAGCAGATCAGATCAGAGGGGATATAATTTCTGAATTTTGTATAAGTCTGATAAGTATCAATCTTTGTTTGAAAGTTCGAATTGCTGGTAGGACCTACACGTGTTATATTGAGGTGTTTAACCTCAACCAGCAGTTACACCTGTATCACATAAACACGTATAAATCATCCCAAAATGTTGAGGGGCTTCTTTTACTGAAGATGTTTTAAGCACATGCTTTGGTCCCCAGTAGGATTCTCCCACACTGTTTGACTAACAATCAATCTTGGCTGTCTGCCAAAGCCAAGCCAGCCTTTGCAGCTCAGAAAGGAGGAGACAAGCACAATGCACCCTCATAAACATTAGTCCACACAATGCACTGAAATTCAATAACGCTTAGCTGCAAGTTCTGAATTACTAACCAATTAATCACTTCCTGTTAATGTTGGAATCACATCACTGAGTAGGCTAGTGAAACACATCTCACTCACAATCTATATCAAGGTTACTGCTCTAAGCTCAGTGTGTGACAGTCTGTTGACCGAGCAAGCTTCTCCATGGCACAAACAAATAGCAATGGGGTGCTAATTATCACCATGGTGTTTTAAAATGCTGCTTGATGCACTGATGTTAATGCCATGAATTTTCAGAGAGGGACATACCTAGGCCTTATCAAATGCCCTTCCCAAGATGATGGTCAGACCATTGGAAGCTATTTGAGTATCCCAACACAAGATGTTGCAGAGTTTCTCTCTATGATGTCAACTCCTGTTTCAGGTATACATGAGGTGCTTGTAAGGGCATGATGGGTTGCAACATATTTTATTCACTGATTTATTTCTGCTCACAATCAATTCCTATTTGCTATTCATTTGTGTCCCTGATTTTTCCTCTAGCCTTTTGGATCATTTTCTTTGTGGGCCTTTCCTTGGCCCTGTTTGTTCGGCTTGGCTCTTTTCTTTTCTTCTGTTCTGTAGAGGTTGGGTGTTTTCCTGTTTTCACTAATGCTATCTTTATCTTAAATCAACAAATACTAAGATTGCCAAAGGAATTGTGCAAGTGTCACCTTAGGGAGCAGAAGGATTCATTATTTTACTTTTATTTTCACAGCTTGAAATCTCTTACCATTGGGGGCATATCCCTATAAAAATTATCTATTTATTCTACAAATGCCTTCATCCATACCACCTTACTACTGTTATAGAAATGTCAGTTACCTGGTGGGTGTTGCTGTTTCCACTGCTGGGATAACGTCCTGTTGGTAACTTTGCTATTCAATTTACAATGCATACTCATACCATCCTTTTTTGGTTGTGCTCCCAGGATTTGGACTTTGGTCCCTTGCACTGTTCAAACCACCTTTTTCATCTCTTTGTAAAGAAAAAAAAAAAGAAAAAAAAGAAAGCACTTTTCAAGCATAATTTCCCTTCTCTTTGTAAACTGAATCTGTCTTTGAATCTGTGCAACATTCCTTTCCCTTTTCTGCAGACGCCGTTGACATAATTTACACAAGATATCCGTTTTCCTCTAGCTCTCTTGCTACATCAAGCTTACCAAATCTCTCGCTCTTCTATGATTCCCAGTTGAGAGATCCCATTTGCCGCCATAGATTTTTGCTATTTGACCTGTTTCTTTGTTTGATTCTACCTATTTAATAATCTACTGTATCATTTTAGGATTGTTCTTTATGCTTAGTATTTTATCCTTGTAATTGGTCAAACATGTTTTCTGCTTGTATCCCCTTTTGATTGTATCACCCGGAGTGTACTTCTGTGAAGTGCTCTGATGCTTACTCAGCATTGGACATGCTGTCTACAACTTATAAATATGAATACCTGTATACTCTACAAATCCAACATCACTTAATACTTTCAAAGAGATTCTCTTAGAGAATGTTGGTCACTCATATAACCACTTACACATCCTTTTCCCAAATGCAACACATCCTTTTTACACATAGCAGTTGATAAAACCATGCTAACAGATCTAATTTATATCATATGCAAGTCTTCGACAAAAACCTAGATCTACATAGATTACCTCATCCGGAATGGAATGACTTAGATCTAAAACAGGCCTCTAGATCTCTCGATCATTTCAAATTGTTCAGTGGAACCCAATTTAATGACCTTTATGAAAAATATGGGTTTATCTTTTCAATTCAGCCTATTTATAGGTTTGTCAATGTTTAGCCACCATAAGTATTCCTGAACGAATGGAACATGTTTGTAGAGTGAAACTGGAGAGTGACAACATCCAAGTCGGTTTCTTTTCCCACTCACCATTTGAACTTTCTACTTTTTTTTCCTCTGGGCACTCAAAATGATTACAAACCTGTTCCACCAACTTTCCACAAATAAAACCTTCTACTGTTCAGATACGCTTCATTCTGGAACTAAGAGTGGTTAAGTGCAGAAATATAATTGAAGTAAAACAGATGCCTTTAATTGCCCCCACTTTGAAAGTGCAACAAATACTAGCAGGCCCTTGCTGCACAGTTGCCAGTCTGCCATGATTCTCTATCAATCAATCAGGAATTTGTAAAGCACAATACTCACGTGAGGGTCTCAAGGCTCTATACTTCGCTAACTAACACTATAAATGAAAATAATATTGACGTTCTAATTGTTACTGAAACTTAGTTCAAGCCAACCCTTCTAACCAATTCTCCCAGACCACGAAGAAAAAAATAGAATGTCATTGTCAGTAATACCATAGAATGTGGGCAAATAAAATCTCAATGTTCCACCCTTCAACCTTCTAGTTGATTTCCACTGTGAGAGTCTTAATTGTTCATCTGAGGAGGACCAAACCAATTTAGTAGTCTCTCAAATCTTCCTAGGCAAAAAAGGGAAAAAAACAAATTTGAATGCAGGAAGCCAGAGATGTGAAATTAATTTGTTAAGTCAAAAACCACCAAAAGACAGCAATGCACGTATGGTTGAAGTTAACTGGAAATTTAGTGGTATTTCAGGCTGATATAGAGCAAGTGGTTAGGAATGTCTAATGGGTCACACCAGTCAAGAGGTTTATCTCCTGGTTTCGGGACTAATTTAGGCCCAGAATTATACTTTTTGACTCAAAACTGCGCAAACTCAGTTTTGCGTCAAAAAGTATAGCGCCGGCTTGCGCCATTCCAGGGCGCCAGCCATGTGCCAAATTTATGGAATGGCGTAATCCGGGGCAAAGGGTGGGCTAACGTCAAGGAAAATGACATTAGCCGGGTGGGGGTGGCGGTATGGAAGAAGGGTGTTTTGCACCAAAAAATGATGTTAGGCTGGTTAGAGTGAAAAAAGATGACTAACCAGCCTAGCGTCATTTCTTGACGCAAAACCATCCATACCACATGACTCCTGTCTTATAAAAGACAGGAATCATGCCCACCACCCCAGTGGCCAGCACAGGGGACAAGGGTTCCCTGGGCATGGCCATTGCACCCAGTATCATGTATGGGGGCCCATTAAAAAAAAAGTGAAATACTTACCTGGGGTGGGGTCCCCTATCCAGTGGTGTCCCTCAGGTTGGGGTGTTCCTGGGGCTTGGGAAGGGCACCGGTGGACCCCATTCCATGTACCATTGACCATTTTTGCATAGGAGGGCAAATAAGACGCTAGGGCCTTAGAGTAATTTTTCGGACGGGAACGCCTACCCTGCATCTCATTGACGCAAGGTAAGTTCATGCATCCAAAAAATGACTTTAACTCCAATATGTTGGCGCTAGACTTGTCTAGCACCAAAATATACTAATATGGAATTAAGTTTACCCTGAATTAGCATAAAAAAATGACGCTAATTCAGAGCAAAGCAAGTATAATCTGGGCCATAGTGTTTTGTATATGGAGTAAAGTTCACAAGGGGGGAGGAGACCATTATATCCATCATCTCGATGGGTTTCCATCTGCCAAATTTCGAGATCATCATCAGCCCAGCAGTGATCCGTGTGCCTTGACAGGAACCATTTTTTGTTTTTTGAAAAAGCAATAACTAATGACACTGACAGCCATTGGGCTATTTGGTCTCTGTCGATGGAAGCTGGGCATACTCCCAGTCCTAAGTAGGACAGGGAAACTATTGAGTTAGGGCCAAAGTACTCTAACCCATTTGTGATAGCGTTTCCTGCCCACCAAACTCTAAACCAGGCAGTCTAGTGTCCAAATATTTTAGGTGAGCAAAGTAGGATGCTGTAAAACAATGAGACACTCAGATACACAATTATTGGTGCCCCTCTGAAGCTTTGAAGTTTAGTGTTAAAAGCTTCTTTCAGGCCAAACATGGATATGGGATCACTTACTGGTCTTTGATTTTATGTTTGAACCTAATCACTTTTTTGGAGCTTGAAATTACCCAGCTGCTCAATGTAGGATGCTGCACCTAAGGAATGCTGCACAGTTCAGATACATGATTTCAGCAGTCCACTGGGAACCTCAAACTGTATGCCAGAATGTTCTGAATGGGACAGACTGGTAAATCTCAATTCCCAAAGTTGCATGTCCAAAAATTAAGTTCCAAGTTTTTTTTAGGTGGTGTATATGTTTCTTCTGGTCGCTTCTAAAGCTGCACAGCTGTTAAGGCTGGATTCCTGGGGATCAAGCCACAGATTGAAATGGGAGGCAAACTCAAATGCTCGCTCCAGAAATGGTTTCATAAAGGTTCAGTGTAGAGAGGTGCACTGGTGGTACTCAGCCGGAGTAGGGACATCATACTCCAAACCCAACCATGCCATGTCAAATCAAAGGGCAGAGAGGCTAGCAGTGTTTGCATAATGTTGGTGCAGTCTCACTACAGGCTTTTCACATGTGGAGAAGATTCTACGCAATGACACCTGCCTATGGGACTATATTTCCTAAGTATTGGGGAGTTTGGCCTGCCAAAATAGCCGACGGGACGTGAATCCCCAAGCTCTCCCTCAGTACGGAGTTTATACTCCAGAAATCCTGCAGAATCCTCTCTCCTGGTGCATCCTGTTAAGGGCACAGGAGGCGTAAGCATCAGGGACTCCTTCAGCCGCAGAAAAGACTCGACTGAAGCTGCGACAAACAACAGAGAGCTTACAGTAGCCTCAGCCGGCCACGTAACTTGCTTCTGACCCTCAGAGACCCGGAGACTGAGGGGGATGAGCCAGAGGCCACCGCCCTCCCAGAGATCCAGTAGGTCTCGGTATCCAGCTGTGGGGGGAAACCGGCGGTGCATAGAGCAGATGATCAGAGCAGATTCTTCAAACGGACTCCGATGAAGGGGACTCTTGAGACTCATGGCGGATCCCCCTGAGAGGTGAGGTTTGATGGCGGAGGATCAGGGAGGAGCTGCGAGAGAGACTCCAAGAGAGAGAAGGTCACAGGCTGGAGCTGCAGGGCCGGGCCCTGGCGTCTGGCCCAGGAGAGTTCAGCAGGCACCTGCAAGGGAGATCCGGGGAGTGCCGCGCTACCTGGTGCTAACGGAGGGCACGTTTGCAGCCGAGAAGCCCAGTGGACTGGCCAGTGGTGAAGGCCAGGGTTATCGGGCGGAGAGAGGCCCCTGAGGGACAGTGGTACATCCGACCTGCCCCTGCTCAGCGACTTGGTGCTGAGATGACAGCGTGAAAGCGTCTGCTTGCCTGCTGACCGGGAGGCCACTTATGTGACCAGAAGACAGAGGAATCGCATTGTGGTAGCGGCGCTAGAGGGGTGGAAATATCGAGGACTCCCGTCTGCCTCGATGGTGTGACAGCTTGAGGGCACTGACTGGTGGCTATTTCCCATGTAGCCACTAGGCTCCAACTAACTGGCACACAAGGGTACACCGGGCAAGCATTAACAGTGCAGAGAGCTCTATCGGTCATAGAGGAAATTCACCAGAGAACCAGCGGAACTACCCTAAGCCACCTTAAGGGACGGACTTGAGAGGACTTATGAGGAAGGACTTGGTGGCTTGGTCAGACTTATGGGGAAGGACTTGGTGGCTTGGTCGCACTCCATAACTCAGTATACCACCCCAAGACAGCCTACACAGCGGCTCAAACCACAGATGGGGGGAGTGGATGGGGACCCTCCCAAGGGCGACATGACAGAGCCCACAGGAGCGGATCTGATGCAGGACATTCAGAGACTCCGGTCAGCACTGGAACACCAGATAGAAACTGTATCCATTGATGTCATCTTACCTCAGGCGGACCTGCGCAAAGTGTCAGACCAGGTCTCTGCAGCGAAAACCAATATAGGGACCCTCCAGGGAAAAATGGTGATACTGAAGAGGCAGATGACCACACTGTGGGGGTCATTCTGACTTCGGCGGGCGGCAGAGGCCGCCCGCCAAAGTTCCCCCGACAGAATACCGCAGCGCGGTCAAAAGACCGCCGCGGTAATTCTGAGTTTCCCGCTGGGCCGGCGGGCGACCGCCAGAAGGCCGCCCGCCCGCCCAGCGGGAAACCCCCTTCCACGAGGATGCCGGCTCCGAATGGAGCCGGCGGAGTGGAAAGGGTGCGACGGGTGCAGTTGCACCCGTCGCGATTTTCAGTGTCTGCTATGCAGACACTGAAAATCTTTGTGGGGCCCCACGACACCCATTCCCGCCAGCAAGGTTCTGGCGGTCAAAACCGCCAGAACCAGGCTGGCGGGAAGGGGGTCGGAATCCCCATGGCGGCGCTGCCTGCAGCGCCGCCATGGAGGATTCCTCAGGCCAGGGGAAAACCGGCGGGAAACCGACGGTTTCCCTTTTCTGACCGCAGCTTTACCGCCGCGGTCAGAATTGGCCTGGATGCACCGCCAGCCTGTTGGCGGTGCATCCGCGGTCCCCGGCCCTGGTGGTCTATGACCGCCAGGGTCGGAATGACCCCCTAAGTGCCAAAGGGGCTGAACTAGGCAGGAGGGCGAAAGATACAGAAGGACGCTTCCACTGCAGCAATATTCGGGTGCTGGGGTTCTTGGAAAACAATCACGAAAATTAGCAGGCATGGACAAATCTGCTCATTATTTCAATAACCAAATATTCACTATTGGTTACAAGGGTGAATTACTTTCCCATATTTATTAGATTTATTCACAAACTGCAGTATACAACTCGTCATGACAACACATATTACTTATTCAACCACTATGGCACAAATATATATACATCAAATTTACATCTCATTCATTGGTTACATCTACTCATAAAAAATAACACATAACATAAATACCGGTAATGAGGGTTATGCCCAACAACATAACTTTCTATTATGGTCACTATAGCACAATTAGCAGTGTGATAACCCTCATTACGGGTATTTATGTTATGTGTTATTTTTTATGAGTAGATGTAACCAATGAATGAGGTGTAAATTTGATGTATATATATTTGTGCCATAGTGGTTGAATAAGTAATATGTGTTGTCATGACGAGTTGTATACTGTAGTTTGTGAATAAATCTAATAAATATGGGAAAGTAATTCACCCTTGTAACCAATAGTGAATATTTGGTTATTGAAATAATGAGCAGATTTGTCCCTGCCTGCTAATTTTCGTGATTGTGTTCAGGACAGTACCCTAAGCAGGTTGGGGTTACAGGGTACCCCCCTTATGTGAATGATAATGGATAGTACACCTGTTGAGGTGTGTGGGATCATTTTAAAATAAAAGGATCTTTCCTTTAAGGCCCCTGTGTTAGTGGGGCCAAAATCAATAAATAGATAGCAGTAGATCGTCTACCTCATGGTAAAGAGAGCAAGTGAATATAGTGCAACACATAAAAGCAAGAAAGAGTATCAGTATGTCAGAATCCCAAATTGTTTGTTATACAGAAGATTGCTAGTACTCCCCTCACTGTTGAGTGGAGAATTGCCATTGAATGATACCCCTAAATTGGACAAAGTAGAAAATTGAAACAACTTAAAAAGAAGAACACCAGAACGCAATTGCATGCCCAGGTTTTATTAGAGCATCTTAAGAATAATACCATTCCACAAGGCCTACAAGTAAGAAATATTCCTGTAATCTTTACAGGTGACCCAAAATATTTGGCCCAATTCAGCGGAGTAGGTACTAAATGTTCAAGAGATTGGCTGGCCCTTTCCGTCGAGACAGCATTAAGGATTAGCGAGTCCGAGTTAAGAGAAATTGCCGAATTGGAGCAGGAGATTGCCTTAGATAACACCATACAAAATTCGCAACAACTGTTGGAAGGTGTTAATAAAACAATAGCTGAGTTTAAAGCAAATACGATTAATCAAAAAACAACAAAATTAGCACGAGATATAAAAAAATTGACATCACAATTGTATATCCATATTTAAAATCAGACTTTTATAGGAATAACAACCCAAACACCCTTAATTTACAATATCAAACAAGATCTCGTAAACGGTTTATAACTTTTTCAGACACTTCCTCAGACTCTGAGGCTGAGACACAAGCAACATACCCTCCGGCACAGCCTTTTTTAGGCAGAGGCAACCGGAGAGGATCAAGAGGGGGAGGAATCCCCAGGAGCCAATTCCAAGATCAGAATTTCTTCCGCACCAGGAGGAGAGCATACAGGAGGCAATAATGAAATCAGATGACCCGATTCCTATTTATAACTTATCTTCATACCCTCTTTCACAGGTAGAGAAACAAGTACTGATTAAAGGTTTGTCCTTTCTTCCAATTAAAAATCAGAACCCTATAGACAGTAAAATAGAAGTACTTAATTTCCTCCGGAAAATCAGATTGAGGGCGTTCTTTAGCTCAGCCACTCCACCAGAAGAGAGCTCAAATAGTGGTCTTAAACCTAAATCGCTCTTTTTACCTGAAAGGAATGAGATGCCCAGAGAAATTAAGGTCTTTGAGGATTTAGGGGGTTATTACAACTTTGGAGGAGGTGTTAATCCGTCCCAAAAGTGACGTTAAAGTGACGGATATACCACCAGCCGTATTACGAGTCCATTATATCCTATGGAACTCGTAATACGGCTGGTGGTATATCCGTCACTTTACCGTCACTTTTGGGACGGTTTAACACCTCCTCCAAAGTTGTAATAACCCCCTTTGTGTTGAAAGAACTGGATTCCCTTAATTCTAAGAAGATGTTTTTTAAGGACAACTGTTCTAAAATAGAAAAGTAAGCTATCTCGAGTTTGGCTGAGAATAAAGACATCGTAATTAAACCAGCCGACAAAGGAGGTGGCATTGTGATCTTGGGTTTGGAACAATATAATAAAGAGGTAATGAGACAGTTAGACAATCGTATACATTACCGCGAGTTGTCAGCCAACATACCCAAACAAGTCCAGCATCAGATTGATATATTGACACAGACAGCTAGAGAGCATGGGTGGATTAGCAGAAAAGAATTTGAGTTTCTAAACCAAAATGACGGAAGAATGCTGTGCTTCTATATTTTACCAAAGATACACAAAAACATAGAAGAACCTCCAGGGAGACCAATAGTCTCGGCATGTGGATCCATTTTGGAGCCTCTTGCCCAATTTGTTGATACTTTTTTGAAACCGTTCGTAGTCAAGACGACAGCATATGTTCGAGACTCGATGGATATTATCAATAAAATCGAAAATTTAACATATAATGAGGAGAAACACATCTTGGTGACCTTTGATATTGAGTCTCTATATACAAATATCCCACAAGACGAGGCTTTAGAGATTATTAAACAGATTCTAAATAACAACACAGAGCCAGCATGCACTCCTACGGATTTCATAGTCGAGTTAGCGACATTATGTCTGAAAAACAACTTTTTTAAATTTAATGAAAGGCTATACCGACAAGTGAAAGGAGTAGCAATGGGCTGTAGCTTTGCCCCAGAGATCGCCAATTTAGTGATGGATTACTTCGAGCAAAAGTGGATATATGAACAAAATAATCCATTCAAAATACACATCTTCCATTGGTTTAGATATATCGATGATATCCTAATGATTTGGGAAGGCCCGGAAACCATGCTTGACTCCTTTCTTAATTGGCTTAATCAAAGTACTGCTGACTTCAACTTTACGATGAGTAAAAACAAATCCAAAATACATTTCCTGGATTTATGGATTTTATCTAAGAATGGTAAGCTAGAGGTCAGTCTGTATAAAAAACCGACAGACTGTTATACACTGCTACATTACTCTAGCGGACACCCACAGGCTCTTAAAGAGAATTTGCCATATGGGCAATTCCTAAGGATTAGAAGAAACTGTACAGATAAAGACGACTATTTCTGTAATGCTGAAGAATTGAAGAAAAAACGAATAACTATAGGGTACCCAAAAAAGTTAGTCAAAGCGGCCGCCAAAAGAGCATGGTTTACCCCAAGGGAAACACTCCTTACGCCTAAAAAACAAACAAATGAGATCCCTTTGACGTGTGTACTGACATTTAGTCCAAAGGCCAACAAAATCCGCAAGATTATAGAAAAGAATTGGCGAATTATCAAAGACCTAAATATTGAGAAACCATTGTTCTCTTTTAAGAAAGCACGTAGTTTAAAAGACCAGTGGGTACAAGCTGCAGTGAAAAAAACAGATAAGAAAGACCTGAGGGCAATGTTGCAGCTTCCAACAGTCCATGGACATTTTAGATGTTGTAAATGCACAGCATGCCAATTCACGCAAGACTCGAAAGAGGTAGTTATAAATGGAAGAAACCATGTACAATATGATTTCTCAAATTGCAATACAAAAAATGTGATCTACTGTATATTGTGCCCGTGTAATAAAGCCTATATCGGGCAAACTTCACAAGCAGTGAAAAGCTGCATCTTTCAGCATCGGTCAAGACTTAAATGTGCTATAAAAGGAGCACCGCTGGTTGAAATTATTTGGGAATTTGACCACAAAGCAGATGACATCAGATGGACAGTTTTAGCTGTGGTACAACCTAAAGCGGATGGGCCAACAATGATGACAAGGCTACTCAAAATGGAAGCAAGATTGATTGAGAAATTTCAGACAGTCAAAATTGGACTAAATGATTGTGACGAGGTCTGGGCTTTAATTGGCAGATGACATTGTATAATGTCTTGCTTTTTTCTCTAGGTTCCAATCAGAGTGGGTGAAAAGATATCAATGCAAAATATTTGCTGTTAGACTCTCGTAGTGTGTTTAAATATGTAAATTTAAATTGAGGTAACAATCTAAAAAATGTAATGCAAAGATGATGTCTATAGGAGCTCCTTCATTCTGTTTTAGATTAATGTGTTTTTTGATCAGCAACGAGAGACTGTATTGTTGGTTGCCTACACAGGCTCCGATCGGTAGCTAGAATACAGTAGTGAATTTGGAGGTTTAAGACATCATGTTATAAGTATAACAGCCCTGGTAATAACAAGCTAGAAATACCCTTAAGATGGCCACCAGATTGAGACAATGCTTAAATTTCATGTCTTGAAATGATTTTAAACGTGCAAAAAACAGAGTATGAAAGATTTTTAAGCCCCAAGAAGAGCAGGTTTTGTGAACACGCTTCAGGAAAACAACAGGCTTATGATTAGGTCTGGGTTGCTCGTAGGTAGAGTAAAGATAATAGTAAGAAAAGGGCGGAGTTCCTCCAACATGGCGCTCATCGACTGACACTGGCTATAAACAATTGCGGGCTAGGATACACCCGGCGAACAACCTTAAACGCCTTCTCATGCAGTACGACGTTTCCTTGGTTTGTGCGGAGTTAAAAAGCAGCTTAAAGACGGCTTTACAGCAATGAGAATGCCGCTAGCCATACGTTATGGATTGTAAAGTCCAAGCAAGTAAGTGGAGCCGGCTAATACGCCGGACCGTGTCAGCTTTAATAAACCGGGTACGGGTATTTGAGTGATTAGCCCTAAAGCTTAGTCATTTTTTCTTTTTCTTTATACGCATCCCTGCAGGGACAATGCCGTGTGGATAGAGTTGTTTGCAGTAAGACTGAGCTGTAGATTTAAATAGGTAAGAAGAGCGGCATTAGGTCTACCAGGCCCTTGTAACGGACACTTGTGGTGTTTTTGATTACATTGAATATTGGCTCACTGCCGGTTCCTTTTTCCTTTTTCGTTTATGGACAGAACTAATTGAAAACAAGTATACAAACTCTGTGGTTAATCCGAGATTTGTTTTCACAACGGAAAGAAAGGTATGGCTTACAGTGGGACCCACTGTGTAGGCTGCATGATTAATGGATATGTTCAAGTAATATACTGAGACACGCGGTGTTTAGTGTGGTGCTGCGCTCACCCCCGGTGGTATTGGGTTTAAGTGGTGAGCTGGGTAAGACCCAATTTAGGCTTTTGCCCCCTAAGGGAGCAATTACACAATTCTAACATAGAGACATCGCTTTATATTGAAAAAATTCTGACATTGATACTCTGCACATTTGAAGGTGCATAAAGAACAAATTTAGCTAAATAGCATGTTTTTAATTTGTGTGTTACTTTTTGTAGAGGTGCCAGTGCCCCCTGACAGTCCTGAAGAGGCCATGAATTTTGAGGCCGAAACGTGTCGACACCCGCTTAGTGGGATCAAGGGCTTTGAAACAAAAAAAATTGATAAACAAAATTGATGGAACACTACATAATACCTCTGAAAAAATAGTTAGGTATTTTACAGCTGGGTGCTAGACCCTTGTTCACCTACAGGATATAGGATCACACTGCTAATTGTGCTATAGTGACCATAATAGAAAGTTATGTTGTTGGGCATAACCCTCATTACGGGTATTTATGTTATGTGTTATTTTTTATGAGTAGATGTAACCAATGAATGAGATGTAAATTTGATGTATATATATTTGTGCCATAGTGGTTGAATAAGTAATATGTGTTGTCATGACGAGTTGTATACTGCAGTTTGTGAATAAATCTAATAAATATGGGAAAGTAATTCACCCTTGTAACCAATAGTGAATATTTGGTTATTGAAATAATGAGCAGATTTGTCCCTGCCTGCTAATTTTCGCGATTGTGTTCAGGACAGTACCCTAAGCAGGTTGGGGTTACAGGGTACCCCCCTTATGTGAATGATAAGGGGTTCTTGGAAAAGTCAGAGTGCTTCCTGAAGGACTGGGTTAGGGCGACCCTGAAACCACTTGGCCTTTCGGGATCTTTTTGATTGAAAGGGAGAACAGAGCCCTGGTTACAACCCCCCTCCCTCACCCCACCCCGAGGGTTCAGCCTAGAGCCCTTATTGCTAAAGTCATTAACTACAGGGACAGGGACTGTATCCTGAGAGCTGCCCGCGAACAGCAAGTCCTGCAGTATGAAAACTGCAATATTGCTATTTTCCCAGATTATATTAAACAAGTGCAGGAACTGCGCAAATCCTTCTCGGCAGCAAAACAAAAACTAAAGGCCATGGGACTGACGTATATGTTGTTGTACCCTGCCAAATTGAAAGTTATCCACAATAGCAAAGCACCATTTTTTGATAAGCCACAGGACATTTGGGACTGGCTCAAAATCGGGGTCCCGGAGACTGCAGGCCGGCGCAGGGAGGTCCGACGATGGAGGAGAGCACGGGACACTCAACCACACAGGATAACTACAGACACCGGCAGAGAGAACCCAGAACAAAAAATCTTTGACTTCTAACAGAATTCGTAAAGGAGAGCTGACTGGTCAGGGGAGGTCGTCTTGCACAGTCTGCGACCCAGCTCAGAGAGTGCTCCCGATACAGCGCCACTCGAGAAGGCGCTCCAGGAAGGCTGAGGAACATTATACCAGAGGGGAAATGTTGTTTTTATTTGTTCAGAACCCTGGGGTGCCACCTGTTCAGGAGTTAACTTTTTGTTGGCACGCTGAATCAACAAAGTGACCCTCTCTAGTTCTCCTGAAAATATGCCATCAAAACTCAAAGCTAATTTGAAATAACATAATGATCTTATCACATTCTTCAGCCCTTCATAGTAGTCACATAGCTGGGTGACCATAGGATAATAGAGGTTGTAAGCTGGGGGAATAGCAAGCGTAAGGTAACAGGTCCTGGTTTGACCGGTAAGGGGAGTGTCAACATCCAGACACAATATTGGGTGGGCTCCGATAGATTTATGTTAATGCTATGGTTGTCTGTGGGAGGGTCTTCGGAAAGTTGTGGGTTAAGTTTTGTATGTTTAACATATTGGTTTGTTCTGCACAATATGGCTATGGACAACCCCACAGAGGGGACAATTAGAATATAAATCACAATGGTAGTCGTAAACACTTATAAACTTCTCACTTGGAATGTGAGAGGACTTGGCAATCCTACAAAATGATATAGGGTGATGTCATTGCTTAGGCGTGGGGGGGGCAAGTATAGCTTGTCTTCAGGAGACCCACCTGACGGACACTGAAGCGCAGAATCTGGCCAAAAAATGGACGGTACAAAATTACTATCATCATTTTTCATCGTTCGCCAGGGTGTGCACATCTGGATTGCCCAGAGGGTTCCCTTTGCCTTGCACTTTATGGAGGCCAGATATTAAGGGCAGATACTTCCTGCTTAGGGGAACATTGGATGGTCAGCAATTGGAGATCTTACATTCATATGCCCCAAATACAGATGATGACTCATTCTACCCCACATTGGCCAGTGAACTGTCTACGCACATGGGGACTGACACTCTTTGGGTGGGGGACTTTAATTGCATTATAGATAGGGACCTGGATAGATACTCCCCCCCCCCAAGACAAGGCACCAAGCCACAAATGACTACAAGTTTGCAAACCACAATGTCACAACCGGGGTTCAGGGTCCTGTGAAGGGACACACACCCAGCCCTCAGGGAATATACTTGTTACTCGAATACACATGGCACATTCAGTAGGCTGGATTGTATATTCCTCGCCCAGTACCACCCCCAGGGTACAGAATGTATCCCATCTTACACAATACTTGTCAGACCATGCCCTGGTGACGTGTGCGTTTCAGTGGGGTTGTGGCTCCTGAACTCTGTATAGCTGGTGATTCCCATAAGAGAATCTTCAAGATCCTGTAGGTAGAGACAAGATTGCACAATCCATAACAGAAGACATGGAAAATAATTGGACACCTACACAAAGGCAGGCGACAGAGTGTGAGGCATGCAAGACTGTGCTCCGGGGAAGATGTGTGGGGGTGGCCTGAGGAGTGCAGAGAGCATTACAGGCAGAACTAGCCCACAGGGAAGATGCCCTGATGGCGTGCCAGCAATGCCCAATGCGGGGGAGACATAGCAAGAGGAAACTAAGCTTATTAGATAATTGACTGAAACCAGAGATAGACTTGAAAGATACACTTTTGAAATCATATCGACAACTCCTACATCAAGAGGGCGACAGATCGGGGAGGCTCCTGGCGTGGATCCTCGATGGGAGCAGCTGCGCCCCTTAGTGCTTCATCTCACAAACCTCCACAGGGGAGAGGCGAGGACACAGCGCAATATAGTCACAGTGTTCAGGGATCATCTTGAGAGATTATATGCTAATCCGGGGGACCCAGATTGAGACAGTTTACTGGAATTACCTAACTGAGTGAGACGGGGGTACAGGTGCTGGATTCTGATCTTACACTCAAAGAGGTTAAAGTGGCTATTCAATCTCTCCCAATGGGTAAAAGTCTGAGCATTGATGGCTTTACAGACGAACTCTATCAGGCATTTGCGACCGGACTCACTCCTCGGCTCTTAAAAGTGTATAACGAGGCATTAACTGCTAATATATTACCAGTCTCGATGCATGAGGGCCCCATTGCTATGATCTCCAAGCCGGGGGTGGCCCCATCTGATCCAGCGTCCTTTCGCCCTATTACTATGATTAACCTGGATGTAAAGATCCTATGTAAGATCCTTGCAAACTGGCTTGCCCCCGAGGTGACCCGCCTGGTGCATCCTGACAAATGTGGGTTTATACCAAGACGAAATACGACTTTGAATACCCGTAGACTGATACATATCCTCCATGAGGTCAAGCAAATGGAGGATTCATTTGCACTGGTCTCAGTAGCTATTGCTAAGGCGTTTGATACAGTCAATTGGAATGACCTCTTGGCAGTCCTAGCAACCATGGGGTTTGGGCCACAATTCCAGAGGTGGGTCAAAATTCTCTACACGGAACCTTCAGCCAGGGTCAGAATGGGGGGATAGTGCTTGAAATACTGAAGAAATGGAGGGGTACACGACAGGGGTGTCCCTTAGCGCCCTTGCTTTTTGCGATAGCTCTGGAGCCATTGTCGCAGCAACTTAGGTGCAACATGGAGGGGTGGAGCATTCCAGTGGGTGGGACACGCCACCTATTGTCACTGTATGCAGATGATACATTCTTTTACCTGAAAGACCCAAGATTTTCCGTCCCTATTTTGATGAGAAGGCTGGAAACCTTTGGACACCTACCTGGCCTACGTATTAATGTGAATAAATCATTGATATTCCCATAGGGAAGCCTAGCGTGACTCCCACCTGAAGCTTTACCGGCTATGCCCCTGCACTGGGAAACTGACCACTTCCATTATTTCGGAATCATGGTGGCCCACACCGTCGCACGGCGCAACCAGCTCAACATAGAGAGAGTACTCTCAGGCTTAGAAGGGTCAGTGCATTTTTGGAATACCCTCCCATTGTCGATAATGGGGCATCTAGCTGTCGCAAAAAAATATATTTTTGCCTTGATGCTTATACACTTTGCAGAATTCTCTCGACACACTTCCGTGCTCGGTTTTCATGCGTCTGCATTCCCAGCTAGTGTCCCTGGTATGGGCGGGGGGCCGTAGTAGTGTGAAACAGGAAACACTCCAAATCCCACTGATTGGGGGGGGACTGGCATTACCCAACTTAGAGTACTACTACTTAGCCTCCCAGTTACAGCATGCCACACTCTGGTTAGCACAGGGTGACGATTGGGAGAAAATCCTTCTTAGGAACGACTCTTGACACAAAAAGGTATTGCAGCTACTACATACTAGGTGTAGAGGGGGACCACACACTCCCTTACATAATAACACAGACAGCAACACTGTGGATGCGAGCGGTGAGGGTGGTCTTACACCGAGCACCATTTGCTCGGTAATTTGAGTTATGAGAGCTTCTCGACACCTGACCTCCACAGTGGACGTTCAACCTTGGCAAGAGGGTGGGTGCCTAACACTCACGGACCTCTATCCCAATGAGACCTTTGTATCCTTCGAAACTGCGCAGGACATGTTTGGGTTGAATCAGGCACAGTTCTTGATATATGCCAGCATACTCAATATAGCACAAGGTATATGGCCCACTTACCCAGAGGCCCCGGCTTCATCAGCATTGTTCAGGGCACTCCTGGAATATGGGGAGGGGGGGCAAACAAATTATATCCCACATTTACAAGGCCATGATGGCATATACGCCCAGGCCCAACTTGGGGGCCCAAGAGGCTTAGGACATGAACTGAAAACGCCCCTAGAGGAGACACAGTGAAAGGCAATATGCGCCCTGCTCTGACAGAGGACCTGCAATGCTAGATTTAAGCGAATATTTTTTTTTTAGAACTTTATTTGTGCTTTTGAATAGTTCTACATACAAATATGCAATTGCAGTCATGTACAGTATATATTGACAGATATTACAAAATTATGAGATGCGGACATTGGCCTCAATGACCTGGCTCAGAGTCTTCCACCTACTTGTGATTCCAAGGGACCGGCCACATTCACACAACTCCCAGCTCTCTCGCCTCCTGTCACACAGGGTCACTCGCCTCTGGCGCACCCATTTCCTTTCTAAATCAAACCAAAAGAGGTTAAAGGGACCGGGAGATTATGTGGTCCAATGTACAGTCTCCCAAAAGTGATACTATAAATTAGAGTACACTTTTCCAAAATACTCAGGTGTCCTAAGGAGACCAGGTGCCTCAGGAGCAAGGGCCCTCAAGCATCACAATGGATGACTGGCATCGTCATCGGGAAATGCTCCTCGCCAGGCCGGCACTGCAACGCCTGACGGGCTCCCCGAAGGGGGCTCTTACGCCGTACTGTTCTGCTAGTATTAACAGATGTGAAAACCTATAACTAAGGTCTTCTAGAGTTGGAGAGAACAGGAAAAAATAATGAGAATTAAAATTGGTTATTCATCACACCAAAAGTCATGAAATTTAATCAGTATAAGGTGGATGGAGACCAAGATTAAAAAGGAAGTGAGAGTCACACTAGTGGTCTGCCAAAATTTTTGCATGGATTTTAACATCTACATTGAGTAGTGACAGCGGATGGTAGGATGAGCATTGCTCTGGGGGCTTCCCTGGCTTAAGCAATGTGATCAGCATCGCTTCCTGCATCGATGGGGGCATAAGCCCCCCTTCCACCATTTCTTCATAGACTTCTTTTAATTGCGGGAGAAATGTACAGCTAGCCCATCAGGGCCCAGGGCCTTGCCCTCCGCCATACCCCCCAGTGCTCCGTCCATCTCCTCCAGAGTCAAAGGAGCCATAAGGGTTTCCCTATCCACATTTGTTAACCGCTGCATAGTAATGTGTGTAAGATAGTCCAACACCGCCTCGTGATCTGGAGGTACCCTGGAGGCATACAAAGATTCATAATATTCACAAAATCTACCACTATATGTTCCGGGTCTTCAAGCTATCCTCTGCCTGCACAGCTATAATTACACTTTTTTCTCGATTGGGACGTATCAAATTTGCCAGTACCGAACTAGGTCTTTCACCTTTCCCATACGCTCTGGCAGTAGCATATTTCCCCAGATGTTGAATTTCCGCAAGGGCCGTATCCTGAAACTCCAGTAATTTAGCGTGTATGTGCCCTCGAGTATGGTTGTCTGCTGTGTTCTGATGGTCCTGCTCTAGTTGTGCCAGGTCGTGCTCCAACAGGTGCAGGCGCCCCCTAATCGATTTCAGAACCCCAGCATGTTTGGCTATGGTGATCCCCAAATATAGACCTTAAATGTCTCCCACACTACGCCTACACTAGCTACCGAGCCTTTATTAATCTGAAAAAAGTATTTAATTGCTGTGGCCAGTTCGTCTCAGAAGACAGAGGGCCTGATTCTAACTTTGGAGGACGGTGTTAAACCGTCCCAAAAGTGGCGGATATACCACCTACCGTATTACGAGTCCATTATATCCTATGGAACTCGTAATACGGTAGGTGGTATATCCGCCACTTTTGTGACGGTTTAACACCGTCCTCCAAAGTTAGAATCAGGCCCAGAGTCTAGTAAAGAGTATGAGGGGAACCTCCACGTAAATGGTGGAATTGGTGGTGCATCCAAAGTCATCATCAATGGGACCGGGGAATGGTCATAATAGGTCTATTGCAATCGTACTGCATCAAACACAAAATACAACGCAAACATTGAACTCCCAACATCCCCCCAAACCCCGCTCCCCACCCACAGCAGGCAATACCCCAACCCACCCATCTGGTTACTATTTCTCGAAACATCCTCCCACCCCCTCCCAACTTAGTCTACCTCTGTAATAGTTATAAGTGGTGCACACACAGAGGTGGATGTTGCCCAATCACTTCGTATTCCACTTGTGTGTCGGCCACCTATACATTGTTGCTAACAAACTGTTAAGAACATATATATTGCCTATATAGTCAATAGAAAATACACAGACCTCCTATTGCTCCCTTCTAAGCATACTATAAAATAGAATACTCTACGGCTTCAGCTTTCACCAACAGCATACTAAGGGGGTCATTCCGACCCTGGCGGTCATAGACCGCCAGGGCCGGGGACCGCGGATGCACCGCTAACAGGCTGGCGGTGCATCCAGGCCAATTCTGACCGCGGCGGTAAAGCCGCGATCAGAAAAGGGAAACCGTCGGTTTCCCGCCGGTTTTCCCGCCGGAAGTCCCCTGGCCTGAGGAATCCTCCATGGCGGCGCTGCAGGCAGCGCCGCCATGGGGATTCTGACCCCCTTCCCGCCAGCCTGGTTCTGGCGGTTTTGACCGCCAGACCCTTGCTGGCGGGAACGGGTGTTGTGGGGCCCCCTGCAGTGCCCATGCCAATGGCATGGGCACTGCAGGGGCCCCCTAACAGGGCCCCACAAAGATTTTCAGTGTCTGCATAGCAGACACTGAAAATCGCGACGGGTGCAACTGCACCCGTCGCACCCTTTCCACTCCGCCGGCTCCATTTGGAGCCGGCATCCTCGTGGAAGGGGGTTTCCCGCTGGGCGGGTGGGCGGCCTTCTGGCGGTCGCCCGCCGGCCCAGCGGGAAACTCTGAATTACCGCGGCGGTCTTTTGACCGCGCTGCAGTATTCTGTCGGGGGAACTTTGGCGGGCGGCCTCCGCCGCCCGCCGAAGTCAGAATGACCCCCTAACTCTGGTATCCGGTAGCTGTGTAGAGTCATCCAGGAAGACCAGAGCCACAGAGCCCCCCCCATATTTAGCGGCCTAAATGGATCCCCAAGACCGCATCTGTATAGTCAGTGGTCCATCCCCATCTGACTAGGGGTCTGTATCATCCGCACTGCAACTTCCTTTACCTGCCGCCCTGTGTTTTACAAACTGAGCTAGTTGCTTGTGAATAGAGCAAGCTCCCGTCCACTTCCTCTCTCAATTTAGTGGGGTATAGCATTCTATATTCCAAGTGTAGGTCTCTCAGTTGTTTCTTCCCAGCTGTGATCTGCCTCCTAGCCTCCTGCACCTGCAATGTGAAGTCCAGATACAGCGAAACTGTCATGCCTTCATATTGCAAAGTTTTCAGTTCCCTGGAGCTGCGTAAGGCTGCGTCGCGGTCCGTATAGTTCAACAGTCTCGCTATGATAGGGCACGGAGGAGCACTCGGAGGTGGGCGGGTCGCCAAGGATCGATGGGCTCTCTTCACGACAAAAAGATCAGAGAAAGTGGTGTGTCCCAGCAACTGCATCAGTAAACGTTCAATAAAGCCCTCTATATTGTCGATCGTGGTAGACTCTGCGACTCCCACTGTGCGCAGGTTGTTTCTCCAGGACCTGGCCTCCAAGTCATCTATCTTAAGGCCTAAAGAGTTTACCTCTTTGTTCAGCTTAACATGACTGGTGGCGAGCTGTGTCTGTCCGTCCTCCACTTCTGACACCCACCTCTCCGATTGATCAAGACGCTCTGCATGCTTATCCAGAAGTTCAGTCATTCTGTCCATGTGGTATGAGAGGGAGTCTATCTTGCCATCAATCTGGGTTAAACTATGCTGCATTGCCACCAATATCAGGTGAGGATTGTTCCTCACCTGAGGGCATATCTGGCCCCCTCTCTCATCCAAGCTCCGCTCCATCACTCGCAAGGACACTCGACTTGTGGTGGTCGAACTGAAGCTTAGCCTGGTTCTTGTCTGTCTTACACATTTTTCGCACCCTGGAGGGCATACGTCACACACCAATCTGAGGGTTCTGGGGCGCAAGACACTCTCCCCGTTGCCAACTCAGTAGCGATCGCCAGCCAAGAACAGTGTCACCCCCGGGTGCATCAGCGCACCTCTACAGCCAGTCACCCTGCATCTCGTCGACTGGGCAGCACAGATCAGAACATCCGAGGCCTCCAGCCAGGATCACGACACAGCGCCCAGCCCCGGGTCCGCCCAGCGCAAGCGATCAGAGAGCAGGTGGGCCTAGAGCCAGCCCCAACCAGCAAGCAGTCCAGTTTCAGAGCTATGGTTGCGCTCCGACCGCGCTCCATCCAGCGCCACCCGCTCAATTCAAATGGTGCATATCCCGTCCCCGCCCCACGGTTCTGGTCTCAGCCCAGCAGTCCCGCGACTCATCCGTAGGGCGGCCACAACGGGCCCCCAGTGTGCATGCTCCACTACTGCCAATGCACCAGGCCTCACCGCCCATCGCCACTCTCTTCCAGGGCCGCTCCAGATGCCAGTCTCCCCCTTGTACGCCGTCACGCAGCCAGGCCCGCGAATCTCCTCGGACTGCTTTGAGGCTCTCCAGCAGTACGATCGCGCCCAACCTTCAATGTGCTCTCTCCACAACCTCTGGCCCACCGGGCCCCGCCGCTCAGCACAGCCCACAACTGGGCCACTCCAGCTCCCAGTCACCTACCTGGTAGCTTCTCCTTGCCGCCGGGCCCTGCATAGATCTCCATGCTGCGGAGCAAGCAGGCCGTGCCGCTAGGCCCCTTGGTTTTCTTTTCTGCCCAAGCCTGGGGGCCACGGCGTTTTCTGTCTCATTTTCCGGTTCCAATCAAGGCCGGAGCCCACCCCGCACTTCCAGGGTGTTATGGTCGGCAGCGTCTGTGTTTTTTTGAGTCTAGAAAGCATTCATTAGCATAGGATTATGCTCGGATTGCGAGGTGGCCATCGGCGCTCCCGCTACAGTACGGCCATCTTGCGACCGGGCAAGCAGTGCACCCCCAATCTAATAAATTTTAATTATATACATCACACATATGTTATCCCAGTTTTCCTACATAGAATTGACCCTAGCAGGGACGATTGTTGCCAACGGTGTCGCACTCGACCGGCAACCTTCCTACATTTAGAATGGAATTGTCCCATAGTACAAACATTCTGGGGCTTTGTGGTCTGAAGTTTAAGATGTGTAGGGGGAGTGGAACTGGAACTGATCCCCGTTAAGTGTTTACTGGGGGATGTTAAAATACAGAAAGGTAACACAATGGAATGGAAATTCATGCAGCTAGCTTTATTGTTGGCCTAGCTTCGGGAGGCGATTGTTTAGATGAACACTCAGTGGCCCAGTATTCAGGGATGGCTCAAGGATGTCAGGGAATGGGCAGTTGAAGAAGACATACGGCTATGACATGTTTGAAGGGACAAACACCTTGAGGAAGATTTACAAACATGGCAGAAGATACTTACACAAATTGAGCAAGTTGAATAACCCAGGCATGATGTGCCTATGGGGCCTCCGGGTTAGCCGGTGTGCAAGCTATGTTATAAGGAAATGCATTTAAGACACCAAAGCAAACACAATATCTTTATGTATGATACAAACATTCGGTAACTCCTGAGTTTGTTATGGGGACTACTTCTGTGATAGATTGTCATGAGAGAGGAGGGAGGGAACTGGCCTAAATGTGCAAGCCTGTTAATGGTACAATGTTATGGATGTACCGAGAGTTGAATAAAATAAAAAACACATTACAAAAAATATATATATATTTCCTAAGTATCTGTGAACTCTCATGATGTTTAGAGATGGTGACGGCCATCTTGGATTATCATGTGTAATGTTCCTGGTGTTTCATGACATCTTTATTAGGATTCACTCTACAGTGTTGCTGCAACAGGACTACTACTATGTGGATTTTTTAATTGTGTTGGACAACTACATCGTCAAGTGCTTGCCGCAGAACAATTCTGTTCAGGGGAGATATTCTGGATATCAAATAATGTTGGAAAACAAACTTCGATCTGCTTTGTGCATATACATTTTAGTAGTTAAGGACTTTGGCAATTAAGTTCTTTCTTTTTTATAACTTTGAATTCTTTTGTGAAGGAGCAGAAATAATTCCAGTATCCGCTAACATTTGATATGACACTTAAATATAATCTGCATTTAAGGTACAATTGGTAGTTAGTAAAAGAAGCAGGTACTACTTACCGTGGCGCATACACATAGAGATGATATGCCAAATCTGCTCATGCTAGCTTCCTTGCAGTGAAGGAGGGGCAGGCAACCATCCTGAAGTACTAGCTCTGTTTGGACTTTAACTGCCTTACACCTGGTGGATGCGCAGTGCTGTAGTGAGCTGACAAATTAACTATGATTTCCAGCAGGCCATGAAACCTTTCATGTTCTAGGATAGTGGTTCTTAACCTGTGTTCTCGGGGTAGGCAGGGTTCACAACTGATTAGAAAATTAAGTAATATCAACAGATAATAAACTGTAGATATATAAAGAAGCAAAGTGTAAAATTGAAAATTTTAAAACATTTTAAATGTGAAGGAATTTTAAATTGGAGGCTAAAGATTAAGGGGTCTATTTACGAGGTAGTTTGCATCGATCTAGCACCACACAAAGTGGTGGTGCAAGAGCGGCACAAATCTTAAGTCAGATTTACAAACTGCTGCATTGCCTTACTCTGCCATGGAAAGGTGTTCCATGGGCATTATTGCGTGTACATTGCGTGTGTGTTCTCACACAACATTATTGGTTTTTGATGCTTTTCCACGTTTACCAGAACTGAAAAACCTGGGGCAGCACCAAAAAAATACATCTCCCAGGAGAGGCGTAACAAGGTGAAGTATTTTTTTCTCCTCGTTACTTCCTCTTTCCTCATTCTGCAGCACACATAGAAAGAGGAATATGTCTCCTGGATCTATTTTTGTGCAGGAAAGTGTTCCTTTCTGCAAAAAAACAATCCTGCATTCAACTGAGGAACTCTTGCAACATAGTGCAAGGGTGCCTGCATTAGTGCTAGGCAGCTCATTGTGTACAAGGGCTGAGGAAAGGACAGGAATGTGCGTATTGCCTAAAAAAGTGCACATTCCTGCCCTTTCCCTGTCACACAGTGCAGCGCAGAAAGGTGATTTGCTGCACTGCGTGACTTTTTTGTAAATATGCCCCTAAGTTCATATCTTTAGATTGATTTGTGGGAGCAGTACAAGTACATTATTTGTTTGTGAATTAAGTAACATATTTATTCACTTGTGTATTTGTTTGATGAGTGCTTGTTTCTGTATTTGTGTGTATTGTTTTGTGGCTCAAATCATCAAATTGCTTAGGCCAGGATCCTTAGATTCCAATAGTGAGTCAGTGGGGTCCCCTGAGTTCAATAGTGATTCAGTGGGGGTTCTGAGTTAGCAGTAATGATCAAGTGGGAGTTCCCAGAAATCAAAAGGTTAATGACTACTGTTCTAGGATGATGGTTGCCATCTTGGAATTTTGTGTACAACTCTCCTCATATGTAATGGTGTCCTTTTGTTACAATTTTGCAACAAGGACTCGCTGCATGGATTCAGGATGTCCTTGCACATTTGTTTTATTAAGAAGTCAATACAACTGCATAAGACGTTTGGCAGCCCTGACCTATGTTGGAATGCTTGTGGCAAACGAGGCACTTTATTGCACACCTGGTGGTTATGCCCTCACATCCAGACCTTGTGGCATGAGGTTCTCCTTAAAATATGAGCTATAACAAATGTCACCTTAACCCAGGACCCACCTCTCATTCTTCTAGTCGATCCTGGAGAGTAGAAATTATATCCTACGACCACCCCAATAGGAACATTGTTTTCCCACATTTGTTGCTAGTTGCTCATCTGAGCACAGCGCAGCTGAGATAACAACCACATGCTCCAACACTCAACATGTTGTGGGGAAAAGTAAGGACCATATACTCCATGGAAACAATATCCAGACTGATCTATTGTTGCATCTACAACCTTGAGAAATGTGATATCCGTTTGTCACTTATGTGAAAAGAGAATAAAGAGTGGGCGACACCCCCATGACAATGTCCAGGACTCTGCAGTGGTCTAGCACGTGTGACATATCCTCCCTGAAGATGCAACCCCTGAGTAACCCATGAATCAACCAAACTGTCCAACACTTTTACAGAGATCTTGTAAACTCACAATGCAGCAGAATGTAACTTGATGGAGTAAAAATATATGTCTTCCGTTGTTTTCTTACAAATTATTTTGTTTTCATCTACCTGTAAAATGCATATACTGTAGTGAGTAATTCTATCTTTGTGTGTATCTCTCCCCCAATAAACTTTCAAAATAAAGTTGTATAAAAAAAGTCAAATGGAAATTATAGCTCATTTTCCCAGAGAGGGAGAGTATTGTTGAAGACTGAGGTGGTTATCCAAAGCATAGGGGGAAATACCATTCCACATGTATATATTTGACATACTTGGTTTTATATTAGTTTGCTTTCAAGAATTACCAGGTACCTATTGAAGTACAGTGAGTTTGTTGCACAGGAAGAGTTGTGCGGTTACATCCATTACAGTTCTGTTTAGTGTTCTAAATGTCATGTCACCTAAGATATCTCTTTGTCTTGTAGTGATACATTGCATCTCACAGATCTCATTGACCAGCCAAGTTGATGAGGCATTAGTAGAATGGTAGAATCCTGTGTCTCTGTCTTCTCGCTTTTTTAAAATAATTTTTCAATGTGTTTTTCAGTGCAAGCATTGTATAAAACAGTGCAAAGTCTTACATTGATAGTAATTACAAAACCTTCTGACTTAGGTACGATATTTATTTCTTCCATACTTTCACACCAAATATGTGTAGCAGTTAGCTGTGCAGGAATTTCTCAAACAAGACTAAGCCTACAATTATGGCTAAAATGCTTGTGTGTTCATAACAACAGAAACAACAAACATCTGTCTCTGTGTTCTCTTTTACCACATTCCTCCTTTCCTTCTTTTACCAATGGCTGTCATAATCGCGTACATGTGGTCAGAGGTTTAACTTGGGAGAGATGGAAAAGACCATCTCTTCCCTTGGACAATGGGTACAAGTTTAGTGCAACATGACCAAAAGTGATAAATGTGTGGTTAAGAATAGGCATCACAGTTAATGAATATTTATTTGTATAGTTTAGGAACCTACAATTTGTTCTATTGATGTGACAATGTTGACAAAATGAAAAACATACACTACTGAATATTTAACTAGTTACCAGCATTACCATTGTTGATACACTGTTAACCCATTGAATTACCTTTTGTGTATGCTCTTTGAAGCTGTTCTAGGATTGGTCCTTGCTGTATAAAAAAACTGAAATAAATAACTTTGCCTTATATTTCTGGGGCAAGAGATTGGGATAAACTGTAATTCCGGAACAATTATAACGACGTGGGGACAGTTATAGCATTTCCAGTTTGTTTCCCGAACCACAGCAATGTGGCACTTTTTCTCCTTAAAAAGAAACACGCCTTTTTCTTTTTCTTTTGTTAATTGTAGTTAATTCACAACAAAAAATCAGACCATCTATAGGCTCTTTGCAGACACCAAATGGTGAGGGAACACTGAGGTGTCTGTGTACAGGGGGGAAAGGGTGCATGCTTACCGACATTACGAAGACTTGCTTTAGCCCTCAACACGGACAAGGATAAGACATGTGGATTAAACTAGAGTGGAACACATGCATTCCTTCTTTACTTCCCTACCTATTGTAATCAGTTTCATAATGCAAAGAGCTCAACTGAAAGAGGTACAACACACCCTAGACAGACACTTTTTGGTGAAGAATATTTCTATTTGTTCAGCCATACTGCACTAAAATCTGTGAAGAGAGGATGTTTTAGAGTCATTAGCAGAGAAACGAAAATCAGGACAAAGATGAACAATCTATTGAGTGCCTGTTGGACCTGGCTTTTTGACAGGGTCATCCCCAAACTTTTTGCCTCCTTCCTCCTATTTTTTCTGACCTGTTGTTGTTGGCTTTTGACCTCTGGGCACTTTACCACTGCTAACCAGTGCTAAAGTGCATATGCTCTCTGTGTAAACTTTACTATTGATTGGTTTATCCATGATTGGCTATTTAATTTACTTATAAGTCCCTAGTAGAGTGCACTATACGTGCCTAGGGCCTGTAGATTAAATGCTACTAGTGGACCTGCAGCACTGGTTGTGCCACCCACTTCAGTAGCCCCTTAACCTTGTCTCAGGCCTGCCATTGCAAGGCCTGTGTGTGCAGTTTCACTGCCACTTCGACTTGGCATTTAAAAGTACTTGCCAAGCCTAAAACTCCCCTTTTTCTATATATAAGTCACCCCTAATGTGTGCCCTAGGTAACCCCTAGAGCAGGGTGCTGTGTGGGTAAAAGGCAGGACATGTACCTGTGTAGTTTATATGTCCTGGTAGTGTAAAACTCCTAAATTCGTTTTTACACTACTGTGAGGCCTGCTCCCTTCATAGGCTAACATTGGGGTTACCCTCATACATTGTTGAAGTGGCAGCTGCTGATCTGAAAGGAGCAGGAAGGTCATATTTAGTATGGGCAGAATGGTAATACAAAATCCTGCTGACTTGTAAAGTCGGATTTAATATTACTATTCTAGAAATGCCACTTTTAGAAAGTGAGCATTTCTTTGCACTTAAATCTTTCTGTGCCTTTCAATCCACGTCTGGCTAGGTTTAGTTGACAGCTCCTTGTGCATTCACTCAGACACACCCCAAACACAGGGTACTCATCCTCACTTGCATACATCTGCATTTTGAATGGGTCTTCCTGGGCTGGGAGGGTGGAGGGCCTGCCCTCACACAAAGGACTGCACACCCCCTACTGGGACTCTGGCAGACAGGATTGAACTGAAAGGGGACGTGGTGCATTTCTTAGCCACTCTTTGAAGTCACCCCCACTTCAAAGGCACAATTTAGTATAAAACAGGGCCTCTGCCCGACCTCATCAGAGACTTGCTGGAGAAGAAACCTGAACCAGAAACTACATCCTGCCAAGAAGAACTGCCTGGCTGCTCAAAGGACTCACCTGTCTGCTTTCTCCAAAGGACTGCTGCCTTGCTGTTGGCCTGCTGCCTTGCTGAACTCTTGTCTGGCTGTAAAAGTGCTCTCTAAGGGCCTGGATAGAGCTTGCCTCCTGTTCCCTGAAGTCTGAGGACCAAAAAGACTTCTCTTTTTCATTTGGACTCTTTGTGCGTCGAAAATTTCGACGCACAGCTTGTTCCGCGGCGAGAAAAACGCCGCACACCGACGCTGATCGATGCGACGCCTTCGGGGCGACCGGAACTTCGACGCACGGGCTCGCAAGTACAACGCCGCCCAACTTCCAGAGGGGAAATCGGCGGGACGCCTGCCGTGAGAGCGAAACTTCGACGCACAGCCCCGTGGAAGACACGCAGCCGGAAAACAAGCAGGAGAATCCACGCACAGACCCCAGGACATCTGGTAATTCCGCGACCCATAGAAAGAGACTGTCTGCGCGGCGGAAAACAACGCACGACTTTCCTGCGTGAAACATAACGACGCAAGTTCGTGTGTGCTGGGGAGAAATCGACGCACACACCATTTTTCCACGTATCTCTTCTTCTGTGGTCCTTTGCGGAGATTTTCCACCAGAAACCAGGTACTTTGTGCTTGAAAGAGACTTTGTTTGCTTTTTAAAGACTTAAGACACTTTGGGGGTTATTCTAACTTTGGAGGAGGTGTTAATCCGTCCCAAAAGTGACGGAAAAGTGACGGATTTACCACCAGCCGTATTACGAGTCCATTATATCCTATGGAACTCGTAATACGGCTGGTGGTATATCCGTCACTTTACCGTCACTTTTGGGACGGATTAACACTCCTCCAAAGTTAGAATAAACCCCTTTATATCACTTTTTAGTGATAACTTTACAAATTCATATTGCATCTTTGATCGTTTTGACCTGCAAATACCCAGATAAATATTATATATTTTTTCTAAACACTGTGTGGTGTATTTTTGTGGTGCTATACTATGGTATTGTATGATTTATTGCACAAATGCTTTACACATTGCCTTCTAAATTAAGCCTGACTGCTCGTGCCAAGCTACCAGAGGGTGGGCACAGGCTAATTTTGGATTGTGTGTGACTTACCCTGACTAGAGTGAGGGTTCTTGCTTGGACAGAGGGTAACCTGACTGCCAACAAAAAAAAACATTTCTAAAGGTGCCTACGACATAAACAACAGGAAGACACTTGTTAAGTTTCGGGCAAGAGGGCAAGTGCTAGTGAACAAGATGAGCAAATGAATTGCATAAGAAACAGAAGCAAAACGTACAAAAAGCAAGTGGAACAAGAGATTTGTGTCTTAAAAGGATGCATCCTCCAAGCACACTATCATTATCTCTTGGTCCCCATTCTTATTTTATTCAATACACGATTTGTGTCCACCTCCTTCACCTAGGCATCTTCAACACAAATAACTCCAAGGTAAAGAAAATAGTCTGCCCTAGTCACATGAGCTGTACTGCAGAACGAACTTCCTGCAGCACGTCTTGTCTTGTGTCTGTTTCTCAGTCAGCATATCCTGAAATAAAGCTTATCCTTATAAAGCCAGGTCAGGGCTCTGACTGCAAACGCATACCTGTCTTTGTCTTCCTTAAAAATCTGTGGGGCTTAGTTGAAGGGTGAAGTAAACAACCATATCTGATTTTTGTGGCATTCTTCACTGGTGGCTTTTGGGAAGTGTGGTCCTACTTGGCAGCATCAGCTCACCTTCTCTCTGAGGCATCATAGAGTTTTACTTCTGATTTTCATTACAAAAAGCAGTTGGAGCATGGTAGGGTATCCATGTTTCCAGGAAAGCAGCAGATTGGGAACGGCCGAGTACAGCACTGTGCTAACAGATGAAAGAACTCAGAACAGACTTTTATCAGCACAATGAGTGCACTAAGGGGGACAGAAGGAGGCCTGTATGCTCGACCCTGTAAAAGTGGTTTGCAATGAGTAAAAAAAAAAAATCACTGGTTTGAAATTTTGTGCTTTCTTTCTTTTTACTTTTTACTTGACAACCGGAGCAAATAGAAAAAATAAAGAAAAATAGTATGTGGAAATGTACATTCTGCTTTGAAAGATTAGCCATTCTATTCTTACTCATGATTGGTGCATTGGTAGACTGGTGGATGCTATTTTTTTTCTAACATGGGACAATGCATATTATTTTTGCTTCCCCATGGAAGAGAGGAAAACTTTAAAAAGCATAAAGCTCCAGTGGGTTTGGAAGATGAAAAAAATAGAGGAACAAAAAGTGTTTCTACATATTTTCTGTTCCTTCCTCCGATCAGCAGGGGAATATGACTGCTGCTTAAACTCATAATATGACTGAAGTGAAGGTAGCTAAGACTTTGGCTCAGGAAATCATAGAAAAAAGGGAGGCATGCTAAGAGCCATGGCACTCTGTGCATAAGTTATCCACTTGTTTTCAGCTTCTATTCAAGAAGACCCAATTGTCTCTCCTTCAGGTATACATATATCATAACAGAAGAGGTGGGCCAAGTTTTGGATCACCTAAGAAAGAATTTGGGATTTCCAGTTTTACCACTTTGGATGGCCATCAGGATTTGTTTTGTCAATGTGACAGATCCTCCACTATGGAATGGCCTTTGCATGATAAGATTAAAATTAAATTCTTATCCCTAGGGAAAGGAAGTACTTGGATCACCTTAATACACATGCTTCTTTCAAAGTATTTGTATGTTTGATGATGTAGAGAAAAAATAACCTAATTAAATAACAAAATGATTCAGATCTTGCAACCCTGATAGATGGAACCTCTTAGGACTGCGCACCTTCTGACCCTGTGGATAAGAAGGTTGTAGGTACATTAAAAACATTTTTATGCAGAGGAAAGCCTTTCTCACTTAGAGCCGAGACCTACCTGGCTTTTACTGTCCGATCCTTGATCAAGGATTTTGAATGTTTGGCAGTCGCCATAATGGAAGAGAAGGATTGCTCTGATCTGTTAATTTTCACGGAACAGCAAGCCTGGTTCATGTCCAATGTATCTTGTGATGCCATCAGAGCTTCGGCCTCAGTTTCACACGCCTCAGAAAAATGTGGCTGAGGGACTGGAAGGCTGATACATTGAAGATGTCTTCATTGTTGAGGATCCGTTTTCTCAGTTGGCCATCTTCAGAAAGAAAGAATTTTATAGCATTTTTATCTTGATAACTTGTTATTCATTCCATGTCCACAGAGACTTGGAATGGACTGTTCTGAGACATGAAAAGGGTACATGAGATTATTGAAAGTCACGGTTTCCTAATAAATCAAAAAAGTCTCAGCTGAAACCATCACAAGAATAGAAGCCAGATTCCGATCAGATCTGGAGATAGTGACTCTACTAGCGAAAATGATTCAGAAAATACAGAGTACTTCCTGGTTATAAACTCAAAGGCTCAATTCCTTTGTGCATATTAATGGCATCCATGTATCACTTAAACTATATAGCAATTAAAACATAATTCTAGAAACATTAATACTGAAAATTGAGATCCTTAATTCTCAAAATATTACAAAGAAGGACCACCCTTATGTTAACGTAGATGCCAAAACAAAATAGAATATTTGTAATAGTCTTCAAAGTTCTCATTTATAAACCAATTCATTAAAACAATATTTTTTTAAAACATGCCCTTAATAACTGATATGCAGAATTGACACTCTTCTGTCAGGTAGAAAGGCTTTGATGTCATTACCCAAACTTTTGGTTCGCATCTGAGGAGAATACCAACTGGAATAAATCATACCCTCACAATCTTGTTATATGCATTCCATATTTCTTTAGCATATGTCAAATAAATTAATCAGCTTGTCCCACAGTTCCTCTAGATGTGGTATTGTCAACATATGAGGACTTTCAGAGCTTTAAAGTTATGCTAGTTATGCTAAGTCTCCTTCATTAGGATAGATGCTTAGGAAACCTCATATGTATTTTATACATTCACTACTTATAGAATCTCCTTATTTACAGAAGTTAATTACAGCAGCATGAAATCTCAACTAATTCAAGGAATATATCTTTTCAATTTTGCTGCAGCTGTCTCAAGGTGCATCTCTACCAAATGCCGATTCAATTTTCTGTTACTTTAATCAGATCAACTTGCTGTAGTGCTTATTAACAAAATACAACTGATACTTCTCCATGTTTGCAAATTTCCATCCATACAAAAATGCTAATTCAAGTGGCCTGGGCTGACATCCTTATTAGAAACTGGCCCTCAGTTTTCCATCTGAAGCTGCCACAAATTCACCCTTAAGGCTTTTTTCTCAGTGGCTATCTCTTCTGCTAAACATTTGGGAAGATTGGTCTCTATTTTGTAGATATGGTTTTATTCCAGAGTTCTTCCAGATGGAGAAACCTGTAGGTTGGCAGCCTTCTTTTCTTTGTAAAATGTCTTCCACTTTTCATGTGGAACAGTGCATGATTTTCCCTGAGTTTTACCATCTGCCTTATCTTCTTAATAGGTCGACCTCTAAATATTAGAGGCTAAAAGAACTCTGATGATTTATTTGGAGAGGGTGTCAGATTCTGTCATTTTTAATATTGGCCCAGTAAACAAAAGCCTATTAGCCTCCTATTCAAACCTCATGTCACTGGATCATGTCATTGACATATTTGGCATATCATGATTCTCAGGTGCTTTGTGCTTTAGGGATCCAAGAGAAATCAACTAGGGGTAATTCCGCCTTCTGGATGGAAAACAAGGGTGATTATGCAGCATTCAGTGGCTACTTGGGCTACTCCCTCAACTGTCTTAAAACATTACAAAATTGTGCGTGATGTTCATCTATATAATTTTCTTGGTCCCAAGGTTTTTTTCTAGTATGGTATACCAATGTAGAGTTTTCTTGGTATAATTTACACTATTTAGCCTTATTTGGATTTAATTTATTTCTTTAAGTTGTCCTGTTGTTAGCTTTGGTATTTCTAACGTGTAATGAAAGAAACAAGGGAAGAGACAAAAGGTTAATTTCCAATAATTCTGTTACTTTGAGTGCAGACTTCTTTTTTGTGTTTCCGAACTCCCTCAGTCCCGTCTCTGGTTTGGTGTCAGGCTGATTTATGGGATGGAGGGAAGGGGAGTATTTGAGTTTAAGGCTTTGGTAAGTACAGGATGTGTGTGGGTGAGCAGATCCAGATACATAGTGTCAGGGGATGGAATTCCTATATTCTGACGCCCAAAACATATTGTTTGGGATCAAGGACAACACATTTTCATGTTTATTTTGTCCTTTGGACAAGTAGGCCCAACCCTCTGCAGCACTGCCAGTTTAGAGTACCACATTATGGATCAAGGAAGGGGACTGTCTGCAGTTAAGGTAAATATTTGCATTCATATGTTAATGCTGTTAGAACTTCTATTTATGTTTCATTAATGCATAGCCTTTATTATTAGGTTGAGAACTCTAAAAAAATGTAAGCTAAGTCTGTACTGCTGCCAGTGGTTCCAGTATAAAAATGTGTACACATGTTTGCAAAGTTTAACAATATGAGGCTACATATAATGCAACCAGAATGCTCTCTGATTAGATGCAAATATTTGCACAAGCTTGAAAGGCAGCTTAATGATACTTAGCTTTCAAAATGAAATATTAAAAAATGCAACAAGGAAAACAAGGTTTGCTAAACTGTTGTGAAATTTTAGGTTACCGTTTCTCTAAAGAATGCTAGTGTTTCTAAAAAAATATTCATAATAGAAAATCAGTGCAACCAGTTTCTACAAGATTATGGGAAACATGAAAATAAACAAGCATTGGCAAAGCCATAGGTCTCAGGTTGGTGTTCAGCCTTTTGGTTTTGTCAATCCATGCAGTTTTAACATTGTTTTTGTATAGGTTTATTGTTGTGAGAGCTAATGGGCCCTCACCATTATAACAAGGATTGGCAAAAAAAGTTTCAAAAACTACTTTGTGCTGATATGCTCATTGTGAAACAGCAGAGTACCATCACTTACAGTGAAGCCAGCCGATAGAGAGATAGAATTTTAATACAACAAAAGCTCTTGGTTAATGCCAGATCTCATTAGGAAGCCAGTTCATTATAACAAAAACACAAGAGTGCACCCATGGTGTATGCTTTTGCATTGGAGAAGATGTAGGGCTTTCATGAATTCTCAATAATTTACAGAAGTAGGCCAGGAAATAGTACTCCTAGAAAATATTTGTTAATGCATTTTGGCATGAGTAAATATGCATGTGTAGATTTGCTGATGTGAAAATCTGTTCTGTGTTTACAAGTTCACTTTTACTTCAACCACTTGTTTCCCAATTCTGGAAGAATTTTTATGTCTGTCCTTGTCAGGAGTAAATGTCCCACATCTGCTCAGTAAGAGAACAGATAGAGAAGAGCTGGCGAAAATCCCTAACACATGCAAGCTAAAGGTTTGCACAGACTCAGACTAGCATTTCAACCCTGAATTCATTGCTTACTGCTACCTCCAGCCCCAATATGTGCATGTGTGAAAAGGTGGCAAAATAAGAGCATTGCTTATATTGATAATAAAATATAATATAGTATCAGCCCTGGCATAATCCGACAGGCTATTATCAAAGCACTTATATAATAAGATTGCTGTCATTTGTTGCCGCACTATATGGCATCAAAGGGACAAGTGGAGTTTTTTTCACAGCCCGAAATTTATGAAGCAACTTGTCCCATGGAAAAGTTGATATTTTATTAAATTCCACATTGCTGATATACGTTATGTGACTTGAGGGGAGGGGGAGGGCTTTTTTTTTTGTCTTTTGTATTGGATAGGCCTATCTGAAGGCAGGGGACACACTTCATGTATAATGAAGGAAAGGAACAAGTTTGAAATCAGCCTAATGGGATTACTAGTAAGTAGTGTATTGATGTATTCAGTACTACATTGTGGCACACTTTTTTAAGCAACACCACAGTCAATATTATAGTAGTTACAAAAGCTTGTATGTAATGACTTGGACATTGGGCAAACAGGTAAACGTGTAAGACATGCATTGCTGACATAGGTTAATACTGTGGCCAATTGGTGTTTGTGCCATCTAACCAATTTGCATTTCTGTGCTTTGCCCATCACTCATTAGCAGATCCAAGTTGACTTCTTCATGATTCTCCCACAGAAATAGCCCCTGCCTCTGACCCAATGTGCCTGTCTGCTTTTTTCCCCAGACTCCAATTATACATGTAGATTTAACTTAAATAGTGTTTGGAATGTGTGTGCAGTGGACTGGAATTTTGTAAATTTCCAAATAATTAGAAAGCTACTCAAATACGATTTGTGAGGAAATGTTTAATAGATGATCAACCTTCTTAAAAAATGTGAAGTACCCAAATATTGTAATTGTAGTCATTGTGCTATATGAAAGATTTGTGATCCAAGGCTTCCATTGTGTGAATAAGAAAGCATGTGACTGTTGCACACATTAAGGTGATTTACTGGCAAGGATGTCACATGTGATATGTATTTTGTTTTGATAATATCTTTTGAAGGCAAGCCGTGTTTGGAAAAAAAATTGCAGTCAACACAAATATTCCACCACAGATGATGTTCACTTATCATAGTCACGTGGAAGTGAAAAACAGACAAATTATTTAAAACCAACTCTAATAATGAATGTCGGTGGGCATATCACATAGAGCGAACAATAGGAGCACTAAGTTAATACTTAAGGCCTGATTTGGATCTCGGCGGATGGAATGCTCCATCACAAATGTGACGGATGCCCCGTCCCCCGTATTACAATCTCCATTGGATATAATGGGATTGTAATACGTTGGACGGGATATCCGTCACGTTTGTGACGGAGTATTTCCCTCTGCGAAGATCTAAATCAGGCTCTTACTTCCTGCCACAGGATCGGGCTGGGTGGTCCCTGAAGCCTTGATAAGCAGAAGCGGTGTTACTTTACCACCTTACCCAGTGGTAAATTGTTGCTTGCCATGGGAATTAGCGAGGCATGTGCTTGTTTTGGCTCGAAATGTAGCAGTATTTGTTGACACAGGTAAAGTAAGCAACATAACATTGCAAAACAAAACATAGCAAAAGTTCAGTACAATACAATACAATCACAATACAGTGATGCAACACAAACACACGCCAGCCCCAAAAAATCAATAGAACACATAATCAGAACTACAAAATACCTCACAAAGGGCCTCATTCTGAGGCTGGCGGGCGGCGGTAGCCGCCCGCCTGGCTGGAACTGCCAAATGGCCGCTCCGCGGTCGAAAGACCGCAGAGGCCATTCTGGTTTTCCCGCTGGGATGGCGGGCCACCGCCAGAAGGCCGCCCGCCAGCCCAGCGGGAAACCCCTTCCCACGAGGAAGCCGGCTCCGAATGGAGCCGGCGGAGTGGGAAGGTGCGACGGGTGCAGTTGCACCCATCGCGAATTTCAGTGTCTGCACAGCAGACACTGAAATTCTTTGTGGGGCCCTCTTACGGGGGCCCCTGCAGTGCCCATGCCATCGGCATGGGCACTGCAGGGGCCCCCAGGGGCCCCACGACACCCCATACCGCCATCCTGTTCCTGGCGGGCGATATGGGGTGTCGGAATCCCCATTCCGTCGGGCAGCGGAAAACCACTTGGATCAACCACACAGGACTGCTTGCGGTGTGTCCTGGCATTCTGCATATATTCTTCATAACTACTGACTGTTCCCCAGTCAGTGGTTTTTTGGACACCTCGGGTGGTAAGGTGCCCTGCCGGGTTGGCACCCATCATATTTCCTTCACTTGATGTGACAAAGGACTTCTTTGTATTGACATTGTACTAACATTTATATGGATGTGCGAGCATTGTGGCATTTACCACCTGTTCTTTCTTGTGTCGTACTCTATATGAATATACATTCTCCATAATATAACATCAGAATGTTAACCTACATTTGTAATGGAGCATGCCTGCTTTTCTCTTTTGTGTTGCACTCCTCTGCATTTTCTCCTTCCTGTAGTTATTTTACCCATCTCTTTCTTCTACTATCGTTCTACCTCATGTGGCCCTCTCTTATTACTCTGTCCTTCAAATCTTCCCTGTCCTGTGGTTCTTCTCTCCCTTCCACTATTATCTCACCCTTCTCCTCTGCCCTTGCTCCCATGCTGTTTTTTTCTCACCTCTCCTCACTGGGTTGATTGTCTTTAGCCATTTCAATATTACTCATCTCCGTGTCACCTGTTTTCCTCTCTCGCCTCTCTCTTTCTCATCTGTCTCTTTATAATCACTGTTGCATTCCTCTATCAGTTGTTTCTTTATTACATATCTGTCTCTTTATTACCTCTTTCACCCTTCTTCTCAGTCTTGCTCAGCTATCTCACTCACATAATTATCTCTTTATTACCTCTTCCCCTTACTTGTCTCTTTATATCATGTCTGTCTCTTTATCAAATTGCTACCACCCTCTGCTCTCTTTCTAACCTGTCTCTGTATCCCCATGCTGTCTCCTATCTCCCCGCTCTCTGCCTCTCTCTCAGCTCTTTTTCATCTGTATCTGTCTCTTGATTTACCTCATTCTCTTACCCCCACTGTATCTTTGTCACCAGTTTATTTATCATGCCCATCACTTTCTCCTCTTTCTCTGTTGCCTCATTCTCACCTGTCTGCTGCTTAATCTTTTCTTTTAGCTTGTCCCTTTCTCACCTCTTCCTCTAACCTCTGTGTCTCTTTCTCATCCCTATCATTTAAAATGCTTATGCTCTCTCAAGGCTAGTGCTTTCTTGGCTGTCTCTTCATCACCATTCTCATATGCCATCCTTTTTACCTCTCTCAGTTGCCTTTCATCTCTTTTCATGTCTCTCAAACTTCAGTCTCCTTCCTATCTCCCTCTGCCTATCTCTTCATCACCCACTCTATCATGCTTTCATATCTTGCTCTTCTCCTTCTTCCATGCCCCCTCTTTGTGCCCTTCTATTAGCTGTCCTGTTATCCACCAGCTCTCTCAGCTGTGTTTAACCTATCTCCTTCTAAACAACTAACTTTCTATTCAACTGTCTCTTTCTTACTGTTCTAGCTCTATCACTTCTCCTTCCTTCCATCTATAGCTGTCCCTCACATGCCTGCCTATCTCTCTCACATCTGTCTCCTCCATACTATCATTCTCAGTTGTTCTTTATATTATGACTGTTTCTTTACCAACCCCATCTCACTCACACATTTTCTCTCACACTCAGCTAATTCTTTTTCTCCTCTAAGTCTCTTTTTTACCTCTTTCACTGGCTTACCCTTCTATCTCTCAGTGGTATTTCATCAGTTAATCACTCACAATCCTGTCTCTTCACTGTCTCTCTCTACCATGTTCCTTTCTCACCTGCCTGCTTCTTTATCATCTCTCTACTCTCAGCCTCAGGAAGCTATCTCTGGCCCTTTTCTGTTTTACACCTGTCTTCTCTCTCATCTGCCTTTTTCTCACCTCTTCCATGTCTCCACCTCTTCTGTAACCTGTTCTTTATCAAATCCATGGGCAATTCCTCCATGAGGGTGGAGGATCGTCGCCCCGCCAGCAGCGACTGCTGCAAACCTTTTACCAAACAAAGATAATAAACCATGTTTATTATCTTTGTTTGGTAAAAGGATGGGGCCACTGGAGTGACAAGCAGTGAGGGGGAGTGCTCAGTACTCCCCCTCAAAGCGCATGTGTGTTTGGACGGCTGTCTAGGGCTGGCAAAACACACATGCGCTGTAGGCTCTCTCCAACGCAGTTGCTGGTCTGGAGAGAGACTGCACAGGCTCCCAGTCTGCCGGGGAGCGCCCCGGCTGGGTGCTCCCAGCCAAAGAAGCATCAGGATTGGCCGCAGAGCAGGCTGGGAGCCTGTGTCTGCAGTCGACAAGGGACAGAGGAGCGGCGCGAGGCGGACGAGGTAAGTGGTTTTTTTTTTTATTTCTAATTTTATTTTAATTCCCATGCACCGCCCTGCCCCTTTACCTTACTTCGAGCCGCCCCAATCAAATCGCATTAATTCTAGCACTTCTCTCTCTATCTCTTTCTCCCTCTCACCTAAGTGTCCACTTTCTCTTGTTTGTCTGTCTCCTTCCCTGTGTTGTCTTTCTTCTCTCTCACCATGGGCTCTGCTGTAGTTTCCTTCCTCACTGGTATCAAAAGATTTTGGAAGAGCCTTTCCGCTGGGCACTTCCAATGCCAGCAACAACAATGTAATTTACAAGTTTGTTATAAGTGTTTCACTGAGCTGGAATATCCCATCTCGTACAGCAGGCTTCAGTCAAGTAGCAGCTGCTGTGTTTTGTCCTGCAGGATTTGTGGGAAGGCTTTGGAAGTAGATACTCCCACCCCCTCCACAGTAAGGGTGCCTGACCCCCCCCCCCTCACCTCGGGGCTAAAGGGGCCAGGCCTGTAATCCGCCCTTGGTTTATTGATTTCCTGATTGAGTCAATCCACTGTGTTCCTAGTTTTCCTCATCCTCTTTTTCCTTCACCCTTTTTTCCCTTTACCCTTTTTCAAGCACTGCAGTTTTCCCTAATCAGCTGTACTTTGACTAAAGGTTCTGGCTTATTTTGATCAACGATACATCTGTTTTAGTGGCTGCCCATGATAATATTAAAGTTTCATTCACCACCACAATTCAAAGACATCTATGTTTTTCTTGTCTTGTTTCTTCACTGTCAAACATTCATAGCCATAAATTGTTAATGCCATCACTTGCAGAATCCTGATCCTTGTTCTTGTAGATGCATCAGTGCATTTGAAAATGGTATATAAATTGTTCATTGTAACTCTGCCCAGTGCTAATCTGTGACGTTTAACTTGTCAGCTGGAGCTTTTACTATTGATGTTTGATTCCAGACGACAGAGGCTGTCCAACACTTCTAAGTTTTTACCATCAACATTAAAGTTGGTTATTGCACTGGTTGTCATCAGCTTTTTGTTGTCTTTCAGTATGTTCTTTGACTTTATTATAAAAGTTCTTTGATCTTGACTTTCAGAGAGGAGTTGTGCCATCACCATGCTGAAGGCTTTTGGTATTTCTTATGCAAATTTTGAATCCACCATCGTAATTCAGACTGGCTTCCCTCATTTTGTAACCTGCATAGAAGGTGAAAAAGTAGGGTGAACGAAGTAGCCTGTCTAACTCTTGTCTTGACTATGGCTTTGTTGACCAGTGTATAGGTTATGCAAGAGACCTATAAATGGTGTGACATATCAGCTATGTCTTGTTATAACATTCCAGATCCTTGGAGCTTTTCCAGACTGTGATTGTTTCAAAATGGAAGAGTTTTTGAATCTGGGGCGTAGAGCTTGAGGCGAGCTTGACGACTCAAGTTCTGCATCTAGCAGAGATCTAAAGATTTTGAGAAATGTATTCAGGTTTGTTCATATCAGTCTTTGTGTATGTGATGATTTTAAGGCAGAGCAATGGTACAAAGAATGCTTTGGTTAGTGAGGAAAGGACTTATGTGATTCACTGAGATCTTTTTGTATTTGAGACCATATAGTTTGGCAAGTGCTATGTGTTTTGACAGGTACTAGAAAACATTTAGGTAGCATGGCCAACAGCACATTTCCATAGTCTATACACATGAAAAAAAGGGCTTGCATGGCCGGCTTAGTTTTGATTTGGGAGGATTGTAAATGCAGGACTTCATTGGTAAGGAGACAGAAGAACTATGGCCTAAATCATTTAAAATGATTAAGTGTGAATTTTAGAAAGGGCTACTTGAGACAAAAAAAGCAAAAGAATTTTAAGTGGATGACAGAACAAACAGTGGAAATTGTACGGAAAAGAAGAGAAGTTAAGATTAAAAAAAATAAGCTGCTTATAAAAGTATTATATTGTGAATTTCACTGGGCAAGGACATTGAAGATGTAAACGAAAATGGCATATTATAAAAGCTTACTAGGGGTATTCCTGGAAACATGCAACTGTTGCAGTTATGAAACCTTTGTAAATTCAGAAAACAAATCTGCACCCCTGCAAGCTCAAAACCTAAAAAATGCAGTTCTGACTCTTTTTTTCTAAATTTGCCTCAGTACTCAAAGGCACACACGAATTGATGAGCAGCTGCTCAAACATCACTTAATCAGGAACCACCTAATCAAGAGATGGTCACAAGCGAAAACAGTCCACATGTTACTCAGCAGCCACCAAGCAATGTTATGCCTGCACACCCACAACCTCACAAACAAAACACACACTCAGTTAAACACATCACATTGATCAGTCATTCTGCAGCTCATATTACCACATCAAGTGTTAGAAATTAAAATTACCAAGTGTGTACCTGTAAATCTGAAACAGCTCATCTCCAAATTGCAAACAGGCACCTTGCCCACTGGACATAAATTTAAATCACTTCATGTACCAATTGTTCAACTAATTCTAAACACTCTTTGCTGTGCTTGTGTTAGACCTGACAACCTTGGTATGGTTTCCCCTAACTTTTTTGCCTTCTGACCTCCTGTTTGGCTGACCTCTTTTTTACTGGCTTTAGGACTCTGGCCACTTGATCATTGCTAAGCAGTGCTCAAGTGCATGTGATTTCTGCTTAAAACATGGTAACATTCGCTTATCCACTATTGGCATATTTAATTTACGTATAAGTCCCTAGTAAAGTGCACTACGTTTGGCCAGGGCTTGTAAGTTAAAGGCTACTAGTAGGCCTGCAGCACTGATTGCGCCACCCACTTCAGTAGCCCTTTAAACCTGGCTCAGGCCTGCCATTGCAGAGCCTGTGTATGTAGTTTTAAACTGCAATGTCGACCTGGCAAGTTAACCCTCTCGGCAGGCCTACACCTTCCTTTTTAATATATATATCACCCCTAAGATAGGCCCTGGACAGCCCCAAGAGCAGGGCGCAGTGTATTTAAAAGGCTGGACATGTACTTTTAAGTTGTACATGTCCAGGTAATGAAAAACTCTTACATTCTTTTTCACTACTACAAGGCCTGTCTCCCCAACAGGTTAGCATTGGGATTGCCTTATTACATTTTATATATAATTTCCTATGGGGAGGAGATGGCACCCCCAAGTTTGGTGTCTCTGGAATCACAATAAAAAATCGCAACCAATGGTGAAGTTGGATTTTAAATTGTAATTCTGAAAATGGCACTTTTAAAAAGTTAGCATTTTCTTACCTTAAATCATCTAGTGCAGGGTTCTGCAAAGTCAGTCCTGGAGAGCTGGGTCCATGCCAGATTTTTAGCATATCCACATTTAGAAGAATGTAGATTTCTGAAACATCTTTTTTCTAAATGTGGATATGCTAAAAACCTGGCATGGACCCAGCTCTCCAGGACCAACTTTACAGAACCCTGATCTAGTGCCTTCTGCCTGTTTCTGAATGGATGTATGGGTGGGTGACAGCTGGGCTTTTGTGCACTCTCTCTAGACAGCCACACACATCATGACGGCGCATCCTGCACAGGATGGGATGGAGGAGCTGACACACTTGAATGGGATGTGTCCTGATCCCACAAAAAGGGCTGCATAATCCCCTTTAGTGAGTCTGGTCTGGTGCCAAGGTAGGAAGGGCAGGGACTCTGTGCCCTTCAAAGGCCTCTCTTTGAAGTATCCTGTACTTCAAAAGCACCACTGGGTATAAGAACTGGACTTTTGACCCCACCAGATCAGTACACTTCTGGACCTGAGGACACTGAGACTGGCAGAAGGACTACTGTGCTGCTGAAGGGGCTGTCACTCTGCTGTGCTCCTGCTCTGCTGTGTCTGCCCTGCTGCCCTCCTTGCCTGGGAGTGAGAAGGACTGGACCTACCTCTCTACATCCACAGAACCAGAATGACTTCAAGGTCTTCCTGGCTTGCCTCCTGTTCTAAAGTCTCATCCTGCAACAGCACCTAGATTTTGCTTGCTGCAAGTCTTGCCCTGCCAAGTGGTGCCAATCCAGTTCTGGGCCCTTGGAAGTGGGTATAAAGTGCTGCAACTGCAAGAATCTGCGCATCACCACCATTGCACCAATCGAGCTGACACATCTCTTTCGGCGCAGACACATCACTTGCTTCAAGGACATTGTGTCACCACTACTAGGCTTGACAATGACGCATCACCTTCATCGGAGAAAGCCATAGCATCTCAATTTGAACAGCTCGGAACTGATGCATCCCCTACATCCAGCAAGATGGACACAGACGCATCACTTTCTCTGCTTCATGCAACAGGGCCCGTCAATTGTGCAACAAGGTACTTTTTCAGTGGAACAAGGTTGGTCCTTGTATCTGACCCATGCTCCAATCAAGCTAGGCCTGATTTTTCACAGTTCACCTGGTCTGGCGCAAACAGATAGCCCCGGTTGGTGCTTTATGCTTTTACGCACTATATCGCATTTAAATCTTTAATCATTCATATCTTGACTTCTACTTATTGTTTTTTTGTTGCTTTGGCCTTGTTTAGTTCATAAACCAATTTCTAAGAGCAGGCATGAGAGAAGCGCACATAAATAGAATCACCAAGAGGTCAACAGCATGAGCAGCACAATCTCTTGGTAGTTTTAGCCCATTGAAGTCTACAACATCCCATCACTCAACCAATGGTAGACCTGCTACGGGAGCATAACAAACAAAAGTACCAAAGAGAAGCCACATAACAGCAGATAAAGAAAGCAGAAGCTTATGAAACTGAAACACATTAATGGATGTGGAGGTTCACACCAGTTCCAGTACCATTGACCAACTACCCACTGTCTGGTAGTAAGGCAGCAGAGCTCTGTGTGAGAGTTGACAAGATGTCTGATTTCACCAACTCTGAAATAGCCATGCTTGCTAATGAGATATGGTTGCCAAAATATCAGCCCAGCAAACTCTGTAGATTTCACAAGGAAAGCTCATACTGGTGTTTCTGTGCCCAAGCCCAAGACTGTTGAATGTTGCCAAGGCTCAATATCAAATAGTGTCATGTTGGAGTACTGGAAAAAACATCATTGAATACATAGACCAGCTTGGATGTTGTTGACTGGAACTGCACCACAAACTTTCAGAAACATCATATGATATGAAGAAGTGGTGGTGTCAAAGGTGGCGCTGGTGTTCCCCTTCACCCACTCCTAATTACTTGGTCTGCCAGAGAATGCTGGCCTCCTTGACTTTCTGGTGGGTGTGGACCTCAGGGGCTACCTCGCACAATATAGGGTATGCACAGTTAAATAAACATCTGAATGTTCTGACAGAGTTGTTAGGACACATGGCTTCAATAATATATCTGCTATGTAATTACAGTACAAAAGTGATTAAACCAGGCCTTGTAGTTATAAACATTATGCTTCATATGCAATCTCTAATAATCATGAAAACTGGAATATTCTAGAAAATTAAATACAACTTGATAGCAACGCCATTACAAAAGTACTGGAATGCTTCAAACAGTGTTGAAAACATGTTCTTTTTGCAGTGGCTATCCAATCGAGACATCAATACTGTGAAATTGAAGATCGAAATCCTCTCGCCACAACTGAGATACTTTGTATTGGGTCAGTAAACCTGACCTATTTGCAGCTCTGTTGATTGCAAATGATGAGAACAAGCCAAAAGAATGAAACCTTAATGACAACTGACAATGGCGTGTATCAGTTACTAGCAAAGCAAAAGTACATTGTATTTAGGTTGGCAAAAGTGACTTACTGTTGGTAGAAAGATCAGGCTATCTCCCCATAGGGGATTGGTGGTTCTGGTACCTAAAAATGGGATGTCTTGTGACCTGGGGCCCTAGAGGTTCTGGGCCAATAGCTTTCCAATTAGGAAGGACCAACCTTAATGATGAAAGTACAACAAGGAATGCAAGCTGGAAGACACTAAAGTCATTCTCTGAACAATGAAAGTCTGCTACCTTGCATGCCAACCAACTACTGGACTATGGCCAAAGCAGCAGCATTAATGAAGTACAAAATAATGAATACTTGGTGCAAGAGGAAGTGGGCTCATCACTGTCCCGCTCATTTTATCCATAAATGATAGCTCTAGTTTCTCTGTGTCTGCATACTGGACTCCTTCAGCTGTCTGGGGACTTCTGTGCAGACAAGATCAGATGCAGGGTTTCAGTAGAGCTTCGGCAAGGCCTCAGGCTAGACTAGGTATGAAAACGAGGTACTAAGACAACTCAGTAATCAGGATCATTATCGCTCTATTTCAGAAGAACCTATAATACATCTACAAGGTATCATTAGCGAGGCCACAAATGAGGCATTAGTAAACGGCTGGATATGTAAAAAGGAGTTTGACTTTCTTAATCAGAGTGATAAACACACACCCAGGTTATACATTCTACCCAAGATCCATAAAGACCTTAACAACCCACCAGGTAGACATATAATCTCGGCATGTGGATCAATACTTGAACCACTCGCCCAATATGTGGATACTTTTTTTAAACCATTTGTGTGAGCGACTCAGGCTTCTATATGTGACTCCATGGATATGATAAATAAATTCAAAGGAACCAATTTTAATGAGCAAATACAAATACTAGTAACACTAGATATTGAAGCTCTCTACACTAACATCCCACAAGATGAGGCCCTGGAAGTAATGAGGACTTTCTTAGAGTCCAGGGCCCCACCACCCAAGGTTCCCACGGCATTCATCATGACCCTTGCTTTGCTTTGCCTCAAAAGTAATTTCTTCACCTTTTGGGAATGATCTATATCTACAAATAAAAGGTGTAGCGATGGGTTGTAGTTTGCCCCAGAGATTGCGAACCTGGTTATGGACTGCTTTGAGAGGCGGTGGATTTACAATATCAACAACCCTTTCCAAAAGTCTGTCATACAATGGCTCAAATATGGCTGCCGCTATGTAAGCGTCTTTGAGACCCGTTGCTTATTCAAATATAGCTGTTGAGGACACACGAGTGTCGCATTGCAGTCTCCCATGAGTGGTTGCAGTCTGGAACTACAGGAACTTATGCACGCCGGTGGTTCCTCATAGCAGGCTACAGGTGCCGCGAGTTGTGGACCAAGACAAGCACGGATTCGAAGTAAGAAATCTCTTTTATTGATATACTTATGATTTGATGACAGCTAGAGGCATAATCATAAAAAAACTACATATATAATAACTTTTTTCATTCCAATGTGTATAATTAGGTTCCGAAAAAATTCTTTTGGAGCTTGCGCTGGGATATGAGTCATAACGACACCTTCCTGCGCCTAGAAACATAGATGCTTTTGAAGAATTTTGGCGGGTCTCACTCACACATATATATATGGTCAGGCTAATACCTGTGACCGCTATAAAGGTTAGTGTGTCTGTGCACATATCACACCAAACGAATCAGGTCAGCACTTGTCAATACAAAGGATTAAGGTTCCCTTTCAGGATCGTGCCTTACCCTGGCTCTTGATCCATTTGAAAAATGTTTCACTGGTTTAGTACCTCTGGGTACGCAGTGTCTACCCCACCATACCTTTTAGCGTGCATGCATAAGAGTGTTCACCTCACCGCAACAGTTTCTGGGGGTCATTCCAACTTCGGCGGGCGGCAGAGGCCGCCCGCCAAAGTTCCCCCGCCAGAAGACCGCACCGCGGTCAAAAGACCGCGGCGGTCATTCTGGCTTTCCCGCTGGGCCGGCTGGCGACCGCCAAAAGGCCGCCCGCCGGCCCAGCGAGAAAGCACCAGCAACGAGGATGCCGGCTCCGAATGGAGCCGGCGGAGTTGCTGGGGTGCGACGGGTGCAATTGCACCCGTCGCGATTTTCAGTGTCTGCCAAGCAGACACTGAAAATCAATGTGGGGCCCTCTTAGGGGCCCCTGCAGTGCCCATGCCAGTGGCAGGAGCGCTGCAAGGGCCCCCAGGGGCCCCACGACACCCGTTCCCGCCAGCCTGGTGAAAACCGCCAGAACCAGGCTGGCGGGAAGGGGGTCAGAATCCCCATGGCGGCGCTGCTTGCAGCGCCGCCGTGGAGGATTCACAGGGGCAGCGGGAAACCGGCGGGAAACCGCCGGCTTCCCTTTTCTGACCGCGGCTTTACCGCCGCGGTCAGAATAGCCCCAGAAGCACCGCCAGCCTGTTGGCGGTGCTTCCTCCATCCCCTACCCTGGCGGTCTCGGACCGCCAGGTAGGAATGACCCCCTTAGTCTTTTATTGTGTAATATATATGTTTGTATGCGACTTTCTCAATAAGCATCACAGGAGCTTTCGCTTTAAGAACATAGTGGAATTGCCCACAAGGTGAAGAATATACTTTCTGGTGAACAGGTTGCAATATGACCCTGATGATATTGCTGATAACATAGTTACAGCTTGCAAATCTATATATAGGTAACGCTTCCTAGGTCCTGATGAGGCCCATAGATGGAGGGCCGAAACACATCAACCAACAACCCGAGGAGTGGTATGAATTTATGAACTGAAAGACTATGATATAGGATTATACTGCACTTAACGAGCATGAACAATTATCTACTAGTGACTGTATAGATAATGACTACCTCGTATAGAGAACTGTCCTTGGAAAAAGTGTTTGGCAGCCCATTCTTCTGAATAGCGTTGGAAGTTTTGAGTGCAACGCTTATGTACTCAGCACCTGCTTTCTGAAAATTGTGATGTATATATTTTTGTGATGCGTCATGCATTGTGTTAACACTAAATATAATATGTGTTTTCTTAGGAGGAGGAGTGAGACAAAGTGAGACAAGTATAAATGTATTTATACAAAGTGTGAGTGCCAGAATTAAAAAAAAATTCCAGTCATCAATTAACGTCTTCACTGTGATGTATGATATATGTGTATCTGTCCCTACTTTTATACCACCTTTGTGTCAGTATTGTTAGGTAGCCCAGGTATAGTGGACTTACAAGGACCTTCCCCCTTTGTTTTGGATATTCAGACTTGTTCCTAAGCAGAAGTAAAGGGGAACCACTCACCTTCTTGTTCTGAAAGTACCCACAGCAACAGGGCTCATGTAGGTCCAGCTCTAAGATGATGTTTTAGTACCTGGAGGGGTGCTCTGGCTTGTATGTCTAAGTCTCAGGTATTAGGTAGCTGCATACTGCCAATTAGTGTTTGTGTATCCTTAAAGTTTGAATATCCAAGTAACGGTGTTTTAGACTTGTATGACTGCCCTCTTCCCAGATTCAATCCTGGTTCTCAACCTTAAACCTCACTGGTTTCATTCTCAGCTATCAGACCACACAAAATCTCCGGGGTTCACCCTCAACATAAACCTCTCATTTAAGCAACAAATTGCAAGGAAGTACAGGCCATCTTGGTTCCAGTTCTCCCTCTCGAAAAAGTTAAGCTGTTTCTCCCAGAAGAAGACTTCAGATAAGCAGTACAAGCCTTAGTTCTCTCCCACCTGGACGAGTGCAACACACTCCGCTGCTCTCGAACAAAGTTCGCACTCTACTCATACCAACACTTACATGCATACGTGTTTTTAACGTATTCACTTGTTATTTACGTGGTTATGAAATGTGTAGATCTTGTATGTGTCATTAAAAACAGGGCCACATTACCTGCATAGCACTGAGTGGCGGACGTGTTTTTTACTGCACAAAATATTCCGGGTGGCGGGTCGTGGAAGTGTTTTCTCCTTTGTTCCAAGTCTAGAAAGTATGTCATATAATTTGCTCTTTTTATTAATGGTGTAGTATGTTTTTTAAAGTGTATATGTTTAGCATGAGTATAATTCTTTATTGTAACGACCCACTGCACTACTGTCATTTAGCATCGAAAACTTTATCAGAGTGCTCTGTACTTTTCAAAGAGTTTGTTCATGAGTCTGGGCAAAGTTTCTCATACAAATTCCGAACTGTATGTCGGATTACGACTCATTTATTGAAATATTAAGGGGCATAACTTTGTTAAAAACAGGCACTTATACAGTACATTGCCCCTGCAGTGTTATTTATCAACACAAATAATGTGGTGTGGGTAACAAAAGAGGCTGGGGCCAGAATTGGTGCCTCCCTGAGCCAAACTGATTTGTGAGCAAGTTTTGTGCATACTTGAGGGTTACATATTCATGTTTGCTTTTTTGTAGCCCACTGTCATCACCCGCAAAAAAGAGGAAGCGTTCCGAGTTGGAAGACCCACCCGATTGGCAACTGTGGGCCAACGGCAACAGAGGAGGTAAGTAAGCTGGGATGCAACATTTATCGACTATTGTGCACATTTGTTTAAAACGTGATCACCTTATACGGTAAAAATTCACTTTTCTGTCATTTCCTCCTCTGATATGGGCTGGTTTAATCAGTGCTCTGAAATGGCTTAAGTGACACATATTTTAAACCTCGAATGCCGCCAACCCTCAATCGGCCACGAGCAGACCACTCAGTTGTAGTAAACATCAGTCTTTTCCCCCTCAATTCTTTCAGAATTTGTCCATGGGACTCACTTAACATTCCTAAATCATCTCCTGCTTTTTAACTGCCTCTGGACGCAAGATTAACTGGTAGAGTTGAGGTCACTTTCTCCTTGCCCTGCCCTCACAAATTCACACATTCCTAGGTCAGTCCTCGTGATGCTTTCTGTGTGCCACACTTTCTCCTTCACCAGGTTTCCTTTATCTTCCCTAACTCAATTTATATGGGACAGTTTTACTCTATGCATATGATCATCTTTTAAAAAACCTCAAAAAGTGCATTTATCGAATTTTAAAATTTCAAAGTATTTCAACTAATTACAATGCAAGAGTTTTGCAAAGATAGTGCAGGAATGTTCTGGTGACCGTTTTTGCATTCACATTTCACGGACTAATTGTTGCCTGTTGAGAGCAGGTGGTAACTGCTCACAAAATGTAATTCAGACAGTTCGGACCTCAAACGACCACCTGCAAAAACCTTCTAAGAAATACAGACAGACAGTCTGAAGTCCCGGGTTCAGGTACATATCACGCTGAAGACTTTTCCAAATCTTCAATTAATTTAACTCTTTTATTGAAAATGATTCCGGCACACATTCAATTCTTTTATCACAAAGAGCCAAAGGCCAAATATGTGTTTCACAGCTGCTAATGTCACCTCATCAGGGCCAGAGAGTAATGAAATGACGCTTTTCAGACCACAAATACCTTTTCCACAATCAATTATTAGAAAAAAATGTCACTCTTCAATATGAAATGAATTATTCAGTCTCCTGAAAAGTCACTTGCAAGGAAACTTTAGTTGTAAAATACAGCATATTTTTCGTGTACATTCAAGGTCATTTCCAGCATGCTAACGGGGTTCTCTGTTCTTGTTAGTTGCCCGTGTCCTGCCTCCTATGTTTATGAGCTAGGACGTATTGTAACTTTTTCAAAAGAAGACTTTTGCGTTATGACGTCTTTGATCAATGCAAGTGTGGCACACTGGGATGATGGTTACAGCGCAATGCAAAAACTGACCTTCATCCAGCCTTTTCTGCGGGACCATAACATAACAAGCACTGGCCAATCCAGCAGGTCTGCTATTGGTTGCTGGCCTTTTGGTTTGCCAATACATGTTTTGTTTTGTTATGTTTTTTTCCAAATTGTATTGTTGGATGAGCTGCCAGGCCATTGTCAATCAATTTTTTTTTCTAGAAGAGCAAATAATTGATTTTGGAATTTAAAGGCCAAAAAACACGTGTGCCCCTCCCCCCTTCTGTAAAAAGTTAAAAGGACTTGGGGAGGTGGTGGTCCCTGGGGTGAGGGGAGTCTGTGCTTCTTACATCCCCAGTAGACAGGTCTGTCCCAGTAGGCAGCCCCCCCTCCTTTGCATAAAAAGCTCAGGGGAGGTGGTGGTCCCTGGGGCCCAGTGGGGGGAAGGTCCGCGCAGCCCCCTATATGTGTTTTTCTTAACTACTCCCTGGGAGGTTGTGGTCTCTGAGGCTTAAGAGAGCCCTCAGAGGGGGGCCCTGTGCGCCCCCCTCCATTTTTAATTAAATATGCATTGCCCCCGAACCTGGTTAACCAAGGGGCTACATTAAAAACAAGAGCGGGAGACCGCACTTGTTTTTTTTTTTTTTTCAAATTCACAGCGAAATTCACAAATTTCGCTGTACATTTAAAAAAAAAAATGTTTTTGCCCTGGCAGGGTCTGGTGTAAGCCCAGGACCATAGCTAGGGAGTTCGATTATTCATACCCTGTCCCCATTTCTTATTTTTGTGGGTATTTTTGGGACTCTGCTGAAGCTGAGTCCCATAATGGCTGCCAACACTTCCTGGTTGAAGCGTTTGCAACTAATCAGATCTCTGATGAGGCCGAGAGTATTTGTGAAGTCGTCATGAGCCTAGATATGCAAATTTAGATTTTCTTTAACATTAAAAAAATTACTGAATGGATTTACACCGAATACCAAAAAACATGCTTTCTGGACCAAAAGCTACCTTTCTGCTGAATGTGGTGTAATTCCGTCCTACGATTAGGGGCGTAGTTGTGTCTAAAATCTCTATGGAACTAAAATGGGAAATGCACTTTTTTGACCCCCCCCCCTTTTTCTCGGCCCCCACTTGACGAATCACCCGGAAACTTTCCATGCACAACAAAACCCTAGAGGACACTTTTTTCTGAAAATGTCTTGACTTTCTTTAAACAGTGCTAATGATATTGCCAAGTCAAAAAACGCTTTCCCTATGGAAACCAAGTTCTAACTATAATTACACACTATTGATGGCCAGTAGGTTTTATATATATATATATATATATATATATATATATATATATAAGTAAAGGAGGCAGCAAACCCTGGGTAGTTCCCAGGTTTTAGGTGGAGAGCAGTTCATTTATATGGAACACTGTACAACACATTCAACACTCCAGATCTACCCACCTCAAATGCAAGACAGACATTGGAGGTGAGCATAACTGGTATGTCAGACAGAGATTTGAGGTGAGAATGTGAGGAAGCATAGGTAAAGTTCTAACTTTCTGTCAAATTTGGTATCATTACTTTCAGCCTCTTTTTCTGTATTAGAGAGAAAAGTTTTCTATGAGGATTAGAATAGGAAACCAATGTTTTAGGACTATGGAAAGTCAGGCTTAACTAGAACTCTACTGGCGCTTAAGCCATCATTGTAATAACATATGATAAAATACTCAGATCTATGTAGCGCAGCTAATTACCTGTGAGGGTATCCAGGCATTGTCCTTAGGCACGGAGAGATTAAGTAATTTGTCCAGAATCACAGGATGTTAAGCCAATGCCGAGACTCAAACCTGGATCCCCAGCTCCAAAATTGGCAGTTCCGGGTGTTACGCCACATCCTCTCCCTTTACACCACATCTCCTATGTAAAGCCATATTTAAAGATTTTGAGAAAACACACAGCACAGTGAATTATTCTATTTACAAACTAGGGCCCCCATTCTGAACTTTGCAGGATGCCCCGCCGCCAACAGTGCCGGCGGTCAATGAAAGACTGCCAGTTGGCATCCCGCCAAATAATTACGCATGGAGCCTCACCGCCATGGTGGTCGTTGGCGGGGGTGGAAGCTGCCTCACCGCCACGTCAGTCCAGACACCGCCAAGCCTATAATGATGCATTCATAGGCATGGCGATGTATGGAGAGGCAGCGATGGCGGGGCAGCAGCATCCAGGGAGCCCGTTCCCTCCCAGAGCAGCGTGACGGAAGAGGCAAGTGCTGTCCCAGAGGGAAGGGGGGAGGGCTGTGTGTGCATGAGTGTATGTGTGGGTGGTATGTGTGTCTGAGTGCATGTATGCATGCGTGCATGTAGGTGAATGGGTGCATGTGGATGTAGGGGGTTGGGTTTTGGGAGGATCTGTATGTAGGGGTGGGGGGTGGGGGGGTGGTGAGGGTCGAGTTGGGGGGCCTACATGGGGGTTTGGAGGTGGAGTGTTGGGGGTTGGTTTTCGGAGTTCGGGGGTGGGGGTGGATCTAGGGGTTTGGGGGGTGGGTAGGTGTGGTGCCAAGGGGGGGGGGCTGGCATGCCACATACAGGTGACAAGAATGGTTATCCTGTCACCCGTATGCTTTCTGCCAGGGATTACCTGGTGGGGTATCTCACCAGGAAATCCCTGGTGGAAATGGGATCAAAATCCCACCGCCGGGTTGAATGTGCCCACAGTCAGCCCGGCGGTCGAATCTGGCCTGGTGGTGGGTGGTAGTGAACTGGCTGCTTTGCAGCCAGTTCACTACTGTGTTCAGAATATGGCGGTAATGACCGCCACCACCGGCGTGGCGGTCCAGACCGCCATGTTCATAATGACCACCTACATCTTTAAAATGATAGATGGTATTTGTTTATTTTAGATGGATTTAAATAAACCACACTCCACTTTCAACTGAATAGTAGTGAGTGAACGAGAGGAGTGAGCAAGCACAACATTCATTTGGCTGCTCTCCAAGTTAAATTCTGAAACAGTGATGCCAGTGGTGTCTTTTACACTGCAAACAGAGGTCCGTCCTGAACACTGGAAGCTGTGACATCAGAACAAAAGAGTAAAAGTAAATATTTCCTGATACTTAAAAATCCCAAGAATAGGCACCCTGAGGACCATCGTCAGGATTGAGGCTCTTGTGTGGTAGATGGAGGCCTGTTACACACAAGACTCCATCATTGCAGACACAGCAGATCTATATACAGAAAAGGATCCCTTCCTGGTTTGTTTATTTATACTCATATTCTATAGTAGTCTGTCTGTGCCATGGCCACAGCCAGACCCAAGGAATGTCAAAAAATTTCTGTGAATCCAGGACATCCTTGTCTAGTGGTTCAAGAGACTGACAATACTCAGCCAGCAACCGCAGAATGTAGCAGTTTGTTATGTGAATCAGGGCTTCGGTTTTAGTGGTCCAAGAGATTTAAGGCACTCAGGGGCACCTCCTGAATTCAGGTCCCTGTTTTATGAACCATGGTCTACTGTTTTAAAGTTATAGCAGTATTTAAATATATGTGTCAGTTCTATCATTTGTCATTCCTTAGATCTAGGAAATTACATATCCATAATAGTATACCATTTGGGGCCACATTCACGAAGATATTTTGAGTTTGCATACCTTACACTTCACAAAATCACACACTTTGCAACTGCTAAATGCCTTTCAAATCTATAAAACACAGTTTTTTGAGTCAAACTTTTTTCTGAATTGGAAAATGGGTTTTGCAACCCATTCCTTGGCACAGCTTGGAAGGGATGTGAAAGGGGTGCTTTTCTCAAACTGTATCAATGGTTTACGGCCACCTTTATGGTCACAGACCATTGTCCAGTTATAAAAACCACAAAGAAGGTAGTAACTGATTGCTAAAGTGGAAGGGGATCCCTTCTCATTTGGCAATCATATTGACAGCCTCAGGGAATATAGGCAATGGTCATTCAAAGAGACAACTGGGGGTTATTCTAACTTTGGAGGAGGTGTTAATCCGTCCCAAAAGTGACGGAAAAGTGACGGATTTACCACCAGCCGTATTACGAGTCCATTATATCCTATGGAACTCGTAATACGGCTGGTGGTATATCCGTCACTTTACCGTCACTTTTGGGACGGATTAACACTCCTCCAAAGTTAGAATAACCCCCCACTGTCTGCTCCCTCTGATTTTTTTCAAAATGGAAGCTTTTCTTTTTTTAAAGCAGCACCGGTTCCTTTAAGGAATATGGGCTGCTTAACAAAATAGTTTTCCATTTGTAAATCCAGACTCAAAGATAGCGGTCTGCAGTTCCCTGCAGGTCAACATCCCTGTGTTTGGAGTTAGTATTTATTATGCTATAAATGAATCCTTCAAAAGGTGGTTTTCTGAAGTGAGCTATTAGTACAAAGGTAAATTTTGCAACATCAGTGTCCCTTTGCACGGAATTGTGTGACCAGTTAATCCGAATGGACTCTTAGTATCTGGCCATGGTTTTAGCTTTTGAACCCCACTGAGCATGGAATCTTTCTGCCATTCGTTGAAATCCCATACCCATCACGATTACATTTCACCATCATACCACAATTAAGTAAAAATGCCCTAATACAATACATTTGTGTTTTAATATGCTATTCGAAGCAAACAGGGTGAGATATGTTATGTTATGTTTTGTTAAAGCATCTGATAGGAGGCTTCACTGTCGGAATGTCCGAATGGCAACTGTTCTTATATCTATCACCTCCACTGCATCATGCCACAGCCATTTTGTGAAAATGTCCAACTCGATAATTGTGCTAATCTTGCCACCTACAGATCTACCAGACATATTTTTTCTTAATAGAGCCATCAGGAAGGCATTTTTCTCCATGCAATTGTTTGAAACGAGCCACTTGATGTGATCACTTAAAAATGAATGGCTTGATTCATAAGCGCTATTTCGACATCCATTGTAGACGCTGCTTGGAAGGACCCTTGGCGTTGGTCTAAGACTGTTTCTTCTCTCTCGTGCATATTTATTTATATATATATTTGCGTGGATTTCCGAGCATTCTTTACTTCTGACCATCTTCAATTAGCGGGCATGAGATTAGATGCCCAACTTCCTTTATATTTATATTATTGTGTACATTTCATACACTTCTTGCTCTCTACTATTCAGGTGCCAAATTAGTCTCATGAGCGTGTTATTCATGTCATCCTTATATGCTATGATATATTCCTGTATCCAAAGAGTTTATTTATAATTGTCCTGATGATGATCCTCACACTTGGAAAGGATTGAAATGTCATCGACATTACACTCAGATCCTTTTTTCTTTGTATTCAAATTGATTAGGCTGTTTTGCGGTTATTTGAATACATTTCTAAGTTAAATGTGTCACTTTTTGTTTGCCAGAGCACATTAGTATGTTGGTTTTGCATGCCTGAGCACACTAGTATGTTTGTCAATAAAATCCTATTTGTAATTTTAAATATTACCACTTTGTGGCAAATTTAATTTGATTTCTGCTATTTGAAACTAATTATTTTTACTGGAGGGACCTTTGTTTCCTTAAAACCTTATTCACAAAATTAATTAATCTTCACTCTCCGATGGTCTCCTACAAATGGGTGCAGTTTTTGTCTTTTGCCAGTTCACAATATCTTGTACCAGTAAACTTGTAAAACTGCACCAGTCAATGAGGTTTAGAGATGGTCATTTCCATCTTCCCACCCTGGCAAAGCCTTTAGCCCAGCCCTAAGCAGGAGCATATCTCCAGCCACATCAATGGTGGGAAGAGTGTGGGGGGAGGTTTGTGAATTTCCACAAACTGATTTGTTTGTGGGAAGTTACAAGCTTTCTAGGCATATCATAGTTTGAAATATCTACTTCCCATCCCTTGCATGGGATTTAATCTCAAGGAATATCTCATAATCCAAGAATTACATTTCACAGTAGTAAACAAATTCACAACTGTAAGGTCACCTTCTGTGAATACCTTCCACACATGCATGCCTTGCATCGAGTTATTTGTATTTATAATTTAGATTTACAAGAGCAAATGGCTTTGTGAGTTGGGCTGGCATTTTCTTTCTGCAAACTCAGCCTTTATCTTCCCAGACTCACATTTTCATTCCACTACAGCCACATATTGTAACAATTACTGGCAATGTGGATATGTCTGGCTTTAATGTGCTGTACCCTGCAGTCATCCAGGCACACCAGTCACTATGCAGTCACATAATCAGAGTCTTTTACCTGTTGAGTATTGGGAATAGCGAGAACCAGGAAAGAGTGTCTACCTCCTCGTGCAGTGGAACATCAACATAACCAAGAGTCCATGAAAAGAGAAATGAAGCATGGTAGAGGGCATGTAGGGCTGAAGCATAGACCTTGGTTACTGAGGGCAGCTGCCAGGTAGTGCATTATGCACCATCCAAAGTGTTTTAAAAAGATCCATTTACTCATTAGTAACCAGTGGAGGAAGATCAACTGCGATTTAACAGACGTGTGCCAAGACAAGACAAATTAAGTAATGGTCATGGCATCTGCGTTTCTCACAATCTGAAGGTGACAGATAGTATGGATTACAGGAATGCAGTCTCACTTGGCTTTTGTAACTAACTTAAGAAGCAAGGAAGAATTTTTCTTAAGCACTTCAAAAGGGGGTACCATATATCATAGAGTTCTTTGACATGGTGCAGAAGGTAAGATCACTACTGATAGTATCAGCAACAATTTTGCTCCTGGTAGCAAAGGCTTGGACTATGCTGAGAGCTAAGGAGCATCAAACAAAGGTGGAGGTCCAGGTCCAAGGGTGCCTTTTGGCTATGTTTGTGCTATAGAAATGCCATACATATACACACTATATACAAATACGTAAGAAAGATGCCCTGGAACCAGCATTTTAGTTTTTATCTGCATTTAATTTCAAAAGTTGATTGGTAATCTAAAAAGAGTACAAAAGGAAAGCAATTAAAAGGGGTTAAATAAAAATTAAATAACTCCACAAACTGCACAATAATTCATAATAAATGAGTGCCCCCTGTTTCTACTGTTAAACAGGAAAGGCACTTTGGTCCACACACAAATAAATTCTAAACATAAAATTACAATTGTACATAATGAAACAAGACCTCTCTAACACTACCTGAGCTATACATTTGTTTAAGAAGGTCTCTTAGTGTTAAATGATGTGTAACCACTCCCTATAATGTTTGTCAAGGAGTTCACAATGGGAAGTTCTTCCTACTGTAGTCATCACAGAGTTTTCAATGTAAATGCCTCTTGGATTTGTCAGAGATTTCACAACATGAATCTCCTTAGTAATGCATTTGTCAAAGAAATTGCACTGTAAAACCTGGCTCAGAGTAGTGATTCAGAGCAGTCCAAGGCTGAATAAGGGAGGTGTTGTGGGCTAGAAACACTGAACTGAACAACATACAAAAATAACACACAGTAATTGAATACCTAACCAATATTAATTTCTTTAAAATGAAAAGTACTTGAATGCACGTACAAATAAATCAAATAAATACCATACTCAATATGATAAATATTTACAAGACTTCAGGTGGAAGTACAAATTGGAAACCCTCCTTTAGCGGGTCTCACAAACTAATCAGGGTGCAAATCATGTACCCTAAAGATATATCTCAACTATCCTGGTACATCTAGTCTGCACCAACAGGATCTAACCCTAAAAAACAGCAATGCTCCTATTCTGGCTGTTAGAAATGGGGTCTTTGGTTGGCAGTCAGGTTACCCCCTGTCCAAGCAAGGACCCTCACTCTAGTCAGGGTAAAAGAGAATCACCCTCAGCTGATCCCTGCTTACACCCTTGGAAGCTTGGCACAATCAGTAGGCTTCAGAGTGCTAGGTATAAAGTATTTGTACCAACACACATAGTAACTTAATGAAAACACTACAAAATGACACTACACAGGTTTAGAAAACTAGAGAATATTTATCTAAACAAAAGTTATCAATTAGAAAGCAAAAAGAGTCTTCATGTAGTTTTAAACACACACTAACACTGTTAGTGTGAAAATGTACCTTAGGTGCGCCGAAAATAAACCCGCACGGGCGAGTGTGCGTCAAAAAGGGCTTGCGATGCATCAATTTCACTCACGAGCGAGAACTTGCGTAGTTTCTCCTTTCGTCGGGTCGGGGTGTTTCTCCGCGGGAGAGCGATGCGTCGATCCAGTTAGCACTCTCGGGTCCAGGTAGGCCTTGCGTTGTTTTTACACGCCCAGCGGTGTTTACGTTGGAAATCTAGCCGCGTGATGATCTGAAAATCACGCAGTGCAAGTTGCGATCTCACCAGCCTCCGTCAGCGATGCTGCACGTTGTTTCTCCAGCTCCGTTCATCGATTCTTCGGTCGTGTTGCAGGCGAGTGTCGATTTTCAGCCGCGAAGCCGGCGGCGCATCGATTTTTCCAGCTGCAGATCGGGATTGCTTCAATCTTTTCCCCGCACTGCATTCTGTGCGTGGATTTCTTCCTCTTAGGCAGCCAGCTTCTCCTTTCAGGGTCCCAAGAACTGGATGGGCACCACAGGGCAGAGTAGGAGTCTCCCCAGTGACTCCAGGTGCTGGCAGAGAGAAGCCTTTGCTGTCCCTGAGACCTCAAACAACAGGACGCAAGCTCTAAATCAAGCCCTTGGAGATCTTCACAAGATGGAAGGCACACAAAGTCCAGTCTTTGCCGTCTTACTCTAGCAGAAGCAGGAACTGCAGGATAGCTCCACAAAGCACAGTCACAGGCAGGGCAGCTCTTCTTCCTCAGCTCTTCAGCTCTTCTGGAGGCAGAGGTTCCTCTGTTTCCAGAAGTGTTCTAAAGTCTGTGTAGGCCTACTTCAAAGCAAAGTCTCTCTTGAATATGAAATCCTGCCTTGCCCACGCCAGGCCCCAGGCACTGACCAGTGGGTTGGAGACTGCATTGTGTGAGGGCAGGTGCAGCCCTTCAGGTGTGAGTGACCACTTCTCCCCTCCCTCCTAGCACAGATGGCTCATCAGGATATGCAGGCTACAACCCAGCTCCCTTTGTGTCACTGTCTAGTGTGAGGTGCAACCAGCCCAACTGTCAAACTTACCCAGACAGGGAATCCACAAACAGGCAGAGTCACAGAAATGGTATAAGCAAGAAAATGCTCACTTTCCAAAAGTGGCAGTTTCAACCACTCTTAAAATCAACTTTACTAAAATATGTATTTTTAAATTATGAGCTCAGAGACCCCAAACTCTACATGTCCATCCGCTCCCAAAGGGAATCTACACTTTAATCAGATTTAAAGGTAGCCCCCATGTTAGCCTATGAGAGGGACAGGCCTTGCAACAAATTTAGCAATATTTCACTGGCAGGACATATAAAACACATTACTTTGGTGGTCATTCTGACCCTGGCGGTCTTTGACCGCCAGGGCGGAGGACCGCGGGAGCACCGCCGACAGGCCGGCGGTGCTCCAATGGGGATTCCGACCGCGGCGGTAAAGCCGCGGTCGGACCGGCACCACTGGCGGGGTCCCGCCAGTGTACCGCGGCCCCATTGAATCCTCCGCGGCGGCGCAGCTTGCTGCACCGCCGCGGGGATTCCGACCCCCCCTACCGCCATCCAGATCCCGGCGGTCGGACCGGCGAGATCCGGATGGCGGTAGGGGGGGTCGCGGGGCCCCTGGGGGCCCCTGCAGTGCCCATGCCACTGGCATGGGCATTGCAGGGGCCCCCGTAAGAGGGCCCCTACATGTATTTCACTGTCTGCTGCGCAGACAGTGAAATACGCGACGGGTGCAACTGCACCCGTCGCACAGCTTCCACTCCGCCGGCTCGATTCCGAGCCGGCTTCATCGTGGAAGCCTCTTTCCCGCTGGGCTGGCTGGCGGTCTGAAGGCGACCGCCCGCCAGCCCAGCGGGAAAGTCAGAATTACCGCCGCGGTCTTTCGACCGCGGAACGGTAACCTGACGGCGGGACTTTGGCGGGCGGCCTCCGCCGCCCGCCAAGGTCAGAATGAGGGCCTATATGTCCTACCTTAACCATACACTGCACCCTGCCCTTGGGGCTACCTAGGGCCTACCTTAAGGGTGCCTTACATGTAAGAAAAGGGAAGGTTTAGGCCTGACAAGTGGGTACACTTGCCAAGTCGAATTCACAGTTAAAACTACATACACGAACACTGCAGTGACAGGTCTGAGACATGATTACAGAGCTACTTATGTGGGTGACACAACCAGTGCTGCAGGCCCACTAGTAGCATTTGATTTACAGGCTCTGGGAACCTCTAGTGCACTGTACTAGGGACTTACTAATAAATCAAATATGCCAATCATGGATAAACCAATTATATACACATTTTGTAAAGGAGCACTTGCACTTTAGCACTGGTTAGCAGTGGTAAAGTGCCCAGAGTCAATAACAACTGCAAAAATAGAGTCTTACACACATCAACAACCTGGGAAACCGAGGCAAAAGGTTAAGGGAGACCACCCAAAGGATGAACAGTCTAACATTAGCCTACTGGATAACATAAAGCTTTTCACAATCAAAAAGGCTAATGTTACAGGTTTGTCAAGTAATTCAGAATGTAAAATGCCATGACTAGTGCCTTTGTTGCCACACTTAAAAGGTCATAAAATAAGACTTTTGCCTTTAACATGAGCATAAACATGGGCATGTGTCTTCTACAGAGAGACAGCCTGAAAGTATACATTGACATGAAAATAAAGTCAACCCGGGGCCACTTACCATTTACTATGGCCACCTCTAAAAATCGACTTCTGTATTAAACCTCTTGTCGCGTGGGCTCTCATTGCCCTAAATGAGACTACTGGATTTCTAGGTAGCAGGATTGTTCCTGTTGTGGGGGACTGAGTCTGACCCACTTGGAAGGACCTCTGTCACCCTCAATCCAGTTTTGCTCCGGCTAACTAGCAGTGCCTCATCTCTCCCAAGTGGGAGGGATGATTGGGCAGCCGAGCGCATGACATCTTTAGAACTTCTCAGGGAAGTTGTTGTCACTCAGATCCAAACCAGCTCTCTCATTTACAGTATGATCTCATATATAAATGACAAAAGCAGTTTGAGTTTTATAGATTGTTTTAATAAAACAACTGCATTTTAGATAATAAGGTGTGAGCCGCAATAACCAGAACCATACAACACAGTAGGATTGAAATAGTCACGATGAGAGTGAAACATAAGAACAACTCTATAATGGTGTTAATAGATTCTATTCTCTCTCAGTAAGTTATATTTCGAGCACAGCATGTTAAGCTACTAACTTGCCTTTCAGATTCCCCGGGAAGACATTAACCCTCATACCTGAGCAAAGGCCTGTGATCTGGTTCAGCATCTGCAACTAGGCAGTCAGCGTCTAGTTGTGGTTCCCTGGTCGGAATCTCCCTCTTGCCTGCATTGGGACAAGGAAGTGTTTTTATACCTAACATGTCAGTGTGATCACAAAATGTCCCTACGCAAGAATGCCAAAGACTAAACTCCTACCACGTCTATCGGCAATGTACCAGACTGTATCATTGACTGAAGCACAGAGTGAAAAAGAATGTGTTATTAAAACTCCAGTGCTGAAGTAGGCTAAACAGTGTGATATAAAAAATAAAACACGACCGTAGAACTGGCTATTTGAAAAATAACAGTATGAAGCTGAATAAAAAGCATTTAGAGCAAAGTGCACAGAGGCTCTATGCTGCGGGCAAAAGAATAAAATACATCCAGGGCAAAGTGCGCAAAGGCCTAACGCCTGAAGCTAATGCGCAAAGGATACATACAACTGACCACACTACACCCTCCCGTTGTCGGTAGCAAGTGGTTCTAATAAAAATAAAAATATGCCCCAGATACAAAAATATACAAAATATATTTCAACAAGTCCAGAGGACATCAAAGCATAAAACTAATTTACATTTGTAAGCATGTGACGGTAAAGCCAAATCGTTACAATGTCAATAACAAAAAATCCAATTCTTAAACGGAAGCCACAGAAAGCAGGAGATCCTCCACTTCGACAGATGTCAACACTGGAAAATCCACGCCAAAAACTATCATGGAGCAGGTGTGTTCCAAAGCCCCAGAACCATCCAGGGCGGCACCCCGTGCAGGGCCTATGAATGATCCAATACCATCTTCCTCCAGGAAGGGAATCTCATAAACTGCATCACGAAGCAAACGCAACCGTAGTGCACAAGTCTGGGAATGAGCCCTAAACAGGAACATCAACAGATTAATATCAACCAGTGGGGGGTGCTGCAGTGAGAGACAGAGAGCCAGTGCATGTTCAAACGAGCACCAAAGGCACCGAAACACGGGTTGCACACAATCCAAAACTGGTCGGAATGACAGAGACCAGTCACACTCCAACTGTCCTAGGAGTGTTGCTCCAAAATGCTGCATCATGCGTTCACGACACAGCTGCGCTGACGGGAGCGCCAATATTGGATCTCGTTGCGGTGGGACAGCCATTGCGGAAGAACAACAGCAACAGCAAAACACCAGCCAATAAAGCCAAAGTAATCGGAAATCCCCAAAAAATGCTCCCGAAAATAGAATGAATAGCCGAAGGTATCAAGCCGAATATGGAAGAGAAGGTATGAGCAAAACCAACACCAACGGCTTTGAAAAAATGTGCAATTCCAGCAGTGCTGGACGCATTAAATATACGTCCCACGAGTTCACCAAAGTGGCTCGGAAAGTTAGTATTTAATAGGGACTGTATTTCTGCTGATGACCTCGCCACCTGAAGTGCGTAGGTCTCGCGTGCAGATGTAAGGGCCACATGCTTTTGAAACAATAGAGCATTCAGTCGACTCAACTTGTCGAAATTCACCTTGGAAGTAGCAATGTGAAGCCAGATGTCTGCTACCTCCCTAAATTGAGTGGGGGGAAACAACACATTCCCTCAGCACGTAACGGCCTTGGTGACTACGTAAACTATTCCGGCACGCATGCCACAACAGGCTTCACTGTTAAGCTGTTTGAAAGCACCTGGAAAGTGTTTTTAATTACTGGGACTGGAACTCCCTTAAGATAGCATGCCAAGTTCGCAACCGAGGCATTACACGCCCCCGGCAAAGACCGCTGCTTACAAACCATTGAATGGCTGACAGAAGTTTTGCATTCACTACCGCTAAGAAAAACCTCCCTCATACCATTAAGACATCTGTATAAAAAGGGAAGCTCCCACACCTCATGTATGTAACTGCCTCCCAATTTCTCATATCTGCCCACCGGAATATGCTTCAAACAAGAAGTGAATTGCAGAGTGGAAATAGGCAAATTTATAACCCATGTATCAACCACTCAGCTGACGGAATCTCAGCCACAGTAAAAGGCAACTTCTCCAACTTTTCAATATTTAACATAACATAGGTTGCTTCCTTTTTAGCCATTAGCTGTTGTTGATGTGTCAAATTAAAGGAAAAAAATATCTCCCTGGCTCGGATGTGCTGCCACGGAACGCGACCTGCCTTTAACATCTGTAGAGTCCAACCCAACTGCATGATGGACCGCGTTTGACTCTGCCCACGATATAAAGAAGACATATCTGATTTAATAATGTCTATAGCAGGGGAAACAATGTTATCAATTGTATATACACGGTCGGATAGGGTATGCATTCCATTATCCACAACAGACAATGCTTGTTTTAAATTCTCCTGATCTATCTGCCTTAACCGGGCCGCCGCCTCTTGTTGTGAAAGTTTCCAAATCTCATTGTACACTTCATGCAAAAAGCGTTTTTTCCGGGGCACTCTTGGACCTGACAAAAAATCTTGCAAGTCAGTATGATTAGACAGTAACGTGAGATGTGTCTTAACTGCATCCAGCGTGGATGACTTCAACCATTGTTGACAAAGTTTCCCCACGCTATATGTAGTAATGATATCAGCATGTTCTGGTGATATGTAGCGAGGGTCTGCCCTACTAGTCCTGAACCCCCCCGAAGAGGTGACAAAACGTTGATGACACCCATTAGTGTCTATGGGCCACAATAACCACCCGCCCAGACGTGTCAATGAAGTGTTAAGCGTACCATTCTGGACCCAGTCTGTAAGCTCATTAAACGTGGCATTAATATAGTGCTGCCAATTTTTCAATTTGGAAGGGACAGGTATGCTAGGCAAATTCAAGTCTCTAATTGTTGCTAAGCCCAAACAGCTTGTCTGTTGTACAGTTTCATTTAAGAAAATCATTTGGACAGGAGTAATACATGCCCTAAACAAAGTGTCCCTACCCCGCATCTGCCAATTTTTCATTCCCCAGACACTTTTCAAATCAACAGTTTTTGACCAGTATTCATACCCCTCAACTGAAAGTTTGGACACAAACAAATCTGAATACAGTAATTTAGTATCAGTCAATAACATTTGCTTATTAGCATGCAGAGTAACTTTAAAATAGTAAGACTTAGCACTCTGTTGATTATGCCCAGAGAAATATGCAAATTTATCAGAATAAGTTTTAGAACTCCCCTGTGGAGGAGTTGGGCAATGTTCCCATTGCATATACTCAAATATTGATTTAGGGCCACTAGCTTTATGAATAAAGCGGTGTCCATAATAATTGTAGCAAAACATGTCACCATAATTATCTCTAAATTGGTAAGCATCTTCCTTTTCATAGACAGTATAATATTGCAATTCTGTCAACATAGAATCAACTGTCTTTACATCCCAATCATCAGATAAAATGCCTGGTATAACAATATCATTCATCGACAATTTGAGAACATATAGTATTTGAATTATTTCAGTGGGACCATATATATCAAACATTACTCTATCCCACACAATCCCATCAGGAATTGGCACAGCAGAAATGTTCACAAAGGACAAGTCTCTTCGAACCATATGTGATGAAAAATGCGGTTTCAACACCTTCTCCACGTGCTCAATCTCAGATCGTTCAGGAAGAAAATGACCATGTATCACCAGAAAAAAGGTAACTATAAACCCCAGCCATAGGAAAAAAGTCATTGCAGTCATGAAAAGCCACAGATAGTTCCAAGGAACAACAAAATATGTATGTTTGAGCCAAGACAGCAGCTTACGTGGACCCAGGGCTGGTGATGAAGAGGACGAGGAGTCCGACACGGCATCATCAGTGGTGTTGAAGCAGCCGGAGGCAGTTCTCGCAAAAGGTGCAACCGTAAACAAAGGAGCAGATTGTGGCTCTCGCCTTGGTACGCTGTAGACTACACTTTCAGCAATATCAGCAGAACGCACAGCAACTTGATCAAAAGATTCCATATCATTTGCGGTTAGTGGAACAATCGCAAGATCAGCTTTCACCCTCCCCAAGCTCGGAGAGGAAAGAGCGTCGGTGCAAATCACCTGCAGCGGAACTTCGACCCCAGTAGTGAGAGGGATTCCGGAACTACTGGGCGTCCCTCTTGGTCTGTTGTGCAGAATCGGCCACATGTTGTAACTTGACATTGTCAATGGAAACAAAACGATTTCCTTTGGCCCCTTGCAGCTGTGGCAAAATCACAGTCCTTGTGCCGTGGATCCCTAGCACAGGGACTGGCACTCGATATGAAGGGCCAAATTCTTTTTTCACTGCGACCTTTTCACGCACAAGATCCCCAATTCTGGGAATCCAACCAGTAGGCGTTACTGGTTCATCCTTAATTCCTGTGGAGGCAGCACTGGCAGAAGAGTTATCTTCATGGAATTGCTGTAAATCCTGTAAAACAGTGACACGATCATTTATGTCAAAGGGCGTGTCTGCCGTCTCCACACCAGGACCATCTAGATCAGGAACATACATTCGTGTTCCAAACAGGCACTCATATGAAGTACGACCCCCCAGGGACCTTCTAGGCAAGTTATTAAGTGCTCTCTGTACTCCATACAGGTGGGCAAGCCAACTACGACCCGTACCTATTACTCTGGCCGTTAAGGATTGCTTTAAATCGCAATTTAAACGCTCCGTGACAGAATTTCCCTCGGGATGAAATGGAGACGAGAACTGGAGCTGGACCCCCAATGAAGCCATGGTGTCCCTGAATGCCTTAGAGGCAAAAGCAGGGCCCTGGTCCGAATGAAAAGCCGCAACTGCATATAAATCGACAAAGATGCGCAAATCTTTAATAACAGTTCGAGCGTCAGCCGAGCGCTGTGGCCAGACCCACACAAATCTGGAGCACGAATCTACAGCTACCAATATATATTTGTATGCACTATCTGGTGTCAGCGGACCACAATGGTCCAAGTACACACACTGTAAAGGTTTATTCAATATCAGATGGGGCGTCTGCTGTGGGCGTCTAGTCGTGAAAACTTTAATTTGTTGACAGATATCACAACAAAGGACATACTGCTTCGTCTCCTTATAGAGACCAGGCCACCAATAACGAGCCTGTAAGAGTGAAATTGTGGCAGCCACGCCTGCCTGTGCAGATGCCGCCCCCTCATGTGCTGCAGTAATTAATCGAGGTTGCTCAATTTTATTGGCCATTTCACGTACACCAACGCCTGGGATCTTCTACAGCGTTCAGCATACCACCCATGCAGTAATCATATTTAGAAGGGAATTCTTTAGGATAAGGCGTGCCATCAGCCGTAGCCTTTATGGCAGCCAAAATCTCTGTGTCTGGTTTGGAACTCGAACGAGTTACTGCGGCCACAGTGGCAACTGCCACTGCCGATTTCGCGGCTTCATCAGCCAAAGTATTTCCAGCAACGTGTATTCCAACGTGCTGGTGTCCAAGTGTATGTACAACATGGACTTTAGGAAGCGTTTCCTTCAGATTCGCAACCTTCCCCCACAGCAATTTGTGTTTTATGGTGTTACCCTTGGAATCTCTGAACCCATTCAACCTCCAGTAATGTAAATATTCATTGAAAGACTGAACACAGTAATAGGAATCACAAACCAGCAGTGTGAATATTGCTGGATCCGCATGTTCCAAGGCTAACAACAGAGCTTTCAGCTCAGCCAACTGTGCCATACAGTCTCCCAAGGTCTGTGTATAAGTATGTTGGGGGCAGAACTTCTCCCCCTCCATATGGCCGCTCACCACCGCACATGCAGCAGAATACTGTTGTTTAGTCCCAACCGCTGGTTGCGCAGAGCCATCGGTGTACATGACCACCTGATATTGATCAATAGGCAATGTGCCAGCAGGAACTGGGTACTCCATTTCATATTGAAGAAATTCTTGAGTCTGCAGTTTAGGGTCAAATATGTAATCTACATCAGTGGCTGTCAAAGACGTTGCCCATTGTATCCATCGCGGGTGTAAAGCTTTCGAATTAGGAACATTCGCTTTTGTAACAGCCTCTAAGGCGGGAATCGGGGAAACGACAATGATGCGTTGGCCCTGGGCAAGAGGTCGTTCTTTAATCACAGCCATCTGTACAGCTATGAGAATTTTCTCAGTCTGTGCAAAACGTTGTTCTGCAGCAGAGTACAAGTGGGACTTGTGCGCTATCGGGACTGTCTCACCCTCATTAAAGGTGACATATGTAAACCCAACGGCCCCAGGTATTACCCTGATGACCAGATGCGTTTTATTGTCCCGTGTGTGTAAATGCTTTACTGCTAAGAGATCAGTTTGCAAATCGCGAAGAATATGTGTATGCTCATTCGTCCAAAATCTACTCGAAAAATTCGGGCGAATCAACTCGTATAATGGTTTTATACGTGTATCGTAATCAGGAATGTAAGTTCTGCCAAAATTGAGAAACCCCAATAATGACTGGAGTTTCCGAATCATATTAGGAGGTTGCAACTGTGCACATTTTTCCAAAAAGTGTGGCGCTAAGCTCTTGCCCTCATTCGACAACTCATATCCCAGGAAAAGGACGCTGAAGAAGGCAATTTTTGATTTCTTAAAATTAAATTTGTAGCCAATATCGGCAAATCCCACAACAATGCGGGCTACCCGCCTTAAATGTTGCAGTAACTCATCATCTGTCAGATATATATCATCAACATATGACAAAGCATCAGGGTCCAACTCGTGCAAAATTTTAGTCACACAAGCCAAAAACAGTCCTGGGCTATTCTTATACCCCTGAGGCAAACGACAAAACTTTTTCTGAGAGCCAAACGCACTAAAGCTCGTAAAGTCTCTACTTTCGGGTGCTATATTTTGGCAGAAGAATCCATTTGAGCTATCCAATGTTGTTTTGTATTTCTTACGCATAATATTATTCATGAGCGCTGCGCTGTGTGAATTTTGTACTGCATATGTGTGTGTATGTCCATTTAAATGTCTGTAATCCACCACTATCCTATAAGAATGGTCTGGTTTAGCCACAGGAAATAAGGGATTATTCATCGGCGAGACACAGGGTTCAATAACTCCCTGGTACTCCAATTGTGTAAGTATTTTCCTTACCGATGCCCTTGCCTCAAATTTTATAGGATATTGCGGTTGCGGCTGAGGCTCGCCCTTTATCGGGATGACATGATAAGGTGAATCCCTATCCCACCCCACATTATTTCTATATAAGGCGGGTGCCTGTGCCAGAGCCCATGTATTACTATAGGACTCTGCTAGTTCTCCTGGAACAAGTGGTGAGAATGAAGGTGTAATAACCTCCTCCCCAACTGGACAGTCGCGAACAAAGTCTGGGGGCCAATCCTGTTCGGCCAGCAGAATGTCATACAATTTGACCACACAATCCCAAAAGATGGCGTTTATAGTGCGCTCAATGTCCCCTTCTAATTGCAAAGTTACTGTATAAACTCTATCGGGATCAGAGACACGCATATCTGCTGTTTCGACTTGTATGAAGTCATCAGTTGCTTTCACCTCCAGATGCTCTAGAAGATTCCGGCGAACTATAGTGACCTCTGCCGCGCTGTCTAACAGTGCTAACGCCCATGTCTTGTTCTTCAAGAGAACTCTCTTCTTGTGTGACATGTCTAACTGAGACTGCCGCCACCTTCTTCTTTTTAAATTGCTGCTTTTGTTGGATCGGTTTCTCTTCTTTCTTGACAGAAACCTCAGTTGAGCGTTGTGATTCCTGTCTCGGTTTCACGTACTCTGTTCTCCACTCTGACCGCCCACCTCTCTCATTTCTCTTTTCCGATGAGTCCTGAAAGGAACGAGATTGGCGTGTATCAGTATATTGATATCTATCAGGCATCTTCAAATTATCCCTATTCCTGAGATTATACCTATTCTGTGGAGTCTCCGGTTGCGGAGATTGTCCCCTGTCTTTTTTAGGTGTTTGCTGTTTTTTCTCCCAGCGCTTTTTAGTACCCTCAGGTTGCTGTTGTTTAGTAGTATCCTTACTACTCTTACCCTGTAACTGTGGTTTTGGCGGTCTAGCCCCTAGGCTATCACGACCGATACTCTAATATGTTTCTGCTATTATTCTCGGCAGCTCCCTTTCTTGATTAAGTTGCGGGACGTCTCGAAGACGCATACGCACCGCTAGTGCCACTGCCTCCCCTTTGAGATTACTCAAAATAATAGTAGAAACTGCGGCAAAATTGCCCATCAGCTGCATCCCTAAATCTAAGGCTGGGGCAGCCCCATATTCATCGTGAATTTGTTTGAGCACTTCCGGTAGATTAGCCAATGTCGGTGTACCGTGTGCTGTAGTGTAGAGCGCGGCAAACACCGTGCCCCAAGTATTACAATGATCCACCGTAGGAACCATTCCATACGGCAAACACATTGTCAATATTCTATGTTTATCCTGAGGTCCCGTACGGGGAAATACTGCTTCCAGCGTATTAATTTTTTGCGCCAGCCAAAACGGAGTTTCCTCTCGTTTTGCCGGTACTTTACCCATAACTGAGTGTACAGCGGCCGGATTGATACCCGGTACCACTGCATGTGGTTGCGCCGTAGCAGCACGCACTGCGTTAGTATTTAATGTCTGCATTACAAATTGAACTAATCGTCTATATGTAGTTGCTAAGTCTATATATAAACGACGAACTTCAGCCATCGCCAAGTTAGCAACCGCAGGATATGGTGTATATGTAGACAATAAAGGCCAGGTAGGACCATCATTACTCAGTGGACCTAACCTAACTTGTGCTACTGTGTGTGGGAGGGCGCCATCAAGCCAATTATGGTGTTCTTGATAAGATAAAGGTATCTCTAAGTATGCATATGCCCTGTATTGTCCAGGGACATTCGCAATAGTGTAATCATGAAAAGTGTGTGTACCCCCATCAACTGCTGGAAATACGACCCAAGAATAAAAAATCTCTGTTCTGTAGGCTGCATGGGCGTCCACCACAAACTTGCCCGGACCCCCCTGGTTTGTCAGACCATGTGCTATCAGATGTCCTGTGAGCGGTTGTCGCATATTAAGCGCAATGTTCACTACTTGAGGATTCGCCATTATGAAAAACAGCACTAGGTCAGAGAAGGCACACCAATATTGGGGTTTTCCTTTCAGAGTTCAAGCTTGAACAACCGACCACAAAATAATAGGACGTACCGATATTGTGGTGGTGGAAATCCTCAGCGCCACGTACGTCTCTGTTAATGGAACCGAGGAGTCAATATATATATGAGACCGAGAGAGTCAGCCGGACCTGAAAATTAGAGCCAGACCAATCGTTGGCGGCACCATGTCGCGTGGACTCTCATTGTCCTAAATGAGACTACTGGATTTCTAGGTAGCAGGATCGTTCCTGATGTGGGGGACTGAGTCTGACCCACTTGGAAGGACCTCTGTCTGGTTTTGCTCCGGCTAACTAGCAGTGCCTCATCTCTCCCAAGGGGGAGGGATGATTGGGCAGCCGAGCGCATGACATCTTTAGAACTTCTCAGGGAAGTCGTGGTCACTCAGATCCAAACCAGCTCTCTCATTTACAGTATGATCTCATATACAAATGACAAAGGCAGTTTGAGTTTTATAGATTGTTTTAATAAAACAACTGCATTTTAGATAATAAGTCGTGAGCCGCAATAACCAGAACCATACAACACAGTAGGATTTGAATAGTCACGATATGAGTGGGAAACATAAGAACAACGCTATCATGGTGTTAATAGATGCTATTCTCTCTCAGTAAGTTATATTTTGAGCACAGCATGTTAAGCTACTAACTTGCCTTTCAGATTCCTCGGGAAGACATTAACCCTCATACCTGAGCAAAGGCCTGTGATCTGGTTCAGCATCCGCAACTAGGCAGTCAGCGTCTAGTTGTGGTTCCCTGGTCGGAATCTCCCTCTTGCCTGCATTAGGACAAGGAAGTGTTTTTATAACTAACATGTCAGTGTGATCACAAAATGTCCCTACGCAAGAATGCCAAAGACTAAAGTCCTACCACGTCTATCTTCAATGTACCAGACTGTATCCTTGACTGAAACACAGAGTGAACAAGAATGTGTTATTGAAAACTCCAGTGCTGAACTAGGCTAAACAGTGTGATATAAAAAATAAAACAAGACCGTAGAACTGGCTATTTGAAAAATAACAGTATGAAGCTGAATAAAAAGCATTTAGAGCAAAGTGCCCAGAGGCTCTATGCTGCGGGCAAAGGAATAAAATACATCCAGGGCAAAGTGCACAAAGGCCTAACGCCTGAATCTAACGCGCAAAGGATACATACAACTGACCATACTACACTCTTTGCATTTGTCGTAGTTTAGGATGCATGCCAAATTAGTGTTGCTTCTATCAGAGATTACAATAAAATAAAACCTACTCCTGTTGCATTTTTCAAGGAGTTCACAATGTATAGCCCCTTCCTATTTTATTATCCAGACAATTCACAATATAAAAGATCTACTTATTTTATTTGAGAAATCCAGGTCAGGATGTTCAAGAGTGGTTGTAAATTATTAGTCCCAAGTGTATCAATTTGGAGTCTTTCATTTCTCGTGTACTGAACCTTAGACCTCAAACTGGGCACACATGCCTCTTTTAACATTTGTCTCTCGTGGTATAGAGCAGTTGAAGACTGAATCACAGTGATGTTGTGAGCTAGAAACCGAGATTACAGCAGTGCATAACATGAACACTCAAGAAATCAATGTCCAGACAGTTTTTCTGTAAAAACTGAAATGTTATTTAATCCACACACAACTAAATCCTATAACCAAAAGTTATTTAAAACAAACCCCGCTATTTACACAATTTCAGGTGGATGTACAAATTGGAACTTCTCCTGTACATCCATGCAGGTTAACTAGGGTGCGAATCACTTGCCCTAAAGCAATATCACAGAAAGCAACTGACCATGTAAACATAGTGTACTCCCATTATCTATGAGGTACCAAATGATGCACACAAGCATGGTTTAATCATAAAACACAACAGTGATTCTCTATGGAAGTACTGGAAAACAGGAAGCTTTGGACAATCAAAAAGATTAGGGCTGATTTAGAGTGTGGAAGTCCAACTGCCGCCGCTGTGGCGGTCCAACAGTCACATTACATTTGTCCCACGTCTCTGCCAGGATCCAAGATCCTAACACGCTGACACTGGTCTTGGTTGTAATCAGCCAGGGTGGAACTGAACTCAGCACCGTCTGGCTGATTACAACCTTGTTTTCTGCCAGCCTTTTCCTGGCTGTTTCTCAAGGCTGGCGGAGAACAAGTACTGGGGACTACAGAGGGGTCCCTGCACTGTCCATGTCCATAGAATGGGGAGTGCAGGGCACCCCCTTGCCAGCACCATCTGATTCCGAGGGTGCTGGTCAGCCCCCTCTGTTCTGCAGTACAGCACTAGGCTCCTTTAAGTGCTATCTTGTAGCACTCTTCCTGCCGGTCTGACCAGCGAGAATGCTCTATTTCAAGGTTTCTGTCGGTTAACCAGGTCAGAGAGACAGAAACCTTGTAATAGGGTGGTGGGGTGCGGTTACACCACCACAATGGCAGTGGCATCCTCCCCGCCGGTTTGGCGGTCCCGCATTTGGACCGCCAAACTCGTAATCGGCCCCTTAGTCTACAGGCTCTGTCAAGTCATTCACAATAAAAACCCTAATGCCTTTGCCACCAAATTTAAAGTAACCCTATTGACTTTAACATGAACATAAGCATGACGTTATATTCTTTGCCTACAGAAACCTATCAAACAATTTCAGCAGGCCGTAAGTACATAGTGACATCATTCTCATTTTGAGACAACAAGTAGTTACTGGGGTTAGACCTAACACGGGATATATGTAATAAACCATTTCCTATAGCATTTGTCAGAGTTGAACTTGTTAAAAAACATTCCTGTTCACTTCGTCAAATAGTTGAAAATGTAAATCCCCTTGCAATGGTGTTTGTCACTGAGGTCCCAGTTATAAACATCTTTCTATTGCATATGTCAGAGATTTCATAAAAATAAAACCTCTTCCTATTGCGTTTCTCAAAGGGTTTACATATGCTGTTTAGAATATAAATACATTCATTGTATTTGTCAGAGAGTTCACAATGCAAAGCCTCTTTTATATTTTTGTCAAGCAGTTCCATAAAGACCTATTGGATTTGACATATGTTTTTCACAATACATAATTCAGGCCTACAGCTTTTGTCTTGTATTTTCATAATAAACCCATCAGATCTGTCACTTGATAAAACGTTTCACCATAAACCAATCATTTGCGGCTTTGAGCTTTTCCCCATAATCAGCCCTGGTATTGTATTGGTCATACTCTGTGCAGCACAAGTGCTCTTTTTGAGCTGAAGTACACAACTCCTGCCCAGTGAAATCCAGCAAGCAGGGAAATCAACGTGTGGATGGAGTAAAAATCCTTCTCTGAGTAGTGCTTCTTAAAGCTGTTTTTCTGTTGATCACATGAGGTCAGCCAACAACTGCATGTTTAAGCTACAATTGAAAAGCAATCTGGCCTACAAATATTATTTTCTGACGTTTGTTGTTAAGAAAACTTTTGATTGCCACATAAGTATCCGTGCTCCGCAAACCGAGCAGCATGAATCGCTAGCCCTGGGCATGCAGCTCTGAAAGTACACTGCTGCACTGTTTTCCTCTGAACCCCAAATGACTGGCATAGTGCCCATGGTACTGTATTAGATTTCGTTTAAACACATAATTAGGCCACTTCTATGAATAAGATGGTCATAACTTTTTATGAGACTGAGAACTGTTAGCTGCAGCACTGTTTACATTTGCAATGACTCATCTCTGAATATTCATAGCCCTCCTACAGGGGGTGTATTTTGAAAATCCAGCAGCACTGTGCTGCCTAGCTGATTGTGATCAAGCTGGCAAATGGGCTATAGATCGTGGGTTCTGTTCCGTGAATATCAGAGGTTGCAAATGATGTATTTTACTATAGTCTATGCACAGAAATAAAAAGTGCAAAGGAGGAGCAGGAATGACTGTAAGGTACGGTCTTGCAGACCTTGGCAGCAGAAATCACAAACTGTATGAATGTAGGATTGGGGTGTTTTAAGTTATAGTTGAAAAATCACTGTTCAGTGGTTGACAAATACTATTAGCTTGTCTGAATCTTATGCCAGGAGCACCTTAAGATCCAGCTGTGGTCCACTGGCTCCTGAGTGCTGCCATAATGAGTAAGCAAGGCCTTTGAGCTCTTCAGTTTACAAACATACTACAAACATGGTGGACAGCATTGTACAGTGGGAGATTCCAAAATAGATCATGGATGGGGTTAGATCTGCAGGTGTACATTTACACATTGTGTGCGATTCATGCGGGTTTTGACCCGTTAGCTCAGCACGAGATTTAAACAGCAAACCATGATCAATATTGCCAGAGGTGACCCTAAAAAACCTACAGCAAGCAGACTGAGGTGCCAGCATCATACTAAAATCTCTAATGTACAGCATTCTATACAGCCAGTTCTGCTCACTCAAATGGTGTTTTCCAGTAAGCTGGTTTTCTTGCAAACAAATGATGCCAATTGTGTTCTAGTATTTTTTATAATGACTTTTCCCATGAATGTACGATTTGTGATCAGGCAAAAGTAATTACATTAAATGTTGGTAAGTGTTTGAATTTTGAAAACACAGATGCTTGGCCACACTTTACAGAATGTAACAACAAACTTTGAAAACTTTGCGCTATGAAGCCATACACCTCCGACGACAAATGGTTTATAAGGGTGCTGACGATGAAAGGTAGCGTTAATATACCCCCAAGATCCTACAACAGTAGTATGGCCTACACTACTTCACCTTACAAAATCGAGCCCTAATTTGTCTGATTTCAGGCGGTCACCGGCCTGATCACGTAAACTGGCGTGCGTCTGCCCTGTTGGCCAGTTCACAGAAACAGATTTCTGTCGGCGATGCTTCAGTCTGTCCGCAGTACAAGGTGTCATTTTAATTTGTCAGCAGGGTTTTGAAAAGTGCTTGATGTCTGCACCAGAGTTCACAGTATAATGTATTTTTCGTTGCTGTTAGCAATATTTCAGCAGAGGACATGAACGAAAAGAAATGTAAGTACATCCGATGTTTTTACAACCATCAGACTCGTATATAAACAAAAATCCTGTGTATGCGACATGACCAACTGTTGCAATCCGTTCAAATACCGCAGATAAAAAAAAAACAGTATATTTGAAACTCTCCTTTACATTATGTTCTGTGAAATAATCCACTTTTCAGATAATTTGAGTACCTGATCAGAAAAAAAATGTCCAACACTATCTAAATACAATGAGATGCAACGGTATTAGGGTTGAAGAAGTGTGTGTTTAAACATACAAAAACACAACTAGAAAGGTTTTATTCATTTGAAACATGTTTTGTAGAATGTATCTATCAGTTAGTTCTTCCTCAATATTTATTTAATTCTTTCAGTATCTTTTGATATTTCTTCTAACTTCCTGGCTTTTGCTTCAGAGTTGGATCATTGGGGATGAGACGATGAGATTCTCAAGATTTCCAAATATTTCATATAACAACTTGTTTCCAGCAAGCACTGATCATAAACTTATAATACCATCCAGAGATGGCTTCCAGGTGGACCCCACAAAATAAGAAATAGATTTTCTAGTTTCAAAAATATCTCCTTTGAGGTGGCATAAAACATGATAGCAAATCAGCAGGTTATCACAACACCCATGTGGGCCAACTGCATGAGATCGATCAATGAAACCAGAAAATATGTTAAGACTGCGGTGAGACTCACAGCCACATACTCTGGCACTCAGTGATCCATACAAATGAATACCTAAACATAGTCAACACTGCTAGAAAAAATAACTCACTGTGCTACAGTGCAAAGAGCATCCAACTGTAGATACATATCCCAATATTGAGTGACTAAATATTGTCTTGCCATGACATTGTATCCATGTTCTTGACTACAGTATTCTGAAGGTAAACAGTAGCAAATCCATATTTACCTTCATATAACCTAAATAGTCAATATTCTGCTAAAGATAATTTTTCGTGCACATTCAAAATGCTCTGACGGTGCAGCCTGATAGATTGGCTCTGATCTCTGTGCTCTGTGCTCTTGACTCTGGGTCTGATTTTTAGGCTATGATAAGTGTTCATGTTGTTGATTTGCTACAGATTTAGCAGGACAGAAAGTCATCCTAGTTGAGATGAAGCTGGTACCACACAGAAGAGGTGAAGATCCATGACAGGGCTTTTGAGATGATCCATGGGCATGATCATGTGATTCAAGTTCACAGCTGACAGTGTTTGGAAGGCCTTAGGTCAGTGCCTATCAAGTAAGGAAGGTGGGGATGATAAGACCAGAGCGGCCTGGCTCCGGCACGTAGGTAACCCCCATGGTATTCCCTTTGGCGTGAGTGTGACTACAAGGGAAAACCCCCCCCCGGTTCTAGCCAGACCAGAGGCAACACGCCCCCAGCTCCGGGGCCTACCCCACTGTGAACTACCTGTTCAGGTAGGACACACACGTTTACTTTGAGCACCGTATTGATTACACGTGCTCCGACCCTGACGAATGCCCCTGACCTACCAGCACTTAGTGAGGGCAGAAACATGTTGGTCATGTACAACCTCTTTTAGACTCCAAGAGACATTGGCCCTCATTCTGACCTTGGCGGGCGGCGGAGGCCGCCCGCCAAAGTCCCGCCGTCAGGTTACCGTTCCGCGGTCGAAAGACCGCGGCGGTAATTCTGACTTTCCCGCTGGGCTGGCGGGCGGTCGCCTTCAGACCGCCAGCCAGCCCAGCGGGAAAGAGGCTTCCACGATGAAGCCGGCTCGGAATCGAGCCGGCGGAGTGGAAGCTGTGCGACGGGTGCAGTTGCACCCGTCGCGTATTTCACTGTCTGCACAGCAGACAGTGAAATACATTTAGGGGCCCTCTTACGGGGGCCCCTGCAATGCCCATGCCAGTGGCATGGGCACTGCAGGGGCCCCCAGGGGCCCCGCGACCCCCCCTACCGCCATCCGGATCTCGGCGGTCCGACCGCCGGGATCTGGATGGCGGTAGGGGGGGTCAGAATCCCCGCGGCGGTGCAGCAAGCTGCGCCGCCGCGGAGGATTCAATGGGGCCGCGGTACACTGGCGGGACCCCGCCAGTGGTGCCGGTCCGACCGCGGCTTTACCGCCGCGGTCGGAATCCCCATTGAAGCACCGCCGGCTTGTCGGCGGTGCTCCCGCGGTCCTCCGCCCTGGCGGTCAAAGACCGCCAGGGTCAGAATGAGGGCCATTATCCTCTAACGAGCCTTTCCCCTTAGTTTTAGTCTTACCAACATGCACCACTATTAAAATTAATAAGAGCCATCGGTGACATGTTAGGTAATTTTATTATTCACCCCCTCTGGATCACTGTAATTATCCAGTCAATTTAATTTCAGCACTCCCTCTGGTTCTTTTAACCAGAGGTCGAGTCCGCCTGAGTAGTATCATCTTACTTAGGTGGGGCTAGGTGGTCATATGATGAAGCATGACACTACTATGTGTGTGAGACCACCTAGTCCGTAAAGGAAAATCCCCCGTCATTCCTGTAGGTCACCACAGCACCCCTTATCCAGCAACCTTAAACAACCAGACACTGGTTAAAAGACTAACCCAGTCTTACCCCCTGTTCCCACTACCCCACACCTTTTGTGATGATAAAGACTCCGGAGGTGTGACATAGTGCTGGAAGGTTTTGATTGCTGAGGTGGCAGCCCATTGTGTTGGAACTGGAGATCAGTGAGGAAGCATTCCTCGAAGGGGTGCAGTGTTTGTTGCCTAACCCCACGGGGCATCAGTGCAGCTTGAAGATGGCCCAAAAGTTGGTGATACTACACAGCGGCAAAGAAAATAAAACTGAAAAGAGATCAGGACTTCCTTCATACCTTAGGAGGACAACAAGATGGGGCAAATCTTGAAGACAGTGAGGCTGTGGGGCCTTGAAATCTGGAGGTAGTTCATAAGGAGTTGATGGTGAAATTAGGCACATTCCTAAGCAAATTGGAAAAGGAGGAGGAAACAACTGCAGTAATTCAATCCTTCCTGTTTATATGGAAGCCACAGTGACCGGGGAGGAATCTTGTATAAGGAATTGGGCTTTGAGGGCACAGCAAATAGAGCCCAGTTGGAGAGGTAGAAGACTGGCTCAATGATCAAGCAATTTTTGTGATAATGGCCCTCATTCCGAGCCTGGCGGGCGGCGGAGGCCGCCCGCCAGGCTTCCCCCCTCCGAAATACCGCTCCGCGGTCGTAAGACCGCGGAGGGTATTCCGAGTTTTCCCCTGGGCTGGCGGGCGGTCTTCACAAGACCGCCCGCCAGCCCAGGGGAAAACTCCCTTCCCACGATGACGCCGGCTCGTAATAGAGCCGGCGGAGTGGGAAGGTGCGACGGGTGCAGTTGCACCCGTCGCGTATTTCAGTGTCTGCTTTGCAGACACTGAAATACTTTTAGGGGCCCTCTTACGGGGGCCCCTGCCGTGCCCATGCCATAGGCATGGGCACGGCAGGGGCCCCCAGGGGCCCCGCGACTCCCCCTCCCGCCATCCGGTTCCCGGCGGGAGAACCGCCAGGAACTGGATGGCGGGAGGGGGAGTCGGAATCCCCATGCCGGTGCAGCATGCTGCGCCGGCTTGGAGGATTCCTTTGGGGCAGCGGGAAACCGGCGGGAGACCGCCGGTTTCCCTTCTCTGACCGCGGCTGAGCCGCCGCGGTCAGAATGCCCCGCAGGGCACCGCCGGCCTGTCGGCGGTGCCACCGCGTCCCACGGCCCTGGCGGACTTGTTCCGCCAGGGTCGTAATGACCCCCATAGTGTCCAGGACAATGTTAACACATAATAACTCATTAGCAGTATTGGGAAACAGAAGTTGGCAGGTGATGATTTCTTTCACAGTGATCCATACAAATGAATACCTAAACATAGTCAACAACGATAGAAAGGATGATTAATTGTGATATAATGCAAAGAGCGTCTGACCGTAGATCACTTTAGCATATCTTCTTTTTCTTTCAGAAATAGGCAGTGTTTAAAGAAAATTGCCTTATTTATTTTTTTGAACTATGTTTTGTGGAGTTTTGCAACATGAAAACAACTATGAACATTCATCATTATGGCCTGCATGTCAAGGAATCAAAGTAAGATCAGTGTGATAACATGATGGGATCATGCCCTTCAGGAGTCCTGCCCCTGTCCAGCATCCCTGGTGGCTTCCCCACACAACAGATTGTCTGCCAACTACCTTATCCAACTTCACAGCACATGATACGACAATGGGGATTTTATTTTTTGGGGAAAGCCCTCGCCTTATATATTTGTTCCTCTGCCTGCATGTACTAGTCCATGTTGGCTTCCCACGTTTCTACCATTGGGGCACTCCCCCCCTTCTCCAAAATTTCCAAACCCTTGAGAATTCCCACTTGTTTTGCAGGAGTGTGCCCCTCTGCTTGCAGCCTCTCGGGTATATGTCAGTGGTGGTTATTCCCATCTAATAGAGTCTGGTCCTGGTACAGTAAACTCTGTGAAATGGTTTCAGTTACACTAATGAAAATCCGGGCCAGATGGCCACCTCCTCAGTGTGTCTGCAGTCTGCACCACAGTTGCCTTCTTCCAGTCTATCCAGATTCCCTTCCCGTCTCTATCTCAGTGGAGTCAATGGAGGTAGACTATAAGGAAGAAGAGTAGTATAAGCTAGAAATATGTAATGGCAGTTAAAAATGGCCCAATTTACTCTGCATTATACAGGGCTTTCATACACTATGGGCCTGATTCTAACTTTGGAGGACGGTGTTAAACCGTCCCAAAAGTGGCGGATATACCACCTACCGTATTACGAGTTCCATAGGATATAATGGACTCGTAATACGGTAGGTGGTATATCCGCCACTTTTGGGACGGTTTAACACCGTCCTCCAAAGTTAGAATCAGGCCCTATGTCTTAGCCCAGGCCTGTGCAGTTCCTCAGAACATGCCTAATTTGTAAATCTTGCAAGTATCGACTCCCAATCAGTTCAAATTGTTACTGGAGGTCTGTAAAGGGCAGCATCCCGCTTTTTGTTCCAGACATCCTCCAGCTTAGAGATAACCAGCATATCCCATTTCTTGTAGCCCTCAATCCCGCATAGCTCTGCGAGGGCAACTGCATCCCACAGCTGTGTCTCTAATGTTAGTTTGTCCTGATATCTTAACTTCATGAACACCCTTCTCTATCTTCTGACCACTACCAGTATTGAGGTTGTGAGTTTGGCTAATTTCCTATTATCATACTACAACTTGACATAGCCTCCCGAGCCAATAGCCCTCCTATCTGCCATTAACGAAGGCTCTGTCACAGCCAGTCATTGACCTTAATCAGTAGGATTGTCCACTAACCGGCGCAGGTCCGGGAGCACTATACCCCAAAGGTTTTTCTAGTTAATGTTGACAGCATTATCTGTGAAACCCCTCACCCTTCATCCCATAGCATTAGACTAATTTTGGCCTTCATTAGCCAAAAAAAAAAAAATCTGGATTTTTTAGGGAATAGAGAAACTTGGGCAAGTACATCTTTTGTAAAGACCCACTCTTGCCAAAAGCAGTAGAGGCAGCTGTTGCTAATGACCAGTATCTCGTCTGTAATCCTGTAGCTGTCTGCCGAGGTTCATAGAACAACTTAAGACCTGCGATCATGTAAATCCCTAGGATGGTGAAATCCCTTGCCTCGTATGGTATGGGACAGACCCATCCCACACAATGCTACCAACTCAAAAGAGAATATGCAGTAGACTTTTCCCAGTTGTTGGACTTTTGCTTATGCAGGGTCATCCCCAGTCTTTTTGCCTCCTGCCTCCTATTTTTTTCTGACCTGTTGCTGTTGGCTTTTCAACTCTGAGCACTTTACCACTGCTAACCAGTGCTAAAGTGCATATGCTCTCCGTGTAAATTGTATGTAATTGGTTTATCCATGATTGGCCTATTTGATTTACTAGTAAGTCCCTAGTAAGGTGCACTAGAGGTGCCAGGGCCTGTAAATCAAATGCTACTAGTGGGTCTGCAGCACTGGTTGTGCCACCCACATAAGTAGCTCTGCAATAATGTCTCAGACCTGCCACTGCAGTGTCTGTGTGTGTATTTTTACACTGTAAATTCGACTTGGCAAGTGTACCCACTTGCCAGGCCTAAACCTTCGCTTTTCTTACATGTAAGGCACCCCTAAGGTAGGCCCTAGGTAGCCCCAAGGGCAGGGTGCAGTGTATGGATAAGGTAGGACATATAGGCCCTCATTCTGACCTTGGCGGTCTTTTCGCAAGACCGCCGAGTTACCGCCGCGGTGAAGACCGCCGACCGCGGCGGTATGCCGCTGTGCGCATTCTGACCGCTGGGAGCGTTCCGCCGGAAAACCGCCAGCAGCCACACTGGCGGACGGCGGGAAAGTGGAGACTGGTCAACCTCCACCGCCACGCCAGCAGAACACCGCCCACAGAATTACGACCCACATTTCTGTGTGGCGGTCTTCTGTTGGCGGTCTTCTGTTGGCGGTCACCTCCCCATGGCTCCCGTCGCCTCCCGGAGGACCAACGCACAAGGTAAGTTGACCGTCCGTGAGGGGAGGGGGTGGGGGGGTGTTGTGTGATGTGGGCATGCATGGGGGTGTGCGTGTGAGTGTGTAGAGGGGGTGTGTGAGTGCGTGTATGCGGGCGGGGGGTGCTGCTGTGTCTATGGGTAATGTGTGCTGTTCGGCAGGTGCGCATGTCTGCATGTATGTGTGCGGGTATGTGTCCCCGTTGTGTATGTGTGTGTAGGGGGTGTGTATATGTGCATGTTGGGGGTGTGTGCATGTCGGGGTGCATGTATGTGCATGTCGGGGTGGGGGTGGGGAGGGGGTTCGTACCACCTCTGGGGGGTGGCAGGGGGGTGGAGGGTGTGGGGGGAGGACTCGGGTGGGTAGTGGGGGGTGGGGGAGACCCCTATCAGTGCCAGGGAAGGAATTCCCTGGCCCCGTTAGTGCCTACCGCCATGGTTCGCACGGCGGTTCCCGCCCGCAAGAAACCGCGGCGGTAGGCAGGGTCATAATACCCTTGGCGGTCTTGGGACGACCGCCGGGCCGGAGTGCGCAAACTCCAGCCCGGCGGTCATGACCGCCGTGGCGGTCGGAGTGGAGAAGTGGCGGTCGGTCGCGGCGGGGACCGCCGCGGTCAGAATGCCATTTTTAATACCGCCGGTCTGTTCGCGGTCCGACCGCCGTCTCTCCGCCGACCGCCAGGGTCAGAATGAGGGCCATAGTAATGTGGTTTATATGTCCTACAGTGAAATACTGCCAATTTCGTTTTTCACTGTTGCAAAGCCTGTCTCTCTCATAGGATAATATGGGGGCTACCTTTAAATATGATTAAAGCGTAGATTCCCCTAGAGAGTAGATGGACATGTGGAGTTTGGGGTCCCTGAACTCACAATTTAAAAATACATCTTTTAGTAAAGTTGATTTTGAGATTGTGCGTTTGAAAATGCCACTCTTAGAAAGTGAGCATTTTCTTGCTTAAACCATTTTGTGACTCTGCCTTGTTTGTGGATTCCCTGTCTGGGTCAGTTTGACAGTTGGGTTGTTTTTCACCTCGCACTAGACAGTGACACAAAGGGGGCTGGGGTGTAACCTGCATTTCCTGATTAGCCATCTCTGCTAGGAGGGAGGGGCGGAGTGGTCACTCTCATCTGAAAGGACTGTGCCTGCCTCTGACAATGCCGGCTCCAACCCCCTGCTGTGTGTCTGATGCCTTGCCTGGGCAAGGCAGGATTTCACAAGTAGGTGTGAGTCCCCTTTGAAGAAAGGTGACTTCAAAGACTAAAATGGGTATAAGAAGGGCACCCAAATCTACAGACTTCAGAAACACTTCTGGAACCAAGAGGAACCTCTGCCTGGAGAAGAGCTGATAGCTGAGGAAGAAGTGCTGCCCTGCCTGTGACTGTGCTTTGTGGAGCTTTCCTGCAGTGCTGCTTCTGCCAGAGTAAGAGGGCAAAGACTGGACTTTGTGTGCCTTCCATCTTGTTAGTTAGAGTTAGAGTTAGAGCTTGCCTCCTGTTGTTTGAAGTCTCAGGGACAGCAAAGACTTCTCTCTGCCAGCACCTGGAGTCTCTGGAGAGACTCCTGCCCCGACAAGTGGTGCCCTATCCAGTCCGTGGGCCCTTGAAAGGAAAGCTGGTGGAAATCCAAGGAAATCGACTTCGTACGACTTCGGACCGACGCCGCTGCTGAATCTGGTAACGCCGCCTGCTCCTGACGCCGTGACCTTCGCTGGAACGCGACGCTCTTCGCAGGCTCGACGCCGCAGCAGCCCCGTGGAAGTCGCCGCACCACATCGTGACTAACGGCGCTCGACTTCGCGCATCGGCTTGTTTTCACTCTTCACCAAAGGTACTGTACTTGGGGGTCTACACGACTCCGTGTCCGGCGCCGCTGGTGTCGGCTTGTTGGGAACGACTCCGTCACGACGCCGTGTTAACATCTCATCGAAGCATTTTTGTTTCTAAGCGCTATTTTTTTAGTTTAAACTTTAAAAATTGATAACTTGACTTGTGTATGTCGGATTTTTGTCGTTTTGGTCTTGTTTTGTTTAGATAAATATTTCCTATTATTCTAAACCGGTGTTGTGTCATTTTGTAGTGTTTTCATTAATTTACTGTGTGTGTTGGTACAAATACTTTACACCAAGCACTCTGAGGTTAAGCCTACTGCTCTGCCAAGCTACCAAGGGGGTAAGCAGGGGTTAGCTGAGGGTGATTCTCTTTTACCCTGACTAGAGTGAGGGTCCTTGCTTGAACAGGGAGTAACCTGACTGTCAACCAAAGACCCCAATTTCTAACACCAGTCTACCTGAATAGTTCCAAAAGACCTTTAAAATGTCAAGAATCCTCACAGTGGAACCCTAAAGATCTGTCAGATACAGCAGGTTGTCATCATCATCATTATCATATAATGAAACAAAATCCTCCTACTGAAAATCCCATCAGAGCCCATGGATCAAGGCGCCCTGATGAATCCAGTTAGTCACTGACTCCATAGCCACTGCAAACTGTAGCGGGGTAGGGGGTATCCCGGTTGGGTCCCCCTATTCAGTTCAAATTCCCCTGTCAGCATTCTATTCACCCTGACCTGAGACGTTATGTGGTTTCCCTTTTCCTTTTCCCTTTTCTTACATGTCAGACACCCCTAAGGTAGGCCCTAGGTAGACCCCAGGGCAGGGTGCAGTGTATGGTTAAGGTAGGACATATAGTAATGTGTTTAAATGTCTTGACAGTGAAATATTGCTAAATTCATTTTTCACTGTTGCAAGCCCTGTCCCTCTCCTAGGTTAACATGGCGGCTATCTTTAAATCTGATGAAAGTGTAGATTCCCTTTGGGAGCAGATGGACATCTGGAGTTTGGGGTCTCTCAGCTCACAATTTAAAAATACATCTTTTAGTAAAGTTGATTTTAAGATTATAGAAAGTGAGCATTTTCTTGCTTATACCATTTCTGTGACTCTGCCTGTTCCCTATCTGGGTCAGTTTGACAGTTTGGCTGGTTGCACCTCACACTAGACAGTGACACAAAGGGAGCTGGGGTGTAACCTGCATATCCTGATGAGACATCTGTGCTACGAGGGACGGGGGGAGTGGTCACTCACACCTGAAAGGGTTGTGCCTGTCCTCACACAATGCAGTTTCCAACCCCCTGGTGAGTGTCTGGGGCCTGGTCTGGCAAGGCAGGATTTCACATTCAAAAGAGACTTTACTTTGAAGTAGGCCTACTTCAAAGGAGAAATTTGCTATAAGGAGGGCACCCAAAACCACAGACTTTAGAAACACTTCTGAAAACAAGATGAACCTCTGCCTGGAGAAGGGCTGAGGAAGAAGAGCTGCCCTGCCTGTGACTGTGCTTTGTGGAGCTATCCTGCCGTTGCTGCTTCTGCCACAGTAAGAGGGCAAAGACTGAACTTTGTTTGCCTTCCATCTTGAGAAGAAATCTCCAAGAGCTTGATTTAGAGCTTGCATCCTGTTGCTTGAAGTCTCAGGATCAGCAAAGACTTCTCTCTGCCAGCACCTGGAGTCTCTGGAGAGACTCCTACTCTGCCCTGTGGTGCCCATCCAGTTCCTGGGTCCCTGGATGAAATCCATGCACAGAGCGCAGTGTGGGGAAAAGATCGACGCAACTCAGATCTGCAGCTGAAGAAAAGACATGCCGCCGGTCCTGCGGCTGAAAATCAGTGTGCGTCGGAAACGCGACCGAAGAATCGACGCACAGAGCAGGAGAAACGATGCGCAGCATCGCTGACGGGGGCTGAGAGATCGCAACCCGCGCTGGATGGTTTTTGGATCATCGTGCGGTTGGATTTCTGATGCGAACCATCGTTGTGCATGCAAAAACAACGCAAGTCCTGCCTGGACCCGTGTGCGGACCGAATCAACGCATCGCTCTCCTGTAGAGAGAAGAACCGACCCACGCCGACCCGACAGAAAGGGGAAACGACACAAGGTCTCACTCATGAGCGGCATAGACGCATTGCGTGCCCTTTCTGATGCACACACGCTTGTGGGGTGTTATTTTTGACACGCACCAGGTAAATTTTCATGCTAGCAGTGCTAGCGTGTGTTTAAAACTACTTAAAGACTCTTTTTGATTTTTAATTGATAACTTGACTTGTATATTGTGGATTTTTGTCATTTTGGTCTTGTTTTCTTTAGATAAACATTTCCTATTTTTCTAAACCTGTGTTGTGTCATTTTGTAGTGTTTTCATAAAGTTACTGTGTGTGTTATGGTACAAATAATTTACACCTAGCACTCTGAAGTTAAGCCTACTGCTCTGCCAAGCTGCCTAGCGGGTAAGCAGGGGTTAGATGAAGGTGATTCGCTTTTACCCTGACTAGAGTGAGGGTCCTTGCTTGAACAGGGGGTAACCTGACTGTCAACCAAAGATCCAATTTCTAACATTGGTGATCAGTGGTTGGGATTTGGACTTGTATTTGTACTTGAAATACAGTAATTAAGTGCACACTTCTGTTTTGAGTGCAGACCACTATGTGACCACATACTACTTGTTTGGTGATCTTTGATTTTTCTCTTTTGCTTGGATTTTTCCCTACATCCATTTTTGTGGTAATCTTTGATGGACTTCTGAACTTCATTTGGGAACTTGTTTTCTGCTTTTTGGAACTTTGCACTTTTGTTGACTTTTCATCATGTCCCAATCTGGAGATGCATCAGTTGGAGCTGCTTTTGACCTGGAGAAATTGTATAGCTTTACCAAGGCTCAGTTAAAGCATTTCTGTAAAGGTTTTGACTGTTCCATTAAGAGCTCATCCAAGAAGGAGGAGCTGCAAAAGGCACTGAGGGCCTGGGTGACAGCCAAGAGCACTGAAGGGCACACAGAGGATGATGAGGAGGAAGGGCAGTCCATACACAATGGTATTGTGGGTGGGCCTGTTATGTCCAGGGAGAGGGTCTCCAGGGCAGGTAGCAGTGTCTCATCTAAGGGTCTGACCCCTGACGAATTGCAGGACAGACAGGCAGAGAGGGAGCACCAGAGGGAGTTGGAGAAAATGAGGATTGCACTAGAAGAGAAAAAGATTTTGTTGGATCATGAGCGTAGCTTGAGAGAGCTGGATCAGAGGAGCCAGTCTAGTATGGATGGTGGCAGTCACATCACAGTGCAGCCTGAAAGGAGGGTGCACATTCCTAAAGATCTTGTGAAGGATTATAAAAGGGAGGACAACATATACTTGTGGTTTAAGGGGTATGAGTCTGCTCTCCATATGAATCTGGTCCCTGAAGCTCATTGGGGGGTGGGTCTGTGAAAGCACTTTGAAGTAGAGAGGAGGGATACACTGACATCCTTAGGGGATGCTCAGAATCTCACCAACTCTAGCATGAAGGATGCCTTGGTTACAAGGTATGGTCTTACCCCTGAGCAGTACAAGGATAAGTTTAGGTCCTACAAGAAGAAGGAATCCCAAACATGGTTGGAATGTGTTGATTCTTATTGCAGGTCACTGGATGGTTGGGTGATGGGCAGTAAGGTAACTACGTATGAGGGGCTTTACAATCTGATTGCTTGGGAGCACTTGTACAGTTTATGTTTTCCAGAGCTGCGCCAGCACCTAATTGACAGCAAGCTGACTGACCCCAGGAAGCTTGCGCAGGAAGCGGAGCGCTGGGAGAGCATCAGGGTCGAAAGGAGTTATGGGGGAGACCACACCAAGGGTGGGCAGGGTCCCTCTCAGAAGAAAGGGGGGTAAGGGTAAACAGGGGGAGTTCTCTAAAGGGCCCCAAACTGATTCTCAGGGTAAGGATTCCCAACCCCTGAGTGAGAAGAAGCCATGGTTCTCCAAGGGGAAGCCAGTGGCAGGTTGTCCCCCACGTAAGTGCTATGCATGTGACCAGATGGGTCGTGTGAGGGGGGGCCCCAAATGCCCCAAAAGTACACTGGCACACACTGGTGAACCGTCCCAGGGTTTGGCCAGTGTAGTGCTTAGAGAGGAGTTGGTTCAGGTGGGTGGGAACCAGCTGAGATGACCCTTGTCTCACTAGAGGACAGTGAGATGGTCCGGAGAACCCTTGTGCCTGAGAACACTAAGAAGTACAGGCAGTGGGTGATCATTAATGGACAGAGGGTGGAGGCTCTGAGAGACACAGGAGCCAGCATGACTACAATGAGGAGTCAGCTGGTGTCTGATGAGCAGATTGATACCAGATACTTCACCAAGTAGTTGCAGTGGATAACTCAGAGCGCCTGTGCAGAGTGGCGCAGGTTCCCTTTGAATGGGGGGGTCTCAGGTTCCTTGAAGGTAGCTGTGAGTCCAACCATGCCTGTTGATTGTTTGCTAGGTAGTGGCCTTGAGTATTGCTCTTGGAAGGAGGTGGAACACAGGTCTCACTTGGAGATGTTGGGTCTGCCTGGGTGGGTATGCGTATCCACCTGGTCAATGGCAGCCCGTCAGGGTAATCAAGAGCCCCTAGAGCCTGAAACAGCAGCCCAGGGGACCGCCAAGAAGAGGAAGGGCAGGGGGTGCAGGAAACCAGCCCCAGAAGTTCCCACGGTCCAGGAGGAGGCGGAGCCTGAGGGTGACGCCCCGGAGCCTACAGGGGAACAGGTGGCTGAACTGGAGGCGGTCCCCGAGCTGTCGCAGTGGCAGCAGGAAGGTGGGCCCACCAGGGAAGCATTCCGTGCATCACAGAAGACATGCCCTACTTTGGAGGGTTTGCAGCAGCAGACTGCAGACCAGGCGGCTGGCAAGGAGCCAGGATCACACCTGAGCTACTGGGAGGTTGGCCTCCTATATAGCGAGTCTAAGGTTCCTGAGCCTGTGTCAGCCCGTGTGCTGGTGGTACCCCAGTGCTTCAGGGCCTTCCTACTGTGGTTGGCTCACGATGTGCCTTTAGCTGGACATTTGGGGCAGGACAAGACATTTGAGAGGCTTGTCACCCACTTTTACTGGCCCCTAATGCGCAGGTACTCAGATGCACATTGCAGGTCTTGTCAGACTTGTCAGGCAAGTGGTAAGAGTGGGAGGAAATGTAAGGCTCCCCTCCAGCCTTTGCCTGTTGTCAGTACTCCCTTTGAGAGGGTAGGCATTGACATTGTGGGGCCTCTGGATCCCAAGACAGCCATGAGCAACAGGTTTATCCTGGTCTTGGTGGACCATGCCACCCGGTACCCGGAAGCCATTCCTTTGAGATCAATCACTTCCCCTGCGGTGGGTCGTGCTTTGATGCGTTTTCTTTACCCACATGGGATTCCCCAAAAAAGTGGTGTCTAATAGAGGTACCAACTTCATATCCACGTATATGAAGTCTCTGTGGAAGGAATGTGGGGTAACCTACAAGTTCACCACCCCATACCACCCCCAAAGTAATGGTCTGGTTGAGAGATTCAGCCGCACCTTAAAAGGCATGATCATGGACCTGTCAGAGCCCTTGAGGCAGATGTGGAACGCCCTCTTGCCATACCTTCTGTTCACCTACAGGGAGGTGCCTCAAAAGGGACTTGGGTTTAGAAAACAAGATGAACCTCTGCCTGGAGAAGGGCTGAGGAAGAAGAGCTGCCCTGCCTGTGACTGTGCTTTGGGGAGCTATCCTACAGTTGCTGCTTCTGCCAGAGTAGGAGGGCAAAGACTGGACTTTGTGTGCCTTCCATCTTGAGAAGAAATCTCAGAGGGCTTGATTTAGAGCTTGCCTCCTGTTGCTTGAAGTCCCAGGGACAGCAAAGACTTCTCTCCGCCAGCACCTGGAGTCTCTGGAGAGACTCCTACTCTGCCCTGTGGTGCCCATCCAGTTCCTGGGACCCTGAAAGGCGAAGCTGGCAACCTAAGAGGAAGAAATACACGCACAGAGCACCGTGCGGGGAAAAGATTGACGCAACTCCGCTCTGCGGCTGAAGAAACGATGCGCTGCAGGCCCCGCGGCTTAAAATTGGCGCTCGCCGGAAACGTGATGAATAATCGACGCACAGAGCAGGAGAAACGACGCGCAGCATTGGTGACGGAAGCTGAGAGATCGCAACCCGTGCTGCATGGTTTTCAGATCATTGTGCGGCTGGATTTCTGACGCAAATCATCATCCTGCCTGGACCCGTGTGCGGACTGAATCGATGCATCGCTCTCCTGCAGAGAGAAGAACCAACGCATGCCGACTCGACAGAAGGGGGAAACGACACAAGGTCTCACTCGTGAGTGATATTGATGCATCGCAAGCCCTTTTTGACACACACCCGCTCGTGCAGGGTTATTTTTGATGCGCACCAGGTACATTTTCACGCTAGCAGCGCTAGTGTGTGTTTAAAACTACTTAAAGACTCTTTTTGATTTTTAATTGATAACTTGACTTGTGTATTGTGGATTTTTGTCGTTTTGGTCTTGTTTTGTTTAGATAAACATTTCCTATTTTTCTAAACCTGTGTTGTCATTTTGTAGTGTTTTCATTAAGTTACTGCTTGGTACAAGTACTTTACACCTAGCACCCTGAAGTTAAGCCTATTGCTCTGCCAAGCTACCAAGGGGGTAAGCAGGGGTTAGCTGAGGGTGATTCTCTTTTACCCTGACTAGAGTGAGGGTCCTTGCTTGAACAGGGGTAACCTGACTGCCAACCAAGGACCCCATTTCTAACAAGGAGAAACAGCACCTAGTCATGAAATGAAGGGCCAAAGCCCATCTGGTCTAACAATGGCATCTAGTAGGGCCCCACCAGCGAGTCAAGCGATTTCTCAGAGTTCAGCGCAAGCAGTAATGCCGGCTCTGTCACCCATCTTCCATATGCTAGACGTCCGAATAATCACTTAAGGTTATCCCTAGTTGATCTGTAGGGCATGAAGCCAGATTGATCTTAGGCGATGGTAGTGTATATTGCCTGCATCAGGCAATTTGGTAATACCTTTGCTAATACCTTGCTAATACCTTCATTTTTAATATTGAGGAGGGAGTTTTGTTCTGTACGAAGCTTACTACTTTTTTGGTTTCCCATGTTTATGAAAAAGAACAATGGTCTCGTGCCTAGAATAAAAGCATTTTATATATACAGAAAGAGTGATTATACCATTCCTTACCATTAATATTTTGTTTCTATCACTCATCTCTTTCATAGGCCAGCTATTTTAAATGTCCCACCTCAGTTTCCAAATGGCAAGAAATCCATTTATTTTCAGTAACTGTTTATCAAGGCCCTTGTAATTTACAATGCCCTTATTTATTCCAATATTTTGCCACTTCAATTTTTTTTCAATCTTTTTAGCTTCTTTCATCATGTCTATCTTTGTTGCCTTTGATAACATTCCCTGCCCCTCTGTTTCTAAGTAGGCTTCACTGCCTTCTGTGAATTCTTGTTTGTGTGTAGTTTGAGAGCTTTTTCCCAAACTCTTCTTGTATTCATGAAGGTACATCACATTTGGTCAGTGCTACACATTCTTACATTCACCACCTGCCTTGATATTCATCTGTCCCTCAAGCCTGATGTTTAAACCATAGCTTTTTGCAGTACTTACACTTTTTCACTTGGGCTGACTTCATCCCATTTTGTGAAACCACTTCCATGAACGCAATTCGGGAAGTAATACCCATTCAATAAATGTCCCGATTGTTCCTAAAACACCAGTTTCATCTTCTGGGATATCACCAATTGGTATGCAGGTGTCAGTATATTTAAACAATTTGGATATGGAGAGAACAGCTTTGCTTGTTCCACCTTAGGACCATAAACGAATTGCAGAACCTAATCAGATGTTAAATCGGATAGGACCAGCTCTTGATGTGAGGTTTCCTCACAGAACCCCACCCTATCCCATGCTCAGACCAGATCAGATTCTGAATGTATATTGCAGTACCCTGAAAGATATACTCCATGTAAATAATAATTGTTTACAAGGTTTCATGGCACAGCGATTGACAGATTGGGTAAATAATTTGAGTCTCAAAGGTGCAACAGGATTTGCAAATGGCAATGCTAGAACAGAAGAGACACCAGAGAGAGGCAAATCAGTGAATGTGCTCAGATTGAAATTAGAATTGAATAAATTGATGTCCCCAGAGACAATTGCTGTAATTATCCCTTTCATTGATTGCTTGATTGAGCAGGGTATTTTAAAAGAAAACATGGAAAGTGCCTGTAACTTTCCTATTTTAGGAATGCGGAAGCCCAATGGAAAATATTGCATAGTTTAGGATTTGAGAAAGGTGAACGAGATTGTCGTTCCATGTTGTCCTGTGGTACTGAATCCTGCAGTGATTTTATTCCAAAAATTCCTGTGAACCTGAGTGGTTTACAGTCATTGACCTTTGCCAAGCATTATTTCCTGTACCATTGCATGAGGAAAGTCATGTTTTAGCATGGTTCTGAACTAACTACTCAGGGGTATACAGAATCACCATCCATTTTCCACCAGATCCTGAAAAAGAATTTGGAGTCACTTAACTTCCCTATCATTCAGTCTTAGTGCAATACATTGACGACCTGTTGGTTGCATCAAATATCAGAGAAGCATGCAGAAGAGATACTGTTGCTCTTTTGAATCATTTATGAGAGAATGGCCAAAAAGTTTCCCCTGCAAAATTATTATATTGCAAGAAAGAAGTCCTGTTTTTAGGTCACCACATTGAGAAAAGTGAGGAAAGTGTCACAAGAAAGAATCTTGACAATCATGAAAACGTGTTCTCCAGTAACACAGAAAGAAGTCTGAATGTTTTTGGAAATGGCTGGTTACTACCTTCAGTGAATTGAAAACGTTTCCCTTTTGGCGTAGCTGTTGCAGAGATTAACACACAAGGATGTGACGGATCCGGTACCATTGGATGAAAGTTGCATACATGTCTTCACCGAGCTGAGGGTAAGCCTATTCCGAGCCCCAGCTCTGGGAAAGCCCAAGTATAACAAATGTTTTTCTTTGTTTTGTTGCAAGAAAGGTGGATGTGCAATTTTGACACAGTTGCATGAAAATGCAAACAAGCCTGTGGCATACTTTTCAGCCAATCCTGTAGCTGCTACGTTGCCTGGCTGTTTAAAGGCCAGTGCAGACGCATTCTGATGGGACATCTACTAAACGTTTTTATCTCCCAATCACTAGAGATTATGTTAACCCGATTAAAGACTCAATATCTCACAAGTGCCCGTTTAACCCATTATGAGCAAGTGATCCTTGTGTCTTCGAGCGCTAATCTCAAGAAAAGCATAGTGTTGAACCCTGAAACTTTGATGCCTATTCCTGTTGAAAATGCAAGTGACTGCGAAGATATGGTTGAGCATGACCATCTCAATGTGACTAAATTGTGCACCAAACCAAGACCTGATATTCAAGATGTTCCGTTAGACAAAAACGACTTTCATGCTCGTTGATGGCTTCTGTTTGAGAGATAAAGATGGTACCCTGAGAGGAGGTTATGCAGTTTGCACAGTCTCAAGTGTGATAGAAGCCTCCTGGCATTGAGGAGTCCTTTCAGTCCAAGTAGCTGAATTTGTTGCCCTTACCAGAGCCTGCTGTGCTTCTAAATAGCTTAAAGTGTCAATTTTCACTGATAACTAATATGGGTGTACTATTGTTCATGATTTCGGACAGTTATGGTCCCAGAGAGGATTTATGACCTCTTCTGGTTCTCCAATCTGAAACGGTTACATCATTTATCATTTGTTGAATGCATTACAGTTACCTGCAAAAAATTGCTGTTGTGAAATGCCTAGCCCATAGGAACTCAACTGGTTATGTTACCTTGGGTAATACTCATGCAGATGAAGTCGCTAGGTACTGTGCCCTTAGTTGTACCTCCTTCAATGGAGAGTGGAACAGTGATACACAGGATGAAAAAGTCAAATTTTCATAATGACTGCTGTTGACACATGGGAGGAAGTGAAAAGATTGCAGGACAAAGTGACAGAGGTAGAACAACTAAGTTGGATTAGAACAGGATGTGTCCCAAGGAATGAAGATGATGTGTGGGTTTCAAGGAAGAGTAGTTTTGCCAAATAGCTTACTGTCCCCGATGGCAAGACATTACCATGGACAGGCACATATAGCTAGAGACACAATAATCAGAACATTCAGATAGACATGGTTTTATCCTAAGTTTATAGTGATTGCTGAAGCCACACGTCACTGATGTGTCACCTCTCAAGTCAGTGTGCAGTGGACTGAGATATATTATTATAGTTATTGTCTGTATTTTCTCCCACTGGGTCGAGGTTTATCCCACTAGGAGAATTGTTTGTTGTTAGAAATGGGGTCTTTGGTTGGCAGTCAGGTTACCCCTGTCCAAGCAAGGACCCTCATTCTAGTCAGGGTAAGTCACACACAATCCAAATTATCCTGTGCCCACCCTCTGGTAGCTTGGCACTGAGCAAGACTTAGAAGGCAATGTGTAAAGTATTTGTGCAATAAATCATACAATAACACCATATAACACCACAAAAATACACCACACAGTGTTTAGAAAAAGATATAGGGGGTCATTACGACCTTGGCGGGAAAAGGCGCTTACCGCCGTGCAGAAGACCGCCAATACACCGCGGCGGGAGACCGCCACAGCTATTATGAGACACATTACGGAATCCGCCGAAATTCAGACACCCACACAATACCACCACACCAAAGGTCAGCGATAAACATGCGGAAACAAATCCTCCACCTCCACGCCAACAGAAACACGCCCATGCTATTACGACCCACGAATCCACGCGGCGGTCTTTCAACAGCGGTATTCCATTGGCGGTACACACCGCTGCGCTCAAAATACACACACATCTCCAAAACACCGCCACATTGGACAATTCAAAATACACACACCTGATACACATACAAACAACACTCCCACACACCCAACACAATATAAAACACAAACCCACATCACCCACAAACCCCTACGACCAAAAATTAGAGACGAAGACCAGAGAGAGACAGCACAGAATAGAGAACCCCATCACACAGAGGCACACTACACCATCACCCACACAACATCCACGCACAAAACACCACATACCACTACACTCACCACACTCATCAACACATACACTACCCCACACATCACACACACCACCCCATGTCACGCCAAAGACACCCCCGATTCTCCGAGGAGGAGCTCAGGGTCATGGTGGAGGAAATCGTACAGGTAGAGCCACAGCTATTTGGCTCACAGGTACAGTACACATCCATAGCCAGGAAGATGGAGCTTTGGCAAAGAATAGTCGACAGGGTCAACGCTGTGGGACAGCACCCAAGAAATAGGGAGGACATCAGGAAGAGGTGGAAAGACCTACGGGGAAGGTGCGTTCCACGGTATCCAGGCACCACATAGCCGTACAGCGGACTGGCGGCGGACCCCCACCTCCTCCCCCACAACTAACCACATGGGAGGAGCAAATCTTGTCCATCTTGCGTCCTGAGGGCCTCGCAGGAGTCATTGGAGGGACGGACACTGGTAAGTCAAATCTCAACTATCATATCCCCCACCCTACCTGCATGCTATCACACACCCCCACCCTCACACCCTCCCCTATCACTCCAAATCCTCACCTATCTACCCATGACACCAACCACCCATCCCAACCCCAAGACCTGCATGACACAACTAAGCATGGATACCCATCACTAAAGCATGCCCACTGCACAGACCCACAACACCCCCCAACCATCACCACACAAGCTCCCACACAGGAATGCTAGCACTGGGGTACACGCACACCCAACCATTGCACACCATGAAACACACACATGCAATAATCCTGTACTCATACCACCGCAGGAACCCGAAGGAACGTCACCACACCAGAGGGTCCAGACAACACCACTCCACCCCCAGAAGAGGCCCACAGTGACGACAGCAGCCCTGCCCTACTGGATCTTGATGACCAGCCCGGACCATCGTGGGCCTCAGGACAGTTGGTTCCCCTTGCCCAGCCACAGCCCAACACCGAGCTGCCACCCTCTGGTAACACCAGCATAGCACCCACCCAGCGGGCCCATACCTCCCTACCCAGGACAGGTCAATCAGCTGTGTGTCCACCACTACAGGGCACCCAGGCTAACCCAACACCCCAACAACAACAAGGACCTGGGGGAAGTGGTAGTGGGCACACGGTCCAGGGGACGGATGCACAGGAACATAGGGGAACTGGGAGGGCTGCTGTGTGACAGAGGGAGGACAGGCCAAGGGAACCTACTCTCAACGAGGCCCTCTCCTCCATCATGGGAGCATACCACCACTCCCAGGAGACGATGGCAACGGTACTGGACAAGTTGTAGGAGACCCTGCGTCTGCAGGAGGAGCAGTATTTGGGGTTCAGGGAGGAGCTCAGGACCATAGGCTCTGCCCTGGGCACCATCGTAGGGGTGCTGACGGACATTCAAAAGACCTTGAGGGACACCGTGGCACTCCAAGGGGCCCCTGACACTAGCCAGGATGACGAACTGCCCACCACCTCCGCCGGCGCTAGTGGACAGGACGCCCCGCCACAGGACCAACACACCAGCACCCCACCCCCTGCAGATGGAGAACCACCACGAAAGCGGTCCCTGAGATCCAGGAACAGGACAGAGCAAGATGGCAAGACCCCCGCCAGGAAATAAGACTACCCTGATTGTCCCCCCACTGTCCCACTTTGTTACCCTGTCCACATTGGAACTGCCCCAGCTCCACTTTCAATGGCCAGATGTGCAATGTACCTGTGATACTAATAGACTGGACTCTGCCATGGACATTCTTCCACCATGACCTATCCCCATTTCACAACCCCCCTACATTTTTATGCACTTAAATAAACACCCTTGAAATCTTAATAATATTGGAGTCAGTCAATGATTGTGAACTTTGTATTGTCAATTACAGTGTTAAAAAAGGTTACCCATTGGAAGGCCAACATACCAATGTCACACATCACAAGCCTTTCAAGGGTGCAAGCTGTTGACACGTAGGTTACCACATTACTGAAACTGAAATGGAAGGGGACAACTCAGTTAACAAATAGGGAGTGAAATGTAGGTACAGGATAGAGGTAGACGTGTGAAATTTAATATTATGTGAAACATGAAAATGTACTCACCTGTGTCTCACTGAAAATATTGCTGTATGACTGACTCCCTGTTGTCGTTTTCATCTTCATCAGCTTCATCCTCATCACTGTCCACAGGCTCCACAGGCTCACCCGCTGCAACAACACCGTCATCTGGATCATCCTCCTGCAGAAAAGGCACCTGGTGTCACAATGCCAAGTTCTGGAGCATGGAGCAGGCGATGATGATGTCCCACACCTTCTTCGGTGAGTAGAATAGGGACCCACCTGTCATATGGAGGCACCTGAACCTGGCCTTCAGGAGGCCGAAGGTCCGCTCGATCACCCTCCTAGTCCGCCCATGGGCCTCATTGTACCATTCCTCTGCCCTGGTCCTGGGATTCCTCACTGGGGTCAGTAGCCATGACAGATTGGGGTAACCAGAGTCCCCCAATAGCCATACACAGTGCCTCTGGAGTTCACCCATCATATCCGGGATGCTGCTATTCCGCAGGATGTAGGCGTCATGCACTGAGCCAGGGAACATTGCATTTACCTGCGAGATGTACTGGTCTGCCAAACATACCATCTGTACATTCATCGAATGATAACTCTTCCTGTTCCTGTACACCTGTTCATTCCTGCAGGGGGGACCAGAGCTACATGGGTCCCATCAATGGCACCTATGACGTTGGGGATATGTCCAAGGGCATAGAAGTCACCTTTCACTGTAGGCAAATCTGCCACCTCAGGGAAAATGATGTATCTCCTTACGTGTTTCAGCAGGGCAGACAACACTCTGGACAACACGTTGGAAAACATAGGCTGGGACATCCCTGATGCCATGGTCACTGTTGTCTGAAAAGACCAACTTGCAAGGAAATGGAGCACTGACAGCACCTGCACGTCAGGGGGGATTCCAGTCGGATGGCGGATTGGTGACATCAGGTCTGGCTCCAACTGGGTACATAGTTCCTGGATTGTGGCACGGTCAAACCGGTAGGTCACGATGACATGTCGCTCTTCCATTGTCAACAGGTCCACCAGCGGTCGGTACACCGGCGGATTCCGCCATCTTCCAATATGTCCCAACTGACGGTGCCTAAGAAGGACAACAGCGAAGAAACTGTCAGCATTCCTCCAGGTATGTACCCACAGTCACACACAAGACTACACCAGACAATTAACCCATCCGTGAAAGGTTTTGAGTGTAGGCCTCGGTATGTGTTACGCAGTAGTAATTGAAGCCATGTGGGCCCCTGAAATGGCGGCTGCCTGACCTCTAAACTGGGACAATGGAATTGTGGGGCAACTGCGCTGGCGTTGGACACCGTCGCGGTAGGCAGTCGTAGAGCGCGGCGCAATGCTGAATTGGTTAACATTGGACCCTATGGGTCCCTGGAGCCAATTAAAAGGTTCACTGGCGGTGATGATGCGCACCGCCGCGGACGTCACCGCCGCGGACGTCACCGCCGCGGACGTCACCACCATTTTCTATCTCTTCAATCACTAGATACCTGACCTTCGACAGGAGAGGACCTACACTGCTAGTGCTGCTGTGACCTCGGTCTGGAAGCGACGATGGCTGCTGCGTCTGGGGAAAGGGCACCTGCCTTCACTGCACAGGAGTTGGAGAAACTTGTGGATGGGGTCCTCCCCCAGTATACGCTACTGTACGGTCCTCCAGACCAACAGGTTAGTACACAGGGAGCACGTTGTATGGGCTAGGCCTGGGTGGAGATGGCTGGGTGGATGAGGGAAGGGGGCAGAGTACATAGAACAGTCATGCATGGGGATGAATGGGCCACAGGGATAGAGTTGGGAGGGGGCCAATTACAACGACGGTGCAGTAGGTAATGACTGTTCCTCTTTCCTTGTGCATATCATGTAGGTCAGCGCCCACCAGAAGACGGACATTTGGCATGCCATCGCCAAGGAAGTCCGGACCCTGGGGGCCCACCAGAGACGGGGCACCCACTGCCGGAAGAGATGGGAGGACATTCGCCGCTGCAGCAAGAAGACGGCGGAGGCTCAGCTGGGGATGGCCTCCCAACGTGGGAGGGGTGCCCATCTCACCATGACCCCCCTGATGTTCTGGATCCTGGCGGTGGCCTACCCGGAGTTGGATGGGCGCTTAAGGACATCACAGCAGACACAAGGGGGTGAGTACAACCTCATCCTATGGACTTTGCGTGCAGTGGAGCTGTCTGGGTGGGGGTGGTGGGCTGTGGGTGTCCCTAGGCCAGGGCGAGTTAGGTAGGCAAGGCCCCTCCGTTATGTAGGCCATGTGGCACTCTACCCCAGCTAAAAAAAAAGGCAAATTGATGTATAGTTGCCCCTTTGCCATGCATGTGGGCAGATTTCTACCATTGCCATGTAGGCCATATCCCAGAAATAGCATGTGCAGAGGGCAGGAGCACGGCGTAATGCATGGGGCTGCTGCGTCTGTCTTGTCCGCCAACGGTAGCGGTATGCCATGCACTAAAACTCTCTTTCTTCTGTCTCCCCCCTTTTTCTGCTCTCCCTGTCCTTCTGTGCATCAACAGGCGGAGGTACAGTGGCACCGGAGCACGAGGGAGCTGCATCCCACATGGCCATGGAGGGCCACACCACAGACTCTGAATTCACCAGTGGGACGGAGGGCGAGGGGAGCTTCACGTCGGCCACAGGATCACCAACCTGCGACACGGACTCGTCCACCGATGGGAGCTCCCCTTTGGTGGCGGCACCATCTGTGCGCCCCACTTCTACAGGTACAGCCGCCACCTCCCCTACCAGCACCGCCCTCCCAGCAGCCCCTCAGCGTTCGCCCCGTGCCCGCTCACCCAGGAGGGTGGGCATCACCTTCGCCCCAGGCACCTCAGGCCCTGCCCCAGTCACCCCTGCTGCCCTCAGTGAGGAGGCCATTGACCTCCTCAGGTCACTCACTGTTGGGCAGTCTACCATTGTGAATGCCATCCAGGGTGTAGAACGAGAGTTGAAACACGGTAATGCATTCCTGGAAGGCATTCATTCTGGTCAGGCTGTCCTTCAGCGAACCCTGCAATCTCTGGCCTCAGCACTGATGGCAGCCATTGTCCCTGTGTCCAGCCTCCCCCCTCTGACTTCCTCCACCCAGACCCAATCCCCTGTACCCCAGCCCATCCCAAGCACACCTACAGACCAGCATGCACACAAGTCAACACACACAAGTAGCTCAAGCAAACATAGGCACCACACACACCACAGGCACTCACACAAGCATCACACCCATACAGATACAGCAACATCCACTGTCTCCACTGTGTCCCCCTCCCCCTCCTCTCCCTCCTCCCTCCCAGTGTCGTCTACACACACACCTGCATGCACCACATCTACAGGCACTAGGACTCGAACCAGGACACCCAGCACCACAAGCCGCTCACCTGCACTCACCACCTCCACTGCCATATACACGCCCCCTGTGTCCTCTCCCAGTGTGTCTGTGACGCCCGCTCCCAAAGTACCCAAACGCCGGCAATCACTCACCCAACATCCATCCACCTCACAACAGCCTCCAGTACCTGCACCTGCACCCAAAACAGCTAAAGTGACACCTCCTACAACCACCTCCTCTTCCTCCACTCCCAGAGCCCCTCCAGCTACCCATCCCAGTGTACGTCAGAAACTGTCCCTATGTCAAATTGACCTTTTTGCCCCCCCTCCAATTCATCAGTCCCATCGTAGCGCTTCAGCCAAAAAGCCTCCAGTACCAGTGGTGCGTGTTCCAGGTTTTTGGAGTGCCCTGTCCACCAGGGCAGGCAGTAGGACCCGGAGCCAAGGCACTGTCAGCCCATCCCTTGTAAAGGCTTTGAAATTGGAGAGTGGACGACGGGACCGTGTTAAGACTCCTGGTGGGACAAAAAGTGAAATGGGATCCAAGGCGATTGGTGAGTCAGCTGTAACTCCAAAGAAGGTGGGGAAGGTCCCGAGAAAGTCTCCCCAACCTGTTGTGAGTGTCACGGCGGAGAAGTGCGCCATCATTTCCGGCGGTCCTGACACAACTGCCAGCACCGTCGTTACTGGTCCAGAGACCACCGCCAGAGTCACATCCCAGGAGGGCTCAAGTATCGTTACTGGTCCAGAGACCACCGCCAGAGTCACAGCCCAGGAGGGCTCAACTATTGTTACTGGTCCAGAGACCACCGCCAGAGTCACAGCCCAGGAGGGCTTAAGTATTGTTACTGGTCCAGAGACCACCGCCACCGCCGGAGTCACAGCCCAGGAGGGTCCAGGATCCCACAGCCCCGCTGGGCAATGATGGAACGTCAAGCCACACACCAACGTCCAGTGTGGAGTTCGTCATGCCACACACCAATGTCCAGTGTGGAGATCGTCATGCCACACACCAATGTCCAGTGTGGAGTTCGTCATGCCACACACCAATGTCCAGTGTGGAGTTCGTCATGCCACACACCAATGTCCAGTGTGGAGATCGTCATGCCACACACCAATGTCCAGTGTGGAGTTCGTCATGCCACACACCAATGTCCGTACCAGAACCGCCATGGCAAAGCACCGCTGAACAGGCCAAAGACTGCCATGGTGAAGACCGCTGAACAGGCCAAAGACTGCCATGGTGAAGACCGCTGAACAGGGCAAAGACCGCCATGGCAAAGCACCACTGAACAGGCCAAAGACTGACATGGTGAAGACCGCTGAACAGAGCAAAGACTGCCATGGTGAAGACCGCTGAAGAGAGCAAAGACCGCCATGGTGAAGACCGCTGAACAGGGCAAAGACCGCCATGGCAAAGCACCGCTGAACAGGCCAAAGACTGCCATGGTGAAGACCGCTGAACAGAGCAAAGACTGCCATGGTGAAGACCGCTGAACAGAGCAAAGACCGCCATGGTGAAGACCGCTGAACAGGGCAAAGACCGCCATGGCAAAGCACCGCTGAACAGGCCAAAGACTGCCATGGTGAAGACCGCTGAACAGGCTAAAGACTGCCATGGTGAAGACTGCTGAACAGGGCAAAGACCGCCATGGCAAAGCACCGCTGAACAGGCCAAAGACTTCCATGGTGAAGACCGCTGAACAGAGCAAAGACTGCCATGGTGAAGACCGCTGAACAGAGCAAAGACCGCCATGGTGAAGACCGCTGAACAGGCCAAAGACTGCCATGGTGAAGACCGCTGAACAGAGTAAAGACCGCCATGGTGAAGACCGCTGAACAGAGGTCAGACCGCCATGGTGAAGACCGCTGAACAGAGCAAAGACCGCCATGGTGAAGACCGCTGAACAGGGCAAAGACCGTGTGGGTATGAATAGTCCGGCACATCAGGCATCGTTCTCCCATGTGCAGCTGGGACAGTGACAGGACATGTACTTTCACGGGGAGACTCATCCAGTCTGGGCACCAGTCCCACCCAGTACCAGTAGAGAACTGCATCTACTTGCGAAGATGTGTCTTTGCACTCCCCAGGATGGCTCAGTGGGCAAGCCACCCACTGTAGAGACTTGAAAGACTGGCTTTGCACTCTTCAGGATTGAACAGTGGGCAACCCACCCACTGTAGAGACTTGAGAGACTGTGGCTTTGCACTCCCCAGGATTGAACAGTGGGCAACCCACCACTGTATAGACTTGTGAGACTGTGGCTTTGCACTCCCCAGGATGGCATACATGGGCATGTAGCCCCGTCGTGGATCTGGCTTCGCATTCATCTGGCTGAGGTGCCCCCCCTTCCCTTCCCCCTGAGGTGCCTGTATTGTTTCTATCTGATGCCCCAGCAGTGTTCTCTCGGATTTTGGTAAGGTATCTATTGTGGGCCTCGCCCATGCATTTTTGGACTGTTTGTGCACAGACATTGTTGTGTACATATCTGCACTACTTCTTGTATTGTATATTTAATTTTGACAGATTTCGTGATATATATCAGTATATTTTTGTATGAGTAGTATATTGGCACAATACAAAGTTTGACCGCAATTCGCTTTGTCTTTGCATTCTTCCGGGGGGATTGTGGGTTGTTACTGTGATTTTTGTGACTACATTGGTGTGTATGTTGTCTAATGCGAGGGTGGGGATGGGGGTGTTTGGTGGGTGTCCCCCTAACTTTTGCCTCCCCCCTCCCCCGTGTCGTAGGTGCAGTACTCACCGGTATCTTCTGCGCCTACGTCGCTGTTGGTCATAGATGAGCAGGAATACAAGGGCAGGGAGTATTTGTAGTTCCGGCTCCATGGTGTCCTCGTTCCTCGTGGGATGTGTTCAGGTGAGCGTTTTCCCATAGCAAAAGCTGTTTCCGCCGTGTTTTTAACCACAGTGAATCCGCCCCGGAAAAGGTGGCGGATTGGTGTGTTGTGATAGTGTGGGCGGTACATTGTCTCCCGCCTGTCTGTTGGCGGTGTCCGCCGCGCTGTTTGTCTGTACCGCCGTGGCGGGCGGTGTGTTAAAATGGCTGTCTTAGTTGGCGGTTTCCGCCAGGGTCGTAATTCCCTTTTTTTGTCCGCAGGCCTGTTTGCGGTATTTACCGCACCTTTAACACTGTCCGCCAGGGTTGTAATGACCACCATAATATTTATCTGATAAGATGCAGGAAAAACGATTAAAATGCAATAAGTATATGTTCAGATTTCACTGTAAAAGTGATATAAAGTGTCTTTTAAAAGCAAACAAAGTCTCTTTCAATCACAAAGTACCTGGTTCGCGTGAAAAAGCTCCGCAAAGAATCGCAGAGGAGGAGATGTATGGAAACAAAGTGGTGTGCGTTGATTTCTTGGGCCGCACACGGCGATGAGCCGTTTAGGTTTCATGCAGGGACGGCTATGCATCGATTTCCGGCGCTCGGTCGTGGATCCTCTTTGGGTTGTGGGATTTTCAGATGCCCTGGGGACGATGCGTGGATTTCCTGTGCTGGCAGGACGAAGTCAGAGGAGCTGCATCGATCAGGTGGGCGTTGCGTCAGATTTTCTACTGCATGGCAGCCGCTCTGTGGATTCCTGTCTGGAAGTCGGGCTGCGTCGTTCTGGCTCGGCTATGCGTCGATCCAGTGGGCCGTCTGTTGAATTTCTGGTCGCTACGCTGGCGCTGCATCGATCTTCTCAATGCGAAATTGGGCTGCGTCGTTCCGGTTCGGCGTGCGGTGCAATTTTCACTGTGGTGCAGGCTGTGCGTCGTTTCTGGCAGGCTGTGTGGCGAATTTCACTGCACAAGGAGTCCTTCTTGAACAGATGAAGTATTTTTGGTCCTGAGACTTCAGGGAACAGGAGGCAAGCTCTATCTAAGCCCTTGGAGAGCACTTCTTCACCACAGCAAGAGAGCAGCAAGGCAGCAGTGCAACAGCAAGGCAGCAGTCCTTCACAGAAAGCAGACAGGTGAGTTTTGGGCAGCCAGGCAGTTCTTGGCAGGGTGCAGGTTCTGGTTCAAGTTTCTTCTCCAGGAAGTGTCTGAGTTGGTAGAGACAGAGGCCCTGTTTATATACCCAAATGTGACTTTGAAGTTGGGGAGACTTCAAAGAGTGGCTTAGAAGTGCACCAGGTCGCCTTTCAGTTCGATTCTGTCTGACAGGGTCCCAGCAGGGGGTGTGGCAGTCCTTTGTTTGAGGGCAGGCTCTCCACCCCCCCAGTCCAGGAAGACCCATTCAAAATGCGGATGTATGCAAGTAAGGCAGAGTATCCTGTTTTTGGGGTGTGTCTGAGTGAATGCACAAGGAGCTGTCAACTAAACCCAGCCAGACGTTGATTGTAAGGCACAGAAAGATTTAAGTGCAGAGAAATGCTCACTTTCTAAATTGGGCATTTCTAAAATAGTAATATTAAATCCAACTTCACCAGTCAGCAGGAATTTGTATCACCATTCTGGCCCTAATAAATATGACCTTCCTGCTCCTTTCTGATCATCAGCTACCACTCAAACACTGTATGAGGGCAGCCCCAATATTAGCCTACAAAGGGAGCACGTCTCACAGCAGTGTAAAAACAAATTTAGGAGTCTTACACTACCAGGACATGTAAACTAAAAAGGTACATGTCCTGCCTTTTGCCTACACATCACCCTGCCCTATGGGTTATCTAGGGCATACCTTAGAGGTGTCTTACATGTAGAAAAAGGAGAGTTTTAGGCTTGGCAAGTACTTTTAAATGCTAAGTCTAATTGGGAGTGAAACTGCACAGACAGGCCTTGCAACGGCAGGCCTAAGACAACTTTAAGGGGCTATCTTAGTGGGTGGCACAATAAGTGCTGCAGTCCCACTAGTAGCATTTAATCTACAGGCGCTCTGCACATATAGTGCACTCTACTAGGGACTTATAAGTAAATTAAATAGTCCAATTGGGTATGATCCAATGTTACCATGTTTAAAGGGAGAGAGCATATGTGTTTTGCACTGGTTAGCAGTGGTAAAGTGCACAGAGTCTTAAAACCAGAAAAAACAGTATTTAAAAAGTGGAGGGAGGCAGGCAAAAAGGCAGGAGTGACCACCCTAAAGCTGTCAGGTCTAACAATAGTCTCACAGTGCTGAAGCTGTTACTTAGAGAATTAATACCAAGGTTTGGATAACAGACTTCTCTAGAATCACACCGAGGAACTCATTTCAACAGTGACACCCTTAAAGTGTTGTGTGCTGCATTACAAGTTGAGCAAAGATTGCATTGCAGTTATCATCTAGAAGCTTCAGGTCTAGTAGAACAGATAAATGGAACACTGAAGTCCAGACTGGCAAAAGTACGTGCATCCACAACACTGAAATGGGCAGATTCATTGTCTCTTGTTTTGATGAGTATGCGCAGCATATCTGACAGGAAAACAGGATTTTCATCTCATGAAGTTATCATGGGGTGCTTTGAGATGGCCAGTAGTGTCTGCAAATGCACTTGTGAACATTACAGATTATTTGGTGCTGGATTATTGCGTAGAACTAGCTGATGTGGTGCGTTCTTTGTCTCTTCAGGTTGGAGAGGCTATTGTACAGCTGTAGCATAACCTGTGCCATGACCTATGTCCTGGCGATTTGGTCATGCTTAAAAAGCATGTAAGAAAGACATGCTTGGAGGTGTGTTGGAAGGACCTTGGCAAGTGGTCCTTGTGACGACAACACCTGTGAAGTGCACTGGTCTCCCGAAGTGGGTACATGCTAGCCACACTCGCAAAGTTCCATGTCCTCTTGATAAAACATAATCTGTTCCCAAAGGGTTGGTTACAGTGAGTGTGATGGACCAGGTTAGCCAAGCTATTGGGGCTGGACAAGTGACTGCAGCACAGACTGTATCTGAAGAGGTTTTGATCAAGCCAACAATGGTGATATTAGTGAATAGTACAGAAGAATTGAGGCAGAATCAGTTGACTCATGCAAGCTCGGATGCTGACGAAGGATCAGTCGTGTTAGATAAGAGTTGCACAAGGAGACAATTAGCCTAAAGAGAAAACCGTGCCCGCTGTACAAGTACCATCAACTATTGCTAAATAAGTTGAGGAGTGGGGCCAAAGTGAAAGTGATGCTGAGAGTCACATAAACAGAAGGTCAAAAAGAAAAAGAGTGCCAAGCAGAAAGTACTCAGCACCTGAATGGACACATTATTCTGCTGATGACTGGGAACAGGAGTTTTTCGTCTTTTGTGCTAACAATTCGAATCCATCTCAATATTCTTGAGATTGAAATTACTTTGCAACTGAACTTTGAAACGTCATTGCCAGTCTGAGAGACATTACATTTTGGAAGTGATTATCAGTTATTGCAAAGAGTGCCTTTATTGGAGACAGTTGAACATTTAGTAGATGTTTTTGAACATTTGAAAATAGAGAAACTCTTGATGAAGTTTCTAGAATATCAAGACACTTAGGGGGTTATTCTAACTTTGGAGGAGTGTTAATCCGTCCCAAAAGTGACGGTAAAGTGACGGATATACCACCAGCCGTATTACGAGTTCCATAGGATATAATGGACTCGTAATACGGCTGGTGGTAAATCCGTCACTTTTCCGTCACTTTTGGGACGGATTAACACCTCCTCCAAAGTTAGAATAACCCCCTTTGTGAATAATTGCATTTTTGAAAGAGGCTATTTTTGTTATTGCTTTGCTCAGAAATAAAAAGGACTGGAAAGTGATAAACCAAAGCTGCTTTGATTTTTGATTTTGTTTGATTTTTAATTTTTAATTCATATTTTGGTCTGGAATTAAATAACTCATGGAGTCAAATTGCTATAGAAGTAGTAAGAGTAAATACATATGTATAGGTTTAGCAGTAGTGACGTATCATGATTATATTATTGTTTACAGGTTTAAGTTTGCCCACAGCAAAGGATCCAGATCAAATTGCTCCCACACTTATTTCAAAGTTATCAAATCCCTTTGCAGATCAAAATTCATTTCACACAGATGATAAGTGTTTATACACTGATAGTTCTAAAGGTGATCAACTGTGTATTATACATTGTATGAGTGGAATTTAGAGACTGTTACATGTTCACACAGCTGCTATTATCAGCTAGTGAAGGAATTACATGTCACAGTCTACTCTTAACCTATGGAATTTCCTGTAGTCCGTTATTAACACTGCTTTATCAGCAGGAGTATTACAAATACTTTTATTCAAATTATGATTTAGGCCCTCATTATGACTTCGGTGGTCTTGCAAAAAGACCGCCGAAGCCGCGGGTGCCACAATACCGCTAGTGCTGGCGGTATTGGTGGCTCCCTATTTTGAAATTTCCACTGGGCCAGCAGAAAACTCACATCAACATTGCAGCTGGCTCATAATAGAGCCGGCGGCATTGTTGATGTGCAGCAGCACACGTCGCGCATTTCACTGCCCAAAATTTGTGCAGTGAAATGCGTGATGGAGCTGTGCCTGGGGGCCCCTGCACTGCCCATGCCAAGTGCATGGGCAGTGCAGGGGCCCCCAGGGGCACCCCGAGTCCCCCTTATCATCAGCCTTTCCATGGCGGTGTTTACTGCCATGGACAGGCTGGTGGTTGGGGATTATGACCGCCTGGCGGTCAGTGGAGGGCCGGTGGTATGGCCGTGGCTAATGCGCCACAATCATTATGCACTGGCGGAACACCGCCAGCCTGTTGGCGGTGTTACTGCCAGTGTACCGCCGCCCACCAGGGTCGTAATGACCCCCTTAGTGTTTTCAATTGCCTCGGTCATGAAACATTTAAGTAGCATTGCAAAGGCGAAGAACATTGATTATGAGGGAGGTTTATTTGATCCTACATTGACATTTGGACAGAATATGCACACAAGAATAATTAACTTCCCTTCTTAGTCCTGTAGAAAATAAATTCATTGGACAAGTTGAGGAAAGAAGGACAGCTATGAAAACCAAAATAGAAAAATTTGTAGTTTTGCAGAATTGGGAAAAAGATACAGGACATTCCTTGGCTTGAAATCAAGGATTCCTGGCTATACATGAGGGAAGCTACTCATATATAGGCCGAAATTGAAGACTGACACACATTTTGTAGGTAGTAGTGAGCATAGACACGCATTTGTGTTTAAAAGTGTTTGGACCTTTATGTTGAATGGTCAAGACCTCGCCATACCAGTTGTTTATCTCATATTTGGGAAAAATTCCTATTACAGGCTGCTGAAAGACCGGTATGGTACATGTTACCAGGGAGTATTCTTTCCAAATATTTATCATGTGGAACAGTTATTGCTCCAGTTTGGAGTGAGAAATCAAACTCCATAGTCAAAAGAGAAGCAAGTGCTTCAGAAGTTACAGGAGATATTTTTGTGCCATATTCCATCAGTAGATGTGATCTTGAATGACATCAATATATGGAAGTTCTCAGCAATAGTAGATACGTTATCTACAGACACCGCAGGTGCCATATTGTTAGTGTAAATGGTAACTGTGAGATCAATGTTTTTGCAAAATCATCTTGCTTTAGACATATTACTTGCGAAGGAAAGTGGAGTTTGAAAAATGCTACATGCGCAACAGTGTTTCACTTACATCCCTCACAACAGTAAGGAGATAAGAAAGTACATTTCAGACATGACTTTCTTGAAAAGAGACCTGAAAGAGCTGACAACAACAGATGCATGTGAATCTATAGGAAATGGTTTTGAAATTTGTGACTGTATAAAGTAATGTTGATTTCTTTCCTAACATGAACTTTCTTTTAAGTTATGTTACTCATGAGAAGCTTATCTAGTTGGTAATAGATTCTGTTGTTTAAGTGTACAGAAAATGTAGCGTAGTGTCCTTGACGGAAGAACAGTGTGAAACATGGACTGGTTTCATTTACAATTGTTTCAAATGTGCATGGAGTCACACAGATGGAAGATGTTCCCATGACAGACTTGGGAAAGAATTGGACTGTTTCAATTTGAAGTCATATGATTATTGCCCATTGGATGATGCCCATTCAACATGACATGAACTGATACCTTTGACAAATCAGAATGCTTTGTGAATTATAAAATTTTGATGGACATTTGAATTTTGAAGCAGTCCCGAGCAGACCTTTGTAGTCTCCAGTTGCCATCCTGATGCTTTCTGATCCTGATGCTTTGCTGATGAAGATTTCCTGAATACTATACCCTTGGAGAGGTATATCCCTCTCAACCATTGCCCTTTTGAAATTCCCTTTAGGTTTAGCAATCCTTGTAGATTGTTCCCTTTCAGAAGACTCTTGACTGAGCTTCTGAGATGCTGACACTTCCCCTTTTTTTATTTTTTGCCAAAGCTAGTCACCTGCAGTCTGAGGTTTTTTCAAAAATATTTTTGTCCTTTTTATGCTTTTTGTATTCTGCCCACATGTGTTCTTCCTCACACATGCATTTCCCTAATTTGGTTAGCTGTAGGGCTGGCCTGTGCCCAGCTAAAGATTATTGACTCTACTAAATCTGAATTGACCAATGATTGTTACCTGTGAGCAACGTATTATCTTAGTGTCTCAGATATTTTTATTGATATTATGCATTATCCTTCTTGAATGTTTAGTTTTATTAATGATAGATTGCCTGAATGTATTTCAACACCTTGGGCAATGCTTGGTGATTATGTACCTTTACAATTTGGTTTTGTGCATTGTCTACATGACTTTCAACTTGTGTTTGTAATATATTTAGTAACTTTATTCTGATTGGAGTTTTTCTTTTGTGGCCACATTGGTTCCAGTGTTTAAATTGTTTGGGGTGGTATTGCAATTCGGTTGATGGTTCTACCACACTACTTAATGGGTCCAAAGATTCATTCACCTCAAAGAGCACTGATTCCTGCAAAGGATGAAAATGCTACAAACACCTTTTTTTACATCATTTTATCTTATTCTTCCAACTTTGTCTCAAGAGTTCATCATTGACTTCATTAGAACAAAGTTCATGCTTTTGTCAGCACACATAGGGGAAAGAGAAGAAGTGTGCAGGCAGAGCAGGAGCATGCTTCTCAAGCTAATCATTGCATATTTTCCTCAGTAGGCAGTGAGGCAAGCTGATCTATGTAGTACAGGTCCCTTTGTTCTATAGAACTTTACAAATTACTTCTCTCTATTTCAACTCTATATCACAATACAACACATGACACACTACTTTACTGATGCAAAATATTCATATGTGTAATGAAGGTAATGGCAAAGTTACTAAGGAAGTTATAAGCAAGTATGTGAATATTTCAAATGTGTAAAGTGGTAAAGGATGTTAATGGCTTTTCATTAAATTGGCTCTTGTTCTTTTGCAGTGACCCAAGACCGTGCTGCAGATACATGTGGATATGACAGCGATGGGCAGAGTGCTACCTATATGGACAAATGCTACCAGTTAATAACCTGGCAGCCATACCAAGCTGCACACTGGAACAGTATATTTAACAGCAATTATGAGAAACTGTAAGTGCTTTAGTCAATAATTACCTTTCTTGTATCTTAGAGTCACTTCTTTTGTCTATATTGACTAACAATTAAAAATCAAAACTTGGTCAGGCCAAAGGAACACTGAAAACACTGCAAAATATAAAGAAGAGTGAGTGATAGTTTCTAATCTTGAGCTCATTCTCTAATAAGTAAGTTAATAGGTTTAAATATTGCATACAATATCTGTTTATGAAGAACTGTGAAACAAGGGTGTTTTTTCTTCAGAGTAATCTTTCCTACCAACATTTTTTTAAAATAGCCTAAATTTACATTTATTCTGATGTTTGGAGATATTTCAAAATGCGCAGATTCCTATGGACATTTTTTCCTTTTATATAAATAAGATATTCAGTCATATAAAGCCAATGGCAGTGGAAGACGTCTATTGACACTGCTGCATAAAATATCCAAACTGAATCTGTGTAAAACATTAACAAAAATTACATTTATTAGAATATAATCGTAACAGTACATCTATATTGTTCAAATCCAATTCATTATCAGGTGAACATGTCCATTTTAGGTCATAAAATTATTCAGCACGAAGAGAAAGAAGAATATTGTAATCCATACTTTAATGAAGACCCCAATACAAGGAGAGTTGATGCTTCAAGTGTTTAGCGGAAAGCTCCCCAGCCATGCAGTCCTCAGTTCAGCATCCTCAGTTCATATGACAAACCACTGAACATTTAATAGGCTGTCATGTAAGCAGGCAGCTGAAATGTTGGTGATATAGAAGCAGGAGCATACAAAATACCCTCCTCAAATAAATATTTTAACTCTATTACTGCTCCAACATATTCAAGAATAAGCTTCAACCTGTTAAGCATTATTACGTACAATAAAACAAAATTACATACATTTATTCAGGTGCTGATACCTGAACAAAATTCCAAGGGTACAAGTTACAATACATAATCCTCCAAACTATTAGACTCTCTTTTCTTTTTTCTAGAATGCCTACTCTTTCCAGTATTTACTGGCTCCATATTTGAAGGTGTGCTTTTTCTTCTCCCTTTACAGGTTTCCCCCAGTTGTCTTAGGTCTGACAACTTCAGGTATCCTATCTGTTCCATCATCAATAGTTACAGCTGGCCTGATTTAGAGTTTGGTGGGCTAGTACGCCATCACAAACGTTATGGATTTGCCATCTGCCTTATTATAAGTGCCATAGCATTTAATTAACTTGTATATAAAGTGGATAGAATATCCATCACATTTGTGACACCTGTCTGCCAAACTCTTAATCAAGACCTGCGTTTTTCCCACCTTAAAGACTTGCACTAGTTCTCAATCAAAAGAAATTCCTTTGATGGCAAAGTTGTTTATTATCTTAACTAATTGACCACCCTTGATATGTACTCATCCTGCTTGTTCTTGATTCTTTTTTTTATTTTGTCTACATCAATGATACCAGACATAGCACCATTACCAACAAAGTGACTAGGCAGTAAATGGAGGATTTAGAGGTATCTCTCTGTTTGTATAAAAGATGTGAGATTGATCCTTTTCAGGTGTCTGGATCATGGAAGTGTTAAGAAAAGACCAAAGTATACAGTTTAACCAAGTTTCCCGAAATGGAATAACAGTCTTAGAAAGAGCTGTAGGAATAACATTTGCCCTAGGGGTGTTTTGACAAAATACAGAACAAACTGTGAAACGCAAAAAATTTGAGAACTGGGCATTGCATTTTGGATGCCACAAAAAAATTCACCAGCCGTTTTGTAGAGGCAGTAAAGAAGAAAACATACATCTGGCCACAAAAGAGAAATCTCCCATACCTATTTAATTAAACTCCTTTATGTGGTGTAATGTATTGATTTCCATAATTATATAAAACATAAGTATAAATAAAATCATGTTTGTAAGATATATATCTGTAATAATAATACAGCATTATGCACTATGATAGAGGTTTCTTGAACATGACTGTGATTGAGTTGTCTTTCCTATGAGATTGAATCCCTGTGAGTTTGCTAGTCTTTTCAACTAATACATAGTAACACCGTCTTCTAACTCATGAACCATCTTGAGAATGAAAGTAGATACCAGTGGAGACGCCGAGTCTAATCCATTTTGGGGGGTTATTTCTTCCAAAGTGAATATGCAGTGAAAATAATGAACCTCACTAAAACTTTCAAAATATGAAAATCTACAAGGTCCACATAAAGGTGGGACTCCATAAACGTGGAAGCACACAAGGTTGAGAGATTATACATGGAGTAGGTGGTGCGGACACTGTTGTTTTTTTTACTGATCTGTTTAGAAAATAGGTGATGGAAAGTAAAGTAAATAATTATTAATGCATGTAAGTAAAATCCTTTGATGAACTCCACAGAAATGCATGACTGTACATAAAAGAAAGATTTGTCAACTTTAATCAAATTAATATGAAATATCATATTGTTTTAAAACATGTGAGCTGATATGCAAACATGATCTCCATATATTCTCCATATTCTCTCTTTTCTTTCTTCAGGCCAACTGTTGGGTACCAGGTTGCTACAGACAAAGGCTTTAATTTTTCTACACTTGATGATGCATTTGTATGCCAGAAAAAGAATCATTTCCAGATCACGGTACATGTCAGGATGATTGGAATTCCAGAATATGTAAAAACACAGCTAGGGCTCAATGCCCTTGAGAAGTTTTACATGAAAGTCTACGGATTTAAAGTAAGTCTTTTCTGCAGTCTGTTACTTCAGACTACCCTTTGCAGTCATTTGAGCTTCTCAGAATATAGCGCTGCTACATGGATAGGGCATGGGATTTGGGGTAATGTGCCCTTTTATCCCAAGGACCTTCCCACCTTGGCTCTGCGAACTGGGCCAAGATCAACTCTTGATGCACCTGACTCTCAGGCTAGTGAGGACGAGTAGTCACAGGTGTCTCAGGGGGCTAATGTGAGAGCTTAGCAACCCAATAAGTTGAATGGTCCTGCCCAATGTTCATCTTTTCAAGAAAGATAATACTTTGTATATATAATACTACAGACTACTAGTAAAGAAATCAAATCAGCCTCACTGTGTGCTACTTTGATAGGTGCTGTGCCAAAAGTTCTCCAAACTTCTATATATTCTTCCAGAAGGTCTTTGAAGGTTCCTCAGGAGTCCACAGCTCACCCCAAGGTTCCAGAAGCCGTGAGTTGCTCCTTAAGGGTTAGGACTCAAACTCCCAAAATGCACCTGGCTCAAACTCCAAAATGAACACTGGACAGTGGTCAGCTGGCCAGTTTCTTCAGGATTTGATGCATAGGACTCGGGTTAGTTATTTTTCACCTGTAGCAAACAGGGAGTCCCTTCTTGAACGAGTTGAAGCCTGGCAAAGTCTTTTTTGTGGTTAAGCCCAAGTGTGCAGCGGGTGTAGTCCTTTAGAGGGCAGTTTCCAGGTGCAGGCCAGGGGTCCAGCAGGACAGTCCTGAAGAAACTGACCAGCTGACCACTGTCCAGTGCTCATTTTGGAGTTTGAGCCAGGTGCATTCTATGAGTTGGAGTCCTAACCCTCAAGGAGCAACTCAGAGCTTCTGGAACCTTGGGGTGAGCTAAGCAGACAGTGAAAAGTGCAATGGGGCTGTCCATGTGGGTCCTTGCAGCCTGTCTCTACCAGCTTTTACATGGGAGTGGGGCCACCATGCAAAAGCTGGCGGAGAGTGGACTCATAATCCCCAGAGCGGCGCTGCATGCAGTGCTGCCCTGGCAGATTAGGACTGGTCGGCATCACCAGGCCCTCCTGTGGAGGGAAACTGGTGATGCCTGCAGTCCAACAGTGGTGCTTTCGCCATGGTCATAATGTGCCAGTCTGACCACTGCCAGAGTGGTGGGACAACCACTTTGGTGGCGGTCAGACCGCGACCGCGAGTCGACTCGTAATAAGTGCCTCTGTCTCCTAAGTTAAGCCTTGTTGCTCGTTGCCAAGCTACCAAGGGTTGAGCTAGGATTAATTTATTGAGACCTGACTGGACCTAGTGGGTGTTAGTGGCCTATTGCTAAGTGTAGATACTTACCTGTCCTTACCAATAATCCACTTTCCAACATTTGTGGTGCACAGTGCTGGGATCCAGTACTTGTGTTCAATATCACACTACCGTTTTAAGTAAAATGAATTAAAATCCTTTAAATTGTCCTAGTACAAAAACTGTTTTTGATTTTTAATTTGGACTAATTTCAAATATTGCATTTTTGTGATTTTTCAAATTATTGATTCCAATTTTTGCAAACTTGTTTTGTGTGACACACAACTAGGGAACCATAGAGCTTGATCTGGCTAGCCTACCCACAATGACAGTAGTCTAGTTTAAGGAGTTGTGTACTGAGAGGGACTTGCCTGCAGGAAGAATGTTTTGAATACATCTTTGACAGCCTGGGCTGAGGCCTCAGAGCTAGGCACAGAGGAAGCTCCAGGGGAGGAAGAAGTAGGTAATATTCCGGCTCCAACCACTCAGGGGAGGGAGGTCATCTGAAACTTAGTCAGGAAGAGGAAGACCGGTCCTCACTACACACAGTCACCAGAGCCATACCCAAAGCTAGTTGGTGAAGGTGGTCCCTTCAGAAGGAGATAACCTGTCTCTTAGAGAGAGAGAGCAGGATGCCCAGCAGGTATACATAGCTTTGGAGGCAGAGAAGCTGGCCCTGGAGATAAAAAGAGGCAAGGGAAGAGAAAAGAGATGGTGGCAGCGACAGAGTAGTTGAGATGTCCATGGGTGGGGGGCTTTGTCCCAGACTGCCCAAGGAGGTTGTTCCTGCTTATGTAGAGGGCGATGACATAGATAAATGGCTGAGAGCCTTTGAAAGGGCTCTCCAGATGAGAAGGGTTAAGGGGCTGTATTGGGGTTCACTCCTATGGGAGTTGGCCCGACATCTGGGAGGGATAGGCTCTTGATCCTACGTTGGGAGGAAACAGATTCCTACCTTAGTATGAAGAGGTGCTTAACCAAGAAGTTTGGGCTGACTCAGAGCAGTACAGGCTCACGTTCAGGGACACCCAGAACGTAGCTACCCAGTCTAGGGTTGATTTTGTGGACATCTCAGTTAAGGCACTCGAGGGCTGGATACAGGGTAACAAGGGAAGTACCTTTGAGGGCTTTTACAATTTGATTATGATGGAGCACCTTCTAATTAATTTTAACCAAGAGAAGCTATGCCAGTATCTAGTTGACTCTAAGTTGACTGACCTCAGAGAGCTGGGAGAGACAGCAGATGACTGGTCGAGAACCAGAGTTAACCAGAAACCCCCAGCAGGTTATCAGAAAAAGGGAGGACAAGATCCTTCTCAGGGGAAGAACCAAGAGAAAGATAATAAAAAGTCCAAGGAGTCCTCACAAGAGTCCCCAAAACCTTCTCAGGGTGGGGGAACCCCGAGCCATGCCACTTCTAAGGGGATCAGGGTACACAGAGGTTACCTTAGTGTCCGTGGGTGGGGTGCACATTGCAGCTGTGGGCAGCTTACCTCCCAGCATGGAGAGGTATAGGCAGAAGCCTAAAGTCAATGGTACTAAGGTGGAGGCTTTGAGAAATACAGGAGCCAGTGTGAGCCTGGAATGGGAAGGTGTTACAGGCCCTAAAATGGTAGTGGTAGCTCCTGCCCTCCCAGTAGAGTGTCTGCCGGGACATGATCTGAAAGCATCTGAGTGGCCAGAGGTGGAAAGAAGGGTCAATGCGCAGATGCTGGACCTCCCTGAATGGGTGTGTTCCGTGACCAGGTCACAGGCAGCATGACTGGGAAGTGCTGGACACTTGAACCCTGGAACAATGGGCCAAGGCTCCAAGAGAAAGGGCATTGGGTCTGGCTTGCCAACCCCACCAAGTACAGAGATTCAGGAGGAATCCAATCCTGAGGGGGAGGATCTGACCTCTGAGAGGGTGACCCCTTCACTGCAAGCTTTGCCTGAGTTGGCAGAATTGCAGGGGACAGGTGGGCCCATAATTGAAGAGTTGTGCCAGAGACAAAGAGAGTGTCCTGAGGCAGACTGCCTCCAGGCAAGAACAAGGGGATGTCAGTGGGTCCCACAAATTTTATTGGGATGATGGGTTCTCTACACTGAGACAAAGGACCCCAAACCCGGGGCAACCAGGAGAGTGGTGGTCTTCCAGAAGTATAGAGAATTCCTCTTAACTCTAAGCCATGATATTCCCTTTGGAACATTTGGGGCAGACTAAGACCTGGAATAGGCTGGTCAACCATATTTATAGGCCCTAGATGTCAGAAAAAGCCAAGGAATAATGCAGCTCCTGTGTCACCTGTCAGGCCAGTGGCAATACAGGGGTCAAGCTAAAGGCTCCCTTGATACCACTACCAGTGGATCGGACTCCCTTTGAGAGGGTGGGGATTGATATTATTCATCCCCTAGACCCACCAACTGCCTCAGAGAACAGGTACATTTTGGTGGTTGTTAACCATGTCACCAGGTATCCAGAGGCAATACCTCTTAGGACAGTAACTGCTCCCACAGTGGCTAGGGCCCTGCTTGGTGTGTTCACCAGAGTAGGATTCCTAACGGAGGTGGTCTCAGATAGGGGCACAAACTCTATGTCAGCCTATCTGAAAGTAATGTGGGATGAGTGTGGTGTTACCTATAAGTCCACTGCCCTCTATTATCCTCAGACCAATGATCTGGTGGAGAGATTTAACAAGACCCTGAAGGGCATGATAATAGGTTTGTCTGACAAACTCAGGAGGAGATGGGATGTTCCCCTCCCATGCCTGTTGTTCGCATACAGGGAGGTGCCACAAAAGGGAGTTAGATTCATCCCCTTTGAGTTACTGTTTGGGTACCCTACAGGAGGCCCATTGAGTTTGGTGAGAGAGTCTTGGGAGAAGTTTCCCAAAGAGTCCAAGCAGAATGTGCATGATTATGTGCTGGGCCTTCGTTCACTCATGGCTGAGTACATGTAGAAGGCAAGCAGCAACCTGGAGGCCAGACAAGAACTCATAAATCTCTAGCATGACCAGAAGGCTACTATTCCTGAGTATCACCCAGGTCAGCTGGTGTGGGTTTTGAAGCCTTTGGCTCCTAGGGCACTTGAGGCCAAATGGACTGGGCCCTATCCAGTTTTGAAGAAGAAGGGTGAGGTCACCTACCTGGTAGACGTTGGCCCTCTCAGGTATCCTCATAGGATCATGCATGTGAACAGACTGAAACCCTATCAGGATTGGGCAGACATGACCATGCTTATCGTCACAGATGAGGGAAAGGAGGAGGAGAGGGAACCTCTGCCATTCCTCCTATCCAACAGTGCACAAGATGGGTCAGTGGAGGGAGTGGTACTCTCTCCCAAATTGACAGCCCAGCAGCAGAAAGACTATAGACACGTTTTGGAGCAGTTTGAGGGACCCTAACCCCTGGACTCACCAATTGGTGTGTCCATGACATTGACACTGGTGACACTTTACCTGTCAAGAATAAGTTGTACAGATAGTCTGACCAGGTCAAGGCCAACATCAAAGTTGAGGTGGCTAAGATGTTGGAGGTAAAGGTAGTTGAACCATCTGATAGTTCCTGGGCCACTCCAGTGGTACTTGTACCCAAACACAGTCCCCAAGGTGGGAAAAAGAGCTAAGATTATGTGTAGACTACAGAGGTCTACATGCAGTCACTAAGACTGATGCTCACCCCCATACCTAGAGCTGATGAGCTCATTGAAAGGGGGTGGTCTGCTAAGTTCCTGAGTATATTTCAACTGACCTCAGGATACTGGCAGATTGTCCTAAGTCCGGAGTTAAGGAGAGGTCAGCATTTTCCAATGCAGAGGGCCACTGTCAGTTCAAGGTGATGCCCTTTGGCTTGAAATATTCTGCTTCCATCTTCCAATGGCTGATGAACAGAGTCTTGTATGGGTTGGCATCTTTCAGGGCAACTTATCTGGATGATAGAGCTACAATCATTTCCACCTGGGGGATCACCTGGTCCACTTGAAGAAAGTGCTTCAGGCCCTGCTCCAAGCAGGCCTGACTATCAAGTGCCAGATAGGGCAAAGTTTAGTAGTGTACCTGGGCCACCTTGTTGGTGGAGGTCACGTATAGCCCCTCCAGCTCAAGATCCACACTATCCTGGATTAGAAGGCTCCTAAAACATAGACTCAGGTCAGGGCCTTTCTTGGCCTGACTGGGTATTAGAGGAAGTTTGTTAAGAATTATGGGATCATTGTGGCCCCTCTGACAAACCTTACCTCAAAGAAACAGTCCCAGAAGTTCATTTGGACCCCAGAGTGCCAGAAAGCCTTTGACACTTTGAAAAAGGCTATTTGTTCAGCACCAGTTCTACTGACCTCTGACTTCAGCAACAAGTTTATAGTGCAAACAGATGCTTCAGAGGAAGGGATTGGGGCAGTGTTAGCACAAGAAATTAAGAGGGCCACGATCAGCCAGTTGCCTTCATCAGCGGGCGACTACTCCCCAGAGAGAGAGAAAGAAGAGGGCCATTGAGAGGGAGGCCTTTGCTGTGTTCTGGTCCCTGAAGAAGTTGAGGCCATACCTGTTTGGCACTCACTTCCATGTTCAAACTGACCACAGACCTTCAGATGGCTCATGCAGATGACGGGGAGAACCCAAAACTGTTAAGGTGATCCATTTCCCTACAGGGGATGGGCTTCGCTGTGGAACATAGACCTGGGAGTGCCCATGCCAATGCGGATGACCTTTCCAGGATTTTCCACTTAGCTCATGAGTACTACAAGGGTGTAGGTTAGTACCAATCGCCTTTCATGTGGGGGGTGGGTGAGAGTGTAGGAAAGTCCTTCTTTTTGCTATGGTCACCTCCAAACCTTTTGGACAGATACTGGTGGTACTGACTCTTGGCTGTGCCGTGGGTACCGCTTACCAGTCCCTGGGCCAGTGCTCTGTGTAAAGTCGATATGCAAATTAGGCTAATTATAATTAGTACATTTTACTCCAGTATTGGTCACCAGCAGAATTTGTACCAGACTTTTCCACCTTTGCTAAAGACAGTTTCTGTCTGAAAATGTTTTAATATGACCCACTCTCCAGGCTTGAGGTCATGCCCCGGAATCTGCAGAGGTTCCGGCAAGGCTTCCTTCACCTGCTGGTGAAAGCGTTGTACTTGCTTAGTGAGAGAAATACAATAGTCTCATAGCAATTCATTAGACAAATGCAATGTTGTAGCATGTTGGGGAGACCCCCAGGCAGACATCCGGTGCGAAGTAATGATTTCATGGGGGCTCAGTTTGTTGAACTAGGTGTACTGCACATACTCATGAGTGCCACAGCAGACCATCCACCTATGTCGGGGTTGTTTCAGCGCATATTTTCACAATTTTGGCTTTCAGTATGCCGTTTTGTTTGTTCAATGCGTCCGCTGCTTGTGGATGACATACAATGAAACTTCAGCTTGATGGCTAAGGCTTTGGTCACCCAGTTCATTACTTTGCTCAAAAAATGAGGGCCATTGTTGGACGATAATATTTTTGGCAGTCCGAACCTTGGAAATGGTTCCTTCTACAAGTTCTATGCAACATAAGTCATGCATGTTTGACATACAGCTTCAGCATGTTTGCGAACATTCTTGTTGTACCTAAACTGTAAGAAATATTTCGAAGTACTGCATCAGACAATCATATTCTTCTCCCAGGTCCCATCCAAATATCATTCAGTAATGTTAGTTCCTTTTGCCATTCTTGTATCTCCTTCAGGGTTGTTTACTTCTGCAATTCTTGGGCCTTTAGAGTACAGGGTCAATTGTCAATGCATCAACACAGTGAGATACATACATTAATGCATTCTCAATCTGAGCAGCTTGATTTGCTCTGTGGTCTGCAAAAGCATTAACTTTACCAGCATTATCAATTATTTCTTATGAGCACTACAATTCATAATGGCTACTTTCTTTTGTATGGATAAAGCATTCAACAATTTGGCAATGAGCGAGCCATGTTTTATTTTCTCTCCTGTGGATGTAAGTAACCCTCTTTCTTGCCACAGCTTTCCAAAGCTATGGGGTGCTCCAAATACATACTGGCTATCGATATATACATTCACTATCAACCCTTTGCTCAGTTCACATTCTCTAGTTAGTGCAATGATGTCTGCTGCTTGTGCAGATAATTGTGTAATTTTACAAGTTTCAACAACAGTTTTTAGTGTAGTAACAGCATTTGCAGCAGTAGTATCCCCATTTGGCAGTTTAAAACAGGACCCACCTACCCATTTATCAAGGGGAAATGTACTCATAGTTGGGAACTGCAAGTCTGAATCCTCCCTAAGGTAGCGATTCAGGTGTTTGGAAAACAAAGTCCGACCTGAAGTCCCTTTTTTCATCATTATTTCAAAAGCAGGTGAATCTTTTAGTAGTGTGGACTGCACTTGATCCACTCGGGTATCTGTATCAAATAAGTTACCCATTGTCCCACTTCGTAGGAACCCCGAAAATACACACAAATCCAGGAAATTTTACATGGCCAGTCATCAAACATCATTATTTAGAGGAGAAACAGGACACCTAACTCCCTGTACTTTTTTTAGGCAATGTAACTGTGGTTAATTTGTGGGGGTTTTAACCCCTACTATTTTATTGGGGACTTTTACCCCTATTTGCTGTACGGATTGTTGACTAATTAATACATCATAACATAACAAAGGAAAAACCAATTTTTTTAATCTTACCTGATCTTGATAGCTGCATTCGCCATAGTTTGGAGAGAGAGCAAGAATTGAGTCTTATGTCTCGGGGCTACACGGTCAGTCCCTCAGTTGGTTCTGGCTCCGGGAACTGCAGTTTCCTCTGGAGGTGTACACATCAGACCTAGGAGGAACAAACGGGCCCCTGAAATTGTGGCACAAAAAATCCAGCTGGGCTGACTCAGGCAGTGCCTCCAGATTGAAAGAGCGTAAATAATGTCACTGCTCTCAAATAGGACGGAATGCAGAGGTGGAATCAGCCCAGAACGTGCAGCTTCCTATTAGTGCAAATATAAAGGACTGATCTTTTTTGCATTTAGACTAACTGAAATGACTATAACACAAATATTTCCAATGTATTCCCATTTTAGATATGTTGGGGCAGATTCCAAAGGCATGTAAGAGTACATAAAAGAGTAATTCAGGAGTATTATATTATGTACTCTTACATGCTTTTGTGAGTCAGTCCGCAATAATTTAAATGTAGCTAATAAAATGCCATTTAGATGTAAACCAGGTGACAGCTGTGAGCTTTACACCCTTCAAGAGGTGATCAATGTGATTTAGCTTCTGTGCAGAGGGCCCCTTTGGGGTTTATGATTTATGTTTTATATAGAGTTGATGATTGGAAGATTTGTTGTAATGTATGTTCCATATGTATTATAAATGCCGAAACTAAATGCAGTGAAAGATTGACCTGAACTCAATTACTTAATATGCATACTTTACATGTTTTATAGCATGAGACAAAGTTGACAGAAGAGTAGAAAATAGTCAACATAAGAACATCAATTCAGTCCCCAATTTTTCACAATGTCGTGAGCCACGTGACTCGAAGCTTATACTGAACATTTATCTGCATTTCCCCATGGTGCAAAGATACGCCATAGTTTCATGAGACGCTATTACATCATTAAGCACTATATAACATAGTAGTCACTTTAACATTGGCTGACAGAATATGTTGTGCCTTGTCTGTACACTTGGATTGTGACACACTGTCTTATGGTTTGTATGTTTGCCAGAGAGTGCACAATTTGAGATGAGCTATTCGAGAAATAACAGTTTATCCAGTGGAATGTAGATCGTATTATTGGCCACTTATGTGTATTTTAATCTATTTTCCTAGATGGGCATGGATTGTGCTAGGAGTAGACATTGGACAGTATTCATAATATTATGGGTAATGTTGGTGGGTAATGTTCTAATTGAACCTCTTATATTCTGGGTTCAGGAATATTTATAAGGATCAAATAATCTTAACTCTGTCTTCAATTTTAACTACTTTACTGACTGATTTGTTCATTGTTGTACCATAATTGTTTGGTCATTAAAAAGAATATAAGAATTCACTTACATATTAATTAAATCATATTTAAATGTATAGGGTGTCGCTGCCACCATTAACATAACGAATGGAGACATATTAGAATTTTACAGATGTTCAGCCTCCTGATAAATTCATTTCTTTATATATTCTTATGGATTTCCTAATTGATCAATCATAAAATTATATTTTAATCACTGTCTTGCACACTGGTTATTAAAAACAAGTTAGATCTTTCTATTTCTATTATGGAAATTAATTCTTGCATCAGAGGTGAAGCCTAGATTAGTACAGGAAGCACAGTGTGCAAACATTTTTATATATACATTTTTATCTCCTCTGGAATATTAGACCCAGTGTTTGGTGCAGGTTTGTGACAAGTGCTTTTGCAATACAAACAAGAGCTGTGAGAGTAATCTGATTGTGTGATTCACAAATTAATGAATTTAACGTTAAATCTGCATATTTTATTTAGCATAATTACTTGCTCAGACACTGTATGCGTCTGCCATAACAAATGAGCCTCACAGTTAAAGGGTACCTGGTATTTTTTGCGCACTAGAGTTTGTTTTTTTAATCCTAGTTTGGAATCCGTCAAATCCGCTAGACAGATCTCTGCGCAAGACAGATCTCTGCAAAAACCTGCGGTGGCAATGGCAGTAGTTTTGGCTTTAGTATAGTGAAAGACTCTTGCTTTGTATGGCTTCCGTTGTACGCCTTTATTGTAAACACCACTTTCAAAGCCTGGTCATTCATTGCTCTGATGTCTGAGCACTGAAAACTGATTAATGTTTTTCATTGCTCTCATGTTAGAGTTGCCACCACTTTGACAAGGTGCCTCCTACCAGAGGGTCTGCAAACAATTGAGACAACAGTGGATGTCAGCCACCCATATTCCTCCTCCTCCCCTTGGTATGCAAGAAACCTAGAGAGATGGCTGAAGGGGCATCCTTCTTGCTCTGTTTTAGAGCTCTCAATACTTCAGAGAATCAGTGTAATACCATCTGCCCTAGCAGCAGGTTCAGAGCCAAATGTTTCACTGCAAAGGTGCCAGTCTGAGCTGTGTGGAACCGGGTTTATGCATTGAGAAACTACCTGGCTTTTCCCTAACATTTCCATAGTATCTGAAGCCTTGTTGCTTTAGCTGACACCATCTTGTTGTCTATGTTAACTATCGTCGTACAGGCCACACCACTTCTGATGTAGTTAGCCTCTCATGCTTGGAAGCATAAAGTAAGTATCTTCAGGTCCCTAAGTTAGGGGCTTATTATGACTTTGGTGGGTGGAGGCCGCCCTCCAAAGACACTGCATTAGGATGACCACCTACGTCGCTGTCCCTATGCGGGCCCTATTGAAAGTTTCCTGCTGGGTCAGCGGGCGGAACCAGCATTTACGCTTGCCAGCCCAGCAGGAAACTCACCACAACATTGTCACTGGCTCGTAATTGAGCTGGCAGCAATGTTGCTGTGCGTTAGGTGCGACCGCACCCGTCGCACTTTTCATTGCCCGTAATTCAGCCAGTGAAAAGCGCAACGGGTCTGTCCATGGGTGGCACTGCACTGCCCATGCCAAGTGCTTGGGCAGTGCAAGGGTCCCCATGGAGCCCCCAATGCCCCCTTTCGGCCAGCCTTTGCATGGCGGTCCAACCGCCATGCAAAGACTGACGGAAAGGGGACTCGTAATCCGGAGAGCAGTGCTACAAGCAGTGCTGCCCTGGCAGATTACAACCGCTGAGACCGCCAGGCTGTCAACTGGTGGCAAACTGGTGGTGCCGGGGGTCAGAATGTGGTGGTTGGACCACCACTATGGCAGCGGTCCGACCGCCATTGCAAGTGTGGCAGTCTTAAGACCACCACACTCGTAATGAGGGCCTCAGTGTCTGACAATTTGCATTATTGGTGTCCCCTTTCACTTTCTTCTTATGTCTTTCTCTTGAGAATGCTGTACACCTTCAATGGTATCAGAGGTTTAGTTACTGTAAATGTATTCTGTTAGTGCCTGTATGCAAACGTCTATAAAATCCTTTCAAACTTTCAGGTTGATAGTGAAGTGGATTAATTTTAGGCACTAAGGGCCATATGTACACATTTTCCCATTGACACAGAATGGGAAAAACCATTTGCTACATCTGGCCCTAAGTGCTATGCTTTGCATTGTGATATCACTGCTTAATTCATTCCAACTTTAGGTAGGCATGCAATCCAGTCTTTCTTCAACAGAATCAGTGTTTGAGATATGTCTTCTAATGTTAACACACACAACATACATAATTATATATGAGAAGTTGCCAATTACAGGATTTCTTTTGACCCAGGGGATCCAACACTTATCATAGCCAACAAGGCAGAAGCATGTGTGGTCTATAATCGCTCTTTGGCACACTGAAGCTGGATTTTGGACTTGCTCTGCACCAGTCCAGATGGGAAGTCTGGGTGTTTGGGTATTTTCCAAGAGGCTACTCCCACTGAACATATAGCAGGACTCAGTCTAAATTTGTCACGTCAGTTTGAACCTCACATGACCTGGGCTATACCTTAGCCATGCAAACTATTCAGAGCTACAGACATGACCCTGTTGTGGTATCTGGAGCCTTTCAGAGACTTTGGCCTAGCAGGTGAAAAACTCAAACCTACGTCTATTAGCCATTCAATGACATGCTGAATGTGAGCCCTACCATCCTTTCAGAGCCACTATCCTGTCACGTGAATCCTACTGCTCAGGCTCTATCATCCTTTTTTCAAGTAAACTTACTTTTCTTTCCAGACCTGAAATCCTTACTTGGGTAGGGTAACCTAGCATGTAATCCTGACTCAGCCCCTTTGGCCACTCAGAGTAGTAGATCTGACATGATTGGAATGACCAGCCAGATGAACAGAGTCAGAAATGTGACATGTAACTCATGACACAAGATGTACTATTTGGGCCAGGGTCCCATGCAACTCACTAATTCCAGTGGTGAGGCAGCCCACTAAAACTGTTGTTTGGGTGATATTTTGTGGAACTATGAGGGCAACCATGCAGGTGGATTGCATGTTGCAGTGTGCATTCATCATGTGCGACTTTGTTATGGGTTAGCCAGTATTTCAGGCTGTATTGCAGATGGAAACCATTGCTTTCCTATTATGATTCTCAGGCTACTTAGTATCAGGCTGCATTGAGGGTTGACGTTTAGCAACCAGTGTAGTCCTTTTATTTCATGCCCATTGACAGTACCTCATTGTCGGTCTGAATGACAGTATACAAACTTGTTTTTTTCTTGTCATTCGCAAATGAGCCTAGGTACTATTTGCTTGCTTCCCTCTTATAACTTAGGATAGGGATACAACAGGATGGTGTGTTGCCTAACAGTATTAATTAGCTGCTGAATTACCATATCTATTCACACCCTGCAGGACTCCTTTAGTTTCACCATCTTATTCTTCAGGATAGCCTCAAATGCCAGGTGTGGCGTGAACACCTCTTTATTTACGCTGTGGAGGTCCAGCACCTTAAACACCATCTTCAAAAGTTCTTAAGGCAATCACATGTAGAAGCGATTGATTCTGAAACCAATTCGCAATTCATGATTGTCTGCCTCGACACTGAAAGATATTGATACTTTGCTTTAGACTCACCTTGCAGAACTGTACAAAGCCTTCAGATGAAACACTGCATGAATCCCCTTGGAACACACTCTATTAAACTTTCTGATAAAGAAAAAAACAATAGCTCTGATAAATATAACTCTGCTGAAAAATGTATGGGCTAACCTGAATCATCTCCATTTGAGATGGGAGGGAGTTCTGGGCCCAATGAATGCTGCACATTGAGAGGAAAGGCTCATGTACCCTAGGGTGGTCTCGAGCCGGTCTGATGTTTGCCTGGTACAAGTTAAGTTCTTGCATAGGGTGTATGTACATCCACATTCTCTTTTTCAAGATAGGATGTTCAGCTGATGACACGTTCCTAAGGGAATGCATGCAGAAAAATTATTTGTAGTACTCCATGTTTTCATGACTAAAATAAAAAATTACTGGAACTTGGTGTGTGAAATCTTGCATGTGGCAATGGCATTCACGGCCCCATGGGACAGTAGAACCATGACACTGTGGGTATGGGCAGCAACCAATATTAAACATCTCAAAATTATTGTGGAATTTTGGAATTACAGTGGCGAAAAGAGACTTGGTGAAATTATAGAGCAATTATAAGATACCGAGATTTGAAATGCTGCGCACAAGTGTGGATTGGAACCTGGGGTCGGAAAGATCAATCTTTGATGCAAGAGACTTCTGTAAAGAGATTCAAAGGATTCATGGACAGTGGTTGTGCCACTTTCAATTGAACTTCTGCCTGACTGGGTCAATAAAACTTTATCCTTTAGGTGGTGCTGAAATATTCTGTCCTGTGCTGTGCAAGCCAAATAAGGGGAGATGCCAGAAAGGCTATTGTATGTATCCATCACAGTGTGTACATTCAGTGAGATATGAAATGACCAAATGTTTTTGTTCTTATTTTCTTTTGTTTGGTTCTGTGCTCTGGGTTTCTTGTTCTGCTGTAGTGAAGCTTTGCTCTTTGTTCTTACCACCAAGACAAGTCATTCTAGGAGATACTTTGTCTTAGGTACTCAAATTACAGAAGACCAATTTGATTGGCTCCCTTCTGTACAGGGCTAATTAATTTAAACAATGGGTTTGAATGCTGCACATAGGATTCCAAGTGGGATCCTAAACGAAGTCACACTTAGTCTGAATTGGAATTTCTCCTTGATATTGGAGTTTTTCTAGTGAGTACTAAAGTAATGTAGTCTGGAATCAACATGTCATTGAAGGAATGCCATTTAATCTGTTTCTTTTCCATGTTCAGCATTACATCTGCCACATAAATACTTATTGAGCTCAGATTTATCTGAAACAAGTGATGCAGGAATTGCTTCCTAAGAGTGTGATGTCTACCCCCTATATCAGTGATGAAGAGGAATAATATAGAAACACTGCCTATCTTCTCAACTACGCACAGTATGTGCTTCCTTTATCCAACCTATTTTGTAAAGTTATGATCTCAGATGAGATCCTAATGGCAGCAACATCTTTAGTATCATCCCAAGGAGCAAAGAGTATTTCGAGTGAAAGTCGAAAGTTCACTGTTGTTTTAATGTGCTAAAGAAACCTATTGAAATGATTGGGAGAACCAGCTCTGTACTAGAGGACCAATATCTCATCAGTCAAGTTATACAGGAATAATATTGGCAATTTGTTATTGCAAAACGGCTATCTACACCTTTACAAGCCTGTCATAGTTATGCTCACCTATGTGGATGGAGCATTAGGAGCAGGGGTTCAAGCTTACCGTCCTGTCCCTGTGGCCTTGTGTACCTCAACAAAGTAATGATAGCACTGCCTTCTAAGTTAAAGTTAAAGAGGATCTCACAGGGCCTGCACCACTTGTTTATCTGTATTCTTGTCTGTGTTAGCTGAGTTCATCTGTTACCTGAAGCTCTCCTGGCACTGGTACTTAAAATAAAGATGGACTATATAGAAGTGTCAACTTTGCAAATTCCAATTTGGAATATCTTTCCAGTTGACAAAGACTACAACTTGGATGGCTATGAACCAAATAGGAAAAGGCATCCAACATTGTCAGTTGAAGTAGGCCTTGATGGCGTTTGCTGAAATTAAGCATAATATTCATGCTCTAGTGGATAGATGAGCTTTAAGGATTTTAAGTACTAAATAAACAAGATGGGAGATAATGCTGGCCTCTGTAGCACTCCACATCACATTGAGATTAATATGAGTGAAGGAAATACAATATGATCTAACTTAACCCAAAACTATAGCTCCAATTTCAATCTTGCTTTTTTTAGCAAGAAAACATTGTGTTTGACACTGTAGAGTGCTGTCAAAAGGTTCAGAGGGGCAAAGACTCTGACACCATCTTTATCCACTGGATATCATTTTGTATCCAAACAAAGATCCAGGTGGATTCAGTACCATGTTCTTGTCCAGGTCCCACTTGGTAAGCAGATAGTAGATCATTAACTGAAATCATTGATTGAACCTGATTTAATATATTCCTATCTTTCAGGTTTGGAGGGAAATGTAATGTTGGAATTGGGATGTAGCCAAAGTCTTTTTTTTTTTTTGATCCAGTGTTGTTTTCTCAAAAGTAGTTTCAGTGCCATTTTTCAGGTCTTGTTGCATTATTCATTGCAGCATTGAGGCAATATTTAGATTGTGCATTACTTTTGCCAGACTCAGATGGGCTAGACGCTGTCAATGGAAGTCCCCTGGTAGCATAAGCAGAAACTAAAGATTTACAAATCTTGCAGTGAATTGAAGATGGCATCTGAAATCTTCTTCATACTTTTTATTTCTTATGTCATCATATACCTTCTCTATCTTGGACAAAAATACATGTCAGCTCATCACAAAGTTGTTGATGGCACTTGATGGGGTTGCAGGGTGTTGATGAATTTCAGAACTTTCATATAATACAGAAAGTTTCTCTTTGAAGGTAAGGCAGTTTCTTACATCGAGTAGCATTGCTACCTATTTTCACCTTCCTTGTAGTAGATGTTGAATTTGATGAGTACAAATGTGTTAAATGAATCTTTGCATCAGTTATGTTCCTAGCAATATTGTAGGAAAGTCCTCTTTTTTGCCCTGGTCACCCCCAAACTTTTTGGACAGATACTGGTGGTTACCGACTCTTGGCTGTGCCCTACGTACTGCTTACCAGTCTCAGGGCCAGTGCTCTGTGTAAAGTGGATATGCAAATTAGGCTAATTATAATTGGCAGTATTAGCCTACCTACGTCCCTAGTATATGGTAGGACATGTAGGTTTAGGGACCCCAGCATAGGTAGTGCACCCATAGGTGCACTGCTGGGGAGCCCAGTGTCATTTTAAAGACAGGTCTGCCTTTCTGGCTGCTTTTAAATTAAAGTTACATGCAAATTTGACTTTGCAATTAAAAGTACTTCCAAAGTCTTAAATTACCTTATTTTTACATACAAGTCACCCCTAAGTTGTGCCCTATATGCCCCTATGATTGCGTGCCTTGTAACTATACGCAGGGACTTTATAAAAAATAGTTTTATAGGCCATGGTGAGGTAAAACAGCCAAATTTGTTTTCCCTCATTGAAGTGAATGCCTTCATAGGCTAGATTAAGGAGACTTTATTTTAATTTATAAACTCCCCTTAAGTGACAGATACCTCAAGTTTGGTATCAAATTAATTGGTATAATAAATCCCACAAATTAAAATTGTTAGATTTAAAATAACTTGTTCAGGTAAAGAGTTTTAAACTTTACCTAAAATGTTGACAACTTCAGCCCTGTGGGTCTTTGCTCTGATTGGCCAGCCACTGGCAGCCTGTGCCAGGCTGCTTGATGAGGTGTGAAGTAGCCTGGACTCAACACAAAGAGATGTGCCTGGGGGAGGAGATCTTCCCTCAGCAGATGGAGAAGAAGGAAGGGGCGGAGGGCTGCCAAACTGGTCTTCAAAGGCAGGTAAGGACATTTGGAGCAACCCAGCACCTCCCTCACATCCTGCAAACCCAGACAATTAGGTAACCCCATGATTAGATTAGGAGAGGGCAGAAGAGGGGTGTGTTTAGTATGTTTAGCCACAACAGTGGGTGGGCTCAGCTAGATGTAACCTCCAAAAATCATTTTCAGCCATGATGGATTTTTGAGGAATGTTGCTCCCTCGGATTGATTTTCGCCACACTTCCCAGGAAGTGGTTATCACCAAGGGTTGAGCTAGGTTTAATGTATTGAGACTGAACTGGCCCTAAGTGAAGGTTAGTGGCCTATTGCTAAGAGTAGGTACTTACCTACCCTTACCAAACCCCCATTTTCCAACATTGTTGGTGTGCAGTGGTGGGATGCTGTACTTGTGTTCAGTATCATGTTACAGTTTTAAGAAAAGCTCATTAAAAATCCTTTAAATTGTCCTAGTTCAAAAATTGTTTTACATTTTAATTTGGATTAATTTCAATTATTTAATTTTCGTGATTTTTCTAAATTCTTGTTTCCAATTTTTGCAAAATGTTTTTGTTGACACAAAACTAGGGAACCATGGAGCTTGATCCGGCTAGCCTACCTACACTGACCGTAGTCCAGCTTAGGGGGTTGTGTACTGAGAGGGGGTTGCCTGCAACCACTAACCTCAGGAAGCATGTTTTGATCAAATCCCTGACAGCCTGGGCTGTGGCCCAAGATTTAGGCCCAGAGGAAGCTCCAGAGAAGGAAGAAGAAGGGGAGGATGCTAGCTCCAGCCATTCAGGGGATGAAGGGCATCTGAGCCTAGGTGAGGAGGAGGAAGACCGGTCCTCACTGCACACAGTTACTAGGGTCATACCCAAAGCTAGTTGGGGGAAGAGGGTACGGTCAGAAGGAGAGAACCTGTCCCTTACGGAAAGAGAGCTGAAGTCCCAGCTAGCATTTATAGGTTTGGATGCAGAGAAGCTGGCCCTAGAAAAGAAAAAGTGGACAAGGGAAGAGAAATGAGATGGTGGCAGCGACTGAGAAGCTGAGATGTCCATGGGTGGGTTGTTTTGCCCCAGATTACCCAAGGGGGTGGTTCCTGCCTATGTAGAGGGAGATGACATAGACAAGTGCCTAGGGGCCTTTGAGAGGGCCCTCCATATGAGGAGAGTTAAGCCTCAGTACTGGGGTTCACTTCTTTGGGAGTTGGTCCCCAACTCTGGAAGGGATAGGCTTCTGACCTTAAGTGGGGATGAGGTAGATTCATACCCTAGCATGAAGAGGTACTTAACTAACAAGTTTGGTCTGACCCCAGAGCAGTATAGGCTCAAGTTTAGGGACACCCAAAAGACAAGCACCCAGTCCTGGGTGGATTTTGTGGACATCTCATGTAAGGCACTAGAGGATGGATACAGGGCAACAAGGTAAGTGCCTTTTGGGGGCTTTACACTTTGATTATGAGGGAGCACCTTCTAACTAATTGTGCTCAAGAAAAGCTCAACCAGTATCTAGTTGACTGTAAGTTGACCAACCCCAGAGAGCTGGGGGAGGCAGCAGATGACTGGTTAAGAACTAGAGGTAACCAGAAACCCTTATGGGTTAATCAGAAAAAGGTAGGACATGGTTCTTCTCAGGGGAAGAACCAAGGGAAGAATGACAAAAAGCCCAAGAAGTCCTCACAACAGTGCCCAAAAACTTCTCAGGGTGGGGGAGCCCTGAGCCATTCCACTTCTAAGGGGAATGGGCATCAGTGTAAGCATTATGATCCTGTTAAGGCAGGAAGGTTTCAGGAACTTGTTAAGGCCGGCAAGTGCTTTGAGTTTCATCAACCTGGACACAAAAACGGAGATGCTATCTGCTCCAAGAAGCCCCCCATTGGTGGGCAATCCTATGGGATTGCTAGAGCAGGGATGGGGGTGGAAGTTGGCCCAGGGCTGGGATCAGGGTACACAGAGGTCACCTTTGTATCCGTGGTTGGGGTTGACATTGCAACTTTGGCCACCTTACCTCCCAGCATGGAGAGGTATAGGCAGAGGCCTAAAGTCAATGGGACTGAGGTGGAGGCTCTGAGAGATACAGGAGCTAGTGTGACAGTGGTCACAAAGAAGCTGGTTTCTCCAGAACAGGTCTTACCTGGTGTCTTCCACCAAGTAACTTATGCAGATAGCAGAACCAAACTCCATCCCATGTCCATGGTGAGCCTGGAATCTCAGAAAAAGTGGCTAAGTCCCAACATACAGAGTTGACCGGAACCACCCAGGCAGTGTATCCGAAGAGGGCTCCAAGGACATCAGCTCAAGATTCAGGTTTGCCCCGGTGCAGGGATTTTCATAAAAATCTCCACCGAGGGCTCACACGACGTGTATCTGAGCAAGAGTTCCAGGAGGTCGGATTGGACTGGCAACTTGGTCCAGCTGAAAAAAATCTTCAAGAAAATGAATGAGTCTGAAGGTGAACTTTTGACCGAGACCTCCCGCGGTCTGTTCTGAGCAGGGCTCCATTGCAGTCAGCCTGAAACTTTGACTTTGCCCCGGTCGAGGTGCAACCAGATGACCAGATTAGCGCCATTCGTTGCTAAGTGCTATAAAGCATTAATTCATTAAAAATTCATATCTCTGGTTCCCTTCATCTGATTTTATTTGTTTTGCTGTCATTTTAAAGCTTTACGCTTTGTCTCCTAAGGCAAGCCTTGTCGCTCGTTGCCAAGCTACCAAGGGTTGAGCTGGGTTTAATGTATTGAGACCTAACTGTACCTAAGTGAAGGTTAGTGGCCTACTGCTAAGTGTAGGTATGTACCTGCCCTTACCAATAACCCATTTTGCAACAAATATTTCATAATTTTTACTTGAAACAACTGAAGGATCCGGGCTGTGAGAGAAAGCACCTTTCCGCTTTTATCAAAGGCAGTCCATCTCTATTTCTGCTGAAAAGTGAGGTGGTGTGCATTGGGTGCCCTGACATGGGTAGTGTTTCTGTATACACCTTTTGTGGGTGTGTCAATAGTTATTAATTGGGGAATGACCGAGATCAGCGAACCTGCTTTGCACCTCTGAGAAATGAGGTCTAGAATTCACCCCTCTCCCATCTTTCTACTCCCAATTGAAAACAACGCAACATGCTCTTTTGTTGAAATTGCACACTTCTCTCCCCAGTGATGAAGCACCCTGCCTAAGGAGCTTCATCACTGCAGAAACAAAAGAATTAGGAAGTAGAGCTTTGGTATGTACTTTGGAGTGCTTGACTGACTCTACATTTTGTATAGTATCTACTCACCTGGGTCTCTTGGCAATCCTTACCTTACCATAGGAGAGGAAGGACAAGGCTGGGGCTTATGACAAAAGTATGCTGGGACAGAATAGGTTCATAAGGTGGAAAATACAGGCCAATTGTGTGCAGCCTTAGAATGATGGTGTGCACCAAAGAATAATTATGATGTTCCTCGAATAATGGAGGTAATTCTTGACATATTGTTGGCATCCTTAGCATTAACGGACTCACCACAGATTTAACAGAGAAAATTATTGGAATATTGTGGGCATCTTTGGCAGCAGGAAACCCACCCTTATGATAAAATTGATACTTTTTGCCATGTTAAACAAAGAGGAGACAAAAGAAAAAAGTGCAAGGATACTGCTGCCTGACATAATCACATAAGTCACAAACATTATTCCTATGTTGACACACAATATAATTTTAGGGTCATTGTATGTGGCTCAACCATGAACCTTTCGTAGGTATCTAAAATATCTCTTTCATAAGGCTCTGAGCTCTCACCCACCTTTTAGTGGCATGCTTCATCATCATGTCAAATTGTGATGACAGAAGTGGACTTAACCTTAATAGTAAGGGAGTTATTGTGGTAGTTGTGACTTTACTACCACTTGTGAATTCCTGCAAACAGAAGGTATAAGTAAAAACATAAAACTACCTAATAGTGAGTTAATAATTTTATTTAGGTTACCAGTGGGTAAGACAAAAAAGAAAGCATTCATCACCATGCAAACCACCATCATCTGATAGTTTGCAGGGTCCTTCTTGATGTGATCTTCTTGATTAGCATGTGTGGATGGTGTGGACTCATCATTGTATGCCATCGGAGATGACACTGACTGTTAGGCTAGAAGGCCAAGAAGCTCATCAAATAGTCTCATCAATTCTTAAGAGCCCTCAGTGGTGTAAAAGGTCTACATCCTGGTTGTTGCTGAAATCGACATGAGCAACTTGGGCAGCACAACTGTGCGTTTTCCTGTAACCCAGGTCCGGTGCAACACTGAAGTAAATTAATTTTGGACATTACCATTTTAACCTTGGAGTGAGCTGAAACCAGAATGGTTGCACTTCACTTCTGGAATTTGTAAACTGGCATCTACTTTGTAGAGATACGTGGTCCCAGAATCAAGTAACTATTGTCCCTATTCACAAGTGCACCAATTCATAACATTCTGCTGTTCAACCTCCTTTATTGTAATTATTATATCAAGATCAGGAATATTAGAGAAACAGAGGAGAGAACTAACTTTCTCTTGTAGTGCCACTAGTTCTAGGCAGATAAAACCAGTTCTGCTGCTTCTAATATCTTATCTAATCCATGACCATAGTCACCTCAGTCTGTTTTCCTGATGGTCAGTTCTGTTCTGAATTTCCCACACTTCTTCCTGCCTACTGTCTTCCCTGAAGCTGCTGTGGATCTGACACCTATGCATAATAGGAAATGGCAGAGATTTAAGAGCTGTACATTCTGAGTTTCCAATGATAACAAATATATTGACTGAAACAAAACTTCTATTCAAATGTTGATAAATCATTATCACAATTATATTGCACCTAAATAAATAATCATCTGCCTCTGAAGAAGGTCCTCGATATTGTAGATGAGCCTACTAAAGAATTGTGTCACTATTCATTACCAAAAGAATACCCTCATATGTTCCAGGATGCTAGATATTTATTAAAATTCTGTACTTGGGTTTCAGAGTTGTTTCTGTGCATGCTATTGTGCTGTGCAGCAGTACTCACCTCTAGCAGCACAGTGAGGATGTCATGTGCCCTAATGTATGCAAGGAAACTGGACCCCCCATCACATGGTGTGGTAGTAAATACTGATTACTAATCAGAGTGGGGTGGGCCTCTCATGCTCCTGGGTTCCAGTGCCATGGCACCTGCTGCACCATTGAAAGTTACACCCATAATGCCCTAGAAAAATACCAAATAAAGATTTGAACTCACCATGATATTTATTGCTGTTTATTAAGGTCACATTGATGTATAAAAGCAGCTTGTCACTGAGGCCTGGATTTGTGGTATGCTGATGACATATGTTTTAACATATGTTCCATGTTTCAGTGTGTGTTGCAGAGTGAGTGGAATTTGAATGTGAAACTGTGTATATGCAAGGTCAGATGTTCTTTGTAGTTTATGGAGCGTTGTGCTGTCCACTGTTGCCCGTTATGTAATGCTTACCTTTCAATATACTCTGCTGCAGGCACATAACAACCATTAGCCTCTCCCCCTTCCCCACCTGTCACCTGGTGTGGGCTGAGCTCGGCTGGGTTAGGGCTGAAAGCCTGGCCTGTAAGCCAATCACTGTTAAGTATTTATCTCACCTCACAAGCACATTTAAAGCATGGCGCTGTTTTACTCATTTTTAGGCTGAGCCCACTAGACAGAGCATGCACTGTCTTTTGCTAGATATATTGTGTCATACCAAGAACAAAGAGGGGCTTGGAGCACGCCCATTGCTTTCCACTGGTTTGCTTTCCTTGTCACTCTTGTTTGGCTGCTTCTTATTCCTGTCCCAGCTTTTCAATGTTGTGGTTGTCCTCTCAAGCAGCATTGCTTCTTTCCCATTGTTTTGATTGGCTGCCATCTCTGCTTCATTGCGTGCTTTTCAAGCATGATTATTTTTTTGATTTTGCGTCGAGCACTTCAAGAAAGTGTGTGTGTTTTTTAGCAGTCTCCCACGTGTACTAATCTCCCTCTGCTTTGCCGTCTGTCACCCACCCCCCTCCTTGTTGCACTCGCTCATGCTCTTCTCCCTATTGCCCCCTCCTTGCCGTGCCCTCAGGTTGCTATCTGTCCCTCCCACCCTCCTTTTGTCACTGACTTGTCTGTCCCATCCTTTTACCCCCTCACAACACTATTCTGTTTTGCTTCTGCATTCTCCCCTGTTGATTCTGACCCCTCATTGCTTCCATTTCTCCCCTCCCAGCTCACTTTATTCACTTGGAAAAAAACCTCTTTTGTATATTTCATTTTCCTTTTAGTTATCAATCTAAATCAGATTGGTAACTAAACAGAAGGAAAAGCACCTGCTGTTCTGCATGAGCCACTCACCTGAATTGCAGGCGTTCCAATGGGGCAATGACAATTCTCCGATCTCGGTGAGGACTAACGTGACCGCTATGAACAGTACATTGCACTCTCGCAAATCCTCAAGGGGAAGAGGGTTTTGGGAAGAGAAAAAGAGAAAATACCAGCTTCTGCTTCGTGGACTGCAGAATCGGACTGCTGGACCCTGGACTGTGTGTCGTGTTCAGCGTCAGGACTTCTAAGTTCTCAAAATACTGGGTTCTTGGATTTTTAGGATTCTGGGCTGCAAAACAATTACTTCTTTAATACATTAAACTTGCATAAACTATTGTACATTGAATAATGTCTTTTATTGTTGACACACTATGCATAAGTTTCTATAAGGCTAAACAAGTCCCTTCTTCTTTTTACAATACTTTCAATGTCTCTGAAGCAATGTCCAAACTCAAAAACAATCAATTTGTCTAAAGGGCTTGTTTGTGTTCCTACGTAATCTCTTACCAATAATAGTTCTCATAAACTTGCTCTATTTCCAATCTCCTAATTCTCAGGGTAGCTCTTGTTACAGGAAATACATCCTTCCTTAATGTTGTCTGTTTAGTGGTATCTTGGACTCCCACCCAAATGATAAATCACACCAGTTCTTATTGTCATAAATTATTTAAAAGATAGAGCTCTGTTATTTTTCATTTAAGCAATTAATCTTTCTTTACCTTGAAATGAAGTTACTTGCTTGAAAATTTCAGAAAAACCCAAACTGGGTTTTTTCACCTTTTTTATTTTCCCTCTTTTACAGGAAATACTGAATTGTCAGCAGAATATGGAAGAGGAGGGCCGGGACTCTGCAGGAAGCTGACCGGAGGTCGAGGATTGCTGGAACTCGATTGGAGGCTGTCTGGAGGACAAGAAATGCTGGAACTCGACTGGAAGCTGGTCGGAGAATGAGGAACACTGTAACTCGACTGGAGGCAGGCTGGAGAACAAGGAATTTGACTTGCACTGGCACTCAACTGGAGATAGGACAAGGAACTTGACTTGACTGAAAACAGGTGAGCAGAGCAATAGGTACGAAGCCAAGCAAGGCCTCAGATTCACAAGCATCCTTAAATAATAAAATGTGCACATGCGGCTTTTGGAAGTTGATTGCTTGTTAAGGAAATAAGCAATTATCCTCCTGATTGTGGCACATGTTCCATACAGATCACATTGTGAAGAGTACATGTTTTGGCAATTACAATTGGAGCAGGTGGAATATAATGTGCATAATCAACAAGCATTGGTTCTAATAAATAAGACATTTAACAAGCAAACTTCATATTCAGGGATGTAATGAATGTACCCAAATAGGTCGGAATGTTGCAAGCAACAGCATCTTACTGTAATCAAGCTCTTGTTAGTGTACCCACAACACCTGTGGCATTTTATAGGCATGCAAAGGCATGGTTCAGGCTCCTACAAAATTACAGGGGTGGCTGCATCAAAAGCTAGTTTTTCTTTTCTTGTTTGTAACCTTTATCACGCTGCACAGTTTGCTTTGTGTTTTCTTAATTTCACTGGCCCCTTTCAACTCTCCCCTCTCTGCCTAATTATGTCCCTTTCAAAGAAGATAAGTAGTAGTAAGTGACCTTTTTTATTTTTATTTATTTATCTCACCCTTTACAAACTTTGACAAATAAAGTGAGCAAGTCAGCATACACCAGTGTTACATCATAACAATATTATGGCTGACAGCAATACAAAATCTCACATGCCATATCCAGCAGATGCACTGTAAGAATTACAAAAGTTGCCATAATTCAATGTAGCTCATTACCGGGCAAGCCAAGGCATGTCTGTTCTATAGGATAAACAGGTCATGGCCACCCACTACTATCAAACCTCTCCAGTAAAATATATAGCTTCATTCACAATCTGTTGAGTTTGTAGCATATTTATCATACCATAAACCAAAAAGCTCCTTTTTCCGGGTTCAATAGCTTGTCTTTTCTCATTGCCTTTCAATCCGGATGCAGTTGTAACAAGTACAATCTAAATGGTTCCCAGAAGTCAAGTGGGCGGGCCAGCAGCTGCAGAGTTTCCCCATATACCCTGACCATTCCTCACCTAATGTCATGTCATGGAGCCAGTTCTCAAACTGTGGCATGGGGCCGCTGCCCCATCTCATTGCCACCTATCGCCTTCCCAGTAACAAAGTCAGAGCTATAAGTTTTCTATATGCTTTCGGAACCTCCTTGACATAGTACAGCAGTATCACCACGGGGGTGAGGCGATAGGTGTGATCGATCATAGCAGACAAGGTAGACCCAACTTTTGACCAAAAAGTAGCTATTGCAGGGCATGTCCACGCCAAATAAAATAGTCGCTTCCGGTGCTCCACAATGGGTGCATTTGGTGTCAACATAGGGATAATATCTAGCAGGGACCGTGGGTGTGTTGTATACTCTATTCAAATATTTGTAATGTATCAATCTCTACCTGCCATTGAAAGATACCTCTTTAGTTTGTTGACAGCAGAATCCCCATTCTCCATCTCTAATGTCCTGTCCAAAAGCGCCCCCTCACGCCTGCTGTATTCTATTGAGATCAAGGGACTGGTAGTCCATTTCAGCTGTGTTTAACCAGCAGATAAGGTTGGAAAGTTGTGGGCTACTTAAGAGTATGGCCAGAATTGACCATTCACGGGATTCTCCTGGAAATGTAGCAAACGCCTGGCTTCATGCACCAATTTGGCATAGGTAAGCACATCTCTCAGGTTAGCCAGAGTATCATCCACATAGTCCTTATAACTCTTGAAGTTGTTGTTCATAAATAAGTTGCCCAGTGTAAGGAGGTGCTTGGTCCACAATAATTGTAAAGCCTCAGGAGCAGTGTCTAAGTACAGCTTGTGATAGTGCCCAGTGGGAACAAGTTTTTAGTAAATTAGGGGATATGGCAGAAATTGGCAGGTCTTTTCCATGCCCATTCGGTGCAGTGTACAGTATGGATTTCTTGAGTAGGTCAAAGTAGCTGGGTAAAGGAGGCCACAGGCAGACAGGTAGGGTTCATTAAACCTTTTTCTATGACCACATGGGAGGTGTGTCTGCTGTTACGGAACAAGTAATAAATATCTTGAATGTGTGCCCCTAAATAATAAATTTCAAAGTTGAGGGCTGTCATACCACTTTTATTAATTGTATAGTATTCCAGCTGATACAAGGCTGTCTGCCCTCCCATACCAACCTAATCATGAGAGAACAGATCTGAGCAAAAAAGGCTTTATTTAGCGGCACTGGGTTATTTTGGAAAAAGTATAACAATTTGGGGAGAACTATCAATTTAATTAAGGCTACCAATCCCACTAATAAGAGGGGGATAGTTATCCATATTTCAACTCACAAATGCAGGGCCTCCATATATGTCCCATAGTTTACTCAAGTAATAGTGGGGGTGTCTGTGTGGTAAAAAAATGCCTAAGTTCCTCACCTGGTCGGTTCGCCTTACCAGTTGATATATGGTACAGGGTTTGGTGGCAGCAGGCGTTAAAGGAAACATTATTGATTTAGACCAGTTAATTTGTAGACCAGACCCCTAGCCATAATCTATTATTTCCTGGATAATGGGATTTAAATGGGCCGCCAGGGTTTTATTCACTAGCATTGCATTGTCTGCATACATGGGAACTAAGGTATAGTAGAATCCCATATTGATCCCCTGATTATGATGAAATTCTCACTGTGCACAAGCCATAGGCTCGACAGTAAGAGTGAAAAGAAGGTGCGACAAGGGACAACCGTGTCGTGTTCCCTGCTTAATCACAAAGGGCTCACATAGTCCCCCATTCAGGTGCATCCTGGCCAAAGGAGCGGTATAAAGGAGCTGTACCCACCTTACAAATGACCCGCCCAGACCCATTCTAGAAAGCACTGCCGTGAAGAACGACCACTCAACAGTGTTGAATGCTTTAGTGGCGTCCAGAAAGCCCAGGGTCCAGCTGATGTGTGATGGCAAAGAGGGACCAAAGGTTATCTGCTGTAATTCGGACCAGACTGATCTGGGCGGGTCAAGGCAGGCATTAAGGGCAGTAGCTTAACCAAAATTTAGCTGTCCACATTTATGAAAGGTAGGGGACTGTACAAGTTGCACTTATTTGGGGGGTTATCCGGTTTGAGGGGTGTGAATATGATAGACTCTCTTAGTGTCGGTGAAAAACACACCCTCCTGAAACTCCTCAGTGTATACCTCTAATGTTAAGGTTCCAGTTCGTCCACATATGTTTTATATTATTCCACTGGAAGTCCATTACTCCCTGGCGATTTCCCATTTGTGAATTGTCTGATAACCTGCTTAATCTCCAGGAGTTTTAAAGGTTGGCACAGTATCTCTCTTTGTACTTGATCTAAACATGCCAGTGTGACCCGCTGCAGATATGTATCTATCTCCTCTGGGAAGGCGTGCATAGTTCTTGATAGACAGTCACAAATAATTAAAAAACCCTTTCAGGGGTGTGATGAGATTGCCCATTGGGCGAATCAAATGTGTGAATGTAATTCGCAGACCAGCGAGGTTTGAGTAACATAGCAAGTGTGTGTCCAGATCATCAACCTCCCCATTTTTCCGAGCCTGCATATATTTACTGAGGAACTTTACCTCTCTATCCACTTCCTCATGGAACTATTCTAGAGCTTGTTTCATGGGATACAAGAGGCATTTGTCTTTGGTGTCTTCATATCTTAGTTCTAGATTGCATAGCTGTTTCCAGCTTCGCAAGCCTATTCCTCATAGAGCTGAGGATGCCATGTCCTTTAGCAATACATTCCCTCCGAATCACAGCTTTTAATGCCTCCCAGAAAGTCACCATAGTGTGTACTGGGCCTTTATTGAAAGTGATATAATCCTGTATTACAGACAGGATCTCTTCTCTGAATGCTTCGTCAAGCAGCATCTCAGGTTGAAGTCCCCAGAGTGGCATTTTGCCTCCAGGTGGTAGGCAAGGCATGTTTTAAGATTACTGGGGAGTGATCTGACACAATTCTGGGTAAATGTTGCACCTGTCGTGTCCATCCCACCACATCTCGGGTGCCCACCCAGAAATCTAGGCGTGAGGAAGTGGCATGAACTGAGGAGTGAAATGTGTACTCCCGAGTCAAGCCATATGATTCCCACCAGATATCTAATATATCAAGCTGCTTCATAGTGTTTAAGGATGCTTACCTGAGCTCTAGTGAGACATCGATCCTACCGGTCTGTGCAATCTAAGTCTGGGTCAAATACTAAATTGTGATTCCTCCCCGCCCGCCCCCCAGATAATAGTGTTGGGATTCAGTGTCAGACATTGTTTGAGAACAGTATAAAAAACTCTGGGCCATCCACATTAGGACCATAAGTAAGGTGACCTGTGTGTGTTCGATCAGCCTTTGAAGTAATAAGTATTGTCCGTCCGGATCTGCAGTTATCTTAATATGACGAAACGAGATCTTCTGACGAATGAGTATTGCAACCCCTCTAGAATAGGACGAGTAAGAAGCAAAATACTGATAATTTCCACAGGATTTGATTTGATTAGGGCAGTCCCCTTCCCTGGCATTAAATGCATTTCTTACAAATAAATGATATCTACATTGTGGCGGTCAAGATAGGTAAGGACCTGACTGCTTTTGTGTAAGTTATTTAAACCCTGGACATTCCATGTGTTAGAAGCAGTTTCCCGTTATTAGGTGTGTCCGCCATCAAGCATCGCAAGTACATTCAAAATATAAACAAAAATCAGATAGCTCAGCCAGCTGTCACATGAGATTGCCCACATAAAGTCAAGACAAAACTCTCTCCCCCCTTCCCTTCCCTACCCTCCTACACTGGGACCCAGTTCCCAGCAAATTCCCAAAACATTGCGATAACATTGCATAACATTCAAAACATCAGTTACCAAACCCATTGTGTAACATCATGTGTGTCTTGGCCTTAGACTGGGTGCGGCTAGACTACTAATAGGGAGAAAATACCACCAAAAGCAAATAATGCAACAGTGGAGAAAGGAGGTAAATAGTAACGTAAGCACCCAGAAGGTATGTCGCAATCAAGGATACATGACCGAAGCTCCTTTGCATGATTCAACTCCATAAGGTAGGGCAATAAGCCACATGTGGTATACAAAGTGGTCAGTCAAATTGACGTCCAAGAGATTTCCATATGAACAGCATGAAACAAAGCAGCTGGTCACTCCACTCTGTTCATAGACGAGGCATCATCTGCTCGGTCCCGGGGAGTTGAGGTCCCCGCGGTAAGGAATATTTCTGCAAGAAGGAAAGTGGCGCTGAATAGTCCATAAAGATCTTTGGTTTGCCCGCCAGTAGAAGCACAAGCATGCCGGGTAAAGCATGGCATACGGTTTGCCCCGCTCTTGCCGTCTCTTTTTGACTGGGAGGAATTTGCGTTGAGCATCTTGTACCGATTGTGTGAAATCTGGGAAGAAAGTGAGGTGCATCCCTTTGTGACAAACCTCCTGCACCTCCCGGGCCAAGCAGAGCACTTGATCTCTTGTCCCTGTAGTTAAGGAACTTCAGAATTTTGGGCCTGGGAGGGGCGCATGGGATATGTCTGGGGCCTAGAGATCTGTGCGCCCTCTTGACAATGAAGGGTTAGGAGAAATGTTAAGCTCCAAATAGAGCAACTTCTCAATGTACTCTGGTGCGCCCCATCGATGTTGTTTCCGAAATATCCAATACGTGTACATTATTCCTCTGTGATCTAGCCTCTAAATCTTCATTCTTGAGTTGGACTTTACGCAGCTCAAGTTTCATCTCATTGAGAAGTTTTGAGTATTGTGAGTGTGTGTCTTTGACCTCCGAGATGCGCTGTTCTGCATCATTTAGGCGTGTTTGGTGCATATCTATGTGGTCTTTCATGTCATCCATACGTTTGGTCAGAGAGTCCAACTTGTCATCAATGGTGGCTAGGCTAGTTCGCATTTCAAGGAGACTTCCGTGGGGGAGAGGCGTCATCTTCCCTATCCCCTCGTAAGGGAATTGTAAAGGTGGAGGAACCAGAATTCATGACTGTCTTTTGGACTTAAAGTTGAGGCGCTGCTGCATAGCGTCCGATTTGCCCATAGTATCTCAGGAGTGTCACAGAAGTATGACAGCCACAAAGGAGCAGCAATACAGACTGGTCTGATTGAGCATTAAGCAGACAGTTAGCCTCAGTCTGAATACAATATGGTGCTGCGCCAGATGTGGGTGAGTCCGGGCACGTTTGTCGTGTTGAGATGAGCTTATATGGTACAGCACAGCGCAATCACCCCAGTCAGAGCCCAGGTATGAAACATGTGGGGACCAAGTGCAATCTGCGACTATAGTTTCAGTACTTACAAGGTGCAGTGTGTTGCTTCACCTTAAGTCACAGCTCCCCTGAGTCTCACTGCAGTTCGGGTGGGGGAGATACAACCGTGCCACCATGATCCGGAGGGAGACCACTTGGTGGTAGGCCGCATCCAGGCCCCCTCACAGAATGGCATTGGTATGCTTCCCCGGCTGTCCCTGGTCCTGCCAGCGACGCCACACAGCCCCCATGATGAATCAACGTCGATCTGAAGTCACGACTGCACCTGCTGCTGCTCCAATCTGGTGCTGCTCACATCTCTATGGAATCATTAGGCACAGGGCCACCCAACAATACACGCCTGACATGGGCAAACTTCCTCCAGGCCGGCACACACAGCACCACTGCGGGTCCCTCGACCCCCAACGCAGCAAGGTTATCTGCTGTCAATCAGTTGCGGCCTCCTAGCGAATTGGCAGACGTAGCCGGGCAGCATAAAGGATCAGCGCTCCGACCTGTGGAGCTCTTCTAGAAAGCCACCATCTTTGTGCGTTGTCAAGCCTCACCCCCCAGTAAGTGACATTTGATGAGTCCAGTGAAGAGGTATGGAAGCAGCAGCAGGGATGAAACTGCTCTTATCAGATCCTAGCTGCAGCCCCAGATTCAAAGAAGGGGTAACATGCAGCACTTCCAATGCAATAAAAGGCAGACAAAAACTAATCCTGACTCACTGGGTAATCCCTGAAGGATTTTGCCTTGGAAAGACAATGTATAGGAAATTAGAACTGTGCATGAGGTTAAAACATTAACAATATCAATTGTATATTTTATTTTTTTAGTGGTATGAGACCAGCCATAAATGGCAGTGTGGCACGGGTGGAAAACAATATAGCATACTGTAAATTAAATAAAACCAATTTCAAGTAATGTTAAGGTCACAATTTGTTGAATACTAGAACACATATTAATAAAAGTTTCAAAAGTACAGCAAGGCTTAGTAAGTTGTTTTTTAAAATCACAGCACTTGTGGTCGATCAGTGATGGTTGTTTACAATTAGTAGGGGGTCTGTTTTTTTATTCAAACCCTTAGTTGATGCATTCCAAAAACATTGCTATATCATATACAGTATAGTTATATGTGAACATATATATATTCAAAAACATAGATATTGATATATAACCCTTTCAGGGTTAGAGTGACACATAAATTATGCAAAACAAAAGAGAGAACTCCGGGTAGTTCTCAAGTTTAAGTGGAATGCAGCTCCAGTAAAGAGCACCATGCAACACTAGCAACACGCGACACTATGGAATTGCTCACCTCAAATGTATGTTTTTGTTTTTGTTTTGTGTGTGTATGTATATATATATATATATATATATATACATGTATATATATATATATATATAAATATATATATATATATATATATATATATATATATATATATATGTAAGTAATGCAAACTTTATTCGACTTTCAACAAGTCATAAAAGTATCAAATATTAAACATTTCAGTATACAATAAATAAGATAAGATTTAAATAAACTAAATGATAAAAGGATACAAACAGAGTATTTAATATATCTTTAACATTTCCTAGTTACGAACCTTTAAATGAACTAGATAAAATTACGTCGCTACCCCCATAAGCTTTCTTGTATTTAGTACGGAGCATAAAAAGTTAGCCAAAGTTCCACACATCTCAATAGAGGATAACACCTGGAGGCTGGCGTACGCAATACGACACTGGGGCAAGTTGATTAACCTTAAAAGAGGGACTACTAAGCGCTTTCTCTGCTTGGCATAAAATTTACACAATAAGACCACGTGAATTGTAGTTTGAGGTGCCTTTGCATCACAGGGGCAAGCCTTCAACGTGGTGCTCCAGTCGTTCATAGTTGGAAAGGTTACTAAACAATTAAATATATCTAGCCTCAGTCTGGTAAGAACAAAGCGGTGGCGGGGGTTTACCACATTTGCCAAATACGGCTGTATGCCCTCCGTCGACAAAATTATTTGATTATGAATGACTGTGGGCTTTTTTGATTCAACCTCCCATCGTAAATCTTCTAAGTACTTTAATGCCAAAACACTCAGGTCCTTCCTAGAGATTTTTCCCAGCGAAGCTGGGTTTGTGTAATAAATGTTGTTACCCATGTTTTCGAAGAAGGTCATAATATATCTTAACCAGGGCACCCTTGCTGCGTATGTAGACTCCATGCAGTCAGTCAAAATGGCCTTGTTTAATTCAGTATATTCCGAGGTCCAAACTTTGTGCCATAACACTAATGGTTGAATCTTTATCAAATCTGTAATAAAGGGGACCCCCAGTTCAGAGTGGAAAATGTATGATGATGTACCATTTGGTACCATCAGCAGATGTCTTAAAAAATCATTTTCCACCGTCTGTACCGGGTTACAGTTAGTATATCCCCAAATTGCAGACCCGTACATGACAGCCGGGGTGCACTTGGCTTTGTAAATTTTTATCATGTTCGGCGGGATAATCCCCCCTATCCTTTTGGAAAAAAACCTTAAGGCCGCCGTTGTTTTAATAAGCTGGGCTTTTTTCATTTTCCTACAGTTAGCCCAGGAGCCCTGTTTGTCAAACATTATGCCCAGATAAGAGAAGGTTTGCGCAGTTTCTAGCCTCCCGTCCGCGGTAGTAATGTTATAAATCTTGCCGCGTTTCCCACCACAGTTCATAATAAACGTTTTTGAGCGATTGACAGTGAGTCCCAATTGTGACATAAATGTAATGCAAGTGGTTAAGAGTTTTTGAAGAGCTAGCGGGGTCCTGGCCATTAAAACTGCATCGTCTGCATAGAGTAGTACCGGGACAGCGCGACTGCCTATTTGGTGTAGATCTTTGCAGTTACTAGCCAATACATTTTCTAAGTTATTTATGTACATTGAGAACAAGAACGGGGCAAGAAAACAACCTTGGCGCACACCTCTATGTAGGCCAAAAGGGCGAGTACATTCCCCTTTTAGCCCATACCTCACTCTTGCTCTGCACCCTGTGTACATTTCTCGTATAAATTGATTTATGGCTGGTTCTACCCCCATGCTACTTAGGATATCCCATAATTTATCGTGTAGTACACAGTCAAATGCTGATGATAGGTCAATAAAAGCCAGATGCAGGTTACCTGCTCTAATCTTTGTATACTTTCCAATAATGATACTTAAGTTCAGGCTTTGCTCCGCTGTCCCAATTCCTTTCCGGAATCCATACTGGACAGAAGATAGAGCACTATTTTCTTCCGCCCATATTTGCAATCTATTCAAAATAATTCTCCCTGCTAGTTTAGCCGTTGTATCCAGCAATGAGATTGGCCTGTAACAGGCTGGATTAAGTCGATCACCTTTTTTATATATTGGAATGATATTGCAGTCTCTCCAGGATGGTAAGGGACCACGTATGCAAATGGCCCTCAATGTCTGTGTCAGTACAGGCCCCCATAGCTGAATGTTAGCCTTGTATAAATCAATCGGAACGCCATCGGGGCCCGGAGCTTTCCCCGGTTTACTTAGAGTTATGGCTTCCTCTACCTCCTCAAGGCTAAATTGAGGGGTTATGATCAGACGTGGACCTTCCTGGTGGCCTTGATCGTATACAGGAAATGTAGGCTTCAGGTCACTAGCCAGCGAGTATATTTTAGAAAAGTGTGCAATTCAATCCTCTTCGGAAATCGCTATTTCCATCCTGGGGGAGTCTCTGTCCCCTAGCACAGGAGAATTGATTGTTTTCCAGAAGAGGATATTATCTTTCGTACAGCTAGCTATATGTAGAGTTTCCCACAGAGTTCTTTTTAAGGTCAGTTTCCTTTCCTTCATTGCTGCCGTGTATTCTTGTCTACACTTGCGGATATCAGTTGAAGATCTTTTTGGGGCTCTTAAAGCCTTTTTCAGTCTCCTATGTGCTTGTGTGCAGTTATAGTCAAACCATCCAATGGCCCTTTTTTGCCCCGACTTACCACCTCTGATAGTAAGGGCTTCCTTTATGGCTTGCATAATCAGTGTAAAAGCACTTAAACATCGCCCTGGATCTAGATTCTCACTTAGACAGTCTGCAAAAGCATTCTTGCAGTCACATATTAACTGTTTCAACAGAGACTTGGGGTCTGTCTGAGACCATTTCAGGGTATATCCATTACGCGGCACTAATTCGATGTCATCTACCCGCGTGGCCCTGTCATCCCTGTCTGCTATAAGAGGAGTTAGTGAGAGGTTCAGGCTCTGGGGATAATGGTCGCTAATTGCGATGTCATGCAGAGTATAATTCGTAAGGTAATGTGAAAAGTGGGTTGACATTAAAACATAATCAGTCACAGTGTTCGCACCCCTTCCATTGTAAGTTGGTTTAAACTGTATTTCATCCGAATATAATTTGTTTACAAAGGATAGATTATGGGTTTGAGCCAGTAAATTCATTGCGTCTCCATGAGAAAAGTGAAGCATTAAGCCATCACCTTCAGGGTCCCAGCCACATACCTTGTTTGAGGTTTCTTTACAAGGGTGGACATTGAAATCGCCGCCACAGATCATGAAGGTCTCGCGGTTATTATTTGCACATTTTTTTTTAGGTCGTTTCCCATCTCCATTAGAATATTAGAAAACTCTCCAGGGGCTGCATTATTATAAAAATTAATTATGACGAGATGAGTCTTATGATCCAAGTTACTCTCTATCATTTGATAGAACGAGCTCGTAATTTGCATCTCTAGGTTCTTTAAACGTAACTTGTTAGAAATATATGTGCATAGTCCCCCTTTTGGTCTACCATACCTGGACTGAGCAGCGGGTGTATGAAATGTTTTATAGCCGTTAATGTGGACAGGACTTAATAGCCACGTCTCTTGGAGACAGATACATGAATAGTCTTCTATAAAGTTCACCCAGGTCTCATTGCCTATCTTATTGGTTAGACCTGCAATGTTCCAAAACAGTAAAGCTATCTCCGCTTTCTGTTTAGGAGTACAGTACTGGTCCTTTGGTAAACAGAGAGATAAAACACCACCGGATAGATGGGTTATATTTTTAGGGGCGTTACTCTGTTTTAAGTAGGGTTGTGTCCTGTTTCTTATAGGGTCCGTTGTGTGGGATATGTCTTCTTTAGTTAAATCCCACCCTGATTTATATGCTGCCTGGGCTAATTCATCTGAGGGAACTGTCTGATTCTTGTCGAGTCAATCTATATCTTCTAAAGTCATAAGAGGGTGAAATCTATTACGCCCTGTAAAAGGGTCTGGTGTGTTTAGAGATGCTCTTACTGGTTGTGACTTTATGGGATTATACCCCACCGGTCTTTGATAAAAGAAGCCTAAGGGTAGTAGCGCGATTCCTTGGGGAGTAACTTGTCTGGCTCCTAATTCATGGATAATTCTGTCCACTAGGTTTGGTGATCTAAATGAAAGGACCACGCAATCTCCTTCCAGCGCTTTCTTACTGCTTCCTATCCACTTAATTCTTCTGACCATTTTTATTTCTTCAAAAAGGGGCCCCACCGTTCCCGAACCCAGATGAGCTCCTATCCAATTGAGGGCCTTATTTCTCAGGGCCGTCCATGATTCTCGCTGCTGATCGTCTAGGGGTGGAACATTAGCCAAGACCACTATGTAAGGTGTAGCCTCTGGAGGGAGATGTAGTAGGTCACTTGGCAGATGTAGTATATTTGAGGATTTGGTCCTACTGGATGTGTTCCTCCCTGAGTTTACGTGGGGCTGAGTGGTCCCTGTCCTGGACGGGCTGTTGCCTACTCTCCTAAATAGTCTAGGGTTTGAGTCTGTTTGTTCAGGAGGAAAATTATGAGCTGTAGCAGAGGAGGGTGAAGGCCGGGAAGTTTGGTTCAAATTTGGTACTGATGGTTGTATTAGTGTCTTTCACAGGGAATTTACATTCGAGTGTGTACCGTTTGTCCTGTTTTGCAGGGAAAGTTGAATGTTATTCTCCTGATCTGGGATCAATGATGATATATTAAGATCCTTTATTACATGATGTAAATCTTCCCGTTGTAGAGCCTTTATTATTCCTAGACCTGCCTCAAGGTTACTCTCCACCCCCTTTAAGCGCTCCAGCATGGAGTCAAGAGTGGCTCCAATGGATGATTTCAGGGTGTTTACTAGCTCGTGGAGATTTATAAGGAGTGATCTAGTTGTATCTCCTACGGTATTTGACAGTTTCTTCCGGAGTGCTTTCTTAGAATGTTTTATGGTTGGGGTGGTTGTTATATCTATCACTGGCAGTTTCTTTGAGTTCCTGTCTACCAGGCCCACCTCCAGTTTCCTTGGTCGTTTAGCAACAGGGGAAATTTCGTCCAAGGAGTAAATTAGATTAGATGTGTCTTTAATACATCCGTTAGTATAATTTGCTTCTGTATGCTCGTCCCCATGTTCACTAGGTAGGGGATTATTGTGCAATTCTACAGTTTCTAGTGGTTCATGGGATTGATCTTTAGACCACGACAATTTCTCTTCGACAGAGGCAATTTGTTTATCTATCATGCCATCGCCCCTGAGATATATTTTAATATAGATGTGCTATCTTTTAAATTTGTTGGGTTATTTGATTTAGAGTGCTTCCTTTTACCCATGTTTTATATGGTGACCGAATACCTGTCTGGGTAATAAAATGAAAGGGGATTTCAGATAGATTAACCAGCCTTAAACCGCTGCGCTGCGCTACCCTAGTTCAACAGATATTCACAAGGGACTCTATGTACACAGATCACGGCTTACTCCCAAAGGTCTATTATCGTATGTGGTGGTGCGACCTCGGTTGCTCAAATCTCTTAGAATAGCCCTGGGCCTTTCACACCTACACCTTCCATGAGCTAGGCGGGGTGGGAGGGATCCTTGCCTTCCCAGAGTAAGTGAGGCTTCTTACAATCCTTTGCCCTATGGCGTTAAACCACAGGGTTAAGAGGCACTGGTCCCTGGGAGGCAAAATCCAAAGATTAAAGAGGGGTGGCCCAGCCCAGCCTCTTCCTGTTGATGACGGGCGAAGGACGGGCCCGCCCTTGGCCCAGGCTTCGCCCGGGTTTGCCCGCGCGCGTCCCGCGCTGCGGGCGCGCTTCCTTGCAGAAATAGGGCCTCCCGCCCAATCAGAGTGTTCCCGCTCTCGTAGTTTAAAAAGTTTAAAGGGATCCTGCCCCTCACGGTCTCTCAGCACGTCCCGCGGCTGCGGGCGCGCTTCCTTGCCGAAATAGGGCTTCCTGCCCAATCAGAGCGTTCCCGCTCTCGTAGTTTAAAAAGTTTAAAGGGCTCCTGCCCCTCACGGTCTCTCAGCGCGTCCCGCGGCTGCAGGCGCGCTTCCTTGCAGAAATAGGGCCTCCCGCCCAATCAGAGCGTTCCCGCTCTCGTAGTTTAAAAAGTTTAAAGGGCTCCTGCCCCTCACGGTCTCTCAGGGCGTCCCCTTATATATCCACAAAACAATGCCCGGAACGCAGAAGCCGTGCCACAGCAGTCCTGGTCGGGCTCCGAGACGCCCGTAATCTTAAAAAATAATCCTCTCAGTCCAAGGATAACCAGGACACCTCCGTAGTGTATGTATTATGATTTAATTGGGAAAATTGGTAACTCCAAAGTGTTTCGGCCGTAGCCTTGGTCACTGATGGAGTGGGTGTGTATCATACAGATTTAAAGAACAAGTGAAACAAAAAACAGACAAACATATATCTCCCAGAAATATTATCTCGATAGTGGCAGCGATCTTTGAATGTTCAAATCCTAATAGTTGGGCATTGGATTTCTAACAATATCATTCTACGCGGTGCAATACTCAATTGACGATTCTCCCTTTTGGTAATCCAAGTCAAGCATTTCAGTAGATATCAATACCCTTTACATAAAATAATGCATATTGGGTTCATAAGTTGCCAATTATCAATTCTGTATTAATAATTAAATACCTCATATATAAGCCCCAGAGGGCATAATTCATAATTAAATGTTTGCCTTGAACACTACACATAAGCATAATATATGTATCACACTGCATTATTCTCGATGTTTTCAATCATATACCCAACCATCTACCTGTGTATTCTACCTCTATAAAATTATTCCTCAGACGGTTTGACCACTAATGCCCCTACGTGCAATATCCCAATTCCCAAAAGAAACACCCAAACTCTCTAAAAACATGAAAAAGGATCATAAATCCTTTCTATGTATGGCTCTCATTGTATTAATCCACCTGCCTATCCCAAATGTATACTCATTTCCTCACTCGAGTTCAACCCTACAGGATCTAGTGTCTCAAAATCTATTATATATTTTGATTTCAGAATTCTTAAATTTTGTTCCCTATTTCCTCCTTGGTTGTTCAATTTCACCTTGTCAGTCACTACAAACCGTAGTAAATTTTCATTGCCAAAATTTGCATCTTGAAAGTGTCTGGCTACTGGATAGCTCTTATCATGATTTCTGACCGCTCATCTATGTTCAAGCACCCTCTTTTTTGCGCAATGAATTGTGCTTCCCACATACATTTTGTCACATGGGCATATTAGGCAATAAACACATTACATAGTGTTGCAGTTAAATTGCCTTTAATAATAAATCCTTCCTGTCTACCTGGTATTTTCAACTTCTTACAGTTGCTGCTGCTCTTACAGGCTTTACACTTCATACAGCACTAAAATCCAGGTTCTGCCACACTCTTCATGCTCTTCTCATGTGTTACATAATTATGGCAAAGATCGTCCTTAAGTGATCTGCTTCTCCTAAACGTCACTTGTGGTCTGTCACTTATACATTTGCACAAAACTGAGTCTGTCTGTAGTATATGCCAACTTACATTCAAGATGCTTCGCACATTGAACGATTGGTTGCTATAAGTTGTAACAAATCTGATTGTTGTATTCCCTTCATCTTGGTCCTCATTCAACTTGTACAGTAGATCCTCCCTGCTCGTTTGCTCCACCTCTTCTTTGGCTTGTCTAATGGCTTTAAAGCCATAAACTCTTTCTTTGAATCTTTTACACATAGCTATGCATTCCCTGTGGTAATCTGACAAATTACTGCAGATTCTTCGAGCTCTTAACAGCTCCCCATATGGAATACTCTGTATCAAGCTTGCAGGATGTGCTCTGCGGGCGTAGACTAAACTATTGCTGGCCGTTTGCTTCCTGTGTAACTTGGAGATCAAAATATTATTTTTTACTGTCACTACAACATCCAAGAACTCAATACTAATAGAGCTGTGATGTTCCGTAAATCTTAGCTTGAATGCATTGGTGTTTAGATTCTGGACAAATTTCATAGCCGACCCCTCATCACCTTTCAAGATTACAAATATGTTGTCAATGAACCGGCACCATAAGATCACATTTCCCTCAAACTCTTTCATTGTTTCAGATACCATCTCCTCCCACCAGCCTATGAACAGATTAGCATAACTAGGGTCAAAGCTCCCTGTAGTTGTCTATATACTTGATTATCAAAGATAAACAGATTGTTTTTCAGGCAAACATTTCTCATGTCGCATAACATCTCTGTAGGGAATAATAGCGAAATTGACCTTGCTCTCAAATAATGTCTAATCGCTTTTATTCCCAAGTCATGATCAATACTGGTGTAGAGGCTTGTGACATCTAAAGTTAATAATTAAAAATCATCTTCCCATTGAATTCCCTCTATAGTTTTTAGAAAATGTGTGGTATCCTTCACATACGAGGGTACTGTTTCAACAAAGGGACGTAGAAAATAATCAGTGTATTTTGATGTATTCTCAAGAAGGGAGTTCATAGCTGAAACAATTGGTCTTCCAGGTGGGTCTACTTTGTCCTTATGAATTTTGGGTAAAAGGTATAATATAGGAACTCTCGGATAATCACATTTAAAAAACAGATATTTCTCCCATTCCATCAAGCCCCTCTCTCTCCAATCAATAAGCATTCCATAATATTTGTCATTTATTCTTCTAACATCATCCCAACCAGTTTTCATATAACAGTTGGTATTGCTCAATTGCTTTTCTCCTTCCGCCAAATATTTGTCAACATCCAGGACAGCTACATTGCCCCCCTTATCAGATTGTCTAATAACAATAGTTTGATCCCTTTTCAAATCTTGCAGGGCTTTTCACTGTGCCCCACACAAGTTATTTTTCCTCACATTCCTGAGATTGTATCTCATTTTCTTCAAATGCTTAGTCACCTCCTGCTCAAAGACTTCAAAGCATCCAGTCTCATGCCAGTACTTCCAAATTGATGATTGGAACTTCATGGGCTGCAGAGCCATCGTGTAAATTTGTATGTGTATGTAGGACTTCAATATCAGAAATACATAGTTTGCTATGATCTTGTCCAACTGTTGGTTTCTCACAACATTTAACCTTTGTATGATGCCATTTCTTTAACTTTAAATTCCTAATAAATGTAAAAGTGTAAATTCTAGTTTGAGTATAATCAAAATGACCAGTAGGGCAGAAGGAAAGGCCCAAGACTAATAACCCCTCTTCTTCGATAGATAATACTCTGTTAGAGAGGTTGACCACATTCATTGTATTTATTTGCGGGCCCGAGTCACAACTCCCAAAGATTTTGCCCTGTCTCCTACATCTTCTCTTCTTTGCTTGTCTATTCCTCTTCCTTTTCCTCTTGTTTCTCTCCCTCTGCCTCTCTGGGGATAGGATTCTTTGTATTCATCTGTCCTCCCCTGATTGAGAAGCCGAAATTGTTTAAAAAAATGTGATCTATTGACAGCTTTATCTGATGCAAAGCCTTTAGCTACCACAGAATCAGATACATTGGATAAATTCCCATCTGAGACATCACTCTCCTCTTGTTCGCTAGTGGGCGCACTTCTCACTTCAGTATCTCTAAATACCTGTCCTGTCATCTCTTCATTGTACATATGATCGTACTTCCGTTGAAAGGTTAAAATTCTTCCAGCCTGATAGACCTTGAGGTCCCGTATTAATTTTCTCTGTTTTTTTATTGGTGATTTCCTCCTCAAACTTAGAAAGCTTTTTCTCCAAGTTTCTCATAAATTCATCCAACACCTCCTGTGTAATGATCGTTAACAACTCCACTTTGATCTTCTCAATCTCATTCAAGATCTTGATTCTATCCTTATTAGCATATTTAATCAGTATTTTCATCATTGCTTAGAATTTTCCACCCATTCCTCCAACATTTCTGGAACAGGGTCCTCATAAATTGGTATTGTATAAATTTTTAGACCTCTTGGTACTCTTTCTACCTCAATATATCTTTGTAAAGATTCTGTCTCCCACCACTTTGATAATTCCTTTTTGTGTAGTTTATCCAATTTATCATACATCATTTGTAGTTTCACCCCAGACCTTATATTGCTGGGACCAGGATGATTAGGTTGCAACTCATCCATTTGGGAGAAAAAAAAAAACAGTTTATTTGATTTCTCCGTGCGTCAAGCCTCCCAATATATATATATTTGATCTGGGTAATTACACTTCGGAATTACGGCTTTTACTTCAAACCCCCAAAGAAATTTTCCAGCTGAATTTCGGGAGGTTTGCCCTGTCACAATTTACCTCGGAAAAACGTTACTGGGGGAAAATATCCTATAAATACCAGGACATGCAGATCTTGATGTAGAGAGGAACAAATTCTGTATATCCCATGCCCCGTTTTTCAGGAAAAGCTTGCAGTTTTTATCACATCTGAAAAATTCAAATCCCCATGGTGTGCAAAAAATATCTCACCCACTCCCAGGTCATTCATATTCCAGGACCTAATTAGAATCATGTAATGCACAGTACAAAATTGTACAGTCCTAATAAGCATCATTTTGTTTGGGAAAAATATGTGCATGCATATTCTTTTTTTTCTGATTCACCATGCCTTTTTTATGTTGTTCACTTCAGACTTGTTTAGTAACCAACAAAAATTTGTATTGTTGTGCCAGTATTGTATGATAACACATTTTACTCTGTGAGTGAAAATCTGCTGATCTAAATCTATATTCTTTTGTGCAACTATTTATTCATAGGTTTAGATCTACATTATTGTTTCACACGTGCATTGCTTTATCATTAATTAGAGCAATACAAATTCCACCTTGTTAATTTTGACATGTGACAGAGTGCATTGTATTGTGCCTCAAAGTGCATCTTCCTTGATGCGTTGCAAAATATTCTGGTGCTATGCTGGGTTTGAAAAGTGTGGCTTTAAAGTGTGACTTGAATAAAAGAATATTGCTGTCAGCCCTGGGTAACCATCAGGTGCGCCTCCTGTGGCGCAGCTTAAATGCAGTTCTTCTTAAACATGGAATGGAGTGAAAATGAGTGACATATATAGTCACTAATGCTTACTCTTAACATTTTTGTTCATGCCCTTACGCCCAGGCATTTGGTTTGGAGGATTATGACCTTAGTGCTGCATTAATATTGCAGTTTAACTTAAGCTTGGAGTGGAACCAAGATGAGTGTCTGCTACAAGTACTCAAATGACTAACTCAGCTTTGTGGAATAGCTAGGATCTGGTACTGGTTTGCAGCATGGGTGTTACCTGTTAAGAAACAGACAGGTCTTTAACACATCCCAGAATTCAAGCTTGTTTTAGATGTTTCTTTTCTGGAGTGAATTTCAAAGGTTTGCTGTGTAGACAGCGAAGCTCCAAAGATGTGCATCTTCTTGAGGGATAGGACGGTTCACTGGGGTAGCAGTTATGAAGCTGGGGTTCTAGACTGTGTGTATCACTGAAGCTTTGGTAGTTTCTCCTGTGGGTAATTAAAATCACTTTTTCCTGCTAGTTGGAGAGCAGGAATAAAGTGGTCTCCTAGAAATAGGTGTTGTAATTGCCTAGCTGCTGTTCTTTTGTAGTCTTGTGAGTAGACCGAGTGGGGCATCCATTTTCTGCCTGTGAATATCTTGGTTTCAAATGAGTAGTTTCAGATGGTTGATTAGCACAAATTGGTCCATGGCCTATAGGCAGGGTGATTTCTTAGACCACTCTAGGCCCACTTGGTTATCCAGCTTGCGGATTATCTGGTTATCTGTGTATCTGTAGTAGTTTAGATGAAAGCACTTGGTGAGATCTGGCTATGGGCTTAGGTAAGCATCGAAGAGGAGTGGCAAGATGATTGAACCTTGCAGTACTCCAGAGTAACTGTGATATTGAGGCAGTAAGTAAGGTGAATGCAAAATTATGTTTTATCTACTGGAAAGGTGGGATGAGATGCAGCCTAAAATGATTACTTGTATGCCAAAATCTTCTAGCCCTGATAGGAGGCTGGAGTGGTGGACCATATCAAAGGCAGCAGACAGACCCAGAAGCAGTATGTGGTAACTACATTCCTATCTGCTGTGAATTTCAGGTGGATATGGTGGTGTATTGTGATCCACTGTCAGGATGGAAGACAGGTAGACTATAGAAGTGGTTGATTTCTCCTATATAGGCAGAGATTTGAGTAAAAGCAGCTGTTTCTTCCAGTTTGCGTAGGAGTGCTATATTGAAGGTTGGTCAGTAGCTGGTCATGTCAGCTAGAGCAAGCTTATTCTTGTATATGATTGGCTTGATGTGGGAGGTTGAGCTTGGTAACTGTAGAGGCCGAATTGTGGACTGTGGAGAGGATGATGCAAACTTACTTCTGGGGCCAATATCATTAGGAGCTCTTGGTGCTTTTGTTTTTTTCAATGGGCAATTTTGTGAAACCTTGTGTGATGCAGGAAGTGGAGCTTATCATTGCAGTCGTCTGACTTCTTCAATTTATGTTTCAAAATTCTATTTTTTCTCTTCAACATGTTTACATTTGTATTGAGTCACTGTCTTTGGTCAAGTGTTCACGGACTAGAAGATCATGAGTGATTTCTCCTAAAGCCGTTGAATAGCCCCCTTTTCTGTTATCCAGTTGCAATACCAAAGATGCAGTGAGATGAGAGTTCAGTGTGACAAAGTTCAACTTGTTCTAATATCTTCAGAAGGAATAATTGCTCCTTCATATTGTGAAAATGATACTGATGTCCAGGTTAATGTTAAAGGAGAAGAAGTGGTAGCCCCTCCATATGACAGGATTATTTCATTTTCAATCATTGAGTCCTGGTAGGTGAACATATGTAACCTAAGTTTGTCTGGGTCAGTGCTTCTTTCTGGGGACAACTTGGAAGATGAAGAATCTTTAATTTGACAGGAGAGATCTTGTTTCATTGAGTTTTGGTTGGGCATACTAGATATTGAAGTTTCTCAGGATCCAGAGGTTGTTGTGGGATTCAGTCACACAGAAAGAAGGGGCCTGCGTATGTGAAGTTGTTTGGTAGAGTCCTTTATATATGTAGGCATGAACAGGAGAAGCAGGGGGTATGTATGAAGCGAATGTTTTAAGGCACTATAAAAATACTGATAAAACATTGCATATTGACTGGATAGCGGCTTGTTGTAGACCTAGAAGGTGTATCTTTAGAAACGCAGGGTTTCTCCGTGAAGTTAGGTGCTGGGTGAGCCCGTTGATAAATGTCAAGCCAAACCTTGCTGTTCTTAGACTTTACCATAGGTCTTTGATGTAATATTTAAGTGAATACACTTTAGTAGGATGCACTTCCTAGATCTACAACCAGCTTCAAAACTATTTAATTCACCAGTTAGTTTGCTAGAGATTTCTTAAGATGATTTTATGATGCTAATATTATCCTTAATGACTACTGACATCAGAACTTTTGACTAGGATTCCTTAGAAGATTGGTGTTCAACAATTAGCATTGATAAATAATATAGGATGGTGACACATGCATTGGTTGAATCATCACCCACTAACAATTCAGTTTGTTAGTAATCAATTAATTGTGTCTTGTTTAAGGTTACAATTTTGTTAAATCTGTGGGTATGTTAAACTTTGAACCTGAACTAATAAATTCAGACTCTAAAATTCACTGCAGATTTAGTTGCTGACTTGTTAAATTCTACCTTAGAGTACCTCAAGTGTAGTTAAGCTTTTGCATTAGTTTACCTGTGCCTCAAGAGGAGAGGAAAATGGCCCAACAGAGTGCGCCTAGCCCTGAACATATATAGCTCCTATGTGATCTCTGTTTTCTGAAATGCAGGTAGATTATATGTTTCAGCAAAGTTTGGTGAATTGTGATGCAGTTTTGATACACCTATAGTTTATTGTTTTTAAAAAGCATCTTATAATAAAGTTGAAAAGCTAACTTCATAAACAGACCTTGTCACCTAATAAATTCTTGCTGTGTGACAGAGAAAAACGGGAAAGGAAGGATGTTGTGGAGAAATAAAAATTGCACACACCTGTTCACTTTTAACTACTAATGACTCTTTATTTTTCAAACCTGCAGCAATGCACATGCCAAACTGAGCCTGATAGGCGAGACAGAGGAAGCAAGAGTGGGAACCAGGAAAAGACTCAGGCAGAGAGAGAAAGAAAAAGACTTATAGAAAGAGAACTATACAATGAAAAATACAGATACCCATAGAGAGAGTAAGATCAATTCCATAGTACTTTAAAGTAAAGAAAATATGCTACTACAGTTGTGTAGAGGGACTTTAAACATATTGTTATTTTTTGTTTGCATCTTTGTAGCACCATAAATATGTGTGAATAGACTGAGGGAGAAGGGATAAGAAAAAGAGAGACACTCAAGAAGGAAGGTAGGGCACAAGAATTAAGGAATAAGGAAGGAGCTTTGTAGATATTAGTGGGACATCACCATTACATTGGTATCTCTCAAGGCTGATTAATAATGCTTTATGTGATGCATCCCATAGGCATCTAGCCAAAAGGTAGAGAGCAAAGGAAAAATCAGAATTAATAAGCAAAGGAGGGATCAGAAGAGGGGAAAAGGTGTATTTTTAGAGTGAGGGGTGACAGAGAGGAACGGGCATGGCATAGAGTTAGAAATAAGGGTGGACTGTTCAAGAGATACTAAGGCAGGCGAAGGTGAGCTCCCCTGGGACGCAGGAACTGCCCACCTGCTACATAGTGCCCCAAGCCACACCTCTCATGAGGCTCCCTGTAAAAGTTACATTTATCTGAGGAGACAGCAGGAGGGAAGTGGAAGGGAGAAGTTGGGCTTCTTTGAGGATAGAGGCCAACAAGATTAGAGATGTCTTGTGTTCAACAAAGGTTTATTAGGGAGAACATGAGGAGGGTATGTTGGAGCAGTGCTTAAAATAGGCATCTTTGGCATAACTTGTTTCTGGTCAGATGAGCTAGTACTTTACCTCTGAATGTCAGATAAGTTTGGGATTAGGCTGCTCCCATCTATGTGTGTTATTTCCTGCCTGCCGCAACACAGTAGATGCTAGTGTGTCTAAAGCCCAGGCTTTTTCTCGCACAGTAAATACTCATGTTTGTCCAAATCCTTTTTTCAGTTGTTCTTATTTAGCCCCTATACTCTTGTAAGCCACTGTATTTCATTCAACTTTCTTTGCATGATTACTTTGTCATGCTACAACTGAACATCGATCTCAAGAAGTCTTATTTCATGCTCACTTTGCTTCCCAAAAAAATTCAACAAAAACACATGCAGTGTTACTAGTAAAAATATTGATATTCTTCATGCGCTTTTGCCAAATATTTTAATGAATGGTATTACTATTTAATACCTGCGCTACTAGCGTTCATGGGTACACTGCTGGTTTGGGTATTGTTCCTGAGCTGAGCTGAATATTCATTCATTAAAATTCCAGAAGTAGTCGAATTGGCATTACAAGTTGATCTCTCGACCCAGGCATAGTTTTTCAAAAGCAACCTTTGTGCTGGCTAATAGCCAGGTAGAGTGTAGTCTAAAGAAAATAAACAGACCTTTTAAAGGTCTGTTTAGTTTCTGATCCTGCAACTGTGTGCCGTGAGTACGGAACGGAAAACTAGGGGTAACAGCTTCTACGCTTGGTAACCTCTAATAGGCACCTGTGTTTGATGTGGGGATACCCTGGACAGTCACTACTGTGTGCTCAGTTTCTATCATTGATGCATTTTATTAGAGCAAATCTTTCCAAACATGGATTGCATTTCTGTGTAAATGGCTACCTACGGCTTTCAAGACTATTTGGTGGGAGGTGTTCCACAATATACAAAAGAATACATATTCAACATTCTATGCGTGCTTGGATTTGAGGCACCCTCCCTCAGAAAACAAGAAGGTTGCCTACCATATTAACATCATATTCTGCAAATAACATAAACGAAGTGCATGCATGTAAAAGAAGCATGAATCGCTCAATAACTAAAGAAATTTCACTAATTCATTCTAAAATTCCAAACCCTCATTTTGAAGACCCATCAGTTTGAATGCAAAATGCAATGGGTCACAGTGTGTTTTGAGTGTGCCATTTACCACAGATTGTTTTTTAAAGTGGAGCCTGGCGTTTCTCATTGTTCCAGGTCTATTGACCTATTGTGCAGCATTTGTCATTTGCTGTGCTAAAATCCCTCGAGGGAGACCCCCAAAATGCTGTTATGCTGATGATAGAGATCCGATTTTACTAATACATTAGTGGCATTGAAGTTAGCATATGGCGATTTACAAGTCTCATTTAAAAGCTTAATGAGAATGTAACACGAAATGTGAAATGTAAAAATGTGCACATTTGAAATATGGTGGACTTTGTGACCTCGCTTGTTGCGACATTGGGTTTTGCCATGAAAGATGTTGTGCATTTATATTATAGTGAATTATTGATATGAATTAATATTAAAAGTATTATTTTTAGAGATAGAGTACTGATGAAGAATATATTATAAGTATTAAATGAACATGAATTAATTGTACCTATATTGATTTTAAATAAATTTATTAACGTGAGTTACACGTGTGCAGAAAAATAAATGCATGTTTAAACTGTTTTAACGACATGCATAACAATCATTTCAATTAAATAATTTGCTTTACATTTTTGATTTTAAATTGTAAGGTGTACAATAGCTTTTATTTGTGTTAATTTAATTAAAATATGTATTTAGCTTTCTTACCTGGACTAGGCCTGAAAATTCATTTTGCAGCAGTAGTGGAAAAGTGCTAATTCATTCTGTTTACTTTGACCTGAATTATTTCCTAGGTTACTGACGTGTTAGTGAATGTCCTGTTGTATTGAAGACAGAGAAAGTTTTAACAAATAACAATTGTAGCAATATTTGTTCTAGCTGTTTAACAGGGCTGGAACTATCATTGTAATCACATGAGAACTGATAGAACCATCCTGTAGAAGCTTGGGAAAGATGTCCTCTGTCTGTCTTATAAACGTTAGATTTTGACAGAACTGTATGAACTCTTCAAGATGACATTGCACCTTCCCTGAGAAAATCCGGAATAGTTGCAAACCTGATGGGTGGTTAAAATTCTAATTGGATATTGATCCATTTGCGCAAGATGAGGACCAATCAGAATTCTATGGACATTTCTACTTAGGGAGAGAATTTTGAAACTTGTAGGCAGTCTAGTCTTGCTTATGACCCTTGCTGTGATGCTACTCTCTCTACTCCTGAATCTCTATGATCCTTAGATGTCTTCTGAAGAATTAAAGTCATCCTTTCTAATTGCCCTATTTGCTTATGCTGTTCAGTACTATTATGCCCAATAAGTTCTGAACTGCTGATTCTCCCTATATGCAGCTTGTGTTCTGCACTGCCCCTGATGCTGTTGTCCACTGATGCTGAGAAGCTGTGAGTGCTCTGACAACAAATCCTTCCTGTCTGCTGTCCCATGAGGAGGTATACAAATCACAATGTTGTCTTCCTTGTTTCGTTTTCAGCTTAGATAATTACACCAGTGTATTGTTCTAGTGAGTTACCCTGGTTAGATCATTTTGCAAGTTATTTTTGTCTCTTCTTTTGTTTTTGCCTGCATGTGTTAATCTGTCCCCACACATGCAAGTCCAAATTCATCTTAGGGAAAAGGATGACCACAGCCCCAATTATTAATCAATATTAATTGAGTTTAATGATTTACTGATGTCACCATCATCTGCTTTAAAATCTGATTCTTGCGTACATATTATTGTTCTGTTGATTTGTGTTATTCTTTTGGAGTGTTAAATAGGTGTAATCTCTTTAAATGTTTGAATCAGTCTATGATTTTCATCTATATATAAATAAGTCATGTGCACCGTTTATGTTATTTTGGATTTCTGGTTGTAATAAAGCTTTTAAACTTTATTTGGTTTGGAGTCTTGTTTCCATGGTCAAATTGGTCATGGTGTTTAACATTGTTTGTGTTTTCTCATGTTATTGGTTTATGTTGAATGAATCTGATTACCACACACCTCACTGAGTCCAAAGATTTAGTCAACCTCTAGTGTAGGTGGGATGAGTTGTGACCTAAGCTTGTGCGGTTTCTGAACCCAAGGCGGGAAGAAGACCTTGTCGTGCGCTCCAGCACTGAGAACAATGCTACTGACCGTGTGCTTTAGAATGCACTGCTTGCCACTTGCAACCTGGAAGACTGACTTGTTTTATGCATTGCACTAAAATAGGAAAGGGAGACCCCACAACTAATTTTGACTCTAATTTTAGCTCTTATAATGTCTCTGGATCCACTATTTGGGGTGCTATCCCTCCTCCCAAACCCTGGGTTCAGTCATAGAGTGCCCAAGAGGCCTAGTGGATCATAATTCGCTTTGATCTGTGATGGTGGGAGCCAAGTGTGGGGAGCACCTTTGGCAGTTCGCTATTGTCTAGTTTGCTAATGTGTTTCTTCATGAATGAAATAAATAGAAGTTGGTTTACTCAAACCTGTTAGGCTGGGGAAATCTAGTGGAAAGTGAAGTAGCGTCGTTGCCTGACATTCCTAACTCACTGCGCAGTGAAACCGCAAAGGACATTTTTAGAGGCCGAGTATTCCACAGGGGACCAATCCAGAGTTAGCGGCAACAGCCTTGCTCTTCAGAAGGAGCACGCGGACTGGAGTGGCTGCACCTGCAGCACGTGCACAGTGTGAGCTCACAAGGGGCCAGTGTGCAGCCACAGCACCCTCCCCTCTCTAAGACTTTTAACTCTGCACAGGATGTAAACACTGCTTAACGTCCTCTTCTGGGAGTTCTCCTTCCGTCACACATAAAAGAAATGTGTGAAAACGAGGTTCGCACAGCACCGGTGCTCCTTTTTATGCCGAAACGAACGTGTGATACTTGGGGGCATATTTATACTCCGTTTGCGCCGGAATTGCGTCGTTTTTTTTTACGCAATTTCGACGCAAAACTAACTCCATATTTATACTTTGGCGTTAGACGCGTCTAGCGCCAAAGTCCATGGAGTTTGCGTCATTTTTTAGCGTGGACACCTACTTTGCGTTAAATATATGCAAGGTAGGCGTTCCCGTCTAAAAAATCGACTCCGAGGCATGTGCGTCGGATTTATACTCCCGGGCAAAATTCACGCCCGGGAGTGGGGGGGTCAAAAAAAATGACGTACGGCCGCTTTTGCGCCGTTTTTTTAGCACCTGCAAAAGACAGGCGTTAAGGGACCTGTGGGCCCAGAGGTGCCCTCCCATGCCCCCAGGGACACCCCCTGTCACCCTTGCCCACCCCAGGAGGACACACAAGGCTGGAGGGACCCATCCCAGGGACATTAAGGTAAGTTCAGTTAAGTGTTTTTTTATATTTTTTTTTGTGGCATAGGGGGGCCTGATTTGTGCCCCCCTACATGCCACTATGCCCAATGACCATGCCCAGGGGACAGAAGTCCTCTGGGCATGGCCATTGGGCAAGGGGGCATGACTCCTGTCTTTGCTAAGACAGGAGTCATTTCTATGGGGGTTGGGAGTGAAAAAAAATGGCGCAAATCGGGTTGAGGCGAAAAAATTGCCTCAACCTGACTTGCCCCCTTTCTTGACGCCCAAGCCCCATATCCCCCTACGCCGGCGCTGCCTGGTGTACGTCGTTTTTTTTAACGCATACCAGACGGCGCCGGCGGCTAACGCCGGCTAACATCATTCAATAAATACGGCGCCCGCATGGCGCTTCAGAATGGCGTTAGCCGGCGCTAATTTTTTTGACGCAAAACTGCGTTGGCGCAGTTTTGCGTCAAAAAGTATAAATATGGGCCTTGGAGTCGTTCCAGAGTATAAGGTGTGTCTCCGTAAATAGCTTTGAGAATAGACATGCTATTGAAAGAAAATATTTTAAGTTAACTGCTCCTCATCATTGACAAATTCATTTTGTTGACTACTTGAACACAGGCCGATTTCATGATGTATTTAGATCGCTTGGGGAAAAATACGCTAGCCTCAAAGTTTGTGTAAAATGTGAATGGGAGAATATAATATAGACCACACCCGATAAACTGTCATGAGATGAGACCAAAAGCTGCTGAATTATGGGACTGCTCTAGTAACATATGCCAGACTAATGTAGTGCCACATATGCGTATATATGTGATATACTGCCATATTAAAGCCCTTTGTAGCGCTACATTATCTACAAGCATCAACCTGCCATTACACACATCATCAACACACACTTTGACCTGTTGTATAATTACCCTCCCTACGGGTCTGGCTGGTAATGCCCATCCTGGTGCTCATGGATAGACTACTCAGGCATACTCTGTTGAAGGTCGCATAAGACCCATTCCTAGGGGTTGTTCCTCGAATTTCGCCATAAAAAATAAAATACAATTGCAGTGCATTTCTTTGGGTTTCTCCTCTGCTGCTTTTGTGTGGACACCTTGGAGCATACACTGGGGCTAATTGCATAATGCCTATTCCTGCAGGGTGCTCCCAGCCACTTCTTGGGGAAACACTAACAGCAAAAACCATCACTGATTTCCGCTCTGCCATCTCTATGGAGACCATACAACAACAAGCACTGGCAATTTAAACTGTTTGGTGCTGTCTGCCAGCCTTGTGGCAAATCTTGTTTTTCCATGTTTTACGCAAAACTTTATTATTTGGGATTAAACGGGGCACTCGCCAGCCTTAAAAAAAACATTTTCTACTGGCATAAAAGATTTTTGGGCTCCAAAAAGCCGCATATCATGTTTGTACTCCCGGGCACCGAACGAAAACTACTGTGTGTGTACGTGTTCCTTCTGTAAGGGCAGCGTACTATAACTCGCAGTGAAGTCAGTCAGTAGCTAAAGTGGGTCGGTATATTGCACCCCAATGCGTGCTGCAGTGGGTGGAAGAAAAATATGAATGACACCACGAATGATGAAGTCTGGCTTAAACCCCTATAGGTAACAATGTTATGCACACAGTTTTAGTTACATAAAAAGGTATTGGTTACACAGACCTAAAAAGGCAATTTTAGTAAAATAAAAAGGTCTTGGTTACAGAGGCCTACAAAAGCCAATCAGTCTGGCCTTGGCTGCAAGCCTCTTGCCTTTGAAAGGAATGCAATAAAGAAAGAATACAAGAAAGAGAGAAGACAAAAAAGCAAGAAAGAAGGAAAGTGAGAGAAAGAAGGCAAGGAAGAAGGAAAGAGATAAAAGAAGGAAATCAATGAAAAGGCAATAAAGAAGAAGGGAAAGAAAGAAGGAAAGAATTAGTGAAGGCAATAATGAAAGAAGGCAAGAAATAAATGCAAACAAAGAAAGATAAATAAGAAATAAAGAAGTGAAACAAAGAATGAAGGCGAGAAAGAAAGAAAGTAAAAAGAAGATAACAATACAGAACAGTTGCAGATGGACACAATATGGTATGCTGTGAAATGGCAGCTGTCAGAAAAGCAAAACACTCCAAAAGGAATTTACAACAGTATTGGCAGGAGATGGGATCTGATAAAGATGAAATGTGCATCAGACGCATCCTAGTATCACATCAGGCTCTAAACACAAAGGCAACACGAAAGGAATAACAAAAACATTAGCATTGAAAGAAACTAGCTTGTGTGCAGATGTGCGACTTGTGAGAGAGCAAAATGCAGTCTCTCAAACCGAAGTTAACGAGTGGCTTACATAGGTTGACCCACTGCTCCATGCTATATGCTGTAGTGGGCAGAAGCAGCAAGTGAATGACACAACAACAGGCCAATGGATGAAGAGATGTGGCTGTAAGAATATGATACATATTTCAGTAAAACCAAAAGGGCTTGGCTAATGCCAGACCTAAAAAAGAAATTCTCCTCCAAAATAATGAAACCCTTGCTTAATGGGACAACAATTTTATGCTCAGCTGTTTATCACAAAAAACACCCCTTTACTAATATGGAAAATATATAATATTATTAACAATATCACATTATTCACACAAACATAAATTGTCACAATATTCTCCTTTCGTGATAAAGCACAATTAAAAAACAGAACATTTTAACGTTCCAATTTTTAAAATACATCACACTTTCTCATTGTAGTACCTTGTACATCAAGAACATTTTTAACACAGGTTTTTCATAAAATATCAATGCAGTGTTTCGGTGGAAATCTTGGTCTACACCACCTTCTTCAGGACATCTGTATTGTTACCAAAACGTAGACTGTTAATGAAATAGAAATATCATTGTAATGCACAGCATCTATATGTCTCTGATTTTCCTTGTTACTTATCATATGCTCTTTTTCAAGTGCTCTGAATAAATTACATCTACAGTCTACTGCAGTTCCTTATCTGGCCTTAACCTTATCCTGCTACATAGTCTGTACTTAATGCTTTAAATTAATACTTCTCCCTTGATAGCAAACTATTTCCTTCTGCAAGTCAGTGATCACTTCATTGCTCACCTTTCTGTAGAGGTTCTTAATCTGTTGACAGATCACTTCATTCTATTTTTCCTTCATATATACTCCCTCAGTCACTTCATATATAGTAAGCCTACATTGACATACCTATACAAGTGACTTCTACACTTTAAATGTTCACTTTGTGTCATCCAGTTCAAATATTCGGTGGCACCCTTATCCGTCTATTTATCTCATTGGAGACTGCAGACAGTACACTGTAGACAGAAGATTGGGCCTCCCTAGTGTAGCAGTCTTCACCTCTGATTCATATCCAGTGTGATTTAAACTGTATGATTCAGATCACTGCATGATATTGGTGTTCCTTAGACACCACAAAATAGTCCCCATGTCTGGGATCTCTTGAAGTATGTCCCCAGGTCTCAGGCAATTTAGTCAAATCTCAATGGCCAAGGCATTTTGCCAAGGGCACCCATATTTATTCCATTGCACTAGACACCCATAATTATTCCATTGCACTAGAAAACCTTTGACTGTGTGCCTTACTACTCTTTGAACCTGCTAGGACAATTACTTAGCCCACACCTATTGGCTTTGATAATGTTTGTTATTTCTGCACTGGCAGCTGCAGACCTTCCATTTTCATTCATCTTTGTCTAGCTGTTTTATTGTTCCTTTGCTTTGTTCCCCAGCTTCAATGGTGTTAAAACATCAAAGATCTCACAACTGTGTAATTTGTCTGCTGAATTATGCAATTTATCGGTCGGGAAAGTGTTTCTCCAAATTACGCATAGCAAATGTACTTATGTGTTGCATTTATACTTGCAAAACTGAAATATAAACCTGATACATTCCACTATACCTTATGGGCTGCACATTTGAATACTCTTAATAATTTATAACTGTAGATTTTCAGGACAAAGCCTGGGATTCATTAAGAAGTACAAGAAAGTTAGAAATGTGCTGTAAACTTAACAGTAGCACCACATAAAGAGATTTCAGTCTTCTAGTTAGTCCAGTCATGAATCAGAACCCATCATTATCAATAGATTTTCAGGTAAACAAGGCCAACTGGGAAATGCTTCCCCAATTCTCCATCAGTTGTTGGATCACACTCCCTGTTTCGTAATATTTTGGAATTTTGTGACCTCTTTGTCAAAGGCCCTGGATTGAGTTTCTCCAGCTCGTCTCTAGGTCCGATTCTGATCCAGTGGCACAAGCAGATTATTTTTTCAGGGACCATTCCCATTATCCTTCCAAGATATGAGTGACAAATAGTCATTGAATGGTTAATACTCTATTTTCATGCAAGAAGCAACTCAGATGTGTCCGGCTCATCAAAAATGATGGTTGGATTTTACTAAACTTATCAACCTAATATGTCTAGACATCAACAGGCATTAACAGGAGAAATATGTTTTCAAATGCACAACCTTCCAGGGCTCCCATTATTATTTTATGATTTCTTTGAAGCTCATGTTTTAAAGCAAGTCATGATAAATGTCAAACACATATTATTTGAAGGCTTAAAATACTTCAATTAGTGTTTATTCAAACCACTAAATTTTAGACTGATAACATTTTGTAGAAGAACATTTGTATAGTTTTTGTGATCCAAGGCTTATTGACGGAATCTGTTTTGGTAATGTTAGTCACAATCCATGTGCTGTAAGATTGATGCCCCTCTGCTACGAAATATTTATTCTAGTATCCTAAAAATCATTCAAACACTTGGTAAGATTTAGCGCTTGGCCAAAAATAGGGGGTGCTATTTATCTTTCGCAAATTCCTGAACTTTGGATGGATCCAAAAATGATTACGTTTTTTAAATGTATATGCCAATTGTTCTAAAGGGTGATGCCTTGACCTTCTCATATTTTAATGAATACATGTTATCCTTTGCTTAAAAAAATAGGTGGAAGCTGTCAATCAAGTCATCACAATTGAGCAGTCTCAGTCAGACCGGAGTAAGAAAACATTCAATCCTGTAATGTAAGTTTGCTTGTGGATTTTCCAGAGATAAATATATGAGGCACTGGTATTTTTCATTGACTGCATGTAGTACTTTGAAATAAGGATGCTGGGTTTGAAAATCTGAGAAAACAATGCCTTAAAATGCACTACAAGTACAGTGTAATCAGATGGATTTTCATCACACTCACCACTATTATGACAATCCCGACTCACCCTGAACTATACCCCATACCTAACCTTATTTCACACCAACAGTTAGTAAAAGAAAGAGCTTAAACTCCTTGGACTCCATTGCCATTACTGACTACTATTCATCAATAAGTATGTGCCTTGTGCATCCTATAATATGTGTTGTGCGTCTTTACCCCAGGGTTATTTTAAAGTGCTTAAAATTCATGGATTCTCTCCTCTACAATGCTTCAGATTTGCTGGAGGATATTTACTTGACCTTATTTTCATTCCGAGTAAAGAGACTAAGGGGCTCACTGTGAGTTCGGCTGGCGGTTTTCACCGTCCGCCAAACTTCTGTTGGGGAGGTTGCCGCCACACAGGCTACCTCCTCGCCGGCCCCAAAGTAGATAGTGAACATTGCAATGGTGCTGGCCAGGGGGGCCCTGCACAGCCCATGCCAAGTGCATGGTCAGTGAAGGGCCTCCCTGGGGCCCCCTATACCGTTCTCCACCAGCATTTTAATGGTGGTACCACTGCCATGACGCCAGTGGCAGAGAAGGGGGTCGTGATCCCCAGGGCAGTGCTGCTTGCAGCGCTGTACTGGTGGATTAGGACTGCCGCCAACCTCCAGAACGCCGGGATCTCCGATCCTAGTGGAGCTGGTGGTTCCCTGGTAGCCCGAGTATCAGGGTTGTAATGTGCATTGGCGGTGGTCTGACCACCATCCACAAGTCTGGCGATCTAATTAACACCAGACTCGTAATGAAGTCCTAAGTTTGCAAAAATGCATACTTCAGAACTTATCCATGAGTGCATAACAATCATTGCACAGTTACACCATGTCCTTTGATTACTTTCCATTCATCTTCAGTAGGTATGATTTCTTAATTATATAGAAAGTATAACTCGTATATCCTTCTAGAAATGCAGCTTAGGTTAAATACTCACTGTTTTGGCTTTTTGAAGACATATGTATTTTGCTGGGTGTTTATCTTGTTAATGTACTCTGCAAAGTATTACATTGTGTAGTTTGAAGTACAAATATCTGTATTCTCTATTCTTATATAATGTTTCTGTTGAGTATATTTGGTTCTCAATTTTCACAAGTATCTTGGGCCTCTGCCCCATTATGCCTCCTGTATTGGGCACACAACATTATTCTTTTATCAACTGGGAGCTTAGTTTAGCACCAACATTAGTAGGCTTATCATCACAAAACTAACTTTCATAATCAAGGATGTCAGTACCTTTGGATTTGAAGGAACATTAGTATAGTACGCTAGAACTGATATAATATAGATATTAGGTGGTAAGAAAAAGATTGGTAGAATTTGCTGCTGGAGTTCTGTGGCCGGGAGAATGTGAGCACGGTATGCCCACACTCTCCTGGGCAGGGAACCACAGTGTCTCAGGGTGGGCTCCCCAAAACACTGTGTTGTGTCTTGCCCAGGGGGTTGCGGTCCCTGGGAAAGTGGAATTAACAATGCCAATTGGATAGCCTCAGTTAAAATGCTGTCTGATGGACGAAAAAAGCTATTTTTCTTTTACCGTTTTTTCTTCTTTAAAATATGTCCGTAAGGTGATTATCAGTTAGGCTATTTTATTGAGATTTGATATTAAGCCACTGGGCTCGGGTACACAAATTAAATAGGCAATGTTAAACAGATAGCCTTATGTTGAACGCTGTGTGTCAGATGAGAAACCAACCTTTCTTTCACCGGTTTTCATTTTTCAAAAATATGTCCGTATGACGATACATTGTTGCAAATAGTGTTGATGTGTTGTAATAATTGCTTTGAGGGCAACAAAGTACCAACGTTAAATGTTGAAAGTATTTATTTCATGTTTACTTTAGAAATGCGCTGATATGTCTTTAAATGTGGCGACATTGTTTCTACTCTGTGTGCTCTGACGAAGACCATGTTGGTAGATACTTGTGAGCTTTAATACAACTTTGTAACAGCATCCTGGAGCGTGGGCGCTTTCTGGAGTGAAATATGAAGGAGTTTTGTCGGAGATATATATATATATATACTCAGATTCTGACCATTTCAACCACTGACTGATAGTTTCCACTTCTCTTCTGTGGCAGGGATTATTGGGGAAAAGTGTAAGTTTACATAAAATATACAGAAGTGGACTCATATTGCATGAGCATAGTGCTGTGACTCTCAGTCAAGCAAGTTAGTGGCCAAAGTGGGCTGACCCTGTGGCCATGCCACATTCTGCGGTAGGCAGAAGCAAAATGTGAATAAAACTACAGTACATTGATGGAATGAGGGCTGACTGAAAACTCCTCTAAGTATGTATGCCGTATATATATATATATATATATATATATATATATATATATATATATATATATATATATATTAAAAACAATGTAATTCGAGGTGAGTGTATCACACATCTTTATAGTAGAAATAAATTCCAACTAACAAATTAGTAAAGGAATACACAACATGTAAAAATAGGTACTTTGTATATGCCCTTATGTTCCCATGCAGGTTACTGTGTGTGGGCAAAAAGGAACGGAAAATGAAATTCAGAACACAAGAATAATGCATGGATCAGAAAACAATGTTTGTCATGTATTTTGAAGCTATAAGTCATACTATCAGTCACTTAAAAGTTCAGATATTTATCGATGTGAATCCTAATGCTAAATCTGATTGGAAGAAGATTCTCTCCTAGAAGGTTATCTGGATGAAAAAGCTGTCCAGCATTCAACCAAAATGGCTGAGATCTGTAGCTTTTTCTGATGGTATTTTTGACTGTTCAAATGTTTTGAGTGTTCACACTAGATTTATCTACCACTTTAGTGTGAATCTTCACCTATTGTATGCATGTATTGTCTTTTTCAGGATATAACACGTTTCCACAAGCCTTGGCTGTTTACCTAACCTCTTGCTATGCTAAATTTTTTTAATTATCCAACCTTACGCTTTTACTGTCTTGTAGACTATGTGCAACTTAAGTTAGAAGGAATTTTTTGCCTGTAATATGTTAGGTAGTATTTAACAGTAAACCAAGTACAGATTTAGGCTGTGCTTTAAATGGGCCGGTACTGTCCGGTACGGAGTACCAGTACTTTTTTATTTGGAGAAGTAGAGTACCTGCACTTCTCAAGAAAAACGTAATACTTTTAATTGGAGAGTACCGGCACTTCTCAGAAACAAGCAGGTACTCTGTTACAGAGTACCTGCACTTTTATTTTTCCATTTCAAGCACTGGATTTAGGAATCTGGCTGGAAATGTACACTTCGTCCACCTTATTCCAACATTATAAACCAAGTTCTGTATATACATAGCCATTCATAGTGTCATGATGAATCGGTTCAGAAGAGACCATGGTTTCCACATTAAGCTACCACATTTGATTCTAGACATAAATGAAGGGAATTTGCTTCATTACTTATAGGTTTGGTACCCAAGAGGGCACATGATTAGGAAACTGATAAGTGGAAGTGTGCCTCCATCTCCATAAACCCATGTTACACAGGTCACAACACCCTAATCTTTGATGGCACATGTTTGGAATGTGCTCCTGCGCTGAAGCCCTCATGTCTCCTACAATTCCATGCTTTTTGCATAACTTCCCTCAAGGTATGTTCTTGGCTCCTTTCTTTACCAGTACATATGGTATCTTTGGTATCACCTAAGGACCCTCTGGTAGTCTAAATGTGAATTCTACATAAACATACTTTTGTTTTGTCTGCAGTTTCATTACTTTCATGAACCTTCATTGTGTTTCCCCTAACGAAGGATCATGGAGGGTCTGAAATGGATAGGGGAGTGTTGAAAAACAAAGAAAATATGCAATTGGACTTACAATGAACATACATGAAACAGCAGAGATAATAATGTGGAGTGTGTGCAAATAAAGTGTCGTAGTTTGGACTCTTGCTCTGAGCAAGACTGCTGGTCTCAGGATGACAGTACTTTCGTTTGTAGGTGACTAAGTTTCTTCCTACAACTAGTTGTAACTGTTGTCCAAACCTTACCGGCTTACTAGCAGTACCTCACCAGAAACACAATAGTAAAAGGTGATTTGTAGCAGTCGCTTACGCATGGACTCAAAGTAAGATCTCTCAGGGTTGTCGTGGTTAAACGGAAATTACCCTTTTCTCACAGATTTATTATGTCTCATACAAACAAAGGCAATAACACAGATGCAGTGAAGTTATAATAGTTTTTATTCAACATAACTGCAATTTGTGATAAGTTGCATGAACTGCAATGATTAGGATAATGAATATACCAAGCAACAGTATTGTGAAGAGGAGAGTCATTGTTATAAAGACCCCCACCATTATGCAATATATGAAAGAAATATATGTATATGTATAAAATGGAATAAGCCCTAATACCCTAAGGAGAGTAGGTCTAACCTCCTACCTAAAAGGAGAGCTAAAAGGAGAGCTGGGTTCGTTAAACCTAATCTACCAAAGCCATGTCCATGAGAGGAGCCCCCAACCCTCGTTACCTTGGAATGAGGTCTCTATCTCAGACTCCGCAGGGACACGAAGACTGGGTCAGCGTCAAGATGACTGCAGCATCGGTATCAGCGATGGTGGCGATGCCCTCTGGTCGGAATCCCTCTGATTATCTCTCTAAAAGTGTGTTGTATTTATACAGATCTACAAGGTCCCCTGACATAAGTGTTATTCATAACAATAGATAACAGGCATGCCTGGGACGGCAATTAATATCAACAATCCCTCGAAAGTATAGAGAGGGAAAATCCCTAAGTGTGAATGCCTACTGTATGTTTCTCTTTCGTGCTTGATCTTGACGCCTTGGCGAAGTGACACTGATAATAGAACCCATAACAAGTGGCCTAACTATAAACAAGGCCGATATTTTAAAGGAAATAAATAATTAAATGGACTAAGACAGAGCAAGCTAAGTAGGTTAAAAGTCACTGGGTGACGGGGGCATGAGTTTACAAGCCTAAGGCTAAGCTAACTCCTGTTATCCCGTTAAAACAAGCTAGGATTCACTACACCCTCCCCATTGCCGTAACAGGTATGATGAAGGTAAAGAAACCCAATCGCGAAAAAAGCTGCTACTGAACTAAAGGCCAAAAAAACGAAAACGAAAACTCAAGCTAAAAAAAATGTACTTAATGACAAAAATAAATGCTGTGTGTTAAAATTCGTTTAAAAAACATTCAGAGATGTTAATATCAACCATGACAAGTATAGCAAACTTTCAGTATAATCGCTAGTTTTTAGAACCGGGAACTGGCAAGCAAATTCACCAAATTATGTGCTATATGCAGGATCTTGAAGAATGTCATCGAAGTCACCATTCAAGGATCTTAAAAATGAGTCAACATCATCTGAAGTGAAATCGAGAGCTGGACGGACAAACGGATCCACAGAGCAGAAGTGAGCCATATTCATCGGTGTATCGACACTCGCTGCAGCGTCCTCATCCATGTTAGATCGTATAACAGAAGGCTCATAGGTGGCCTCGCGGAGCAACCTCAGTCTCAAGGGGCATGACCGTGTATGAACCCTCATCGGGGACATCAGCAGTTCGTGGTCCACAGGAGATGTTGGTGCAACAGCAAGACAGACCATAGGCAGATGTTCAAAGAGACACCATATGCAGCGGAACACCGGTTGTACACACCAGAGTAGAGGCCGGAATGACAATGACCACTCAAACTCTAGTTCCACCAGCAAAGGTGTACCGAAGATCCGAACCATGCGTTCACAGCACAGCGGGGTTGACGGGAGCGGCTCCATTGCTCTGTGTCGCTGAAAAAAAACAACCACCGCGAATCAGAAAAAATAGCAGTAGTAGTCCGCCAATTAAAGCCAAAATAATTGGAAAGCCACCAAACACACTGGAAAAGAGAGAATGGATGGCTGATGGGATGACTCCGAAGATAGTCTGGAAGATGGACACAAAACCAGACCCGACAGCCTTAAAGAAATGAACAATCCCAGTTGTGCTTGAAGCATTGAATATTCTGGATACCAACCCTCCAAAGTGTTTGGGGAAATCGGTATTTAAAAGGGATTGTATCTCGGCTGATGATCTCGCAATCTGGAGAGCATACGTCTCTTTTGCGGATGTCAAGGCGACCTGTTTTTGAAACAATAGCGCCTTCAGTCTACTCAACTTGTCATAGTTCACATTAATAGTATCAATGTGGGGCCACATTTCAGATACTTGTATCTCTCATGTGGGGGGAAACAAAACATGGCCACAACACGTAACAACCTTCGTGACTGAGATTGCGTAGGCAATTCCAGGTCGCAAGCCGCAACAGCTGTCATCGCTCAGTAGAACATAACTCCCATTAGAAAGTACATGAAACACTGAACGAATCAAGGGGACGGGAGTACCCTTCAGAAAACAGGCCAAATTTGCGACCCCGCATTGCAAAGACCGTGAAGAGACACCTGTTTGCATATCATGGAATGACGAACAGTAGTCTCACATTCTCTTCCGCTAAGAAAGACCTCCTGTTCGCCGTTCAGACATCGATACTCAAAGGGCAACTCCCACTCTTCCTTAATAAAGCTATCTCCTAGCCGTTCATATCGTCCCACTGCAAGATGTTTCAGGCAGCTCGAGAAACGAAAGGTCGAAAACGGTAAATTAATAATGGCGTGTAAGAGCCAGATAGTTGAAGGACTCTCTGCTACCGTGAAGGGCAACTTATCAAATTTTTCTACTTGAAGCAAGGTGAAACAAGCCTCCCTTTTAGCCATTGTCTCTTGTTCCCTGGAAAAATTAAAATCAGCGAATAGTTCACTCCCATTAATATATTTCTATGGAATGTGGCCACTTCTCAGCGTCTGCAATGCCCAACCCAGCTGCATGATGGAACGCAGCTGTGTTTGCCCATGATATAACCGGGACAAATCAGTCTGAGTGATATCAATAGCAGATGACACTATATTCGACAGTGAATAAATCCTGTTGGATAGCATGTTCATGCCATTGTCGACAACAGCCAATGTTTTTTCCAAATTCTCCTTATCAAGTTGCCGTAAACGTGCAGCAGCCTCAATTTGTGAAAGTTTCCAAATTTCATTATACATAGCATATAAAAACCGTTTCGAACGTTGTTTCCTAGGACCTAATAGGAAATCTTGTAAATCTATACTGTCAGAAAGAGTGTTCAGGTGTTGTTTAACCGCTGTTAAAGTGTTCGTCTGCACCCACTGCTGGCACAGCTTACCCACACTGTATGTTGTAATTATACCAGTATGTTGACCTGATAGAAAGAGAGGGTCTGGCCTATGAATGGAAAAACCCCTTGAAGAGTTCAAAAAACGCCTCTGACACTCATCAGTGTCGGTGGGCCATACCAACCATCCCCCGGGACGGGAAAGTGAAGAATTATAAACACCAGCCTTAACCAATGTATCTAGCCTGTCCTCTGAAACATTAAGAAAGTGTTGCCAATCTCTAAATGTTGTCGTTGTAGGAATATTGGGCGTGTTTAGATCTTTAATTTTTGCTAACCCCAGACATGATGTCTGCTCAACAGTGTCATTCAAAAACAATAATTTGCACAGGAATTAAGCAAGCTCAAAACAAAGCCTCCCTACCCTGTATTTGCCAATCTTGTGTTCCCCATACACTCTTCAAATCGATAGTGTTCTTCCAATATTCATAACCTTCAATCGAGAGTCGGGAAACAAAGGGATCTGAATAAATCAGTTTTGTATCTGTTAGCAAGAGTTTTCTAAATTGTGTTGTAGGTAATTTAAAATAATATGATTCAGCTTTCTTCGTATCATGCCCAGAAAAGTATGTGAATTTGTCACAGTAATACTTTGGACTCCCCACCCGTGGTGTTGAACAATGTTCCCATTTTGTGTAGTTAAAGAGAGGCCTATATCTAGCTGCACGGTGCAGGTAGTGATGTCCCCAATTGTTATAGCAGAACATTTCCCCATAATTCATTGTATAATCATACACATCATCACTTCCAAAAGCGGAGTAGTCCTTCATTTCAGTTAGCATGGAATCAACTGTTTGGACATCCCAATCATCAGAGACAACATTATGTGTAATAACATCAGACATAGAAATTTTGAACACGTATGGTATTTGAATTATCTCTGTAGGCCCGTATATATCGAACGGAACTTTGTCCCAAACAATCCCATCAGGAATTGGAATAGCTGTAATATTGACAGGGGACAAATCACGTCGGACCTTATGTGATGAATGATGTGGTGTTAAAATTACATCAACAGGCTCCACTGAGGAGCGATCAGCAATATAGTGACCATTAATTAGTAAAAAGAAAACAGTCACAAACCCAATCCATAAAAATAATGCAATAAATGTCAAACAGAACCAGAGATAGTTCCATGGATATATCAAATAGTTCTTCTTAAGCCATCAATAGAATTTGCTACCTCTCGAAAGTTTTTCAGTCTCAGTAGAGGATGAATCTGAAGAAAAATCATCAATGTCTACAAAATAGCCAGAGGAAGTCTCCGCAAACACAGGACCCATCGAATTCTCATCCACTGCTCGTGGAAGTTCTTGATAGACAACGTTATTAGTCGTGGAAGTGTTTGTGTAAAATACAGCCAAATCCTGTAGCGGGGTGTTCTCCGAAGTTGTTACTGGAACCAACAAAAGTTCATTTTCCGCCCTCCCCATGTTCGAGGAAGTGTCTGGAACAGCAGCTGACATAGTTGCATAGTCAGTAGTAGCGATGGTCATCCTACTATGTAGAGGGATGTCCTGTTGGGTAGTGAGAGGGGATCGGGAACTACCCAAGGGACCTCCTGGTCTACTGTGAAGAATCGGCCACATGGTGTAATTTGACGTCATCAATGGAGATGAATCTGTTTGATTTGGAACCAGACAACGGTGGAAGGATGACAGTCCTGGTGCCTTTTATCCCCAAGACCAGTACAGGTGCTCTGTATGATGGACCAAACTCTTTTTTCACAGCGATCTTCTCACAAACCAGATCCCCAACGTTAGGAATCCAGCCAGTCGAAGTTTTCGCCAAGTCCCTTATTCCCAAGGTGTCAGCACTTGCAGATGATTTATCATCACGGAATTGTTGAAGCTCCTGTAAAACAGCGAGACGTTCTTTTATGTCAAATGGTGTTTCTGCTGCCACCATACCAGGGGCATCAAGATCGGGGACATACATAGTTGTCCCAAAGAGAACCTCATATGGAGACTTTCCCCCCAAGGACCGTCTTGGCAGATTATTCAGTGCTCTCTGGACCCCATATAGGTGATGTAACCAACTGCGGCCTGAACCTAATACTCGAGCTGTTAAGGACTGCTTTAGATCACGATTCCGCCTCTCCACGACCGAATTTCCCTCGGGATGGTATGGTGAGGAGTAATGGAGTTCAACACCCATTGTCCTCATGTTGCCCCTGAAAGCCTTAGAGGCAAATGCAGGGCCCTGGTCCAAATGGAATGCTGCAACCGCATATGTACCGACAAAGATCAGCAAATCTTTTATAACAGTCCGGGCGTCAGCCGACCGCTGTGGCCATACCCACAGGAATCTAGAACAGGAATCTACAGCCACTAAAATGTATTAGTATGCACCATCAGGTTGCAAGGGACCACAATGGTCCAGGTACACACAATGGAGTGGCTTGTCTGACACTAAGAGAGATGTCTGCGGAGGGCGTCTGATATTTGAGCCCTTAATCTGCTGACAAATGTCACAGCAAAGGACATACTGTTTAGTCCGTCTGCATAGACCAGGCCACCAGTACCGTTGTTGTAGAATGGTGATAGTGGCCTGTATACCAGAATGTGCAGAAGCGACACCCTCATGTGCAGCTGTAATCAGCCCCAATCTTTGGTCTTCATTTCGGATCACTCGATCACCAACATCAGGAATTGTTCCAAAAGCAACATTCTCTGCACTGATATGATAGGTATATTTCGTAGGGTATCTTTTCGGAAGGGTCTTGCCGGCAGCCGAGGCTTTAACGGCAATCAGTATTTCATTATCCAACTTCGTCCGAGAACGAGTCACTGCAGCCACAGAAGCCGTAGCTACTGATGCTTTGGCTGCTTCATCAGCCAATGTATTACCGGCAACATGTATTCCTACACGTTGGTGCCCTAATGTATGAACTACATGGACACATGGCAGCTTATCCTTAAGATCAGCCACCCTTCCCCACAACATTTTGTGTTTAATGGTGTTCCCCTTAGAATCTCTAAACCCGTTCAGTTTCCAATGATTGAGGTATTCATTGTATGACTGGACGCAGTAATACGAATCACAGACGATCAAAGTCCGTGTTCCTGGCTCTGAATGTTCGAGCGCTAGAAGAAGAGCCTTAAGCTCGGCCAACTGGGCTGTGCAGTCCCCTAAGGTCTGAGTGTAGGTATTATGAGGATGGAAAACTCCGTCTTCCATTACCCCGCACACGGCTGCGCAAGCTGCTGAGTATTGATGTTTAGTACCCACAGCCGGTTGTGCCGATCCGTCAGTATAAATGATGGTATCATAACTGTCTATTGGCAATATGTGTAAGGGAGCGGGGTACTCCTGTTCATACTGGAGAAATTCTTGTGTCTGAAGTCTTGGGTCAAACACATAATCAACATCAGTGGCGATCAGAGACGTTGCCCATTGAATCCAGCGTGGATGTAACGCCTTAGCGTTGGGAACGCTCGCTTTAGTGACAGCCTCTAAGGCCGGTACCGGGGAGACAACAATAATGCGCTTCCCCTGGGCAAGTGGCCTCTCCTTTATGACGGCCATCTGAACTGCTGTCAGAATTTTTTCAGTAGGAGCAAAACGTTTCTCTGCATTGGAGTACAAATGTGATTTGTATGCTATCGGCACCGTGTCACCCTCATTAAAGGTGACATAGGTAAATCCAAGGGCACCAGCTATTATTCTGATGACCAAATTCGTTTTATTGTCACATGTGTACAAGTGTCTAGCCTCCAGCATGTCCCGTTGTATGTCCTTAAGGATGTGTGTGTGTGCAATTGTCCATCGCCTGCTAGAAAAATTGGGCTGAATTAAGTCATATAGTGGCTTGACGCGTTCAGCATAATCTGGAATGTATGTTCTGCCAAAATTAAAGAAACCCAGTAATGACTGTAATTTCTTAAGCGTGTTCGGAGGCTGTAGCTGAGCACACTTTTCGAGGAAGTGTGGGGCCAGGCTCTTCCCCTCGTTCGATAGCTCATATCCTAGGAACAATACACTAAGAAAGGCTATCTTGCTTTTCTTAAAATTACATTTATATCCGAAGGCAGCAAATCCCAGAATTATCCGATCGACCCTTGCAAGATGAATGTCAAGGGTGTCATCAGTGAGATAGATATCATCCACATAGGATAATGCCTCAGAATCAAGCTCGTGCAAGATTGATGTTACACGGGCCAAAAACAGTCCTGGGCTGTTTTTATAGCCTTGGGGTAAACGACAAAAGTGTTTCTGAGAGCCAAAGGAAAATGCACTTAGGTCTCTACTTTCATGTGCTAAATTCTGGCAGAAAAATCCATTAGATATATCCAATGTAGTTTTTGTATTTTTTACGCACTATATTATTAATCAGTGCTGTGCTGTGTGAATTTTGTATAGCATATGTGCGTGTATGACTATTCAAGTGTCTATAATCAACCACTATTCTATATGAATGATCAGGTTTCGCAACGGGAAATAGCGGATTATTCATTGCCGATGTACAGGGCTCAATTACTCCCTGGTATTCAAGTTGTGACAGTATCTCCGTCACTGGAGCTTTTGCTTCATGTTTAACAGGGTATTGTGGCTGCGGGTGTGGTGTAGACCGAACGGGAATAACATGACAAGGAGAGTCCTTGTCCCAACCTACATGATTACGGTATAATGCAGGTGCCTGCGCTAAAGCCCATTCAGCAGCATAGGCTTTTTTGTCTGCCTCTGGAACAAGATCGGAGAAAGAAGGCAAAATGACATCTTCCCCATGTGGGAGCTTGCAGACATGTTCAGGTGGCCAGTCTCTCTCGGCTAACAGGATATCACTAGTAAGTTCATCCCAAAATATTACACTAATAATGCGTTCCACGTCCCCCTCTATCTGATTTGTTAAATCATAAACCCGATCGGGTGGGAGAACGCGGCCATCCGCCGTTTCAACTGCGATGTAATCGCTAGTTGCTGTCGCAACCAGATGATCTTTCAGACTCTGGCGACATATCGTGACCTCTGCCGCGCTGTCCAACAGAGTCACCGCCCACCTCTTGTTCCTCAACAGTGTTCTCAATACTACTGGCATTTTTAACAGTCAGTGCTGCCACTTTCTTCTTTTTAAATTGTGGCTTTTGCTGAGGACTCTTTTCTTCTTTTTTAATGGTAGACTGCGGCGAGTCTTTCTTTTCTTTCACGTATTCCGGACGTCGATCTTGACGGCCCCCTCTCTCGCTACGTCTATCCGGTGTGTCCTGAAAGGAACAAGAAGGACGTGAATCAGTATACCTGTCTGGAGTTCTAATGTTATCCCTATTCCTGAGATTATACCTCCTTTCGGAGTACTCCAGATGTGGAGAATCAGCTCTTTTATTTCTCCTATCTTTGAAATCTTTTTGTTTGTCCCATCGCTTTTTAGAGCCCTCTTGTGCTTGCTTTGTACCTTCCTTATGGGTGGTACTCAACATGTCCAATTTTTTAGGTTTGGCTCCCAGCCCATCCCGTCCTATACTAGTATAGGTATCAGATATTATTTTCGGTAGCTGTCTCTCCTCTTCCACATGTGGAGTTTCCCGGAGACGCTGGCGTATCGCCAGTGCCACTGCCTCCCCTTTAATATTACTTAATATTATCGAGGAGACGGCGTCAAAGTTACGCATCAATTTCATCCCCAGATCTAGGGCCGGTGCAGCCCCATGCTCATTTTGTATTTGTTTCCACACTTCCGGTAAATTGGCAAGCGTAGGGGTACCATGTGTGGTAGTATAAACGGCAGCGAAGACTGTACCCCAAGTGGCACATTCATCCACCGAGGGAACCATCCCGAATGGCAAGCACATAGTGAGCAATCTATGTTTCTCCTGTGGCCCCGTATGGGGGAACACAGCTTCCAGCTGATTTGTTTTCTGAGGAATCCAGAACGGTATTTTTTCTCGATCCGAGGGCACTTTACCCATAATGGTATGCACTGTTTGTGGATTAATCCCAGTAGCCAATTGATATCCACCAGCTACTGGCGGTGCTGGACGCGCTGGTGTAGTGTTCAATGTTCGCATTACGAACTGGACTAATCGTCTATATAATGCCACTAACTCATTATATAATATTCTTAAATCTACAATCGGCATAGTCTGTATGCCTGGGTGAGGTGTATATGTGGCAAACATAGGCCATGTAGGCCCTTCATTACTTAAAGGACCTAGCCTCACCCGTCGTAGTACATGTGGTAGGGCGCCTTCAAACCAGTTCTGATGCTCTTGATATGTGAGCGATATTTCATGATACTGGTATGCTTCGTATCTTACGGGTACGTCCGCAATGTCATATGTGTGAAATGTGTGCGTCCGTTGGTCAGCCTCAGGAAAGGCAACCCAACAGTAAAATGTTTCTGTTTGGTAGGCTTCACTCGCTTCTATAATCATAGTAACATCCCCGCCCTCTTCCGTAAGGCCATGCGCTAATAAATGTCGTGTAAGTGCATGTCTAGCATTTGCAGGAATGTCTATGGTATTAGCCATAGTTGTTTAGAGAAACGGAACACCAAAAATAGGGGAAGTTTTTCCTTTTGTGAGTTCGAGCTCGAACAACCTACAGCCTAATTAGGTGTTACCTGTTTGGCTGAGGAGGATTCTCCCAAAGACCACGGACGTCTCCGTATAATGGTACTGAGGGTACCTGTTGTCTGTGAGACAGTGATAGTCAGGGTATTCGTAAATTAGTGCCTAAACACCATCGTTGGTGGCACCATGTCGTAGTTTGGACTCTTGCTCTGAGCAAGACTGCTGGTCTCAGGATGACAGTACTTTCGTTTGTAGGTGACTAAGTTTCTTCCTACAACTAGTTGTAACTGTTGTCCAAACCTTACCGGCTTACTAGCAGTACCTCACCAGAAACACAATAGTAAAAGGTGATTTATAGCAGTCGCTTACGCATGGACTCAAAGTAAGATCTCTCAGGGTTGTCGTTTTTAAACGGAAATTACCCTTTTCTCACAGATTTATTATGTCTCATACAAACAAAGGCAATAACACAGATGCAGTGAAGTTATAATAGTTTTTATTCAACATAACTGCAATTTGTGATAAGTTGCATGAACTGCAATGATTAGGATAATGAATATACCAAGCAACAGTATTGTGAAGAGGAGAGTCATTGTTATAAAGACCCCCACCATTATGCAATATATGAAAGAAATATATGTATATGTATAAAATCTAATAAGCCCTAATACCCTAAGGAGAGTAGGTCTAACCTCATACCTAAAAGGAGAGCTAAAAGGAGAGCTGGGTTCGTTAAACCTAATCTGCCAAAGCCATGTCCATGAGAGGAGCCCCCAACCCTTGTTACCTTGGAATGAGGTCTCTATCTCAGACTCCGCAGGGACACGAAGACTGGGTCAGCGTCAAGATGAATGCAGCATCGGTATCAGCGATGGTGGTGATGCCCTCTAGTCGGAATCCCTCTGATTATCTGTCTAAAAGTGTGTTGTATTTATACAGATCTACAAGGTCCCCTGACATAAGTGTTATTCATAACAATAGATAACAGGCATGCTTGGGACGGCAATTAATATCAACAATCCCTCGAAAGTATAGAGAGGGAAAATCCCTAAGTGTGAATGCCTACTGTATGTTTGTCTTTCGTGCTTGATCTTGACGCCTTGGCGCAGTGACACTGATAATAGAACCCATAACAAGTGGCCTAACTATAAACAAGGCCGCCATTTTAAAGGAAATAAATAATTAAATGGACTAATACATAGCAAGCTAAGTAGGTTAAAAGTCACTGGGTGACGGGGGCACGAGTTTTCAAGCCTAAGGCTAAGCTAACTCCTGTTATCCAGTTAAAACAAGCTAGGATTCACTACAAAGAAAATTTGACAATTGTACTTTCAGAAACATATGTAACAAAAAAATGCATTATAAGCGTAGCTGAACTCAGGATGGGTATTCCAGCATAATTTTTTTATGAACTCCTAAACAGAGTATCATAATTCGAATGGTTACTGCCTCTATTGGTTTGTGCTTGCAAGGACTTCCTTTACATTGAAGATAGCATGGTTTGAACATGATAGTATCCGTAAATCAGTGGATAAACTTTTATAGTACACTTTATATGTGAGTACAGTTTGAAGGATATTGCTTGGATTCAAAGGAGGAGTAGGAAGGTGGCTCTCTATATGGTGCACTAAAAAGACGTACACCATGCAGAGTCAAGTGGATCCCAATTGCTTTGCAGAGGCAAAGTAAATATGACTAATACTCTATTTTGTGGTAGTGTGAGCGAGCAGTTAGGCTTATCAGAGGGTAGTGCTAAGCATATTTTATACTCACAGAGGCAATAAATGAGATACACACTCAAATAATAAATCCATGACTGATGATAAGTACATTTTTATGCATAAATACTTTTCACTTGCAAAAATGGACAGTTCAGAGTTCTTCACTGCTAACCTATGGGAGGAAATCAAAGTCAGCAAACACGTTGAGTTCAGCGACTTACAAGACTTATCTCCTGGGTTTAAGGTAAGTTGTGGGCAAGCTCTAAGACAGCACCCACAGTACACCCTCGCCAGCAGGGGGCTGGTTGGGTGCTGGGGCATTGCACATCTTTAGGGTGACTATACCCTTTCTATAACCACTTCCATTGGAAAGTAGGCATAACCCTGCCCCTAGAGGCCTAATTCCTTCCAAACAAAGATGGAGGAATTTAAAAAGAGGTGTCCACTTCAGCTCCTAAGAGGTGGGACCTGCCTGTCTTGCTGTCATAAGTGGCGTCAGGACAGGAGGGTTGGTCATCTCTGCGATCTGGAGAGACCAGACCACATTACAAAGGTGGCTAGGCCTTTGAAGATTCTGCCCAGGAATGTCCATCCTGCCTGAAGGAGGTGTAAACACCCCCAACCAGTGCAGGCTTTTGTCTCTAGACCCCGAAAGTACTGGCTCTCACCTTAGGGGGTCAGAAACGTGGATAAGGTGGGTGAACTGGTCAGGACAAGTCAGTTAACACACTAGTAGCTGGTAGGTTTTCAGGGGGCACCTATAAGGTGCCCTCTGGGTGCATGTATTAGTCAATCCAACACTGGCATCAGTGTGGGTTCACCAATACGAGATGTTTGATACCAAACATCCCCATCTTCAGTGAAGCCATCATGTAGCTGGGGAACTCATAGTGACCAGTGTCCTGCATGTCTTCTTAAAATGGCTTCCCAGGCCACTCACTATGTCTGAGAATTGATAAAGACATAGCAGAGGCATGTCTGCTTGTGCAGATATGCCTTCACATGTAATAGAATGCACCCTGACTTAGGGCTGTAAGGCCTTCTAGAAGGGTTACATATATTATATGCAGTGGTGGGGGACATGTCACACAGGCTGTGTGCCATGTTGTGCTTTCACTTTTATCTGCACCAAGACACGCAGCCTGCAGTGGCAGCCTGTTATATGCTTGGTGAGTGGTCCCTTAGGGTAGCACAATTTGTGCTGAAGCCCTTGGGGTCCATCCTTAGTACCTCAGGCTCTAGGTACCAGGGGAACCATTTACTAGGGACTTACACAGGGGGCTAAAGATTTTACCAATTGGGGAAATGACTATGTAGTTTTGGGGAAATAGCTCTGGCATGGGGGGCCTGGTTAGCAGGAACCCAGTGCACTTTCAGTCGAAATTATATCAGATACGAGGCAAAATTGGGGGCTAACCATGCCAAACAGGTGCTTTCTTGCAGGGATCACCAGAAAATCTGAGTGGAGGATTGTACATGGATGTAAGTACCATTTTGATAGATCTGTCAACAAGAGTCTTACTCATCAAATGTATTTGTGGCTCATTTGTAACTGATAAATAGAAAATAAGGTCAGCGAGTGGATATTGCTGACAAGTAGTGACAACATAAATTTGTTATGCACCCATCTCAGTCTCTGTGAGAGTACCATAGGAACTGTGGGACAATTTGCCGATGGTCTTTGATACATCAAGCTACTTCCATAGGTTTCATGGAAGTCGACCAAAGTAACCTAGAGCACCTTTATTACAGCATTTCTCTGTGTTTTCAGTTTAGTGGCTAGTCGACTGTGTAAAAACAATGCATAGGTACTGAAAGTCTATAGACTGACTGTTACTCCACCCATCATGTGCTGTTCCTGCCCTTCTCTTCCTCACCCCCTTTTTGCCACTTCTCTCTACCAAATTGTGGATTCCCATGGAATTTCTTCCACTTCCAGGACTGAAGTTAGACTTCTAAATCAGGTTGTTTTCCAAAATAGTTAAATGTCCCAGATGTATACTGTGGCTGTGATGTTGGATGCTATCTTTGTTGGCGGAAGTGTTGCATGTAGATTGAGAGTAACTTATTTCAATAACCAAATCATTGACCAACATTCATTGATTTTAAACTTTAGTGATTGAGAATGAAATAGAAGACTTACTGCACAAGCTCATTTGTTTACTTGTTTTGCAGAGTTGATTTGCCAGGAGACCAAGTTACAAAAATAACACTGGGACGGTTGCATTTCAGTGAGACCACGGCTAATAACATGCGCAAGAAGGGCAAACCAAACCCGGACCAAAGGTAACTCAAAGTTTGCACTCAGTGCCAGGTTGAAATAGGGGTTGTTTCTGTTGTTTCTTTTAGCAGATATAAAAGGTAGAGCTTCTGGCTGACAGGAAGCAGTAAACAATCTTTATGATAGCTCTGAGGTTTTGAGAGCTTTGCTAATATTATAGAATCAAATGTGAAGACTAATGCTCCTATCAATCGCCTAAATCACTGTATCCTCAATTACATCCTTTCAGGGGTGGGATATGCTCAGTCTTTGGCACATGCTGTAGAGTGCACCTCAAGTATAGAGCATAATTAACTGTAGGGCTGGCGTTAGTGCTGGTGAGGCCCGGTGCAACATAGTTTTTTGGCACCCGCCCCTTGGCCTCTGCTGCAGATTCCCTCACTACCATCTGGCAAAAGTGTCCCTCATCTCTCCATATCCCTTCTCTCAGAAACATTTCATTTGTTTTAAAGCACAGGTAAAGGTTGGCTTTACTAATCCACTCATCTAGACCCATAAAATACAGATCTGTTCTTTGCAGCAGGCATATTAACCTATGTGCTACTGTATAGCGAGTAAAAACTGCCACTGAACAATACTCCGATCTCTCTCTGTAGCAGTAACATTAATCACTAGAGTTATCTTGACATTTTAAATGCTCCCTGAAAGCTGGTCGCACAATGAACTCTACAACAGATGTTTTAAAATTGAAAGTTATTGCTCAAAATAGCGCCCCCCCAGAGGTTCGTGTCCCCCTTCCAGGTCAGCCTCCAGTGCGCCTGCACCCCACCACCTAAAGCTGGCACTGGTCAACAGCGATACCTGCATTGAAATGAAAATCTGGAAATGTCAGGACCAATGAAAAAAACACTATCTCGCTTACATTATGTGATAGGTTTGTATTTCTCCTATTGATTGTCGGGAACAATAATATTGTAACCATGGCCACTGGACTCACTATCTTATTTATTCATCCATTCACAGCATCTGATTTATCTTGCATTGGATTAAAGGCAATTCTGAAAATAGTGAGGTGTCACACAAAATATATGCTCCCAATGTAATTCGTTGGTTACTGTGAGTTATGTATCTTTCTAGCATAAAACTATATTGTTGGAAAATGGATTATTGGTAAGGGCAGGTAGGTACCTTTACTTAGCAATAGGCCACTAACCTCCACTTAGGTCCAGTTAGGTCTCAATAAATTAAATACAGCTCAACCCTTAGTAGCTTGTCAGCGAGCGACAAGGCTTAATTTAGGAGACATATGCGTAAAGCTTTTAAAAATCACAAAACAGTAAATAAGTAAAACACACAACACAATAAAAATCTAACACCAATGTATAAAAATTTATTATATTTTTATCTTTAAAATGACACCAAAACGAATAAAATTGGATAAAGGGAGCCGGAGATATTAATTTTTAAAGAATTAATGCTTTTTAGCGCTTAGAAACGAAGAGCGCCAATCTGGTCATCTGGTCGCACCTTGACTGGGGCAAAGTCAAAGTTTGAGGCCGACCGCAATGGAACCCTGCTCGGCTTGCAGGAGGCCTTGGTCAAATGTTTACCTTCGGACGTAGTCGTTTTTCTAGAGATTTTCTTCAGCGAGACCCCCTGCTTATAGTTACATGGCACCTAGCCCTAGGGGCACATAGGACACACCTTAGGGGTGACTTATATGTAAAAATAAGGTAGTTTAAGACTTTGGAAGGCCTGCCTTTAAAATGACACTGGACACCTCAGCAGTGCACCTATAGGTGTACCACCTATGCTGGGGTCCCTAAACCTGCATGCCCTACCATATACTAGGGACTTATAGGTAGGTTGACTTAGCCAATTATAATTAGCCTAATTTGCATACTCATTTTACACAGAGCACAGGCCCTGTGACTGGTTAGAAGTATCCAGGGCACCATAAGAGTCAGAAAAACAGCAGCAAAAAGTGAAAAATGGGGGCAAAAAGTTATGGGCCTCTGCAATCAGCCCTGTTTTCTCACATATATAGTGTATTTTGTTTCTCTGACCTAAGGTGTCCTACTCACAAATATTCACCACCAGAATCGCTCTATCCCATCTAGAACACATTAAGAAGACATAGGTGGCACCTTGATTAATCACTCCCAGCATGACCCACATATATAATATGGGTCATTAAAAACGTTCTACATGGTACGTGTTATATTTTCATACCAGTGGAGAGGATGCACTTCACTATAGTAAAATCTAATGATTTTCATCTATGAGTTCCCCCAGGCAAAAAAAAAAAAAAACGATTTAAAAGAGTTTCCTCACAGTTTTCATACTTTTAACTGCTGCATTTGTTACACCGAGATTGATTATATGTAATATCACTTGCACAGTCTGTCGTTCTGCTGTATGCTAAATTAAAAAGATAGTAGCCTATTTTGCCGCCAACTGTAACATACCATCTCTGCACATGTTTTTTTTTGTCCAGTGTCACCATTCATGGCAAACAATAAATTAGAAAGACTTAAGAGAGAAAGGAACTAAGATAAGTGTACACACGTGTAACTTAAGGCTTTTGAACCGGGGAAGAATTTGTTGCAATACAAAATGAGATTTATGGTGTTGTGCACCATCAGAATTGCGACATGAACTAAGTGAAGAATCATGTTGTTACCATATTTAATAGTTTGAGCATTAAGAAACAGTGGGAAGAAGCTGCTGAGAGAACACTGGCCTTAACAGAGATAGGGTTAAGCAGCGGAAAAGGGCACTGTGTGACATGGGTAAACCATCAATGAGGTCTCGTATGAGGTACCATAGGCAGCTCTAAAGGCCACATCTACAGAAAACAAAATTAAGCTAGTGTGTGGCGTAGAGACTATGAGAGGTATCACAGAAACGTTTAAGTACCTCACGAGAAAGAACATAATAAATGAGACAAGCATATTTCAACATAGATGAATCCTCAACATGGCCCTGACTAAACCATTCAATCTAGGTTCTTGGGTGACTCGTGAGAAGCCTCTGCCAATTCCTCATTAATTCCCACAGTTGCTGAAGACAGTCCCTTCTATTGTTGACTGGTAACTGGTCACAGTTTCTCTTTCCAAATGCATGCTCGGGAGGAAGCAGTTTCCCCAGTATCAGTACTGTGGTTGCAAATGGTGTTTGGACAATAAACCTTTCTACATTCTGCGGCTCTACACAATTACATGAAACCTTCTTCAGCGTGTTTACTCAGTCCATCTCACGTATTCACACAATTACTCATATTTCTGCGATTTCTTAGAACGTAACGATAATCGCATCCACTCATCAGGCAAACTATACAATACACAAAGTCCACATCTCCAGATGTTCTCTTTTCTTGTGATCATTACACCCTACTCTATAAGAAACAAAGCAATGGAGGTTTGACTGGTGCAAGCAATCTTCCATTCGGAACCAGAGCAAGATATGAACAGGAAGGGCAATAGGAAACATTTAAAAATATGAATAATTTCTCAGCTAGGAATATTCAGCTTGGGGTATTATTCAGTGAAGCAAAACTTGCAGGTTAATCCGAAAACATGTTATTTGTAAACATTGCTGAATTAACTGACACTGATAAAAAAACCTTGCACTGTATTGTTTTGGATTTAGATATGATGTGGTTACAGTGTTTTCATTTATTCTAGGTACTTCAAGTTGGTGGTTGGCCTGTACGGTGCCACTCAGGACCATTCGTATTTACTGGCAGCTTGTGTCTCTGACAGAATTATAGTGCGGGTATGTACTCTCAGCACACTATTCATTTTAGAGGCATATGTATTTTACAAGATATGTTCTACAAATATTTCTATGACCCACATCTGTAAAAAAATTAGCGCTCCCATCATTGAATATGTGATTAATACTTTGTGAAGTTGCTCAGGAAGGAAGACAGTTGATAGCTTGAGTTAGGTGTGCAACATTTTATCCCATAGGTTGTGTAGGACCCTTTATTGATCTTTGCTGAAAGATGCGGTAGCCTGGACCTGCCAAGGTACCACCACCCGCTTCAAGGCCATAAATGAAAATACAGTTTACAGGCAAGTTTGTCTAGTAATTAGATGGGGAAATAGCCATATCTTCCTCTTCCAGGGCGGTGCTGGGGTGGTGGTAGTGCCAGTCAGCTCTAGGTGGCAGCAGACTACTGTACCTTAGCTCAACAGTTCAGGTGGGGTTCCCATTGGCTCACCGCACTTATGCAGCAGGCTGGGTGAAACCCAGGGATTCCTTGAGCCCTACGGAGGGGCATACAGAACTCATCAGCATCACTCCTTTGGACTCCTCTGTAATCCCTAGGATTCACTTTCCTGATTTGCACACGCATTGTACCTTGGCAAACAGTAAATCCTGGACATTCCTCTTAGCTGGAGGTTGTATGTGAACCAGAGAGAAGTTAATCCTAGGGAGTATTATAGTTCTCTCCACAATGGAATGCCTTGGATCCTTCCTGCATTTCCATGCATGGACAGTGGTGCAGGAGTGAGGTGGGAGCTAGGCTATTCACCAGGTCATCTTCATGTAGGCAGAACCAGCATGGTGCCTTCCAGCTCTAAGTATTACCAGGCATCCCTGAAGGACACCAGAGGAAACAGGGGCATGAGAATCATGGGGCACACCACCATGCGGATGTCCACCTCTAACTTGCCATTTTCTGACTACCTGCCTTCTGTAAATTATTGAACAAAGCTGCCAGCCACAATGTCGTTACGTTTCTGGGACATTGTTGTGTATCAGGTTTAGTGTATTGCACTGAGCAGTGTATGGGCTGAAACATATTCAATATATGTGTTTATTAAGTATAATTGACATAAGCCTCTGATGCATTATTGACACGACTCATTGGCCTTACAGTGAATTATGTTATATGGCTGTTGAAGAAGAACAAACAGGTCTTCCTTTCTAAAACACTCAATTAAGAAGGGACATTTTGCTAGAGTGAATAATGGTGAACAAACTTTAGTCTCAGTTGGAGCATGGATATTTATGTTAGAAATCTAATCACAGGTCATCATACACACTGCATAGTTTTTACATCTTCACATTTGACATAAGGCACATTCACAGTATATCCATACATAAAATCGAAAGCTAAAAAAAAGGGACGATGAGACAGAAAAAAGTTTATCCAAAATTTCAAGACATTTCATCCTGGCCATAACAAATAATCAATTGTCCTTTTCTTGCCAAAATCCAGAAATGGTACTCCTGATGCAGACTTTGCAGGCGAAGAATAGGTTTCAGAAATCACTAAAATTATATATTCCCCCTTTTGGGTTTCAAGTTCCTTTTCTGGACTACTTTTCCTTTCACTTTTCCAATAAAATGTTCCTAGTAATCAGTGGAAGTTTAGTGATAAAGTCTGTAGGGCTGTTAGATAGACGCGTTCACTCGTTCTCCTTTTCACTCACTCTCCAGTAGTGCACAAAGAAAAACATGTTTAAATTTTGTTTAAGACATTTTATTAAGTGAAGTTTAAGAACATTAACTATAACATTGCATAAACAGAGATATGCTGTTGTGAATCTATATTATACTTATAAATGCATATCAAATATATAAATGAGTTACGTAGATATGGCAATGTAGTATCAAAGACCTACATTTTAAATAGATAATGAAAGAGAAAGAAAAGAAAAGGAAGAACAGCAAGAAGAATAGAAGGTGAGAATCAAGTGATAGCCTTATAGAGAAAAAAGTAAAAAACATAGTTACAGCAAATAGAAGATAAAATAAGTGCATATCATGATGAGCGAAACAGGTAATATAATTTACATTTATGGAGGAGGGGAAACATCTATTTCCTTAGCAGTGTGTGTATCAAATAGTTACTAAGTGGCACCCGTAGCTGATGGCACTTAAAGTAGATTTTCAATAAATCCGGACTACAGAGTCTATAATGATAACAAACATGTCTGATTTAATTAAAATGAAAGTACACAAAGACGTCTGCTTTTTTTACCACAATATGTGATATATTCTAATATTAGGTTTCAGAAAATAATATAATATAAATACATATTATAAAGTAATATGACATAATGTAGTCGAATGCAATATAATGTAATATCGTGTATAATTATAATCTGTAATTCATTATAAAATAATACAGTAAAATATAATACTAGAGGATAACACTAGGCTAGAACTTAACATGCTTATCATATACTCATTAGTGCGTGGCAAAAATATTTGAAGAGGCCAAAGCGTATATTGATTGGTTATGTTCAACAGGTCACGACTAGCATTTGTAATCCCAGTGGTCCAATAAATCTGTCCTTCAGAGATGAGACCAAGAGACCCCTTCAGTAGCCACGAGTCGTTGAAAGCGTTTACTTGATATGCAGCCCTTGTCATGTGCAATTTGCCTCTGTGTTATTCTTTCAAGTGTCTCAATAAACAAGCACTGGCGTTCAGCCGTGGCCGGCAGTGCTGCCGCCTGCTCGCTGGACGCCCGCGCGCTCTGAAGGATGCAGTAACGAGAGCTGACTTCACGCCACTGTGTCTCTGTCTGTGGTATTTTGCAGGCCTCTAACCCTGGGCAGTTTGAGAATGACAGTGATGCGCTGTGGCAGCGAGGGCATGTTCCAGAGACGGTCGTTTGTCACGGGCGCATAGGGATTAACACGGAGACTCCGGATGAAGCGTTGGTTGTCTGCGGCAATGTGAAAGTGATGGGGGCGGTCATGCACCCATCTGACAGTCGAGCCAAACAGAATATCCAAGAGGTGAGTTTTAAGTACAGAACAGACATTTAGATCTGCTCCTCGGCCTGCGCGCTTCATGAACCTGACGTGTAAGAAGTCGCTTGCTCGCACTCAATACACTTACACTTTGGCCTGAGGAGTTAACATGTTCTTCTCTCCCTCTTGGGGCATTTCAGCCCGTATTTTACTGTTTGCGTCCCCGGGGGGGTGCAAAAGTTTGAAATTAAAACTTTTAAATGAACGAAAAAAGATGCAACTCACTTAACGCGATAAAATAAAAGGAGATCTGGCATCTTTTTCTTTTTAAAACTGAAACGCATTTCTTCAACGATTTTTTTTTTGTAGTTACTTGGAAATAGTGCTAAGCGTGCAGGTTGGTGGTTGTCTAGAACGCTGATTAGCAGGGCCAGGTTATTTTATTACAGCCATACAATGAGAGTCTGAGAAGAGAGAAGTTGGGAAAAGCCGTTTAAAGATGCCTTCGACACAGCAGGGTTGTAAATCTTACCAGACAGTCTTCAGAGGCAAGTCAAAGAAACCTCCAGGTATCCACGTCTCACTCTAGTAGCCTGGGCCGAGGCCCTCACAACGTTAGTCGTTAAAGGGACAGAACACTTCGAAATGTAATTTAACCGAAGACTAAAAATAAAACATACCTACTAATAAAAAAAAATGCAGAAAAACAATAGTGAAGTAAAGTTTATCGGCAGCTGAACCAACTCTTCTTGAGAGTGGGGTACAAGGCTGCCATGGGATTTAAACTGCCCCCCGGGAGGGTGGAAAAAATCAGCCGTAATTTGGGTGCAGCGGGCCAGTCCAGTGCTTTGGCCCCGCCTCCACTCACCTGCTACACCAATGGCAACAAGGCCTCTGCTTGTAGGCAGGGCAAGTCCAGTAGGACTCTGGGACAGTAGAACGGGCTTCTTCTCCCAGGAATCACAGCGAACTTTCATTCGCACTGCTATGTCACTGAACCCCAGCAGGCACTATACATCGGATCTCAGCATTTCTCATGCTGTATTTTGAGCATCAAATAAACTATTGGTAAGCTGTCTCTATAATGCCCTACACGCACCTCTACAGCAATGTGACATCACCAAATTTTAATGGCAGTTGCCCTAAGTCTACTGAAGTCTCTTGTATGGCTTCCTGTAAATCTAAGAGGTTGGAGGACTCAAACTTTGGGTAAGTTCTTCTTTGCCCTTTTAAGGGACACGCACTGTAAAGAGGTGGATATACCCTGCCTCGACCCATGGTTACACACCCTCTTTAAGAGATTGGAGGGGGTGGGGGGCGTTGGGTTCCTGAGGACATTACCTCAACAAACTTCTTTGAGAAACCCTTTGCCGGCGGCTTCTGAAAGTTGCTAGAACCTCTTTAAGATGGGTTTTTGAATATTTGTTTTTCCTATGCAGCCCCCCTAGCTAGCCATGGTGGACCCGGGCACAAAAAATACAGAAAAGGGCCCCACATGCTAGGCAAAAACTCCAAGCACATCATGGTAATTTAACTGCTGTTTCACAGAAAAATATCAATTGTCACTGTTCCCTGACTGTTCTTATTTGCCCCCTAGGAGTCCCCCACTTGTCTGTTGTAGCACATAGCACAACTTCCCTACTCATCGCATGCAGCAGCCATCGAACAAGGCTGGTTATGTGCACAACCCCTGGGCCGTGCCCACATAGGAGGAAGTCTGTGGGTATAGCACTGAGTGCCTGTTCAGTAAACGAACCCAGACTCTGAATACATCTCCTTTTAAGGGCCTTCGATCGCTTCCTGGCAAGTTTAACACCTTACATGCAGAGCCTTTCAACCCCTACCACCTGCTGAGATTTATATTTGGGTCAGTTTGTGCTTAAGCCTTAACGTTTTCCACAACAATTATCCAGACGAAATGTCCACCCTTTCCCCCACATTTTGGGGACTCCAAAGGTATCTAGGGTTTGTAATTTCCTCTGGATAACTCAGAGAAAATAGGCAAGATGTGGAAAAATGTCTTTGTTTTTAAATGGTAAGAAGTGTACAAGAAGGGGCTGTGTTTGTCTGTTTTTTCAAAAAAAAAGTGCATTAAAAAAGGTTGCTGTGCGAGATTTCCCTCGTTGCAGCTTTTCCCAGCATTCAAGAACAGTTGTACAAAAATGCCATTTTACCATTCTTTGCAGTGGCAGTTGTTATTTACCATTTTTGCAGTTTCTACCTACTTGCAGTTTGTGGGGAAAGTGGTATGAAACCCGTGGAGGACCCCAAGAAGCTCTACGATGCTGGAAAAATAGACAACGTCGTTGTTAGAAATGGGGTTTTTGGTTGGCAGTCAGGTTGCCCTCTGTCCAAGCAAGAACCCTCACTCTAGTCAGGGTAAGTCACACACAATCCAAAATCAGCCTGTGCTCACCCTCCGGTAGCTTGGCACGAGCAGTCAGGCTTAACTTAGAAGGCAATGTGTAAAGCATTTGTGCAATAAATCATACAACACCATAGCATAACACCACAAAAATACACCACACAGTGTTTAGAAAAATGTATAATATTTATCTGGGTATCTTCAGGTCAAAACGATCAAAGTTGCAATATGAATTTGTAAAGATATCACTGAAAAGTGATATAAAGCGTCTTAAGTCTTTAGAAAGTAAACAGAGTCTCTTTCAAACACAAAGTACCTGGTTTCTGGTGGAAAATCTCCTCAGAGGGCCACAAAGGAAGAGGTGCGTGGAAAAAGGGTGTGTGCGTCGATTTCTCCCCAGCACACATGGACTTGCGTCGTTATTTTCCACGCGGGGAAGTCGGCGTCGTTTTCCGGCGCGCGGACAGTCTCTTTCTGTGGATCGCGGGGATTACCAGATGTCCCGGGTCTGTGCGTGGATTTTCCTGCTTGTTCTCCGGCTGCGCGTCGGTCTGCGGGGCTGTGCGTCAAAATTACGATCTCACGGCAGGCGTCGCGTCGATTTCTCCTCTAGACTTCGATCTGTGGGGCTGCGCGTTGAAATTACGATCTCACGGCAGGCGTCGCGTCGATTTCTCCTCTAGAGGTCGGTCGGCGTTGTCCTTGCGAGGCCGTGCGTCGGATCTTCGATCGTCCCAAGAGCGTCGCGTCGATCAGCGTCGGAGTGCGGCGTTTTTCTCGCCGCGAAACAAGCTGTGCGTCGAAATTTTCGGCGCACGGAGCGTCCAAGTAAAAGAGAGAAGTCTTTTTGGTCCTGAGACTTCAAGGAACAGGAGGCAAGCTCTATCCAAGCCCTTGGAGAGCACTTTCACAGCCAGACAAGAGTTCAGCAAGGCAGCAGGGCAACAGCAAGGCAGCAGTCCTTTGTGGAAAGCAGACAGGTGAGTCCTTTGAGCAGCCAGGCAGTTCTTCTTGGCAGGATGTAGTTTCTGGTTCAGGTTTCTTCTCCAGCAAGTGTCTGATGAGGTAGGGCAGAGGCCCTGTTTTATACTAAGTTGTGCCTTTGAAGTGGGGGTGACTTCAAAGAGTCTCTAAGAAATGCACCAAGCCCCCTTTCAGTTCAATCCTGTCTGCCAGAGTCCCAGTAGGGGGTGTGGCAGTCCTTTGTGTGAGGGCAGGCCCTCCACCCTCCCAGCCCAGGAAGACCCATTCAAAATGCAGATGTATGCAAGTGAGGCTGAGTACCCTGTGTTTGGGGTGTGTCTGAGTGAATGCACAAGGAGCTGTCAACTAAACCTAGCCAGACGTGGATTGAAGGGCACAACAAGATTTTAGTGCAAAGAAATGCTCACTTTCTAAAAGTGGCATTTCTAGAATAGTAACATTAAATCCGACTTCACCAGTCAGCAGGATTTTGTATTACCATTCTGGCCATACTAAATATGACCTTCCTGCTCCTTTCAGATCAGCAGCTGCCACTTCAACAGTGTATGAGGGCAGCCCCAATGTTAGCCTATGAAGGGAGCAGGCCTCACAGTAGTGTAAAAACGAATTTAGGAGTTTTACACTACTAGGACATATAACTACCCAGGTACATGTCCTGCCTTTTACCTACACAGCACCCTGCTCTAGGGGTTACCTAGGGCACACATTAGGGATGACTTACATGTAGTAAAAGGGGAGTTCTAGGCTTGGCAAGTACTTTTAAATGCCAAGTCGAAGTGGCAGTGAAACTGCACACACAGGCCTTGCAATGGCAGGCCTGAGACAGGGTTAAGGGGCTACTGAGGTGGGTGGCACAACCAGTGCTGCAGGCCCACTAGTAGCATTTAATCTACCTGCCCTAGGCACATGTAGTGCACTCTACCAGGGACTTACAAGTAAATGAAATAGTCAGTCATGGATAGACCAATCAGTAGTACAATTTACCCAGAGAGCATATGCACTTTAGCACTGGTTAGCAGTGGTAAAGTGCCCAGAGGTCAAAAGCCAACAACAACAGGTCAGAAAAAATAGGAGGAAGGAGGCAAAAAGTTTGGGGATGTCCCTGCCAAAAAGCCAGGTCCAACATGACCCCCTACCAGCCTAAAGCCAGGGGAGAACAATCACTATCCTGATGTACTTCCCTGTTTGAGGCGACAGAACAAGGACCCAGGCCCACAACAGCAGGGGCATGCTCCAGTTCTTCGCCTTCCTGACTCCAATTGGATCACTCTGTCCATACTCTCAGGGCCCACTAAGCCAACCCATGGGGAACCTTTCTCCTTACCTGTGGATCCCATCTGTGCAGCACCTAACCTTACTTTGCTCACAGATGTATCCCAGGAGCAGGATAGTACCACCATGACCAACACAGTGGTGTTGCCCACTCTACCCCCGGGGTGTGACACTTGTCCCCTCCCCAGGGATAACTCTGTCCACCCGGACAGCAAGCCACAGTGATTACTGACAGCTGTCAGGGATGAGAGCCAGGCCCCAGGCCTCTCAAAGCTCTCCCACCACTGTGGCTGTGGAGAGTGGGGGGCGGTAGCCCCAGGTGCTGGGCACCCTTTAACAACGCTCCCTTCCACCAGGTCAGGAATGACAGCCTGAACCTGGTCCTCCCCTCGGGGGCTCTGTACCCTCCCTCCTGGAGCGGTACCCCCAGAGTCCAACATGGTCAGGGTGCTTACAGAAGTCGCCCTGTACCATTCCTCCACCAGTGCAGGACTGTTAACCTGCAACTGGCCCTCCAACCTGGGGCCTGTACCTTCAGGTTGGACTAGGGCCTGGGGTGAGGCTTCCCTCACCCTGCTCTCCCTTCTGGGGTCCAGCACCCTCCAACTAGGAGTGGCCTCCTCAGAAGGCAACATGGTAGGGGCACTGTTATCAGTAGCCCCTCCCTCCAGGTCCGGGGGGACACCCTGAACCTGGTCTTCCAGCCCAGGGTCTGTACCCTCAGACTGGATCACTGCCTGGCAAACCAGGACTTCCTGGGAGGCACACCTACCCCCCACCAGGTCAGAGTTTAACCTCTGCACCTGACCATTCAACTCAGAGTCACCACCCTGAAGTTGAACCATTGCCTGGCACGCCAGGACTTCCTGGAGGGCACACTGACCCTCCACCAGGTCAGAGTTTAACCTCTGAACTTGGCCATTCAACTCAGAGTCACCACCCTGAAGTTGAACAATTGCCTGGCACGCCAGGACTTCCTGGAGGGCACACTGACCCTGCACCAGGTCAGAGTTTAACCTCTGAACTGGGCCATTCAACTCAGAGTCACCACCCTGAAGTTGAACAATTGCCTGGCGCACCAGGACTTCCTGGGAGGCACACCTACCTCCCACCAGGTCAGAGTTTAACCTCTGAGCCTGGTTCCCCAACCCAGAGTCACCTCCCTGAGGTTGAACCATTGCCTGGCAGGCCAGGACTTCCAGGGAGGCACACCTACCTCCCACCAGGTCAGAGTTTAACCTCTGAGCCTGGTTCCCCAACCCAGGGTCACCACCCGGAGGTTGGGCAATTGCCTGGCACGCCAGGAATTTCTGGGGGGCACACCTACCCCCCACCAGGTCAGAGTTTAACCTCTGAACCTGGTCATCCAACCCAGAGTCAACACCCTGAGGTTGGACAATTGCCTGGCACAGCAGGACTTCTTGGGAGGCACATCTACCTCCCACCAGGTCAGAGTTTAACCTCTGAACCTGGGTATCCAACCCAGAGTCACCACCCTGAGGTTGAATCTTTGCCTGGCATGCCAGGACTTCCTGGGGGGCACTCTCACCCCCCACAAGGGACACACCGTCCCCAAGGGCCACACAAGAGTCTGGTTGGCGCAGGTCTCCCGACCTCTGCCCATCCGGCAGAGTCTGGGTTTCCCCCAAACCAGAAACGGTTTCACCTGGGTCATACCTGGGGGGGTCTGCTCTCAGAGCTGTCTCCTGACTCTCAAGGTCCTCCACTGGGGTCTGCAACCCCCTCTCAACCCTATGTCTGGACTCCTGCAACCCCTCACTAGGAGGGGTACTGCCAGACACCAGAACTGTTGGGATGCTGGCTACAGTCACCCCCCCAAGTTCTTCTGACACTGCAGGGCTTCCCTCAAAAGGTGGCCCTACGGTACAGGCTAGGCTTCCCTCCTGGTGTTCCCTCATGGAACCCTCTAGGACCTGGGACCTACCTGGGACACTACAATCCTTTCCCACCACACTCGGTTGGGAACCACCTAGACCACTCCCTTCAGGAGCACCCCCAAATGCCTCTTCAGACTCTCTGGTACTCACCCAGAAGTCTGCCTCCATTGTAAGTTCCCTGGGGTCAGAGAACTCACACTCCACCTGGTGTTGGCGTAGCTCTGGAAAATAAGGACCAGACATATGCTCTCCAGCAATTACATCACTCTGCCCTTCACATGTATTAACCACAGTACCCTTCACCCAACCACCCAGCAACTCAACCTTGGAAAAGCACTCTACTTCACCCTCCTGAGACTGGTGAGACAGTATCTGTCTGTCCCTGACACTCAACCCATACTCTTCTGGGATGTCTCTACACTCTATATCCAGGACGTCCACCACGGGGGAACCCTTTTCTCTGTCACTCTCTGCTAGAGTCAGTAAAGTGTCCCTCCCCCCAGTAGGAATATGACTCCCTGTGCCAGTTCCCCAATCCTTCTCAGGGACCCTGTGCATAACGGGAACTACCTCATACCCTTGAACTGCTTGGGGTGTGTCAACTCCCGTCTTCAAGTTGGGCACCAAATCTCTGGGCTTGTGCCCTTCTTCAGTAGTACTAGATGCAAGATTTTTGCTGCCACCATCTGAACTGGACTCAGCCCTTCCGGCCTCCAGTTTCAGCTCTTTACAGCTCAGCTCTTGAGCTGCAATCTTTTCTTCTTCCAGGGCTAAGAGTCTTTTTGCCTCAACCTCTGCAAGATACTCCTCTAGTTGTTGCTCCTGTCGCCTTTGACCTCAGAGCCATTCATCTATTTCTGGGTCACTGTCCAACTCTGAGTAGTCTTCCTCCTCATCTGAGTAGTCTTCCTCCTCATGTGCGTAGTCCTCCTCCTCATCTGAGGGGTACTTAGTCATTTGGTTTCTTGCTGCCTCTCTCTCTGCCCATCTTTCCTCCCCCCAGACTATGTAGTGATGGAGCATCTCCGCCTTAGTAGATCTCCTTGCTACAGGAAGGCCCCATTTTCTGCAAAGCTCCCTTAGGTCAGCCTTAGTGAGGTGGTCAGTACGAACAAAGAATGAGTAGGTAAGCAATCCCATTCTGATAAGATCTTATCAGCAAAAACCAAAATCCAAAGTCCAAAATATCAATAGTATATCCAGGAGGACATCAGAGAACCAAAAGCCAAAAAAAGATGAAAAATCAAGTTGACCTTCAACTGTGGGTAGGTAGTGAAATACTTAGCTACTGTATGTCACTGCACAAACACAAGTCCTATCCTCACCGCTGATCACCAATGTTAGAAATGGGGTTTTTGGTTGGCAGTCAGGTTGCCCTCTGTCCAAGCAAGAACCCTCACTCTAGTCAGGGTAAGTCACACACAATCCAAAATCAGCCTGTGCTCACCCTCCGGTAGCTTGGCACGAGCAGTCAGGCTTAACTTAGAAGGCAATGTGTAAAGCATTTGTGCAATAAATCATACAACACCATAGCATAACACCACAAAAATACACCACACAGTGTTTAGAAAAATATATAATATTTATCTGGGTATCTTCAGGTCAAAACGATCAAAGTTGCAATATGAATTTGTAAAGATATCACTGAAAAGTGATATAAAGCGTCTTAAGTCTTTAGAAAGTAAACAGAGTCTCTTTCAAGCACAAAGTACCTGGTTTCTGGTGGAAAATCTCCTCAGAGGGCCACAAAGGAAGAGGTGCGTGGAAAAAGGGTGTGTGCGTCGATTTCTCCCCAGCACACATGGACTTGCGTCGTTATTTTCCACGCGGGGAAGTCGGCGTTGTTTTCCGGCGCGCGGACAGTCTCTTTCTGTGGATCGCGGGGATTACCAGATGTCCCGGGTCTGTGCGTGGATTTTCCTGCTTGTTCTCCGGCTGCGCGTCGGTCTGCGGGGCTGTGCGTCAAAATTACGATCTCACGGCAGGCGTCGCGTCGATTTCTCCTCTAGACTTCGATCTGCGGGCTGCGCGTTGAAATTACGATCTCACGGCAGGCATCGCGTTGATTTCTCCTCTAGAGGTCGGGCGGTGTTGTCCTTGCGAGGTCGTGCGTCGGATCTTCGATCATCCCAAGAGCGTCGCATCGATCAGCGTCGGAGTGCGGCGTTTTTCTCACCGCGAAACAAGCTGTGCGTCGAAATTTTCGGCGCACGGAGCGTCCAAGTAAAAGAGAGAAGTCTTTTTGGTCCTGAGACTTCAAGGAACAGGAGGCAAGCTCTATCCAAGCCCTTGGAGAGCACTTTCACAGCCAGACAAGAGTTCAGCAAGGCAGCAGGGCAACAGCAAGGCAGCAGTCCTTTGTGGAAAGCAGACAGGTGAGTCCTTTGAGCAGCCAGGCAGTTCTTCTTGGCAGGATGTAGTTTCTGGTTCAGGTTTCTTCTCCAGCAAGTGTCTGATGAGGTAGGGCAGAGGCCCTGTTTTATACTAAGTTGTGCCTTTGAAGTGGGGGTGACTTCAAAGAGTCTCTAAGAAATGCACCAAGCCCCCTTTCAGTTCAATCCTGTCTGCCAGAGTCCCAGTAGGGGGTTTGGCAGTCCTTTGTGTGAGGGCAGGCCCTCCACCCTCCCAGCCCAGGAAGACCCATTCAAAATGCAGATGTATGCAAGTGAGGCTGAGTACCCTGTGTTTGGGGTGTGTCTGAGTGAATGCACAAGGAGCTGTCAACTAAACCTAGCCAGACGTGGATTGAAGGGCACAACAAGATTTTAGTGCAAAGAAATGCTCACTTTCTAAAAGTGGCATTTCTAGAATAGTAACATTAAATCCGACTTCACCAGTCAGCAGGATTTTGTATTACCATTCTGGCCATACTAAATATGACCTTCCTGCTCCTTTCAGATCAGCAGCTGCCACTTCAACAGTGTATGAGGGCAGCCCCAATGTTAGCCTATGAAGGGAGCAGGCCTCACAGTAGTGTAAATACGAATTTAGGAGTTTTACACTACTAGGACATATAACTACCCAGGTACATGTCCTGCCTTTTACCTACACAGCACCCTGCTCTAGGGGTTACCTAGGGCACACATTAGGGATGATTTACATGTAGTAAAAGGGGAGTTCTAGGCTTGGCAAGTACTTTTAAATGCCAAGTCGAAGTGGCAGTGAAACTGCACACACAGGCCTTGCAATGGCAGGCCTGAGACAGGGTTAAGGGGCTACTGAGGTGGGTGGCACAACCAGTGCTGCAGGCCCACTGGTAGCATTTAATCTACCTGCCCTAGGCACATGTAGTGCACTCTACCAGGGACTTACAAGTAAATGAAATAGTCAATCATGGATAGACCAATCAGTAGTACAGTTTACCCAGAGAGCATATGCACTTTAGCACTGGTTAGCAGTGGTAAAGTGCCCAGAGGTCAAAAGCCAACAACAACAGGTCAGAAAAAATAGGAGGAAGGAGGCAAAAAGTTTGGGGATGTCCCTGCCAAAAAGCCAGGTCCAACAGTCGTGAATTCAGGAACGGGTCAGATAGTTAGATTGCTCCCGTTTTTTCCAAATAAACTAAATTATGAAATCCAAAACTAATGCAAGCAAGAAGGAAGAAATAGAAATAGATGAACGTTTTTCATCTGTAATTTTTTGTCCAGAAGGCTAATCTACAGGAAGGCTCTTCCAGCCACAGGAATATATGGTGCCTGTTGTTTGTCCAAAAGTAGGAGATACTCTGAGTCATCAAGCTATGTATAACTTGTAAGGATTTTTCATTGTGGTCCAACCATACATCAATGCATAATGTACTATGTAATTGATGAAAAATAGGGGTGAAGGAAAGCTTGGCATTTTTAAAATATGCCCTAGAATCTGAGTTTGGGAATTGTGGTTAACTGTACTGCTCTAAATTTGGGGTTACCCACAATATCATGTGAATCAGATGGTGTTTTGGAAAGTTAGTTATTTTTTGCACGCTGACTTAGATTTGGAGGTCAAAATTGGACAAATGTTCCACCATTCTGTACTGCCACACTTTTTAATAAAAAAACGGTACACCACAGGACAGGAACTGGTCAAAACCGTATTGTAAAAGGCAGAAACTAGTCAAAACGTGTCATGTTTAGACAATGTAAGGTAACTTTGGTGTTCACATGTTTGGTCTGTCGTATGCGTTAGGCCCATCCACACGTGGAGTACCATATTTTTCAGAAGACATGAGTATGCAACTTGGCAAGTGTTTGAATGGCAATGTTCCTTGCCTGCTATACTGGCATGTTCCATTGCATGAGTGCCCCATTGTTTGTGAACCTGGCATCCTCAATTTTATTTTGCCCCAGTGTCACACTAATCTAGCGTGTGTCCAGAGGCCTAGGCCTGTCCCTGACAATGCAGGGTCCAGGACCTGTCCTGTGAATTGGAGTGTTGCATCTGTCCAGGCCATAGCACATAAAGGAGTGGTCGCAGTGTACATTATTTTGTGAATCCTTAGTATGACCAGACCTTATTGTCTGTGTCAATGTGTGTGATCTCTTAATCGGTCTTGTGTGAAGTTCTGTTGTTACGTGTACCAAGAAACTGGCACTGACATCCCATATGTATGCCAAGTGTGTGTATAGTCTTTGTGTAATACATGTGTGGTAGTAAAGCTCTATGCATGTATGAGTCTGAGTACTGATGCAACTGGGATCTATTTTGGAATCTCCTAATTTAGCATGGTACAAGATGGAGAGTGAGGCCAGCTTCTCCACACAGTGGTGTATTGCCTGCAATCCTATGGCTGGAGGGTGGAGGGTCAAGACACTGAAGTTAGGATGACTGGGCTACCTTTAGAAATTCCAAGAAGACTTTGGGCCTGATTACAACTTTGGAGGAGGTGTTAATCCGTCCCAAATGTGACGGATATACCACCAGCCGTATTACGAGTTCCATAGGATATAATGGACTCGTAATACGGCTGGTGGTATATCCGTCACTTTACCGTCACTTTTGGGACGGATTAACACCTCCTCCAAAGTTGTAATCAGGCACTTTGTTAGCAAGGGAGTGCTGATTAGTTCTTCCTGAGCTCTGCCACTTGGTAGATGGTAGCTGTGAAGGGTGAAAATATAGTTTCTGTTGATAAAGGTTAGGAAGTGGCCAGGCCAGGCCTGCCCTCTTGTTTCCCCCTGATTTCTGCTTTAAAAAGACTAGTGTACTGAGAACTCGCACTTCTAAGAATAAGAACACATAAATAAGTGGTGCTCTAAACCCCATATAGTGATAATCTGCAAATGTGCCTAATTAATGCCTCTGCCAAGAGATATGGGGACTGTAATTCCTAGGGATATCTGAGCAGAAGGTGAGGAGAGAGCATGAAGGTGTAGCATCTTCAGTAGAAAGCAATCAGAAACACAGCCCTGTAGCTGCTTACCGTTATTTGAATGAGGTACTGTTTAGTTATGTTGTGTTATTACAATATTTGCTTGCAGATAAAAGGTTGGTAGAAGCAGACATTGACACCCTCTTCTTAGAGTAGTTGACTGATCTGTGTTTGACAAGAGGGTGCTGAGCTCCTGGAAATCTTTGTTGGTTGTGTGAAGGACTAGTTAAAGAAACTGGGCAGTAGAGAGGAAACTGTGATGGGGAAAGTACCATGTTAGGAACCTAGGGAAGAAGTGCTGTGGTGTCAGGCTCCCTTGTCCCCCAAACAATGGATTTTCTTAGACACTCCAGGGTGTGTCCACAGATTTCCTTTCCAGTGTTTCCCCAAGGCATCACTACCACCTTCAAAGGTACCATAGTGGCCAACTCCAGGGGTAATTCGCTTAGGTACGGTAAGTCTGAGGCCCTAAACTTGCAGATGACACTCCAGAATGCTAAAAATGAGAAAGAGCAAAAGGCAAGGTCAAGAGTTAAAAGACGAGAATAGCTCAGCAGGAACATGAGGAAAGAAGACAGAAGAAAAAGGAATAATGTACCTGTGTGGAAAGAAATAAGTAGTGAAAGGAGAGGGAAATGGAAAAGGGCGAAAAATGCCAAGAATAAGACTAGGGAGTATTGGAGGGAATTAGATAAGCCCTAGCAAGAAAGAGGATAGCCTTGATGAAGGAAAATCTCAAGATGGAAACAGAAGCAGCTATATTTGAAAAGGAAATTTCCCCTCCAACTCTACGGGTGTACCTTCAAAGGCCCAAAAATAACTTGTACCTATGTGTGTAGAAGGCAGGATATTTTCAAATCAAATCAAATCATTAACATTTATAAAGCACGCTACTCACCCGTGCGGGTCTCAAGGCGCTAGGGGAAAAGGGCGGGGGGTTACTGCTGCTCGAAAAGCCAGGTTTTTAGGAGTCTCCGGAATGCGGAGAGGTCCTGGGTGGTCCTGAGGCTGGTGGGGAGGGAGTTCCAGGTCTTGGCTGCCAGGAAGGAGAAGGACCTCCCACCCGCAGTCGAGCGGCAGATGCGAGGGACGGCAGCGAGCGCGAGGCCCGAGGAACGGAGGAGACGGGTGGGGGCGTAGAAGCTGAGGCGACGGTTGAGGTAATCCGGTCCCTTGTTGTGGAGGGCTTTGTGTGCGTGGGTGAGAAGTCGGAAGGTGATCCTTTTGCTGACTGGGAGCCAATGCAGGTGTCTCAGGTGTGCGGAGATGTGGCTGTTGCGGGGTACGTCGAGGATGAGGCGGGCCGATGCGTTTTGAATACGTTGCGGGCGTTTTTGGAGCTTGGCGGTGATCCCAGCATAGAGGGTGTTGCCGTAGTCCAGGCGGCTCGTGACGAGGGCGTGGGTCACGGTTTTTCTAGTGTCGGCGGGGATCCAGCGGAAGATCTTGCGGAGCATGCGGAGGGTGAGGAAGCAGGCGGAGGACACGGCGTTGACTTGCTTGGTCATGGTGAGAAGAGGGTCCAAGATGAAGCCGAGGTTGCGGGCGTGGTCTGAGGGGGTCGGTGCGGTGCCGAGGGCCGTGGGCCACCAGGAGTCGTCCCAAGCGGACGGGGTGTTGCCGAGGATGAGGACTTCCGTTTTGTCAGAGTTCAGCTTTAGGCGGCTGAGCCTCATCCAATCTGCGACGTCCTTCATGCCCTCTTGTAGGTTGGTCTTGGCGCTGGCGGGGTCCTTGGTGAGGGAGAGTATAAGTTGGGTGTCGTCGGCGTAGGAGGTGATGATGATGTCGTGTTTGCGTACGATGTCGGCGAGGGGGCTCATGTAGACATTGAAGAGTGTCGGGCTGAGCGATGAGCCTTGAGGTACGCCGCAGATGATCTCGGTGGGGTCTGAGCGAAACGGAGGGAGGTAGACTCTTTGGGATCGGTGTGAGAGGAAGGAGGCGATCCAGTCCAGGGCCTGGCCTTGGATCCCGGTGGAGCGGAGGCTGGTGATTATTATTTTGGAATGCTTTGTGAGCTTTGAGGCAGCATGTAGGGAGCAGGCGTTGAATGATGCGTCTAAGGCTGTTATTTTAATGAGTCGCTTGCCTATAGAAGAAATGACATGCACTGGGAAGATGTCTGTGGCTGATCAAATTAACTATGAGCGAATGAAGAAAGCTTTGATTAGCCATTTGGGCTGAAGCCAGTTTACTACCTTCAGAGATTTAAAAATAAAACAAGAGAGTGGATGATGTTCCATTTAAGACTTTAATTCACAGTGCGGAATGAGTGGGTGAGAGCTGTGGAGGCCATGTATTTTCATATTCTACCAGGTAACAGTGACAGAGTAACCCAAGTGGGAGTCTTCTAACACACTCAGGCAATACCTGTCATACTTGATTGAAAGGGATCCAGAGAAGCTAGCAGTGTTTGCTGACAAGTGGTTTGCTAGCCAGGTTAACAAAAGGCTAGAGCAGCATGGTTCTTCACAAACTAGTTCCAAAGTGGAAGGTGTAAAGGCCAGGGCAGTTCCCAAAGGTCCAACAGTCCAAGGAAGGACACTGGCAAAAGGGAATTTGGTTCCAAATCAGGAACACAAGGAGAAGGGTGGAAACAAATGTTCATCGAAGCTAAAATTGTTTACTTGTTACACATGTCACAAAATGACTGACTGCAAGTGATTGGAATTCGCTCATATCTGACAAAAGCCATATGGAGTAATTGATGCACACTTCTCATTTAAAAACCAAGTAGCCAGTGTCACTAAAGTATGCATTTGGCACTATAAAACTTTTAAAACTATCTCTGTTTCCATTTATTGAAGAGAATCTGTATTTGCTGATCAGTAATGCTACTATTCAGTCTAGGCTTGGCTACGGTAACATAGTTTACCTAAAGGCTCCCAAATCACTCATTTAGCAGTTTTAGCTGGTCCAGAATGCATTGGCACGACTGATTACAAAGCAACCTAAAATACTGATATTACTTCCATCCCAAGAAAGCTTCACTGGCTCCCAGGAAAGCAATGGATCGATTTCAAGTCATTAGTGCTTATGCATCAAGTGATTTATGGAGGAAGTAAAGAATTTCTGTAGGAGGTTGGCTCTGTATGCACTATTTCAAAGTAAGGAATAGTATGCACAGAGTCCAAGGGTTCCCCTTAGAGGTAAGATAGTGGCAAAAAGAGATAATACTAATGCTCTATTTTGTGGTAGTGTGGTCGAGCAGTAGGCTTATCCAAGGAGTAGTGTTAAGCATTTGTTGTACATACACATAGACAATAAATGAGGTACACACACTCAGAGACAAATCCAGCCAATAGGTTTTTGTATAGAAAAATATATTTTCTTAGTTTATTTTAAGAACCACAGGTTCAAATTCTACATGTAATATCTCATTCGAAAGGTATTGCAGGTAAGTACTTTAGGAACTTCAAATCATCAAAATTGCATGTATACTTTTCAAGTTATTCACAAATAGTTGTTTTAAAAGTGGACACAGTGCAATTTCACAGTTCCTAGGGGAGGTAAGTATTTGTTAGGTTAACCAGGTAAGTAAGACACTTACAGGGCTTAGTTCTTGGTCCAAGGTAGCCCACCGTTGGGGGTTCAGAGCAACCCCAAAGTCACCACACCAGCAGCTCAGGGCCGGTCAGGTGCAGAGTTCAAAGTGGTGCCCAAAACACATAGGCTAGAATGGAGAGAAGGGGGTGCCCCGGTTCCGGTCTGCTTGCAGGTAAGTACCCGCGTCTTCGGAGGGCAGACCAAGGGGGTTTTGTAGGACACCGGGGGGGACACAAGCCCACACAGAAATTTCACCCTCAGCAGCGCGGGGGCGGCCGGGTGCAGTGTAGAAACAAGCGTCGGGTTTGTAATGGAAGTCAATGGGAGATCTAGGGATCTCTTCAGCGCTGCAGGCAGGCAAGGGGGGGGTTCCTCGGGGAAACCTCCACTTGGTCAAGGGAGAGGGACTCCTGGGGGTCACTCCTCCAGTGAAAGTCCGGTCCTTCAGGTCCTGGGGGCTGCGGGTGCAGGGTCTCTCCCAGGTGTCGGGACTTTAGGATTCAAAGAGTCGCGGTCAGGGGAAGCCTCGGGATTCCCTCTGCAGGCGGCGCTGTGGGGGCTCAGGGGGGACAGGTTTTTGTACTCACAGTCTTAGAGTAGTCCTGGGGTCCCTCCAGAGGTGTTGGATCGCCACCAGCCGAGTCGGGGTCGCCGGGTGCAGTGTTGCAAGTCTCACGCTTCTTGCGGGGAGCTTGCAGGGTTCTTTAAAGCTGCTGGAAACAAAGTTGCAGCTTTTCTTGGAGCAGGTCCGCTGTCCTCGGGAGTTTCTTGTCTTTTTCGAAGCAGGGGCAGTCCTCCGAGGATGTCGAGGTTGCTGGTCCCTTTGGAAGGCGTCGCTGGAGCAGGATCTTTGGAAGGCAGGAGACAGGCCGGTGAGTTTCTGGAGCCAAGGCAGTTGTCGTCTTCTGGTCTTCCGCTGCAGGGGTTTTCAGCTAGGCAGTCCTTCTTCTTGTAGTTGCAGGAATCTAATTTTCTAGGGTTCAGGGTAGCCCTTAAATACTAAATTTAAGGGCGTGTTTAGGTCTGGGGGGTTAGTAGCCAATGGCTACTAGCCCTGAGGGTGGGTACACCCTCTTTGTGCCTCCTCCCAAGGGGAGGGGGTCACAATCCTAACCCTATTGGGGGAATCCTCCATCTGCAAGATGGAGGATTTCTAAAAGTTAGAGTCACTTCAGCTCAGGACACCTTAGGGGCTGTCCTGACTGGCCAGTGACTCCTCCTTGTTGCTTTCTTTGTTCCCTCCAGCCTTGCTGCCAAAAGTGGGGGCCGTGGCCGGAGGGGGCGGGCAACTCCACTAAGCTGGAGTGCCCTGCTGGGCTGTGACAAAGGGGTGAGCCTTTGAGGCTCACCGCCAGGTGTCACAGCTCCTGCCTGGGGGAGGTGTTAGCATCTCCACCCAGTGCAGGCTTTGTTACTGGCCTCAGAGTGACAAAGGCACTCTCCCCATGGGGCCAGCAACATGTCTCTAGTGTGGCAGGCTGCTGGAACTAGTCAGCCTACACAGACAGTCGGTTAAGTTTCAGGGGGCACCTCTAAGGTGCCCTCTGGGGTGTATTTTGCAATAAAATGTACACTGGCATCAGTGTGCATTTATTGTGCTGAGAAGTTTGATACCAAACTTCCCAGTTTTCAGTGTAGCCATTATGGTGCTGTGGAGTTCGTGTTTGACAGACTCCCAGACCATATACTCTTATGGCTACCCTGCACTTACAATGTCTAAGGTTTTGTTTAGACACTGTAGGGGTACCATGCTCATGCACTGGTACCCTCACCTATGGTATAGTGCACCCTGCCTTAGGGCTGTAAGGCCTGCTAGAGGGGTGTCTTACCTATACTGCATAGGCAGTGAGAGGCTGGCATGGCACCCTGAGGGGAGTGCCATATCGACTTACTTGTTTTGTCCTCACTAGCACACACAAGCTGGCAAGCAGTGTGTCTGTGCTGAGTGAGAGGTCTCCAGGGTGGCATAAGACATGCTGCAGCCCTTAGAGACCTTCCTTGGCATCAGGGCCCTTGGTACTAGAAGTACCAGTTACAAGGGACTTATCTGGATGCCAGGGTCTGCCAATTGTGGATACAAAAGTACAGGTTAGGGAAAGAACACTGGTGCTGGGGCCTGGTTAGCAGGCCTCAGCACACTTTCAATTGTAAACATAGCATCAGCAAAGGCAAAAAGTCAGGGGGCAACCATGCCAAGGAGGCATTTCCTTACACAACCCCCCCCCCAAACGAAAGAGGATGAGACTAACCTTTCCCAAGAGAGTCTTCATTTTCTAAGTGGAAGAACCTGGAAAGGCCATCTGCATTGGCATGGGCAGTCCCAGGTCTGTGTTCCACTATAAAGTCCATTCCCTGTAGGGAGATGGACCACGTCAACAGTTTAGGATTTTCACCTTTCATTTGCATCAGCCATTTGAGAGGTCTGTGGTCAGTTTGAACTAGGAAGTGAGTCCCAAAGAGGTATGGTCTCAGCTTCTTCAGGGACCAAACCACAGCAAAGGCCTCCCTCTCAATGGCACTCCAACGCTGCTCCCTGGGGAGTAACCTCCTGCTAATGAAAGCAACAGGCTGGTCAAGGCCATCATCATTTGTTTGGGACAAAACTGCCCCTATCCCATGTTCAGAGGCATCAGTCTGCACAATGAACTGCTTAGAATAATCTGGAGCTTTTAGAACTGGTGCTGAGCACATTGCTTGTTTCAGGGTGTCAAAGGCCTGTTGGCATTCCACAGTCCAGTTCACTTTCTTGGGCATTTTCTTGGAGGTGAGTTCAGTGAGGGCTGTCACAATGGATCCATATCCCTTAACAAACCTCCTGTAATACCCAGTCAAGCCAAGGAATGCCCTGACTTGAGTCTGGGTTTTTGGAGCTACCCAGTCCAGAATAGTCTGGATCTTGGGTTGGAGTGGCTGAACTTGGCCTCCACCTACAAGGTGTCCCAAGTAAACCACAGTTCCCTGCCCTATCTGGCATTTGGATGCCTTGATAGAGAGGCCTGCAGATTGCAGAGCCTTCAAAACCTTCTTCAGGTGGACCAGGTGATCCTGCCAGGTGGAGCTAAAGACAGCAATATCATCAAGATAAGCTGTGCTAAAGGGCTCCAAGCCAGCAAGGACTTGATTCACCAACCTTTGGAAGGTGGCAGGGGCATTCTTTAAACCAAAGGGCATAACAGTAAACTGATAATGCCCATCAGGTGTGGAGAATGCTGTTTTCTCTTTTGCTCCAGGTGCCATTTTTATTTGCCAGTACCCTGCTGTCAAGTCAAAGGTACTTAAGAATTTGGCAGCACCTAATTTGTCTATGAGCTCATCAGCTCTTGGAATTGGATGAGCATCTGTCTTGGTGACAGAATTGAGCCCTCTGTAGTCCACACAAAACCTCATCTCTTTCTTTCCATCTTTGGTGTGAGGTTTGGGGACTAAGACCACTGGGCTAGCCCAGGGGCTGTCAGAGCGCTCAATTACTCCCAATTCCAGCATCTTGTGGACTTCCACCTTGATGCTTTCCTTAACATGGTCAGACTGTCTAAAGATTTTGTTCTTGACAGGCATGCTGTCTCCTGTGTCCACATCATGGGTACACAGGTGTGTCTGACCAGGGGTTAAGGAGAAGAGTTCAGGAAACTGTTGTAGGACTCTCCTACAATCAGCTTGCTGTTGGCCAGAGAGGGTGTCTGAGTAGATCACTCCATCTACTGTGCCATCTTTTGGGTCTGATGACAGAAGATCAGGGAGAGGTTCACTCTCTGCCTCCTGATCCTCATCTGTTACCATCAACAGATTGACATCAGCCCTGTCATGGAAGAGCTTAAGGCGGTTCACATGGATCACCCTCTTGGGGCTCCTGCTTGTGCCCAGGTCCACCAGGTAGGTGACCTGACTCTTCCTTTCTAGTACTGGGTAAGGGCCACTCCATTTGTCCTGGAGTGCCCTGGGAGCCACAGGCTCCAGAACCCAGACTTTCTGCCCTGGTTGGAACTCAACCAGTGCAGCCTTTTGGTCATACCAAAACTTCTGGAGCTGTTGGCTGGCCTCAAGGTTTTTGGTTGCCTTTTCCATGTACTCTGCCATTCTAGAGCGAAGGCCAAGTACATAGTCCACTATGTCCTGTTTAGGCTCATGGAGAGGTCTCTCCCAGCCTTCCTTAACAAGGGCAAGTGGTCCCCTTACAGGATGACCAAACAGAAGTTCAAAGGGTGAGAATCCTACTCCCTTCTGTGGCACCTCTCTGTAAGCGAAAAGCAGACATGGCAAGAGGACATCCCATCTCCTTTTGAGTTTTTCTGGGAGCCCCATGATCATGCCTTTTAATGTCTTGTTGAATCTCTCAACCAAGCCATTAGTTTGGGGATGGTATGGTGTAGTGAATTTATAAGTCACTCCACACTCATTCCACATGTGCTTTAGGTGTGCTGACATGAAGTTGGTACCTCTGTCAGACACCACCTCCTTAGGGAAACCCACTCTGGTAAAGATACCAATGAGGGCCTTGGCTACTGCAGGGGCAGTAGTCGACCTAAGGGGAATAGCTTCAGGATACCTGGTAGCATGATCCACTACTACCAGGATATACATATTTCCTGAGGCTGTGGGAGGTTCTAGTGGACCAACTATGTCCACACCCACTCTTTCAAAGGGAACCCCCACCACTGGAAGTGGAATGAGGGGGGCCTTTGGATGCCCACCTGTCTTACCACTGGCTTGACAGGTGGGGCAGGAGAGGCAAAACTCCTTAACCATGTTGGACATATTGGGCCAGTAGAAGTGGTTGACTAACCTCTCCCACGTCTTGGTTTGTCCCAAATGTCCAGCAAGGGGAATGTCATGGGCCAATGTTAGGATGAACTTCCTGAACAGCTGAGGCACTACCACTCTCCTAGTGGCACCAGGTTTGGGGTCTCTGGCCTCAGTGTACAGGAGTCCATCTTCCCAATAGACCCTATGTGTTCCATTTTTCTTGCCTTTGGACTCTTCAGCAGCTTGCTGCCTAAGGCCTTCAAGAGAGGGACAGGTTTCTTGTCCCTTACACAGCTCCTCCCTTGAGGGTCCCCCTGGGCCCAAGAGCTCAACCTGGTAAGGTTCAAGCTCCAAAGGCTCAGTTCCCTCAGAGGGCAGAACTTCTTCCTGAGAAGAGAGGTTCCCTTTCTTTTGCTGTGTTGCAGTTGGTTTCCCAACTGACTTTCCTGTTCTCTTGGTAGGCTGGGCCATTTTTCCAGACTCCAGCTCTACTTGTTCACCCTGTGCCTTGCACTGTGCTCTGGTTTTCACACACACCAGTTCAGGGATACCCAGCATTGCTGCATGGGTTTTTAGTTCTACCTCAGCCCATGCTGAGGACTCCAGGTCATTTCCAAGCAGACAGTCTACTGGGATGTTTGAGGAGACCACCACCTGTTTCAGGCCATTGACCCCTCCCCATTCTAAAGTAACCATTGCCATGGGATGTACTTTTCTCTGATTGTCAGCGTTGGTGACTGTGTAAGTTTTTCCAGTCAGGTATTGGCCAGGGGAAACCAGTTTCTCTGTCACCATGGTGACACTGGCACCTGTATCCCTCAGGCCCTCTATTCTAGTCCCATTGATTAAGAGTTGCTGTCTGTATTTTTGCATGTTAGGCGGCCAGACAGCTAGTGTGGCTAAATCCACCCCACCCTCAGAAACTAGAGTAGCTTCAGTGTGGACCCTGATTTGCTCTGGGCACACTGTTGATCCCACTTGGAGACTAGCCATACCAGTGTTACCTGGATGGGAGTTTGGAGTGGAACCTTTCTTGGGACAGGCCTTGTCTCCAGTTTGGTGTCCATGCTGTTTACAGCTATGACACCAGGCCTTTTTGGGATCAAAGTTTTTACCCTTGTACCCATTGTTTTGTGAAGAGGCTCTGGGCCCACCCTCCTGTGCAGGTTTTTGGGGGCCTGTAGAAGACTCTTTACTATTTTTAGTTTTGGTTGTCTCATCACCCTTCCCCTGGGGAGTCTTTGTGACCCCTTTCTTTTGGTCACCCCCTGTTGAAGTCTTGGACACCCTTGTCTTGACCCAATGGTCCGCCTTCTTTCCCAATTCTTGGGGAGAAATTGGTCCTAGGTCTACCAGATGCTGATGCAGTTTATCATTGAAACAATTACTCAATAGGTGTTCTTTCACAAATAAATTGTACAGCCCATCATAATTACTTACACCACTGCCTTGAATCCAACCATCTAGTGTTTTCACTGAGTAGTCAACAAAGTCAACCCAGGTCTGGCTCGAGGATTTTTGAGCCCCCCTGAACCTAATCCTGTACTCCTCAGTGGAGAATCCAAAGCCCTCAATCAGGGTACCCTTCATGAGGTCATAAGATTCTGAATCTTTTCCAGAGAGTGTGAGGAGTCTATCCCTACACTTTCCAGTGAACATTTCCCAAAGGAGAGCACCCCAGTGAGACCTGTTCACTTTTCTGGTTACACAAGCCCTCTCAAAAGCTGTGAACCATTTGGTGATGTCATCACCATCTTCATATTTTGTCACAATCCCTTTGGGGATTTTTAACATGTCAGGAGAATCTCTGACCCTATTTATATTGCTGCCACCATTGATGGGTCCTAGGCCCATCTCTTGTCTTTCCCTTTCTATGGCTAGGAGCTGTCTCTCTAAAGCCAATCTTTTGGCCATCCTGGCTAACAGGAGGTCATCTTCACTGAGAGCATCCTCAGTGATTTCAGAAATGTGGGACCCTCCTGTGAGGGACTCACTATTTCTGACTAACACAGTTGGAGACAGGACTTGAGGGGTCCTGTTCTCCCTATTTAGGACTGGAGGAGGGACATTGGCCTCCAAGTCACTAATTTCTTCCTCTGTGAGGTCATCATCAGAGGGGTTGGCTTTTTCAAACTCTGCCAACAGCTCCTGGAGCTGAATTTTGGTAGGTCTGGAGCCAATGGTTATTTTTTTGATATTACAGAGAGACCTTAGCTCCCTCATCTTAAGATGGAGGTAAGGTGTGGTGTCGAGTTCCACCACATTCATCTCTGTATCAGACATTATTTTGCTAAGAGTTGGAAGACTTTTTAAAGAATCTAAAACTGTTTCTAGAATCTAATTTCAAACTTTTAACAAACTTTTAAACTCTAAAAGACAATGCTAAACAGGGACTTAACACAAAAGGCCCTAGCAGGACTTTTAAGAATTTAGAAAACTTTCAAATTGCAAAAATGAATTTCTAATGACAATTTTGGAATTTGTCGTGTGATCAGGTATTGGCTAAGTAGTCCAGCAAATGCAAAGTCTTGTACCCCACCGCTGATCCACCAACGTAGGAGGTTGGCTCTGTATGCACTATTTCAAAGTAAGGAATAGTATGCACAGAGTCCAAGGGTTCCCCTTAGAGGTAAGATAGTGGCAAAAAGAGATAATACTAATGCTCTATTTTGTGGTAGTGTGGTCGAGCAGTAGGCTTATCCAAGGAGTAGTGTTAAGCATTTGTTGTACATACACATAGACAATAAATGAGGTACACACACTCAGAGACAAATCCAGCCAATAGGTTTTTGTATAGAAAAATATCTTTTCTTAGTTTATTTTAAGAACCACAGGTTCAAATTCTACATGTAATATCTCATTCGAAAGGTATTGCAGGTAAGTACTTTAGGAACTTCAAATCATCAAAATTGCATGTATACTTTTCAAGTTATTCACAAATAGTTGTTTTAAAAGTGGACACAGTGCAATTTTCACAGTTCCTAGGGGAGGTAAGTATTTGTTAGGTTAACCAGGTAAGTAAGACACTTACAGGGCTTAGTTCTTGGTCCAAGGTAGCCCACCGTTGGGGGTTCAGAGCAACCCCAAAGTCACCACACCAGCAGCTCAGGGCCGGTCAGGTGCAGAGTTCAAAGTGGTGCCCAAAACACATAGGCTAGAATGGAGAGAAGGGGGTGCCCCGGTTCCGGTCTGCTTGCAGGTAAGTACCCGCGTCTTCGGAGGGCAGACCAGGGGGGTTTTGTAGGACACCGGGGGGGACACAAGCCCACACAGAAATTTCACCCTCAGCAGCGCGGGGGCGGCCGGGTGCAGTGTAGAAACAAGCGTCGGGTTTGTAATGGAAGTCAATGGGAGATCTAGGGATCTCTTCAGCGCTGCAGGCAGGCAAGGGGGGGGTTCCTCGGGGAAACCTCCACTTGGTCAAGGGAGAGGGACTCCTGGGGGTCACTCCTCCAGTGAAAGTCCGGTCCTTCAGGTCCTGGGGGCTGCGGGTGCAGGGTCTCTCCCAGGTGTCGGGACTTTAGGATTCAAAGAGTCGCGGTCAGGGGAAGCCTCGGGATTCCCTCTGCAGGCGGCGCTGTGGGGGCTCAGGGGGGACAGGTTTTTGTACTCACAGTCTTAGAGTAGTCCTGGGGTCCCTCCTGAGGTGTTGGATCGCCACCAGCCGAGTCGGGGTCGCCGGGTGCAGTGTTGCAAGTCTCACGCTTCTTGCGGGGAGCTTGCAGGGTTCTTTAAAGCTGCTGGAAACAAAGTTGCAGCTTTTCTTGGAGCAGGTCCGCTGTCCTCGGGAGTTTCTTGTCTTTTCGAAGCAGGGGCAGTCCTCCGAGGATGTCGAGGTCGCTGGTCCCTTTGGAAGGCGTCGCTGGAGCAGGATCTTTGGAAGGCAGGAGACAGGCCGGTGAGTTTCTGGAGCCAAGGCAGTTGTCGTCTTCTGGTCTTCCGCTGCAGGGGTTTTCAGCTAGGCAGTCCTTCTTCTTGTAGTTGCAGGAATCTAATTTTCTAGGGTTCAGGGTAGCCCTTAAATACTAAATTTAAGGGAGTGTTTAGGTCTGGGGGGTTAGTAGCCAATGGCTACTAGCCCTGAGGGTGGGTACACCCTCTTTGTGCCTCCTCCCAAGGGGAGGGGGTCACAATCCTAACCCTATTGGGGGAATCCTCCATCTGCAAGATGGAGGATTTCTAAAAGTTAGAGTCACTTCAGCTCAGGACACCTTAGGGGCTGTCCTGACTGGCCAGTGACTCCTCCTTGTTGCTTTCTTTGTTCCCTCCAGCCTTGCCGCCAAAAGTGGGGGCCGTGGCCGGAGGGGGCGGGCAACTCCACTAAGCTGGAGTTCCCTGCTGGGCTGTGACAAAGGGGTGAGCCTTTGAGGCTCACCGCCAGGTGTCACAGCTCCTGCCTGGGGGAGGTGTTAGCATCTCCACCCAGTGCAGGCTTTGTTACTGGCCTCAGAGTGACAAAGGCACTCTCCCCATGGGGCCAGCAACATGTCTCTAGTGTGGCAGGCTGCTGGAACTAGTCAGCCTACACAGACAGTCGGTTAAGTTTCAGGGGGCACCTCTAAGGTGCCCTCTGGGGTGTATTTTGCAATAAAATGTACACTGGCATCAGTGTGCATTTATTGTGCTGAGAAGTTTGATACCAAACTTCCCAGTTTTCAGTGTAGCCATTATGGTGCTGTGGAGTTCGTGTTTGACAGACTCCCAGACCATATACTCTTATGGCTACCCTGCACTTACAATGTCTAAGGTTTTGTTTAGACACTGTAGGGGTACCATGCTCATGCACTGGTACCCTCACCTATGGTATAGTGCACCCTGCCTTAGGGCTGTAAGGCCTGCTAGAGGGGTGTCTTACCTATACTGCATAGGCAGTGAGAGGCTGGCATGGCACCCTGAGGGGAGTGCCATGTCGACTTACTCGTTTTGTCCTCACTAGCACACACAAGCTGGCAAGCAGTGTGTCTGTGCTGAGTGAGAGGTCTCCAGGGTGGCATAAGACATGCTGCAGCCCTTAGAGACCTTCCTTGGCATCAGGGCCCTTGGTACTAGAAGTACCAGTTACAAGGGACTTATCTGGATGCCAGGGTCTGCCAATTGTGGATACAAAAGTACAGGTTAGGGAAAGAACACTGGTGCTGGGGCCTGGTTAGCAGGCCTCAGCACACTTTCAATTGTAAACATAGCATCAGCAAAGGCAAAAAGTCAGGGGGCAACCATGCCAAGGAGGCATTTCCTTACAATTTCTATATGATAAGTTTCTGTAGCATATACCTCAACAGCAAACGAGATCCTGTAACCAGTTCCTCTTACATATTTCCAAAACTAAAACATTCAGACAAGGAAATAATTATTTCTTTGTGGCTGCTGCCATCTTTTGGAACACCCTACTTCTCCACCTACCCACTGAACCTAAGCTGGTAAAGTTTCAGAAATATTTGAGAGCATTTCTGTTTAACCAGCACAACCAATTTAATTTCTCCCTCAGTCTTCCCTTTTACAACTCCGTTCACCATTATGCTTTTCTTAGTGCCAAGATACTTCAGTGGAAGCATATTTTATAAATGCTATAACATAAAGATACTGAATGGTGATATGAAGATTCGAGAATGAAAGTAATGTAAGAAACTAAAGAAATACCCTATTTTGGTGGTCAAAATGTATGTAGTGCTGTCTATGTTATTGTGGCCTCAACAGGGTTGCATTGAATCAATTTATCCAGGAACAAGAATCCCCACCCACCAAGGTGGCATGCTTCATCATAGGTTTCTATCCCACACTAGGCGGGCGTTGCAATGCTTAGCAGGGCCCTCACTAGGGGCTCTTTGATCGAGATCTTGTTACCACCTATTGAAAGTGCTGGTGCGTCAGTGATGGCAGTGGGTGTTGTGTCTAGTGAAAGAAGGTTAAAACGATCTATAGATCCCGACAAGGATGTGACGTAAAAAAAAACGGAATCTATGGCAAGGATAAATACTCAGCTGATTAGTTAAACCTAAGTTGTTCTGTTATCTCTCTTCAGTGGTCTACATTTTTGCACTCTACTGCCTCACACGGTCAAATGGCGTTTCTTCAGGACCTTTTGATCAAACTCTACTATTTCAGGTCAATGACTAAATCTGTAGTGATGTTATTATTTTTATTACACTCAATACTATATATATGTCATGAAAAATGAGTGCCCCTTCAATTTGTTGACTCACGTATTCCAGGCAATAGATCCCTATGTTTATAATGTGCCTGCTGGTGTCCTACCCGCACTCTCTGGTCTTGAGTGATGTGAAGAAAGGATCTTTGGGTAGGGAACACTTTGCCGTGAGGTTAACCCCGGAGCAGCAAAAAGAGCATAGAGAAGTACTGGATGAATTTTCTCAACTCTTTTCAGTGACTCCAGGCTTGACACCTGCCTGTGTGCATGATATAGATGCAGAAGATAATGAGGCAAAACACTGTGGCAAAATTCCTTTGGCTGATTTAACAATCTGGGCCAATAAATATAAATCTGTTTTCAGACTGACTTTAGATCCAGCTATGCGACTACTGATGTTATTATTGCTCTAGATTAATTAATGAACACATCCATTTTGGTCAATCCTGTGTATAGGATCTGTAGGCTTCAGGGCACCTTTTAACTGCATTGGCAGGGCCTTTCTCTGGTCCAAATTAAGGAGATGGGGGATTAACCCAATCCTATTGCGAGACATTTTTTATTTGCATGAAAAAATGTTAGTTCAGGGTAACCTTTTCAGCACCTAAGGGCTTTTTCTATAAATTTAAAGCCCGAGTGAGGGAAGCCTGACCGACCCACGCTCTGGCACTCTTAGTCACATTCCTGCATTCCAGTATGATGAAGATACTGTCCTTTTGGGCAAAACTGCAACAGTAGAATGTGAATGAACTGCTCTTAATTCCTACTGTAAACCGAATAAGCTCTTTATCAATACAGATAAGAGCAAGTGATTAATTATTTTGTTGCAGAAAAATAAAACACATATGGGAGGCGGTTCTTGGTCGTAAAGATGTGAAAAGGGCTGAGTCATACAAATACTTCAGCATTTGGTTATACAAGTTTCATCTTTTTAAATTGGAAGCCATAGGTTGCTACTTTATGCTTTGCTTTATCTCCAGTACTTAAAACTTTCCTTGGGGCATCTTTTATCCCATTTTTTACATAGTTAAATCAACATTTCTTCCATCTCTTACTTATGCGATCGAGAGATTTCCAAGGAGTTTGGCCTGCTGGCTTAACAGGAAGCAATGCAACATGTTTAGGTTGGTGTTTCACCTTCCTGAATTTCCATCGCAGGTACAAATTAAATTGAAATGTTGTCTTATTAGGCAGTCACTGGCACTAAATGCTACTTTTTCCCACCTGAATTGCATTAGGCTGGCCATTGAAGCTAACAGTGCGTTTCCTATTTTGATTGCTGCTTGAGGACCTGACCTGTGCCCCAGAGCACTGAAAACAGTTAAAGACAAGCATTTGCAATGCAACGGACCTCGCGTTTGCTTGAGTTAGAGCTATTAGTGCTACATAAACTGAAAAGATAAACAGTTTCACATAAACGAGCCCATGGCCGCCATGAGCATTAAGCAGACACACAAACGCAGTAAAACCTATCAGCAAAAGTGCAAATATCCATGTTACCAGCAGAAGTGCAATTATCCAAGTAACAGGGTCGATGTCATGCAAAGCGCACAATTACTTGCCAGTGAGATTGCGCTGCCTACGAAACAAAGACAAAATGTAGTCCAGAAACCTTACTGAAAACATGGAACCTCTTATGTTTTGAGTAGTTAGCAGGTGAACTCGTGGCGGACTAAACACCGGAAAAGGCATGACATATGCATGGCTTTCACTAATCAAATGAAGGCAAGCCCACAAACCAAACAAAGTGATGCATGTGGTTACAAGCCCGCAGAGAGATAACAGCAGGGACAGAGCGCTTTGCACGCTCAACCCCTAAAAAATGCACGCTCAACCCATAAAAAAGTAGCCAAATAATACTTCATACTTTCCCTTTTAAGAGTGGTGTGGTGATAGCCATTCACCAAAAAGACATGCTGCTGGTGAAGCTCCTTCTCCGCAGTGTCTATAAAGGGAAGTCCTCTGATGTGAGCACCGGATGGTTTCTCAGTCCTTAGAGTGTAGACGTGATGTTCACATTCTCCCTAATATAACGACTATGTGGAGGGCATGAATGTCACTTCTACCACACCTTGGCAGTTAAGTGTTTCAATCTCATTTGGTGCTGACACATTTAAGCTATTGATATAAAACTAATAGAATGAATAAGTCTTTCCTGTTCTTGAAATATTGCAAAGCACTGGGTCCAGATTGTATACTTATTGATTTGCATAAATCAATAGGTGATTGAGTCAGCATTTGTTTAATCAATCTGCCCTACATGGTGCTACTAGGTTTGTATTTCATGAAGGTTTCATTGTTGCCATCCCCAAACCTGGGAAAGACCACAATTAAGTGTACGTTGAGGGCCCTTTTCAACTAAGACTGATAAACCTATGCCAGATTTCCAGTGATAAACCTATGCCAGATTTCCAGTGATCTTTCTGGTTTAAAGTTTACATTTAGTTGTAACACTGGACAAATTGGATGTAATATGGGTTTCTTGTCATGCGATGCTGCATACTGGTTTTGCTACATAGAGACATTGTCTCCTGTTGTTCACTTCATCGCCATCACAAACAGGAAGACAATCTTTGAAGTACTCAGTCAAACACATCATGAATCACATGACATCCTCCAGCTATGAGGCAGACCAAAAAAAAAAAAAACCTAGCTAAAATAATTAGTCACTCCTAGATAAGTTATAGGCTGGATAGCATCAACGTCTCCCTGGAGTTTGGTACAGTTCCTGACCCTTTTATAATTGGACATCAACCCTCTGCTCCAAAAGCGATACATTATTCCGAGTACATTGATCATTTCTGTCTTATCACAATACTACTATTTGTTATGAAAATAATGTTGTTGCCTTACAGCTCAAGCAGTATTTTGATTTAAATAATCACACAGGAGATGCTCAATTAGCTTTCCACCTCAGGATACAGCACTGAAATGTCTATGGTGGCAGACAACATCCTAACTATTTTTGACAAAATAATGATTGGTGCCTCTTAATCCTTTTAGACTTATCCTTGTCATTGAATATAGAGTACCACAGACTCCTAATCTATTCCCTTAAGGAAAGGCTTGGAAGTAATAGACCTATGGCAGTGTACCGTAGTGGTCAATATAGGCACCTTTTCTGTTCAACATCTATGACAAAACTATTGGTCATATCTGACGGGATTAGAATATCAGTATCATTCCAATACAGATGATAACTAGCTACACATCAAAGTAACTTCAAACTCCACTCACTGACTCTTGTCGTCCTGCATAACCAATACACAAAAGTGTTTGCAAATACACCACTGAAATTGAAGTTGAATTTCTTGTTGTCTCACATAACCCTACCTTCCACTAACGCCCTAGCTGCCCATATATAGAAAGGTACAGTTCTGGGGAAATCCACCCCATTAGAGGACGGTGTTCTCTCCGAAATACTCAGCACCAAAGCGATCTCCCTTATGTACAAAAAACTAATCAATAACGCCCCTGACACTACACAATCTTTAAAAGATAAATGGGTGCCAGATATCGGGGGAGTGGGAAGAGATGCTGAGAGCCCCCAGGGAGATTGCATCAAAGCCAGTTTCAGGTTTGTCCAATTACGTCTGCTGCATTGTTCCTAATAATTCCGAACTGCACTGTGTACTATGGGCAAATGTCTTAGCACAGATTGCCTAAAGGGTTGTGGGGAAGTAGGGACCTTTTTACATGTGCTTTGGGACGGTCCTCAAACACAACCATACTGGAAGACCCTTGGAGAGGTAATGCAGAAAGTTACAGGTTTTTAAATCCCACTTACAGCAAAGGGCTGTGTCCTGGGTGTTTGGGGAGAGGACCCACCTTTGTGGTGTGGCACATTATGGTTATCACTGGGACTGGCAGTGGCTAAAAGAAATATAGCTCGTAACTGGGGGGCGCGAAGGAACTGCCGCACCTACGTGCGTGGTAGCAAGACATGGACTGGTGTATGACTGCTGAACGTACAATATACCAAAGTAGGGGGTGCCCCAAAAAGTGGGACAAGGTCTGGGCCCCATAGAAGAGCTACTGAGGCCATGGAATAGAATGAGAAATATTAAAACTTACTACAGTTGTGGAGATTAACTCTGTATACACAATTATTTCACTGTAACACAATGATTGAGAGTACTGCTTACCTTCCGCAGCTATGGAAATGCTTGATGATTCCCTGTCAGATAAAGATGTTACATGTTTATGTGTTTGTTGGTTATGAAAAACCAATAAAATGATTCAAAACAAAAAAAAACTACCTTCCTCTTGAAAGAATACAGAGTTACTGTGATCTAGGATGCTAAATCCAGATGATTCACAATAGAAAACAAATTTAAGGCCTGATTTAGAGTTTGGCCAACATAGTACTCTGCCACAAACATGGTAATTGTACTGTCTGCCAAACTGACATTCTGCTTGTGCCACTTGAAGTTAGACATATCACCATGTTACGACAGCAGTGTCCCCAGTGGCTCCAGCCTTGGAAACCCTGCACTCACAACCCGATGGGGATCGGAATGTTTGTAAGAGCAGCTTGCCCAAGCATCAAGCAGATCTTACCCCTTCATATGTGTTCCAGTTTTTCCCTGGTCTCTAGTGAGTTTTCAGCCCCAGGGGTTGGATAGGGTGTGAATTCCCCCAGTCTGCTTTCAAATGGGGTTGGAAAACTGTTGTAGACCATCTGGGGTTGTGGCACAATCCAGTGCCCTGGAACGGCTTGCCCATGCTTTCTTTTTTTACCATTTCACTTGTGTCTCCTACCTCTTTCTCTTTGCAGTGCTGACCAGGCCAATATATCAGGGAAGGATAGCAGCTGTGTGACTGCCACTCTAATCTCCCCTAATGTGCATAAATTGCACTTCTAGGTGCAGCCCATGCAGAAAATACATCTCCTCACTGTACACTGAACTGAACTTTGCCTACACAACAATAATTTTATCTGCTGTAGGATTCCTTGTTTTATTTCCATAATTTGTTTTTATTGTGGTCTTTGACATGTAACGATGACACTTCCTCAAATATTAAGTTTTTAACGTAAAAGTCTATTAGAATAATAAAATATAACCATAGAATAATCAATAATTAAGGAATAAAGTACATTGAAATGTAATACGTCAGCACAAATATATAAGAAAAAGGGAAGAGAAAAAAGGGGGATATGCACAGTTCATATGAACTATGGTCTGATTAAATTACACAAAAAAATAATAATAATATAGTCATTAATAGTGAATACTTTTCAAGCATGGAAGGTCAAGGAGGTTGAAGAACTTCTTGTGCACCAGGTGCAGGTGAGTTTGATGCTTTGGCAGATTTGTTAAGGAAAGATGTAACTGGACTCCATAACTCTTTTTGTTTTAGGACAAGCAATAAAGGTTGCATATATACTGTGTGTAGTCTGTGATTATGACAGACTGCACACCACCACGCTTTGAGTGACAATTAAGTTAGATCTTTCCAATGTGCTGTGATCTGCTGGAAAGCCACTGCTAATAAGTCTAATATCCCAACATTTAGCATCTGCCCAGTCATCTGACACACTCCCCAAAAATACATCAGATAAGGAGAATGGCACATATGAATCAAAGACGGAATTAATTTGGATCCAAACTTTCAACCAAAAATTGAAGATAGAAGGGAATAAGAAGATAAATGTTTTAGGTCAGCGTGTTGTGTTGAACATGTCCAAAAAGTGTCTGTTAGATCTCGATTAATGTTGTGTAAAGATAAAGGGGTGAAGAGTATTCTATTATATAAGTGTAAAATAATGTTTGTGTCAGCTTGCTGCACAGGATAATTTCCTTATTTTAGTCCAAATCTGTCTCTATTTGGGGACTGACCATGTAATTTCTAGATCTTGTTCCCATGATATTTCAGTTTTGGTTTTTGGCCTACTGTACAGTGCAAGTGCAAGTGGGAATACATAATGGATGCCTTGGAATTCATATATAGGAGTGAGGCAAGGGGGTGTTGTATAATTGGTGTGGTAAGGGAAGCAGATTTAAAAATCTTATAAGCTGCATTGATACTATTTTGTAAGATTGACATTTTTTGTTGGAATGAGGATGGAAATCCAGAGAGTGATTTGGCTGGTTGGGAAGAAATGGGAGATTTGTGACAGAAAAGTTGACTAACCCATATCAATCCCTTATTTCTCCAGAAGTTCGAATATAAAGGTCTGTGTGTTAAGTGAATAAACTTGTAATGCCATATAGTAGGTTGAAGGAAAGTATGGAGGTCATTAGGAACAAATGATATAATAGAAACTAGTAATCTACAAGTGTTTTTAAAAATAAAAGTGGATAAACATTTGAGGCGTAAGTGTAGATGTTAAGTATTCTTTAAAGTAAAAAGGTGATGGAAAGGTACGTTCTATTTTAACCCATAGTGGGCAGTATTCTAAGGAGGAAGGAATCCATTGTACAGATTGTCTATAAAAAAAGCTTTATGATATTTTGAGAATAGGAAAGTTTACTCCGCCATCGTTTTTGGAGCATTTCAACTTTATTAAGGACATGTGTGGATGTTTTTTATTTCAGAGAAAAGAGGAGAGTATGGAATACATTTTAATGAAAATCTTAAGGAGGATCTGTATTGGAATATTGGAAATGTTATAAAGGGTAATGGGTACTAACATCATTTTTATTGTATATAGATGTCCCCATTGCGAGAGATAGAAGGGATGCCAACGATTAGTTAGCAAGGTCAATTTATTAGGGCAATTATCCATATTAAGAGATATCGATGTTTTGATAGCTGAAGAGAAGTGAAGCTCTAGATATTTAATTTGTTGAGGTTTCCAATTGAACTGGGAAGATATGAAATCCTGCTAAAAAGTAAACTTATTAAAGGGTAATATTTAAAATTTATTGTGATTTAATTTGTAACCGGATACAGTGAGATGGGACGTGACCTCAGTTGAGAAAACAGGTATAGAGGACCGAGGGAATGACATAAAAATCAAAATATCATCATCATATGCAACCAATTTAATTTAGTGATTGTTATTTAAAAAGCCATACAATAATATGTTTTGCCTAAGTCTGCTTAAAAATGGTTCAAGGGGAAGATTAATGAGTGGACATCCCTGACATACTTCCCTATGTAAAGTGAAATAAGGGGTGGTCAGCACATGTGCATGAGGTTAATATTTTTGGGGCGAAATCCGAACCAGCGAAGGGTATGAAATAAAAATTCCCAGTTTACATGATCAAAAGCCTTCTCAGCATCTAAGGCTAAGGTTTCTAAAGGTTAATTAATATTTGTGGATTTTGAGAAGATATCAAAGAGCAGTCAGGTTTTATCTGAAATGTATCTTCCTTTGACAAAGCACGACTGTTCCTTTTCTATTAGTTTATGGAGGAAGGGGTCTAAATGCAAGGCCAATGCTTTTGAAAATATTTTATAAATGATATTAACCAATTATATGGGTCTGTAGTATTTACACTAAGGCAGTTCTTTTACTTCCTTTGGGATAAGGCAGATAAGGGCACCAGAAAGGAACCTGATGATGCTGAAGAGTGAACAAAGGATTCAATAAGAGTAAGCAGTTTGAGAAAAAGCAATTTAGAGAAATGTGAGCAAAATTCTACTGTTAGACCATCTGGTCCTGGAGCTTGATGTTTTGTTAAGTTGAATAATGCAGTATGAAGCTCTGTTTGTGTGATATTTGATTACAAAAGGGAAAAGTCCAGCTGTGGCTAAATAGTTTTTTGTATAGAGGATAACTAATGAAGGATTTCAGATTCAGAGGGAGAATGTTCTGGTGTATATACATTTTTATAAAAATGTTTCAATTGAGTCAGGATTTCGGAGTCTTTATGATGTAGAACATTATTTTCAGCTATAATTGGTTCAATGTGTAATTTCTTCTGTTTGATTTTGAGATAATTTGCTGGGAGTTTCTCCATTTTATTTTGGTCACCATGAAATTTAGCACTGTCATCATAAAATTTAGCACTGGATTAAAAAAGGTATGCAGAGGCATTGTCGGTTATTATTTTGTTAAAATGAAATTTGGCCTTGATAAGTTGTTGTAGAGATTGTTGTGTTCTTGAAGTATAGTGCACATGTTCCAAACGTTCAATATTATCTAACAATAATTTGGATTGGGTTTGAGAAAGTTTCCATTTTTTGGATACAAAAGTTATTAATAAATCCCGAGCTGAAGCTTTGAATGCATCCGAGATAGTATAAAATGGTATGTCCGTTGTGTCATTAAACTGAAGGTACTCGTGAAAGAAGAAGGTAAAATTGGAAGTAAATGAGCAATCTAATAATAATGAGTTATTGACTCCCCAACGTCTTGGAGAAAAGGGTTTAGATAATATATCCAGTTGGATAGAAATTGGGGTGTGATCAGATATCAGTACAGAACCTAGATCTACAGCGTTTAAGGTTTGGGTCAAATTATGAGAAAGAAAAACACAGTCAAGCCCTGATTGTGTGTGGTGAACCAGGGAAAAATATGAGTATTCATGTAGTGTGGGGTTACATAATGCCCAGGCATCTGTCAGATTATGTTGTTTAATAGTGTGAAGGAATGCTTTTTGTGATTTGTTAGGTATATATTGTGATACAGAGTTTCTATCGAGAAAATAGTCAACCAATTGATTGCAATATCCTGCAAGTACAAAATTAACATCCAAGTATTGTGAAAGTTTTTGAGAGATATTAGCTCAAAACCTGCAGTCTGAGGAGACAGTGAGACTATATGCCCCCACAACAAAAAACAATTGGGAATTTGTCAATCAATACTTTGAGCAATAACCAACATCCATTTACATAAATTTCTTGTGTTAGAAATTGGATATGAAGACATTTGTGGCAGAGGATTACAACACCATTTTTTGCCAGTTCGTGGTGAGAAAAAGGCTTCCTTACCCATCCCCTTTTTAATTTCAATGATTCCTTCTCTGTGAGATGGGATTCTTGCAAAAAAAGCAATATGTGTGCCAATCTTTGACAGATGTTTCAAAACTCTCTGCCTTTTAATAGGCGAGTTTAGAATTCTGACATTCCAAGAAACAATATTTAAAGCCATTGAGGGAAATATTTAATAAAAATAAAATTAGATATAGTAATAGAAGAGAAGAAAGGGAACCGTGTAGGAAGAAGGGAACAGAATTAATGTGAAGAGGCAACAATATAATATTGATTATAGGATGAAGGGAAAGAGGAGAATAAATAAAAACCAATAAAAAGAGGGAGAAGGTAAAGAACATGAGGAAAATATGACAGAAAGGAAAAAAAAGAACATGAAAAAACCACAAGGTAAAAAGAGAAGAGACTTACCTAAACAAACTGTGAAAAGGCAGAGGGCCACATGAGTAAGATGGCACGTCCAGTCCATGGGGATCAGAAGGCACGCATGAGGTTAAAGAGAATTAATCAGGAGACAAACACAAGCACACATGGGTGAACGTTATATGTGGGAGAAGGACATTAAATTAGGTTAAAACATGTGAGAAAATGTAAGTATACCAACTTTGTTTATGAATAACATTTTGATATGTATCATAACATCAGAAAAAGAATTAGAACCAATCAACAATGTAAAGATCATACCTAACCACAGACATGTTTTCAAGATTTAGTATGTAAGAAAATATCCATAATATCAGTTCTGCATGAGTCAGGAAATATTTTTAGTCGACTTGGATCTTCATATGTTGAAGTTTTGTTTTTGTATGTGACCTTGAAGAGGCATGGGTGAAAGAGTCCAAAATGAGCAGTGATGGAATGAAGCACTGGTCGTAAATTTAAGAACTCTTTACATTGATCTGCAGTGTTTTTTTCATAATCCTGAGTGAAAATAAAGATCACATCCAGACCATGAAATGTGTTTCTTTTGCTTTGCTGCTGAGATTACTTGTAATAACTCAGTGTATTCCAGGGAACAAAGAATGACTCCTCTGGGTTTTTTCAGGTGGATGCTGTAGTAGAAGGATGATCCAATCTGTGGGCTCCTTGAATGTTAAGGGATGATGCTTCTGATAAATTAAGAAGTTTAGGAAGAAAACTTTTAAAGAAAGTGATAGGATTCGAGCCCTCGGTCCCCTCTGGGAGATTGTAAATTTGCAGGTTATTCCTTCTGCTGCGATTTGTGAGATCTTCAATATGCTTTTGTAGATTAAGGACATGTGACTGAAGAGAGTTCACTAAGGGGGAGGATTCATTGAGGTTTGTAATTTGATGCTCCGCAGCAGTCATCTGCCCCTCTATATGAGACCACTAATCTCCGAGAGATTGAAGTTTGATGATGTAAGGCCCTGATCTCTTCCAGCAGAAGATCAATTGACATGATAGAAGATGATTCAGTAGGTGAAGGCTGGTATGTTGAAGATTTATTGGAGGTGTGATGAAGATGGAGCAAAAGTAAAGGATGGCACAGAGGAATTAATGTTTGGTGAAGAAGGGCAATGGTTTGTCATCTTGCTATGTAATTGGACCACAGTAGGATGTTTGAAATATTTAACAGGTGTGATCTTCAGAGGCTGTTTAAGTCATGCAAGTTTGCTCATGTACCAAGCTAAACAGCAGAGTCATGCTTAAAAAGTAGCTAATTATAAATGATAGGTAAAATTTTGTGGATCCCCTGTACGAGGAAAAGAGACAACAAAAACTAAATTAAGAAGTTTTCATTTTAAAGTGTGTGGAAACTAATATATGAAATAATGCCAATATCTGCAAGGAGTTTATAGAAAAGTCACATTCTCCTTCATTTTTTATTAAAGGCAGAATGTCAATTAGTTCCAGTTTAAATGTGGAGAAAATCTAAATATCTGCTAAAAAAACTTCAGAAGATCAACAACGTCTTATAAACGGCAGCTTATGTGACAAGTATTAATATTTGTTAGGCTCTAAGATCAGGTATAATATTAAAAAAGTAGTTGTCATTTATATTTTTGTCACCCAAAAATATTTATAGGGTTTAGTAAAACTAGTAGACCAAAGCAAACATATAAGTATAAATCCATTTCAGTCATTTTCCTCATTAGCTGAGGAAATATGCCCCTTGTCTGCTTTAAAGGGTTGCTGTCCGTTTAAGAGGGAGCGTTGGTGCTGCAGGAAGCTTATTGGTACCAGTAAAGTATGGGAGGCACGAGAGAGGAGAGCATTGTACCATATGCAGCTTCTGTCCGTGTTTGCCGCGTTGTTATGCTCCTGACAAAACGGTGAGCGTCTGTAAGGAGACAGAAAAATGATACACCAATATTATGCAGGACACGCCCTCTAGAGCGGCAGAAAGGTGAGTTATATGAGGAGCATTACCTCACAGCAGCAAGGCGACATTTCCAGCTCTTGCCGTTGCAGGAGGCCGCTGCAGTAAGTTTCGTAATGCGCCCTGGCCGCGGAGCTTTAGAGAGACACCGCTATCTTCTACAGCTGTAAACCATACCCCCTCCTCACTCCTCAAATATTAACAATGCCACTGGGGTCAAATGTCTTGTGATGCCACTTCATGTGATATTAGGAGTAGGCGGGTCAAAGAGTGTGTGATGTCACTTGCACTACTTATGGCGTTTGATTATATGATTTCTATGAGGCCTTATGATTTCATTCACACTGTGGTCTTCATAAGGGTGGATTGGAAAATTCCTTAATGTGTGGTAACTCCTATTTCCCAATTGAAAATCTGAAATATGTATTAACTCAATGGTATTCCTGGTAGAAATTAACACCTTCATCATTGAAACGCATGACATTTGAGCACCATGCCCTGCCACAAATCATTCACTACTTACTGATGGCAGAAGCATGGACTTCATTTAGGGGTCACCAGGGGGAGACCCCTGGCCTCCGCGGTGGCTAAATCAGTGCCAGGAACAGAGGGCATATCTTGCTTATGAACGGTGCTTGGGGCGCCACTTCCTTGTTTTTAATCAATTATCTTATTACACTAATAGTAAATAATATATTATTCGTTATTAGTGTTATAAAAATGGAGTACAGTTAGCTGGGATATGGCCCTCAAGGAAGCTGAGGTAAGTAGAAAACACTTTTAAATGTATGTTCTGTGCATGGTTGCGGGTAAGAGTGTGCTTATGTAAGAGACTGTGTATGAGTGAGTGTGTGTTTGTGTAAGCATGTATGCATGAGTGAAAGTAAAGATGAAATAGCGTGTGATGTCACTTCCGCTACCCCTGGTGAATTGATGTCCAATGGCAGAAGTGGCTGTTATCAGTGCTTAGGTTGAGCTGGATGTGCCGGCACTTTTTTTTCGGTACCAGAGCTTATTTTTCCTCATCAGACTTTGAACCAGAAGAAGAGAGAAAAAAACACACCAAGGGGAGAGAGGAAGGAAGAGAAAGACTTGAGAATCTTGACAAGGGAGAAAGCAGGGATGAAAAAGAACCTGCAAGAGTGAGGTAAAGAGGCAAAGAGTGTCTGATGGTGGATTAAAGAGGCGTGAAGTGGAGTCAAGATTGCGCATCCTTGGTAATAATATGTCTACCGATGTATACATTATATAGTATAAGGATGATGGGTCCCTCTTCCTGAGAGAAGGGGGGTTCTAATTCCGTCTGTGTGCCACGCTTTGCTATTTAGTGCCTAATAGTGAAAACGGGCCTCCTTCATTTGAGAAGGTCCTTAATTCATACTGCCGAGGGCAACATGTCTCTTGCGAAGTTTCACCAGTGAACACACACACACACCTAGGCTGCAACAGAGACGAGATATCCTGTCGCATAGCTGTGCAACGATGTGAAGACACAGGGCCTTCAAAAATGCAGTGCTTATGTCCTCTAAAGAAACATTGATGAAATTCCTGCCCATTATAAATTTGGAATGTGAGCGGAATTATTGTTATATTGTTAAGTGCACTTAGCAACCCTGTCCGACACCATAAAGGCACAGTGCTTCTTCTTTCCCCGGAAACCAAAGAAGTGTGAATGCACAACCAGATTAAGCTGGGGAGCAAAACTGAACAGGGTGCAGGTAGGCCGGATTGCTCAGCCACAGAGGTCTGCTTTCTGAGAGAGAGTTTTAATCACGGTTACAAGCAGCAGACCCTGGCCCTCCCTTCCGTAATTAATACGGGACACAGTGCCTCTTAAAAAGAGCTGTGAAAGTGTACAAGGACACTGTAAAACAGGGACACCAGGCCAGAAGTATCCTTATTGGCTATTTTACCCTCAGAGCAGTTTTATTTGGGGCCTCCATCCAAAACACACGGGTCCACTGAGCATGCCAACCGCACCATTTACTTTAATGTAACATTTGGAGAGCAGATGTAGAAGGCATACACTTCCAAACATTTACAAACTCAGACTTTTACGTGCAGCTGAAGGCCAGACTCTCCCGTTTTCAGTTTAGTTTACATATTATGTCCCTGTGTCACAAAACAGAAAATAAATAAATACAAGACGGTTCAGAACCAAACAACTCGACATTTCCCGAAACCAAGGAATCACACAGCATTCATCCCGAAACAGACAACTAAGTCCAATACACCATATAGGAATCATTGGCATAAAGGCTTGGCTGGCTACAGCCAATAACCAGATGTAGATACAGTAAATGTAGAACAGCAGGGTGCTGGGCCTCTTCTGAGTAACCCTCCCACCACATCCTAAGGACCATTATCAGCTTTATGTCTCTGAAGGAGAACCTTAAGAAGGCCATGTTTAAGGAGTAATCATTTCCATAACACTTTCGAAATGGGACTACCCCTCTGCATCCCCCACTGCACAGGGACGAGATACAATTAAATAAAGGCTATTGTCACTGTCCTGTCCCGCTGAGGTCTATGTAAAGGACTCTACCCGGAGAAACAGCAGATAGAATAGTCAATCCTCTGCTATAAGGCTCATCTGTCAATCTCAGTTGTGTGCAAATGGGCTATACGTCAGTAAGCTTGTTTTTATAAAACACCCACACTAATAAATTAATAAATAAAAGTCTGAAATGGGAACTGTATGTGCAAAAAGATACAGCAGGTGTGCTGAGTAGAGCGGGTTAGGTTCAGAACTGATATCTGTGTGATTCTTGCATCAGGAAGGTGAATGTTATTGTCTAAAGCCATGCACATTTGCAAATGCAAATGAAGGCTGATTTGAATGAGCAGGATACTTTTTCTACATGCTGAACTACATCTAGAGACCATGATGGCCATGTGGGCAATTGCAGGAGGTTAAATTGGCAGGTTATTGGGGAATGAGGTCACAGTGTCAGAATGAACTTTAACTGATGCCCCACACTACCCAAAGAAAAGGATCCACTGAGGCAAAGAAGTGATCTTAGTTAACCTTTGTCAGCCTGACTTGAGCAGCCGGGCAATCTTCAGTGGGAAACTGTGAACTGTTATGCATAACAAACTATTCAACTTTGAGAAAAATGAAGCAAATCTACCATTGGTGTATGCTATGACATGAGTACAGTAATGATGTGTCTTTATATGAGGCTCTGGAGGTTGTGAATAGAATCAGGACTCCTAATAAAGTAGTCCTTTCATTTCTGTCAGTGCTTTTAAATCATAAATCCAAAGGGTTGAGATGTAGGACTGGGGCCGTGTGAGTCTCACAAGATGATGGCACTTGTGCAAGTAAAAGAAGCCTTCACAGGACAAAATTCAGAGTCAAAATCATAAAGGCATATTTAAAATTTAAGAATCATTGCAGAAGGCAACATGTAGTTAGTCAAATTCAAATCAGCACCAATAATACATCAAATAATGAAAGTGTAAGAGGATCAACAAAAGGTCTATATCCAATAACGTAAATAGCCAGACCTTCTGAAAGGCAAGACAACTCTAAGTATAGACAGACTGATGTGTAAGTAAGCAAACCGTCTGGTACATCTCCCAAAAAGTACACATTTTATAGGTTTCAGGCAGCGAGAATTACACACTCAAAATGGGGAGATCTGATACAAAATGGTTGTACTCATAAAGTTACATACACATAAACTAGTGTCTTTTCAAGAAATTATGACACATCAGTTAATTAAGAATAATTTAGGAACACCTACTTCCATGCATAATTATGATAAAGCATAAATAGGAAATGAAGGAAATAACATAATATAAGTGCAACAAATAAATACAATAGACATTACAACTGATCAATGATTCCAAGAGCAGACATTGAAGTTGTTGCAAATACAGAACATTTCTGCACATAGCTTCCTTTTCAAAGAACACAAACCAATGTGTTTCAGGTCGATATGTAAACAGCACCAGAAATTGAACTGTATTTCAGTTATTTTTTTTAAGTGGAAAGATACAGAAGAGAAACTTGCACCTCAGTAGCTTGTTCATGTAATTTCAATATCATTCATTCTATCACTGTAGAAATAATGTCACTGAAAGCTGACTGGGCTGCAGACATGTCATCTGAAGCCTGCTTATGTAACTAAAACCCCACCAAATTAACTATTAGTTTCTGTTAATTAAAATGCATTCACACCTACCTACATGCATTCACATGAACATAAGATTGAGAAGAAATAGTCATTTTTCAAACCCACACATTGTGTTTTTCATCTTCATCTTCCTATGACCCTTCACTTGTTGTGATTTTAGCCCTAAAAAAGAGAGAGCGAAGACCCATCAGATGTAAACAGTCCTGTAAGGAGGGGCTGTCACCTTCTCTCTTTCTTTTATATTCTTGCTCCAAGGCACTAGCACCTATTTCCCATTATTGGTCTCCTCCCTGGGCAACCAACCTCTTTACTTCAACGCAGGTCTGAGTTATTTGCTCCCCATTGCATGGCTCCTCTCCTAGGACAACCCTTATCTTCCTCATTTCCCATGGCCTCTCCTGGCGGCAGCCCCTACATTCAGGGTTTTCCATAGGGTCCAGTCAAAGCTAGGGAACTAAGATAAGCCAACATGCTAAATGGGCAACTAGATTGGATAATGACTTCCGTTTTGAAAATGCAATATGTGTAAACAAACTTTCCCAAAATCCACTTCTTGTGCAATGGTTTAGGACTTATCCCAATAAACTCGGTTCTTTTAGAGAGGCCACTGTCTGGCCTATACCTCCACCTGGTTCCATACCTTTCTCAGCACCCAGGCTTGCAGAAGCAGCTTCCCCACCAGGCGACTGCCCAGATATCCCTATAGACCTGATCATGGAACCGTATTTGACAGCTGTTTGTAATTAAAGTCTGGAGAGAGGGATGTAGGCCAAAGATACAAAACACCGTTTTAGTTTTCATGAGGCAAAAAAGCAGGGCATTCATTTTTGCAAAGCAATTGTTTTCTATTGGTAGCAGTCCCTGATCCAAACACTAAAAAGCTACCATAGGCCAAACACTAACTCTGCACACAGAATCTGACGTTTCATCATCTAGTAAAGTGACTTGTGGTGTACATAATCTGCCAGAGCTCAGTACAAGTAAAAGCCAAAATGGTGGAGTCCTCAGCATGGGAAATGGTAGTCTTCACCCACCTAACTTCACCCACTGGCAACAAGTTAATCCTACTTCAAAGATACTTTCACACACTTTGCCCTGTCTCTACCAGGATGCCCCACTTTGGAAAATCTGGGTGCAGATGGACTGCAGTCAGCCCAGATCAAATCCATCAACCCATTTCCTGATCTTTAAATCTAATCTCTTTGAAGTCAAAAGCGTTAATTATTTGCATGTCCGAATAACCAACTTTCCATCCATAGTGAGGTAATTTATCTTGCCAAAACGGTGTAAAATATAATATTTCTCATATCTGGAAAAATAAAGGAAATAATAGAAACGAATGTCAATGTGCGAATTTGATTCATAAATGCACAAATGTTCAGATTTTAATATCAATGCCACCACATCCGTTCTAACAATAAATCGCCAGATTAATAATATATAGAAATGAGGGAACCACCTCAACCTGGTGTTAGCCTGCGCAGGCCAAATTACACCATTTCAGACGTGAGTCAAAAATGTCCCATTCCACTCCTTATAACTGATATATCTTTAGCTTGTATGATGTATCTTAGAACCTCTACATTAACTTTAGTATATAGCAGTGTAGCAAGTTTGCCTTTTTCACATGGTCACAAAAGGAAAATACCCTTTTTTTGCCTCTGCTTTGCGTGATCACCCCACTCTTTGCTAGAATTTTGTTCTTTTTTTTTTGTACGCAGAAACACTGATGTCCCCAGGACCAAATTCATGTACTCTGACCCCCCTAAAACATGTCAAATTGTCTATCCTTCTAATTGGCATATGTAACGTACGTTTAAGTCCCTACCATATGGTACAAAGTTAATTAAATGTTACTAATGGACTGCCACACATTGTGCCAGAAATAGAATGATATTGCAACACATGACTGCAGGCGTGCCACCGGTAACCTGGTAGTGCAGGTTTAAGAATCAAATTCAACCAGGCGAAATAACTCCTTTTGACAGACCTAAAGCCTCCTTTTAAATATTAACAAGTAACTCCTAAATTCTGAAGGTAGAAAGCTTCACCAGCCCCTTTGCCGAGTGACAGCTGATCGACACTGATGACTTCTTGGGCGTGAAATCCAGACTGTTATCACTCAGAGCGTTACCATCCTTCATCGATGGCTTGACTGAGAACTCGTCCTTTATCAACCCGTTGTCGATTATCATGTCTTTGTATCCAGCCTAGTGCCTTGTCCTGCTGAAGACTCTATCTTCTCAGAAAGTTTCTAAGTTCGAGCGCAACTCTTTACCTGAGACAAGCTTGGTCCTTGTATGTGATCTGCTCTCCATTGCAGTCAGCCTCAATCGTTATGTTTGTCCCGATCTAGCTCGACCAGTTGCCTGCCGCTGGTGCTTTGTGCTGTTTTGTGCTATTTGTATTTACAACTTTAGAAATTTATATCTCCGGTTCTCCTTATTGGATTTGTGTCATTTTGGTGTCAGTTTGTTCATTAAAATGATCCCTACTTTGTAAATTGTAGTGTGATTTTGTGTCGTATTTATGACATTTAAACCTCTTTGGTACGTCTAAATGTTTTACTCATTTTCATAAATTAAGCCCATCTGCTCTGTGCCACAGCTGCCAAGGAGTTGATCTCAGAGTTAAATTACTGAAACCTTAACTGGACTTACCAAGAAGAGTGACATTAATACTTGTGGTGGACTGCCATCCACCCCAACTAATAATCCACATTCCCACAGTCACCCCAAATATTTCACCTTTTATGTGGCCCTTTTTTGCTACTATGAAGAGTGTACTGGCACTGCTAGTCATTAGCTCAGTGTGTGTGATCTGGATCTAAAATGGTATTGATAAACTTGCTTTCACCAATTGGCCTATTTTTAATGTTCCTGTGAGACTGTAGTGTGTGGTGCAGAAAATGAAACGTTGAGTTAAATGCAATATGTGGGCTGCAGAGTGTATGTACACCACCCAAATATATAATAAAAACATATGGCTGCCAGGATCACCACAGTGCATTAGCTGGGCTGCAGTTTAAACTGCAACAACAAAGTGATTGCTGGAATGCTTAAATTGACTTCAGCCACTGGAAATCGCTTGGGGCCTCATCCCATTGGTTTTCGCCCACTATGCCATTGTAGACAACGGCTTGCCTTATGCTGATCAGTGCAGACACTGCCCTTCATAGGAAAAGTCCACCCTGAACTGCCTCGTAAAGCCCCCTCCAGAAGGCACCACAAGCAACCCATGACCGGTTTCGACCTACTTAGATCTCATCAGTGAGTCTTATGGCACAGTGAGCACGGGTCTGGGCATTCCCATCATACATAGGGTGTAAACTGCAATAAAAAGAATGTGCTGAATGCAATGCCTGAATTGATTTCAGCCACTAGCAATCACTTGGGCCACGTTCTAATGCATAATGTTTTCACCCAGCTTTGCTGGTATGTTTCCATTGGAAAGGGTCAAGACTACTTTGCATATGCCTGGGTCCAAGCTTAGGTAGCTTGGTGCTCAAAATAATGATGGACTAGGATACAGCCACAAGTAATTACTAGTGGCTGAGATTAATTCAAGCAATCTATCTATCGCTTTTTTTGTATACTTCAATGGGCTGTAGTTTAAAGGCACTGCAGTATACATTGCAAGAAAAAGTGCCTGCACTCCGCTAGGAAACCTATTTTTATACACAAACGTGACGGATATCATGTCCGCTGTATTATAAACCCATTATAGCCTATGGAGATCGAATTACGGCTGGCCGGATATGCGTCATATTTGTGACGGAGTAACCTGTCCGCCAAACTTCAAATCACGCCCTAAGTTCGAAGGTAAAAAAATAGACTTGGATGACCTGCATGGGGTATTTGAACTTTGCTCCACTGTGTTGAACTTGAAATCGTGCCTAGATCCCTGTCAGCCATAAACAGTTGCCTTTTTACTTGAAACTTTAAAACGTTTGGAGGATCTTGGTCCCTTTTTGCTCATCACATATTGCTCTATTTTTCTGATTTGCATATATATTTTTGTAGTGTTGCTTTGTTTACTTAAAAATGTTGATACTGCTTGGAATTAGAATACACTTCTCTGGAGATTGCCTGCTCCTTGTGCAGTAACCACGAAGGGTTGAGCAAAGGTTCACTCAGAACTATGTTTTGACCTATATTGTTGTATTTAATAAGTTTAACCCCCTTTCAAATTAATAACCCAGTTTCTGACAGGTAGGTATTACTTTATTCACACAGTGTTTGCCCTAATTCCTGGCATGAAGTATGTCCTGTCCCACAGCAGTCGGGGCTGTGCTTAAGATGGTATGTTACACCATGTAAGCAGAGTACAGAGGCCTGAGGACACGTCAGCAGACACTAGTAAACGCTGGTAAAAGAATATCCTAGTCAGATAGAATTCTACATTCATAGGCTTTGTGCCCTGTGTATGTTTCTGTTTCAATATTTACAGGCAATATAAATACCTTGGATACATGTATACAGTATAGCTAGGACATGTTCAATCAACATTCTAAAAATATAAGTCACACAATGAACAGCAGCGTTTCTATTGAATCTTTTAGCCTTTGACATGAATCATGACTCAAAACATCTCCCTATAATAATTCTAGTTTTTGTGTGTTTAGGTTGACACAAATGAACAGCTGAAAAGGATTGCCAAAATGCGACTGGTTGAGTATGACTACAAGCCCGAATTTGCATCTGTGATGGGAATTAACAACACCCATGAAACAGGTATCAGAATAAGTAGAATGTTCTACCTTTTTCTTCCTATTGTATTAGTTTCAATCCATTATGTAGGTAACCTGTGAAATTGTAACTAATTATACATCATTCTCTAAAATGACTTTGCAGACATTATTTTTTCCCCTTAGAATATCAGAATTATGGTAGTATGTCATTTTCAAGCTCATTATTAACATATTTTCTGTGTCATTGTAACTAAAAATAAACAGTGCCACTGTAATCTATTAACTGTGGGCCACTATATTTGCAGCACATAAACACACCCACCAAAAATCTAAACAATGCCCTTTCAGGCTTAGAGTGCCACATAAATTATTTAAAAAAAGAGAAAAGGGACGGGAATACTGGGTAGTTCATGGGTTTTATGGAGGGCGAGCAGCTCCCTGGTATGGAACACCCAACAACACCATGACACTCCAAATCTGCTCAACTCAAATGTCTGTTTTTCTAATAGAGTTTTTAAGCATAGATTTAGTACAGTGCCATCTACATCAAGCTAGAAAGTGACAAAGCATTTTGCCATCTGTACAGCAAAGACTTTAAGCAGCTTTCATCCACAATGAGCTGAAAAATAACAAAAGCCTTTTACCATTCCAGGCACATTATTACAGCTTTTCATTGGAAAAATATTATCCAAGTCATGCTGGTAAGAATAAAAGCAACCACTCACGTGTGCCTTGCTCTTGTTAGAACTCATCAGAAAAGTATACCTTTGTCCAGACACCAGGGAGCAACTAATATGACCCCAAGCTGTATCTCAGACTTTAGACTTTGCGATAAAAAGGCATTTTTTCTTTTGCTAATAAGTTAGATGACGTTCAGTCAATCTGCATGAACCTATAAAAAAAAAAACATTGTTTTTGGGTCTTTGCAGCAAGTTGTGTGCAGAGCTATCAAGTGGGGAACAAAAACGATGGGATGAGGTTGTGGGGAGGGAGTGTTAAGGAAAGCTCAAAATTTAAATTTCCTATTTGAAGTCCCATAGGATTATTTGCTGTTCAGTATAGAATAAATAGTTGAATGAAATTTCACCAAAATTGGTATGTATGTATGCTCAGTATTTTTCACGACATTAGCATTTATGAAGTTACTCCATTCTGAGCAGGAACAGGTTCAGTTTTAGAGTTATTGGGACTGTTAATCCACGGATCCTGTATGAACCTGCAAAACAATTGAGTTTTTATGAATCCTATTAAAAATTAAAGGGACTCTATTGGACTCTGGAACTTTTTCTCCCATCCTCTATTGCAGATTTGTGAATCTGTCTGCGGGTTCTCAAATCTGGCACGTTCTGACTTGCTAGCCATCAAAGAAAGCTTTCTTTAGTAGCCGCCATTATCTACCATGGTGCACTGAGTACTGTCTTGGGAAAAATAAAAAGGTCATAAAATGGCAGAGTGAACCGTGCCTGAACCTCAGGCTCATGTGAGGGGCTCCAAAAATACCTTCCCTACCATTGAAACGGATATAAAAAAATATTTTTAGAGAGGGATTTATCAGTCCTGTGCTAGATTCACAAATCCTTGACACATTTTAGGTCCTGCTGCCAATCATGGGGGTTTCTGGATTTGCAAATTCAACACGAGATGTGTGAACCCTAAATAAAAATTTGAAAAAAAGAATGTGGAACACTACAGTTGGGCTTGGCCAACCACGGTCCAAATGGCCTTCTGCTATGTGCAGCAGGGTTTGGCCTTCCGAGGTGGTTTGGGAGCCGGACCCCTCAGCAAGGCCCCGCTGTGCATGGCCTTTGGGTGTGCACCAAGGGGGGTTGGCTGTCCTCAGTGATCTGTAGGTAGGACCTGATGAGTTGCTGGACTGTTCCGACTGGAGCAGGGTCAAGAGAGATTTGCATATAGCTGGGTCCAAAATGAGGTGGCATGGTGTGCAAAATAACAAAGGAGTGGGATTCGGCACTGCAGGATTTCCAATGCCTGAGATTAGTTCAGATATTTCATCCATCATTTTCTTTGTATACTTTCATAGTCAAGACACAGCAGCCAGTCTTCATTCGCATGGCCTTTAGCCTTGTACAGTAGGGTCTGGCTGCTGTTGGCAGGTTCAGTGCTGGACTAGGCCACTGCACAACCTGGTCTGAACTGTGAGGCAAAATGGTCATTTTTTCCTAACAAACACTGGTGTCTTTGGCCTCCCCCCACACACACGACCCCAAGGGGTTATTACAGTGAAAAGGTCAGATTTAATTTTATTACTACAGTACAGTAAATCGATATGACAAGAACACTGCTTATTGCCTCATCATTGCGTGTTACAATGGGTTTACATGGAAACTCACCTAATAGTGGGGATTTTACCTTACACACAAATGTAGCCCCTTGCATCCAGTTTTGATCAAATAACTAATACAGATGGAAATATGGCATGACATAAACTGTGTATGTAGATATACAGGTTGTAATATGCTATTATTGCCTTTGTTTAGGAAGGAGGGGCCATCATGACCCAATCGAGGATTTGCCTGTCGTGAGTTATGGCCCCTCACCACACTCAACAAGGGTAATAAATAGCATGAGGTTGGATGTGTTGCACATGATGAAATGAGGAAACACTGATGAAAGTGTGTGTATGTTCTGGTTTGCAATACTGGGTTAGCGCATGATGCTCGTTCTGTGATGTATAATGGTAGGTGTGTTTGCATATGAAGTAATTATTGAGGTACATTGTGTTGTGGGTTACTTCTCATTTGAAAATAAGTTTAGCGCTGCAAAGAGTGCATGCTGGGACTGAGATTTAAAGCTAATTTAATACGGTGGATTTGGGACACCTGTTGAAGTAAGCACTTTAGCTTGTCAATTTCATGAATTTTTAGTTTTATTTCAAAGGCACTGTAAACACATTAGAAAATCTTAACTCCTTTTAAACTTCAATACTTTAAGAATTTCATTTGTATTTTCCTTTTCTTGTGTTGTAACATGATGTTGGTTGTGTGGATGTTTGTTAGCCAAACGCAAGCACAAATATTCTGAAAAGTCAGCTCTAATGGCTTATGTAGCTATAATAAATACATAGACACACCCGTATCAAAGAAAAATATGTTTGCCTGATGTAGAGTTTGGCAGACCACCACAAATGTGAAGTACCCTGGCTGCCAAATCGAGGGATGCGCCTGCTCCTTTTAGAGTCACGCAGACTGTAATGTTACTGACGGCAATGTCCCCGATAGCTCCACCCTACACAGACAGCCCGATGAGTTGGGGCCACCACTGCAGGTGCACTAGACTGTCTGCTCTATTTAGAACAGATGGTACTTTTTCAGTTTGGAACTACCACAGAAAACATGGAGGTCCTAAACAGAGAGAAGAATGACCCCACCTTCTAGATAAAAAAAAACTTCTGGTGTTTTTGGGTCATTACTTTTTTGTTTTTCGAGTGGAAATCTCTAAATATGGGGGGCTTTAGTCTGGCTAGAGAGGCAGAGTAATGACCTCATGGGTGGTAGGCCACCTGCCGTACTGTAAATAAGGCCCTAAGTGTGTCATATTTTAATTAAAGCTGCTCCATATCATCAGACCCTTCATCCCAAAACAAGAGTTTAACGTTACTCTTCTCTCACTAGCGTTACCTCTCATAGGACATGAGGAATCTGATAACAGTCAATCTAGGTCCCACCTAACCTTCTCAAAGCCCTCTTCCATTCTGCAGTGAAGCTGATCACTTACACAAGAAAATGCAACAGAATGAATCGTGTGTTAAGCTCTCTGATGTAGTTAGCACTTGAATCTTGGTCTGTTTGTAAAACAGCATATATCACAAAAAAATATACATTAAAATTCCCCTCATCCATCACCTTGCACAAAACCGATGCAAACCGGTACCTAAGAAACAAATCAAAACTACTTCTGAAAACATCATGTTTCAAAAAATGGGCACAATTGAGCACATCTTCTCAAGGAACGCACCTGAGGTCTGGAAAGCCCTGCCAATGGATATATGACTTCCTTCTTCAATGCAAACCTTCAGAGGCAAACTAAAGGATCACCTCTTGTACCGCTCTAACGTCTCTCACTTTGGTTCCTGCCAATAAACTTACTCGCAAAAGGCGGTGGAAGCTGCAGTGCCCTTCGGACGAGGGCCCCAGCACTTATTTTTTTTTTTAAACTAATCACTGCATGTCAGAGTATGTAAACAAATACTTGAGGAGTACTGCTTTATGTATTCCAAAATGCATTTATGAATAATACTCATTTTGTAAAATTCAAGTGAGCTCGAAAAAATAAAGGGGGTTATTCTAACTTTGGAGGAGTGTTAATCCGTCCCAAAAGTGACGGTAAAGTGACGGATATACCACCAGCCGTATTACGAGTTCCATAGGATATAATGGACTCGTAATACGGCTGGTGGTAAATCCGTCACTTTTCCGTCACTTTTGGGACGGATTAACACCTCCTCCAAAGTTAGAATAACCCCCAAACTCTCTCTTTCCTACACAATTGCTGCTTATTAAAAATCTATCACACACGCCCTGCTGTTCTTTGTATATGCCAAAGCACTCTCTACTACATTGTATATATCTTTTAAATAGCCAAGGGCTATATTAATTGATGCTATCTACAAATGTATGTTTCTCAACACTTGCCTCACTGTTGTACATTTTACGCCTATTCTCTTGTACTGGCAGAAGTTGTTCGAGTTCTTATCTAAGTAACATTTGTTGTAAAAGGCTCTGTCACTATTTTGGCTCTAAATAAAGCAAATGAAAATTCCAAAAAGCAGCGGCTTTATTAGATTAAGATGGTGGGTGTGTCAATATATGATTGTGGATGTATTGGCCTGTGATGTTTGTCGTGTTTAAGTAGGATTGTGTATATGTTGGCATATGATCCCAGGCGTATTGCTGTAGTATGAGATAATTTGTTGGGATATCATACGCCCTGTGCCCCTAAGTGCCCCACTGCCATACCACTTTAGCTACTCTGTGTGCCCCTCTATCACCACCTGCCCCTCTGTATATTCACCACCTTTCTTGCAAACCATATTTCTGAACCTACCAATGAAACTCATGTGTGGCTTTGCCAGCACTGAAGACCCTGTGTGCTGGCCTGCTCCACCTCTGTTAGCCCTCTCTCTCTGCCTCCGCATCCCCTGCAGTAACTTTGTGTTCCTTAACTGTTGTGCGCCCCCCCTTGCCCCGTTCTCCAACCCGTCAGCCCCTCTGTGTGCTGACCTGCCTTGGCCTGCATCCCCTGTATGTGACTGCTGACTCCCTGCAGCCTGTTTGTATGTCCCCACCACCGCACACCCTCTGTGTGTGTCCCTGCTCCCCCTTGCAACCTGAGTGCCGCTTTTCTCTGTCATGCCTCTGAACTCCCCTCTATTCGCCCATGTGCCCCCTTAGCACTCCTCTGTCTGATCGCAGCCCCCTGAACTATTGTGCCCCGGTTCTGTAAAGTTGGTAAAGCCTATTGGTCTTACATGTACTTTAGAATGCGAGCCAGACCTGGATGTGCTAGATGTTTCTTTTATACCCCCAATCATGAGCCCATCCAAAGTGACCATCTTTGAATGCATTTTGTTTAATTTAACATATTCTGTTCAACGATGACCACTTGGATCCACATGGATCCACAAGAGCAGTCTTTGAGTGTGATTTGTTAAAGTCACAAAAGCTATTCGGCGGTGCCAATCATACATTTATGTGCATGCACATGCAACCATCTTTTTCAGTTTTAAAGAGGGTATGGTGGAGGAAGGGGAACAGGGAAAGAGAGGTTGAGAAAAGTTTCCTTCCAATGCATTGAATGGCAAGGTCTAACATCAGAAATGAAAGGGTACTTCAACCTGTCAAAATTGAATAGGGAGGAAAGACATTAAGGGGGTGATTCTGACCCCGGCGGTCTTAGACCGCCGGGGCCAGGGTCGGCGGGAGCACCGCCGACAGACCGGCGGTGCCCCGCAGGGCATTCTGACCGTGGCGCTTTGGCCGCGGTCAGTGCAGGAAAACCGGCGGTCTCTCGCCGGTTTTCCGCTGCCCGACAGAATCCTCCAAGGCGGCGCAGCATGCTGCGCCGCCTTGGGGATTCTGACACCCCCTACCGCCATCCTGTTCCTGGCGGTTCGCCCGCCAGGAACAGGATGGCGGTAGGGGGTGTTGCGGGGCCCCTGGGGGCCCCTGCAGTGCCCATGCCAGTGGCATGGGCACTGCAGGGGCCCCCGTAAGAGGGCCCCTACAAGTATTTCACTGTCTGCTTGGCAGACAGTGAAATACGCGACGGGTGCAAATGCACCCGTCGCACCTTCCCACTCCGCCGGCTCGATTACGAGCCGGCATCCTCGTGGGAAGGTCGTTTTCCCCTGGGCTGGCGGGCGGCCTTTTGGCGGCCGCCCGCCAGCCCAGGGGAAAACTTGAAATACCCGCCGCGGTCTTTTGACCGCGGCGCGGTATTTTGGGGGCGGAATTCTGGCGGGCGGCCTCCGCCGCCCGCCAGAATCAGAATCACCCCCTAAATGAGGATCTGGGAAGTGAGATAGACAACAAAGTCTTCCAATCATGATCAAGGGATTTTCCCTCATGCCTACTCTAAGTGTATGTAAAGTATTGAAAACTATAGATCTCCAATAGACAGCTAAAGCTCACAGTAGTTAACACCTAAAAACTTGGTTTACTGTAAATCCCAGTGGGGCATTTTTCTGCCCCTGCCTTCCCAAAGACCTGGGGAAGGGGAAGGAAGTTGCAATTTGTAAATACTAATCCACTTTGCCCAGAGATAGGCAAGGTAGTCTGCTCCTTAGCTCCTATCTGCCTTGTCCAAGGGCAGGAAAGGTCTTCTTTGGTCAACTAAATAAATAAATATTATTTAAATAAATAATTAAAGAAATATTATTTATTAAACCTATTCCTTGATTAATTTCCTTCATTCCTCCGAGTGCCATTCTGGGACGGATTTTCAATAAAACCCTTTTTTTCAACTACCTACTGCATGGACCCCACCATTGTGATAAGGTAAGACCATACTATCAGGGTATGGGATCTGAAAGTTAATCAAGAGCACATAAAACAATAGTTGTCACCAAAACATTCAAGTCATGTAATGTAGCAATTAGGTTAGTTGTATGATGCATGCTTTGCAAAATAACACTAGTAATGAGTAATTTCTGAAATACCACCAGGAACATCCGCAGCAATGAGCCCCTGTGGACACAAAAGCCCCTGTGCCCCTGTCAGTGGGATTATGGTAAACCTTGGAAGCGGTACGGCAATGGTTTTATGTAAACATGAAACCTAAGCAGCAGGAGCCTCTGCACGGCTATAATAAGTAATATGGTCTCTTCGGTAGGTTTCCTAAATCACAACATGAAGGCCTCTGTCGTGGTCCCAACCCATCAGGAGAAAACAAGAACAGGATAGATTTCCACAGGGGCGCCCTGCAGGGGACGCTCACGCTGCCAGCTTTAGTGGAAAGACCTCTCCCGTCTTTCTCACATGCAGAACAACCGTCGGTCCACTGCCTATAGTCACGCTGGGCGGTGGAGCCTAGCTGTCAGGGCTGGCCTGCGCCCACGATCCAGACAGGGGCGCTCACCACTCCGAGTGGCTGCACAGCTCTCTTGGTCATGCCGGCTGAGAGTCTTGACTCCTGGTATGGTGGCGGGCTACGATAGAGGGGCCTGCGGTGACAAATCTTCTTGTATCTGCCACCTTGGATAAGCGTTAGCTCTGCCTTGCTGGCACACACACAGAGCCCAGCCACAACACTCTGGGGTGGCTGCATTCCTCTTTAGTTGCCTCTTCAGTTGCCTTAGTACAGGAGAATCTTGGCTGCCATGGCAACACAGGGGTTTCCTGGATGGTTGGGCGCTCCAGGGGATCTCTTTGTGCCTGGCCACAAATAGGAAGACGGAAGTGCTTCACTAGCACTGGAGGTAGAGATTAAGCACTCACGCGCTATGTGCCTAATTCCTCATTTACCATGCACTCACTAGAAATAAGGCACTCCTCACATACTCTAGGATAAATGAGCGCTCACCACCCGCTGTTATGGAGGCAGCAGGTGAGGGGATGAAGTTAGCGCTCCCTATGCACTAATTGGAAAGATACAGGGCAGGGCCCCAATCCCTGAGAGAACACTTGGATGGGGTCACTAGAGGCGCAGTAGGCCAGTTCACCAGAGCAAGTAGTGGTGGGTCCTCCTAGCTATACCACAGGACAAGTGAAGTTCACGTCAGGGAGCAACTGGCAGCAGGGCAACAAATAGAAAAGCAATCCAGTGAGTCCTTTAGGCCAGCCAGCAGCAGCAGGTAGCAGGGCAACCACAAAAGAGCAGTCCAGATGAGTCCTGTGTACAGTGCAGAAGCCCTTTGGACAGAGGTTCAGTTCCAGTTCCACAAGTGCTCCAAAATCATGGGGTTAGATCCCCTGTACTTATACTCCAAAAATGCCTTTGTTCAGGGTGTAACTTGAAAAGAACCCTTTCCAGTGAAACACAACACCCTTTCATCCCAGCCCTGCCCGCATACATTAGTAGGGGGTAACCAGCCCATTGAGTAAGGGCCACACACAGCCTATAGATACGTAAGGTGCAAACAACCCTCCCTCTCCCCAGCCCGAGATGATTATCATTACACAGATGCCTCTTTTGTCACACCTAGCCTCCTGTGTGATGGCTATCTGGAATGTATACACCAAGTGTAGCTGTCACTCTTCCCCAGACGTGGATGGGAGTCAGGCTGCAAAGCACTAGAGTTGTAAGCACAGAGACATTCCAACTTTCTTAAAGTGGCATTTCAAAAATAGTAATGTAAAATCCAACTACATCACTAAGCAGGATTTCTCTGTACCATTCCAAACATACCAAACATGCCCACACTACTCCTCAGAGATCAGAAATTACCACTTAGACGTATATAAGGGAATTCCCAATGCAATCCTATACATACATACAGCAAAACAAAACAATAGTTTAATCCAGCTATCTGAACAGTGAAAGCTTTCACTCAAAATATGCAAAGCATGGCATAATATTCAACCAGGCTCTACAACTAAACAGAATGTGTTTTGATACATCAGAGTGGATGGAACATTAAGGATTTGTGATTTGACTTTCATGTGCACAACCACAAATTTTTTGATAACCAATTCCACCTAGCAAGCTGGATACTGGCTGCCATGAAGAGCAACCTTTTGGAATATAAAATAAAAGCAGCCCAATTTGTGGTGCCCCTTGTTGTCAGGCGCTACCCACTGTTAGAAGTGATGTGGGATATCGCCAGGGAATTACAACTCATTTTATGACAAGATAAACAACTGAAGAAAGTCTCCCCAGATGTGTGCCTCTTTACATTTGAACAACCATGCAATCCCAAAAGACTTAGGCCCGTATTTATACTTTTTTTAGCGCCGCATTTGCGCCGCTTTTTGACGCTAAACGGCGCAAACCTACAAAATACAATGGCATTTTGCAAGTTTGCGCCGTTTTTGCGTCAAAAAACAACGCAAATGCGGCGCAAAAAAAGTATAAATACGGGCCTTATTATAAGAAACAATTAGATGTGTGCCTAATGGAAAGTGGAACAATATCGTGCAAAAATAAGAGGTGTCTAACCTACTTGTACACCCACATTTCTGATACAATCAAGATACTGCTGATAGGGAAAGAGTACAAAATAAACGGAGGCTTCACCAACAATGTATTATTCTAAATCACCTGAATAAAATGCTAAGATAGGGTAGCATTATCTTGGAGAAACCAGCCAGAGGCTACGTAATCAAGCTAAATGCATCATAGGCAAATTAATCTCCACCTAAGGAGCCTCTTAAGTCCAGACAAGGATAGTGCTGTGTTTGAAGCATTTTCTGGATCCCACCAAAACATTTAAGATCTAAAGATTGTAGTTGTTAAAGATAATTTCCATACATATAGAGAATGGAAGACTTATCGTAATCCCCAGGGTACTGCCAGGCTGGCTACTGTTGGTGCCGACAGTCAGACTGTGGCAGCTCTGCTCTGGTCGTAATGTGGAGGCCGGACCACTGCTTTGGTGGCGGTCCAACCTCCACTGTGAGTCTGGCAGTCCCAGGGCCACCAGACTGATAATGATGAGGGCGTCAGTGTCTTTTTGGGCGGTGCCTGGCTCCCAGGTAGTGCTCAGTTAGAAGCGCCATACTGGAAGGACTGGCAGCCTATTATGCTTATTTTATCATTTTAAACTTTCCCATTTTTATTTTAATTTTACACTTTTAATTCCAGTATTTCCCCTAGCTCAGGAGGGCTTGTGCTACGAGTTGGGGGTCGCTGGACTCTAGTTTTGAGCTTTTTTTTATCCTACCAATTTCAGACCAAAGCATTGGTTTGAGCTTGTTGTGCAGCCATGCCCCTGGACAGGCCCCTCTATGCTGGCCTTTAAAAAGGATAGAGAAACGCCTTCTAGTAGTACCCCCGGCCAATTCACTCACTAGACATACTCAAAGGAACAGCTCCCTTGGCGTAACACACCAGATAGGAATGACTCATTCAATATCCTTAATTTGAAGACTGACACTGAGGGCCAGATTATGAGTTTGGCAGTCTAAAGACCGCCAGACTTGCAATTGCGGTCGGACCACCATGGCTGTGGCAGTATGACCGCCACATTACAAGTCTGGCCGTCAAACCACCAAAAGACCGCCATCTCCGCCAGGATTTCTGATCCCAACAGGCTGACATTGGTCTTGGTTGTGATCAGCCAGGGTGGTGCTGAAGTACAGCCATGTTCAACTGGCATGAAAAGGCTGGCGGAGAACAAGTGCTCGGGCCACAGGGGGGGCCCTGCACTGCCCCCTCCACAGCATTTTTGGAATGAGCACTGTCTGCCTAGCAGACAGTGCGCATTCCGAGGGTGCTAGGGAGGCCCCCTGTGTGACGGCATTGGACTCAGTCCAATGACGCCGCAGGCTGTCCACTGGGCTGACCGGCAACCTTGGTTTCTGCCAGTCAGCCCAGTGGAAAACTCCTAATAGGGCAGGTAGGGAGACCGCCAGCCCTGCAGCGGTCTCCTCACCATGGGTCTGGCAGTCAGATTTTCCCACCACCAAACTCATAAACAGGCCCTGAGTATTTTGGCTATAAAAACTGTATTTAAAGGTCCTTCAAAAACACCAAAACTCAGAACGTTCACCCTTTTTTGGATGAGAACGAAATATTAGACAATGCGCAGTATGGCTTTAGGAAAAACATAATACAGAGTCTCCTCTAATCACAGCTTTGAAAGAACTTAGAATGATCATGGACAGCGGGGAAAAGGCTGCATTGATCCTCTTGGACCTCTGTACCGCATTTGATACTGTTTGTCATTCAGTGCTTTTTGAATGACTAGGAAGAATAGGCATCGGCGGGAAGGCTCTAGACCTTGTGAGTTCTTTTCTCACCGATAGAGAACAATCAGAAGCAGTTGGTGACTTTACATCTGAGTCTTTCACCTTATCTTGCAGAGCACCTCAGGGATCCTATTTGAGCCCTACTCTTTTCAATATTTATGTAGCACCTCTAACCAAATTGATTAGATCCTTTTGTTTTTCCACTGTTTCTTATGCTGATAACACGCAATTTGTAGTCTCTATCTCATGTGGTGCTTGCCAGGCTGGATGGGAAACAATAGTCTCAAAATAAACTTGTCGAAGAGAGAGGTTCTTTTTTTTGGGGGGGGGGGCATGTCTTTCTGGAATCTAGCATGGTGTCCTCAAGGCCAGGGCATTCCCCCCTCGCTCCCAAGTCACGAAAGCCAGTAACTGGGAGTAATCTCTGATAGAAAGCTCACTTTCTCAGATCAGCTTTTACTTACTAGGAGCACTGAAAGAGATCCTCCTTTCATCCTGTTTGCTCTTCAAAAACCAGTAATGACTACTGTAGTTGTTTCTAGGATCAACTATTGTAATAGCCTATATATGGGCATTCAACAAAGGCAGTTAAATACATTGCAGGTACTTCAAAATGCAGTGGCCTGCCTTCTCATGGTGATCCCAAAATATACATTGGTTTCTCAAACCATTGAGGAGCTACACTGGCTACCGGTCAGAAAAAGAGTAGCCTTCAAGGCACTCTATCTGGTGCATAAAACACTTCACGATACCAGCCCAAATTATCATTATCTGAGAAAGAAAGTCCTTTGGTATAACCCCAGAGAAATCTTCACTTTTAATCCACCAAATCAATGGTATTACCCAAAATAAAGGAAAGCTTCCTTGGGTGGCAGAAGTCTTATTGTTGCCACTTCTAAACTTTGGAACAAGCTGCCTTTCTACCTCAAAGCCCGACCTACTCTACTGCAATTCAGAAAACAGCTTAAAATCTGCCTTTTTACATATTTTTTGCCTCTTTGGTTGACATTCTCTACATACAATTCTCTAGCTTCTTTTTCTTACTGGTATCAATAGGTAAACACTAGCACTAAGATGCCATGGGCAGTCGAGCGCTCCAATGAAATGGTCTGAATTGCTTGGCCTATTTAACAATTATATTATTATTATAACTATAGATTAGCATAATTTTACTGCTTGCTTATTGAACCTGACTGGCACAGAAGTACATGAAATATTTGCCCATCTACCACCCGTTATGCCACCACAAGAATTCTATCAGAGGATTATGATACCAGTACAGAGGCGTTGCACAGACGTAAACTACATTTCTGAGCCTCTCCTGGTGACGGAAAGATTTAACTTTCAGTCCAGATATTTACTGTTGAATGAGGCCACCCAGAGTAACGTTGCTGCCCTGCATACTTTAACAACAGCATGTGAGTTTGGTCAGATAATTTAGCACTATAATTGAGGATGAGTTATAATGCATTCCTACAACAAAAGAGTTCAAGCCAATTATCAGGATATAAAAATCCATCTTTAGCTGGTCATTGAATTGATTAAAAGTATTGAACAATATACTAAGGGATGTATGTATCATGCATTTTTGCCTGGTCAGGCCGTTTGCAACCACAAAAACACATTTTGGTATGTATGAATTCCATTTAGTGATTCGGTACATGGTACTGAATCGCAGTTTGGAATTGCGCATACATACCGATACGTTATTAGAAAGGGGCATGTCAAGGGCGACCCTTCCTAATACCGAATCACAGCGCTATGTAAGAATGTTTTGTGACCAAAAGGCGGTCACAAAATATTCAAATTTTACCACCTACTTCAAATAGATGGTAACCCATTTGCAAATGGGAAGGGGTCCCCAAGGAGCCCCTTACCTTTTGTGAATGCATGCAAAAAAGTTTTTTAAGAGCAAGTCCGTGGGAACACTGCCTACTCTTAAAAAAAGGAAAAGAAAACTTTTAATTTTTCTTTTTAAATGCATCCCATTTTCCTTTAAGGAAAACGAGCTGTGTTTAAAAATAATTGCTTTATTTAAGAGCAATCGCAGACATGGTGGTCTACTGACCCCAGCGGCCACCATCCCTGTGATTTTTGCGTTTCCTAATGGGTCGCAAATTGCGACCTACCTCATGAATATTAATAAGGTAGGTTAATTTGAAAGCCATTAAGAAATGCTAAATGAAACTCCTGTAGTTTCATACATTCAGATAGCGATTACCTAATTGTGATTCACAGGAAATTGCAATTAGGTAATTGCTATTCAAAATAGTGATACATCTGGCCCTAAATCTTTTAAAGTCCAAATTGGAATTCTTTTGCCTGCCATGTTAGGAGTGTTCCGCTGGCCCAGCGGAACACTCACCACAATATTGACACTGGCCCGTAATTTGGCAGTGAAATGTGCAATGGGGCTGTGCATGGGGGCCTCTGCACTGCCCATGCCAAGTGCATGAGCAGTGAAGGGTCCCCCAGGGGCCCCCCAACACCCCCATTCCACCAGCCTTTCCATGGTGGTGTTCAGCACCATGGCATGGTTGGCGTATCGGGACTAGTAATCCCCAGAGCAGCGCTGCTTGCAGCACTGCCCTGGCGGATTACAACCGCCGGGATTGCCAGACTGCAGGCTGGTGGTGTAGGCAGTTGGTCATAATGGGGCAGTCGGACCACCCTGTCTACGGCGGTCCGACCGCCATCACGAGGCTGGCAGTTCTAAGACCGCCAGCCTCGAAATGAGGCCCGAAGTGTTTGTAATTAATAGTTCTGAAAGGAGTAAAAATTACAACTTATTAGCACTCAGCAGTAATGTTAAAAACAAATGTTTCAAGTGTGGTGGCAAAACATTCTTTGTACAGCATTATTACAGAAATATTACAAAGTGCAATGCATACATGCGTTTATGTATATATGTAAACATATAACTATACTTAGCTATGTCTGTATACTTGCATATGTTAAAGGTATGTTAAATACAATAAATATATGTTTCTACTTAACATACATATGTCACATTATACAGATAACATATATGTTGATGACTGGGCACTTATCAATCAATCAATCACAGACATTTATAGAGCGCGCTACTTACCCATTAGGGTTCCAAGGCGCTGAGGGGGGGGGGGATGGAGACTGCTACTGCTCGAAGAGCCAGGTCTTGATGAGTCTTCTGAAGGCGAGTAGGTCTTGAGTCTGTCGGAGGTAGGTAGGGAGCGCGTTCCAGGTCTAGGCGGCGAGGTAGGAGAAGGATCTGCCGCCGGAGGTGGTTCGTTGGAATGCGGGGGACGGTGGCGAGGTGTCGTCGGCGTAGGTGATGATGTTGAGGTCATGACGGCGGGCCACTTGCGCCAGGGGGGCCATGTAAATGTTGAACAGCGTTGGGCTCAGGGAGGAGCCCTGGGGGACGCCGCAGATGATGTTGTTGGCTTCTGAGGGGAAGGGTGGGAGGCGGACAGTCTGTGTTCTGCCAGAGAGGAAGGATGAGGTCCAGGCTAGGGCTTTTTCCTGGATGCCGGCTTCTTGGAGGCGTGATAGTAGGGTGTGGTGCCAGACCGCGTCGAAGGCCTCTGAGAGGTCGAGGAGGATGAGGGCAGAGGTCTCGCCGTGGTCGAGTTGGCATCTGATGTCATCTGTGGCAGCGATGAGGGCGGTCTCGGTGCTGTGGTTGCGTCTAAATCCGGTTTGTTAGGGGTCGAGGGCGTTGTTGTCTTCGATGTGGCGTGTCAGTTGAAGGTTGACGATCTTTTCAGCGACTTTTGCTGGGTAGGGGAGGAGGGAGATGGGGCGGAAGTTCTTGAGGTCCTTGGGGTCGCCTTTGGGTTTCTTGAGGAGGGCGTTGATGTCTGCGTGCTTCCAGCTTTCCGGGAAGGTGCCTGTTTCGAAGGAGGCATTGATGATCTTGCGGAGTTGGGGCGCGAAGATAGAGTCGGCTTTGTGGAAGATGTGGTGGGGGCAGGGGTCAGTCGGTGATCCAGAGTGGATGGTCTTCATGATTTTGCGTGTTGCGTCGTCGTCGACGTTGGATCAGGCGGTGATGGGGTTGGCGATGCTTGGGTTCGAGGTGGTGACGGAGGTGGGAGTGGATGTTGAAGCTGCTGTGGATGTCGGCGATCTTGCTGTGGAAAAAAGCGGCGAGGGAGTCACAAAGTTCCTGAGAGGGCGGGATGTCTTTGACGTTGGCGCTGGGGGTGGACAGTTCCTTTACGATGCGGAAGAGCTCTTTACTGTCGTGTGTGTTGTTGTCTAGCGGTTGTAGGAAGTTGGCTCTGTATGCACTATTTCAAAGTAAGGAATAGTATGCACAGAGTCCAAGGGTTCCCCTTAGAGGTAAGATAGTGGCAAAAAGAGATAATACTAATGCTCTATTTTGTGGTAGTGTGGTCGAGCAGTAGGCTTATCAAAGGAGTAGTGTTAAGCATTTGTTGTACATACACACAGGCAATAAATGAGGAACACACACTCAGAGACAAATCCAGGCCAATAGGTTTTGTTATAGAAAAATATATTTTCTTAGTTTATTTTAAGAACCACAGGTTCAAATTCTACATGTAATATCTCATTTGAAAGGTATTGCAGGTAAGTACTTTAGGAACTTTGAATAATCACAGTAGCATATATACTTTTCTCATAAAACACAATAAGCTGTTTTAAAAGTGGACACAGTGCAATTTTCACAGTTCCTGGGGTAGGTAAAGTATTGTTAGTTCTTGCAGGTAAGTAATCCACCTACGGGGTTCAAATTGGGGTCCAAGGTAGCCCACCGTTGGGGGTTCAGAGCAACCCCAAAGTCACCACACCAGCAACTCAGGGCCGGTCAGGTGCAGAGTTCAAAGTGGTGCCCAAAACGCATAGGCTTCAATGGAGAGAAGGGGGTGCCCCGGTTCCGGTCTGCCAGCAGGTAAGTACCCGCGTCTTCGGAGGGCAGACCAGGGGGGTTTTGTAGGGCACCGGGGGAGACACAAGCTCACACAAAAAGTACACCCTCAGCAGCACTGGGGCGGCCGGGTGCAGTGTGCAAACAAGCGTCTGGTTCGCAATGTAAATCAATGGGAGACCAAGGGGTCTCTTCAGCGGTGCAGGCAGGCAAGGGGGGGCTCCTCGGGGTAGCCACCACCTGGGCAAGGGAGAAGGCCTCCTGGGGGTCACTCCTGCACTGAAGTTCCGATCCTTCAGGTGCTGGGGACTGCGGGTGCAGGGTCTTTTCCAGCCGTCGGGATTTTAGAGTCAGGCAGTCGCGGCCAGGGGGAGCCTCTGGATTCCCTCTGCAGGCGTCGCTGTGGGGGCTCAGGGGGGACAACTTTGGTTACTCACAGTCTCGGAGTCGCCGGAGGGTCCTCCCTGAGGTGTTGGTTCTCCACCAGTCGAGTCGGGGTTGCCGGGTGCAGTGTTGCAAGTCTCACGCTTCTTGCGGGGATTGCACGGGTCTTTAAATCTGCTCCTCTGAAACAAAGTTGCAGTCTTTTTGGAGCAGGGCTGCTGTCCTCGGGAGTTTCTTGTTCCTCTTGAAGTAGGGCAGTCCTCTGAGGATTCAGAGGTCGCTGGTCCTGGAGAAAGCGTCGCTGGAGCAGGTTTCTTTAGAAGGCAGGAGACAGGCCAGTAGGACTGGGGCCAAAGCAGTTGGTGTCTTCTTTCTTTTTCTGCAGGGGTTTTCAGCTCAGCAGTCTTCTTCTTCGGTAAGTTGCAGGAATCTAAATTCTCAGGTTCAGGGAAGCCCTTAAATACTAAATTTAAGGGTGTGTTTAGGTCTGGGGGGTTAGTAGCCAATGGCTACTAGCCCTGAGGGTGGGTACACCCTCTTTGTGCCTCCTCCCAAGGGGAGGGGGGCACATTCCTATCCCTATTGGGGGAATCCTCCATCTGCAAGATGGAGGATTTCTAAAAGTTAGAGTCACTTCAGCTCAGGACACCTTAGGGGCTGTCCTGACTGGCCAGTGACTCCTCCTTGTTATTCTCATTATCTCCTCCGGCCTTGCCGCCAAAAGTGGGGCCGTGGCCGGAGGGGGCGGGCAACTTCACTAGCTGGAGTGCCCTGTGGTGCTGGAACAAAGGGGGTAAGCCTTTTAGGCTCACCGCCAGGTGTTACAGCTCCTGCCTGGGGGAGGTGATAGCATCTCCACCCAGTGCAGGCTTTGTTACAGGTCACAGAGTGACAAAGGCACTCTCCCCATGTGGCCAGCAACATGTCTCGAGTGTGGCAGGCTGCTAGAACCAGTCAGCCTACACGGATAGTTGGATTAGGTTTCAGGGGGCACCTCTAAGGTGCCCTCTGGGGTGTATTTTACAATAAAATGTACACTGGCATCAGTGTGCATTTATTGTGCTGAGAAGTTTGATACCAAACTTCCCAGTTTTCAGTGTAGCCATTATGGTGCTGTGGAGTCCGTGTTTGACAGACTCCCAGACCATATACTCTTATGGCTACCCTGCACTTACAATGTCTAAGGTTTGGTTTAGACACTGTAGGGGCACAGTGCTCATGCACTGGTGCCCTCACCTATGGTATAGTGCACCCTGCCTTAGGGCTGTAAGGCCTACTAGAGAGGTGACTTATCTATACTGCATAGGCAGTGTGAGGTTGGCATGGCACCCTGAGGGGAGTGCCATGTCGACTTACTCGTTTTGTTCTCACCAGCACACACAAGCTGGCAAGCAGTGTGTCTGTGCTGAGTGAGGGGTCCCTAGGGTGGCATAAGATATGCTGCAGCCCTTAGAGACCTTCCCTGGCATCAGGGCCCTTGGTACCAGGGGTACCAGTTACAAGGGACTTACCTGGATGCCAGGGTGTGCCAATTGTGGAATCAAAAGTACAGGTTAGGGAAAGAACACTGGTGCTGGGGCCTGGTTAGCAGGCCTCAGCACACTTTCAATTCAAAACATAGCATCAGCAAAGGCAAAAAGTCAGGGGGTAACCATGCCAAGGAGGCATTTCCTTACACAACCCCCCCCAAAGGAAAGAGGATGAAACTAACCTTTCCCAAGAGAGTCTTCATTTTCTAAGTGGAAGAACCTGGAAAGGCCATCTGCATTGGCATGGGCAGTCCCAGGTCTGTGTTCCACTATAAAGTCCATTCCCTGTAGGGAGATGGACCACCTCAACAGTTTTGGATTTTCACCTTTCATTTGCATCAGCCATCTGAGAGGTCTGTGGTCAGTCTGAACTAGGAAGTGAGTACCAAAGAGGTATGGTCTCAGCTTCTTCAGGGACCAAACCACAGCAAAGGCCTCCCTCTCAATGGCACTCCAACGCTGCTCCCTGGGGAGTAACCTCCTGCTAATGAAAGCAACAGGCTGGTCAAGGCCATCATCATTTGTTTGGGACAAAACTGCCCCTATCCCATGTTCAGAGGCATCAGTCTGCACAATGAACTGCTTGGAGTAATCTGGAGCTTTTAGAACTGGTGCTGTGCACATTGCTTGTTTCAGGGTGTCAAAGGCCTGTTGGCATTCTACAGTCCAGTTTACCTTCTTGGGCATTTTCTTGGAGGTGAGTTCTGTGAGGGCTGTCCCAATGGATCCATATCCCTTCACAAACCTCCTATAGTACCCAGTCAAGCCAAGGAATGCCCTGACTTGAGTCTGGGTTTTTGGAGCTGCCCAGTCCAGAATAGTCTGGATCTTAGGCTGGAGTGGCTGAACTTGGCCTCCACCTACAAGGTGTCCCAAGTAAACCACAGTTCCCTGCCCTATCTGGCATTTGGATGCCTTGATAGAGAGGCCTGCTGATTGCAGAGCCTTCAAAACCTTCTTCAGGTGGACCAGGTGATCCTGCCAGTTGGAGCTAAAGACAGCAATATCGTCCAGATAAGCTGCACTAAAGGACTCCAAGCCAGCAAGGACTTGATTCACCAACCTTTGAAAGGTGGCAGGGGCATTCTTTAAACCAAAGGGCATAACCGTGAACTGATAATGCCCATCAGGTGTGGAGAATGCTGTCTTTTGTTTTGCTCCAGGTGCCATTTTGATTTGCCAGTACCCTGCTGTTAAGTCAAAGGTACTTAAGAATTTGGCAGCACCTAATTTGTCTATCAGCTCATCAGCTCTAGGAGTGGGATGGGCATCTGTCTTGGTGACAGAATTAAGTCCTCTGTAGTCCACACAAAACCTCATCTCTCTCTCTCCATCTTTGGTGTGAGGTTTGGGGACTAAGACCACTGGGCTAGCCCAGGGGCTGTCAGAGTGCTCAATTACTCCCAATTCCAGCATCTTGTGGACTGCCACCTTGATGCTTTCCTTAACTTGATCAGACTGTCTGAATATTGTGTTTTTGACAGGCATGCTGTCTCCTGTGTCCACATCATGGGTACACAGGCGTGTCTGACCAGGGGTTAGGGAAAAGAGCTCAGCAAACTGCTGCAGGACTTTCCTACAGTCAGATTGCTGTTGGCCAGAGATGGTGTCTGAATAGATCACTCCATCGACTGAGCCATCATTAGGGTTTGATGACAGAAGATCAGGGAGAGCTTCACTCGCAGCTTCCTGATCCTCATCTGTTACCATTAACAGATTTACATCAGCCCTGTCATGGAAGAGCTTAAGGCGGTTCACATGGATCACCCTCTTGGGGCTCCTGCTTGTGCCCAGGTACACCAGGTAGGTGACCTGACTCTTCCTCTCTAGCACTGGGTAAGGGCCACTCCATTTGTCCTGAAGTGCCCTGGGAGCCACAGGCTCCCAGACTTTCTGCCCTGGTTGAAATTCAACCAGTGCAGCCTTTTGGTCATACCAAAACTTTTGGAGCTGTTGGCTGGCCTCAAGGTTTTTGCTTGCCTTTTCCATGTACTCTGCCATCCTTGAGCGAAGGCCAAGTACATAGTCCACTATGTCTTGTTTAGGCTCATGAAGAGGTCTCTCCCAGCCTTCTTTCACAAGAGCAAGTGGTCCCGTTACAGGGTGGCCAAACAGAAGTTCAAAGGGTGAGAATCCTACTCCCTTCTGAGGCACCTCTCTGTAAGCGAAGAGCAGACATGGCAGGAGGACATCCCATCTTCTTTTGAGTTTTTCTGGGAGCCCCATGATCATGCCCTTTAATGTCTTGTTGAATCTCTCAACAAGGCCATTAGTTTGTGGATGATAGGGTGTAGTGAATTTATAAGTCACTCCACACTCATTCCACATGTGTTTCAGGTATGCTGACATGAAGTTGGTACCTCTGTCAGACACCACCTCCTTAGGGAAGCCCACTCTGGTAAAGATACCAATGAGGGCCTTGGCTACTGCAGGGGCAGTATTCGACCTAAGGGGAATAGCTTCAGGATACCTAGTAGCATGATCCACTACTACTAGGATGTACATATTTCCTGAGGCTGTGGGAGGTTCAAGTGGACCCACTATGTCCACACCCACTCTTTCAAAGGGGACCCCCACCACTGGAAGTGGAATGAGGGGGGCCTTTGGATGTCCACCTGTCTTACCACTGGCTTGACAGGTGGTACAGGAGACACAAAACTCCTTGACTTTCTGGGACATATTGGGCCAGTAGAAGTGGTTGACTAGTCTCTCACATGTCTTGGTTTGTCCCAAATGCCCAGCAAGGGGAATATCATGGGCTAAGGTCAGAATGAACTCTCTGAACTCCTGAGGCACTACCACTCTCCTAGTGGCACCAGGCTTGGGATCTCTTGCCTCAGGGTACAGGAGCCCATCTTCCCAATAGACCCTATGGGGGTCATTCGGGATGCGGGAGCACCGCCAACAGGCTGGCGGTGCCCCGCAGGGCATTTTGGCCGCGGTCAGACCAGGAAAACCGGCGGTCTCCCGCCGGTTTTCCGCTGCCCTGGGAATCCCCCATGCTGCGCCGCCATGGGGGATTCCGACCCCCTCACCGCCATCCTGTTCCTGGCGGTTCCGACCGCCAGGAACAGGATGGCGGTGAGGGGTGTCGTGGGGCCCCTGGGGGCCCCTGCAGTGCCAATGCCAATGGCATGGGCACTGCAGGGGCCCCCGTAAGAGGGCCCCACTTTGAATTCCAGTGTCTGCTTTGCAGACACTGGAATTCGCGACGGGTGCCACTGCACCCGTCGCACATCCTCCACTCCGCCGGCTCCATTCGGAGCCGGCTTCCTCGTGGGGAGGGGTTTCCCGCTGGGCTGGCGGGCGGCCTTCTGGCGGTCGCCCGCCAGCCCAGCGGGAAAGCCAGAATGGCCTCCGCGGTCTTTCGACCGCGGAGCGGCCATATGGCGGCTCCCTCCAGGCGGGCGGCTCCCGCCACCCGCCGGGGTCAGAATGACCCCCTATGTGTTCCAGTTTTCTTGCCATTGGACTCTTCAGCAGTTTGCTGCCTAAGGCCTTCAAGAGAGGGACAGGTTTCTTGCCCCTTACACAACTGCTCCCTTGAGGGTCCCCCTGGGCCTAAGAGCTCAACCTGATAAGTTTCTAACTCCATAGGCTCAGTTCCCTCAGAGGGCAAAACTTCTTCCTGGGAAGAGATGTTCTCTTCTTGGTGTTGTGTTGCAGCTGGTTTCCCAGCTGACTTTCCTCTCCTCTTGGTAGGCTGGGCCCTTTTTCCAGACTCCAGCTCTACTTTTTCACCCTGAGCCTTGCACTGTGCCCTTGTCTTGACACACACCAGTTCAGGGATACCCACCATGGCTGCATGGGTTTTCAGTTCTACCTCAGCCCATGCTGAGGACTCCAGGTCATTTCCAAGCAAACAGTCTACTGGGATATTGGAGGAGACCACCACCTGTTTCAGGCCATTGACCCCTCCCCACTCTAAAGTTATTATAGCCATGGGATGTACTTTAGTCTGATTGTCTGCGTTGGTGACTGGATAAGTTTGTCCAGCCAGGTATTGACCAGGGGAAACCAGTTTCTCTGTCACCATGGTGACACTGGCACCTGTATCCCTCAGGCCTTCTACACTTGTCCCATTAATTAAGAGCTGCAGCCTGTATTTTTGCATGTTAGGAGGCCAGGCAGCCAGTGTGGCTAAATCCACCCCACCCTCAGAGACTAATGTAGCTTCAGTGTGACACCTGATTTGCTCTGGGCACACTGTTGATCCCACTTGGAGACTGGCCATTCCAGTTTTAGCTGGAGTGGAGTTAGAAGTGGTATTTTTCTGGGGACAGGCCTTGTCTCCAGTTTGGTGTCCAGGCTGATTACAGCTACGACACCAGGCCTTTTTGGGATCAAAGTTTTTACCCTTGTACCCAAAATTGGTTTGTGAAGAGGCTCGGGCCCACCCTCCTGTGCAGGTTTTTGGGGGCCTGTAGAAGACTCTTTACTATTTTTGTTTTTGGATGTCTCAACACTCTTCCCCTGGGGAGGCTTTGTGACCCCTTTCTTTTGGTCACCCCCTGTGGAAGTCTTGGTCACCCTAGTCTTGACCCAATGGTCCGCCTTCTTTCCCAATTCTTGGGGAGAAATTGGTCCTAGGTCTACCAGATGCTGATGCAGTTTATCATTGAAACAATTACTTAACAGGTGTTCCTTCACAAATAAATTGTACAGCCCATCATAATTATTTACACCACTGCCTTGAATCCAACCATCCAGTGTTTTCACTGAGTAGTCTACAAAATCAACCCAGGTCTGGCTCGAGGATTTTTGAGCCCCCCTGAATCTAATCCTATACTCCTCAGTGGAGAATCCAAAGCCCTCAATCAGGGTTCCCTTCATGAGGTCATAAGATTCTGCATCATTTCCAGAGAGTGTGAGGAGTCTATCCCTACACTTTCCAGTGAACATTTCCCAAAGGAGAGCACCCCAGTGAGATTTGTTAACTTTTCTGGTTACACAAGCCCTCTCAAAAGCTGTGAACCATTTGGTGATGTCATCACCATCTTCATATTTAGTTACAATCCCTTTAGGGATTTTCAACATGTCAGGAGAATCTCTGACCCTAGTTATGTTGCTGCCACCATTGATGGGTCCTAGGCCCATCTCTTTTCTTTCCCTTTCTATGGTTAGGATCTGTCTTTCCAGAGCCAATCTCTTGGCCATCCTGGCTAATTGGATGTCCTCTTCACTGGGGCTATCCTCAGTGATTTCAGAGATGTTGGTCTCCTGTGAGGGAAACAGCATCTCTGACTATTATGTTTGGAGTCAGGGCTTGAGCAGCCCTGTTCTCCCTAAGTAGGACTGGAGGGGGGGAATTGCCCTCCAAGTCACTATCTTCATCCTCTGTGTTGCCATCCTCAGAGGGGTTGGCTCTTTCAAACTCTGCCAAAAGCTCCTGGAGCTGTAGTTTGGAAGGTCTGGGGCCCATTGTTATTTTCTTTATTTTACAGAGTGACCTTAGCTCCCTCATCTTAAGATGGAGGTAAGGGGTAGTGTCGAGTTCCACCACATTCATCTCTGTACTAGACATTATGCTTCTAAAAGTTGGAATACTTTTTAAGAATCTAAAACTAGTTCTAGGTTCTAATTCAAACTTTCACAAACTTTTAAACTCCAAAAGAAATGCTAAACAGGATCTAACACAAGGCCCTAGCAGGTCTTTTAAGAATTTAGAAAAATAGTTCAAATTGCAAAAATTAATTTCTAATGACAATTTTTGGAATTTGTCGTGTGATCAGGTATTGGCTGAGTAGTCCAGCAAATGCAAAGTCTTGTACGCCACCGCTGATCCACCAATGTAGGAAGTTGGCTCTGTATGCACTATTTCAAAGTAAGGAATAGTATGCACAGAGTCCAAGGGTTCCCCTTAGAGGTAAGATAGTGGCAAAAGAGATAATACTAATGCTCTATTTTGTGGTAGTGTGGTCGAGCAGTAGGCTTATCAAAGGAGTAGTGTTAAGCATTTGTTGTACATACACACAGGCAATAAATGAGGAACACACACTCAGAGACAAATCCAGGCCAATAGGTTTTGTTATAGAAAAATATATTTTCTTAGTTTATTTTAAGAACCACAGGTTCAAATTCTACATGTAATATCTCATTTGAAAGGTATTGCAGGTAAGTACTTTAGGAACTTTGAATAATCACAGTAGCATATATACTTTTCTCATAAAACACAATAAGCTGTTTTAAAAGAGGACACAGTGCAATTTTCACAGTTCCTGGGGGAGGTAAAGTATTGTTAGTTCTTGCAGGTAAGTAAACCACCTACGGGGTTCAAATTGGGGTCCAAGGTAGCCCACTGTTGGGGGTTCAGAGCAACCCCAAAGTCACCACACCAGCAGCTCAGGGCCGGTCAGGTGCAGAGTTCAAAGTGGTGCCCAAAACGCATAGGCTTCAATGGAGAGAAGGGGGTGCCACGGTTCCGGTCTGCCAGCAGGTAAGTACCCGCGTCTTCGGAGGGCAGACCAGGGGGTTTTTGTAGGGCACCGGGGGGGACACAAGCTCACACAAAAAGTACACCCTCAGCAGCACTGGGGCGGCCGGGTGCAGCGTGCAAACAAGCGTCGGGTTTGCAATGTAAATCGATGGGAGACCAAGGGGTCTCTTCAGCAGCGCAGGCAGGCAAGGGGGGACTCCTCGGGGTAACCACCACCTGGGCAAGGGAGAGGGCCTCCTGGGGGTCACTCCTGCACTGAAGTTCCGATCCTTCAGGTGCTGGGGGCTGCGGGTGCAGGGTCTTTTCCAGCCGTCGGGATTTTAGAGTCAGGCAGTCGCGGTCAGGGGGAGTCTCGGGATTCCCTCTGCAGGCGTCGCTGTGGGGGCTCAGGGGGGACAACTTTGGTTACTCACAGTCTCGGAGTCGCCGGAGGGTCCTCCCTGAGGTGTTGGTTCTCCACCAGTCGAGTCGGGGTCGCCGGGTGCAGTGTTGCAAGTCTCACGCTTCTTGCGGGGATTGCAGGGGTCTTTAAATCTGCTCCTCTGAAACAAAGTTGCAGTCTTTTTGGAGCAGGGCCTCTGTCCTCGGGAGTTTCTTGTTCCTCTTGAAGTAGGGCAGTCCTCTGAGGATTCAGAGGTCGCTGGTCCTGGAGAAAGCGTCGCTGGAGCAGGTTTCTTTAGAAGGCAGGAGACAGGCCGGTAGGACTGGGGCCAAAGCAGTTGGTGTCTTCTTTCTTCTTCTGCAGGGGTTTTCAGCTCAGCAGTCTTCTTCTTCGGTAAGTTGCAGGAATCTAAATTCTCAGGTTCAGGGAAGCCCTTAAATACTAAATTTAAGGGCGTGTTTAGGTCTGGGGGGTTAGTAGCCAATGGCTACTAGCCCTGAGGGTGGGTACACCCTCTTTGTGCCTCCTCCCAAGGGGAGGGGGGCACATTCCTATCCCTATTGGGGGAATCCTCCATCTGCAAGATGGAGGATTTCTAAAAGTTAGAGTCACTTCAGCTCAGGACACCTTAGGGGCTGTCCTGACTGGCCAGTGACTCCTCCTTGTTATTCTCATTATCTCCTCCGGCCTTGCCGCCAAAAGTGGGGCCGTGGCCGGAGGGGGCGGGCAACTCCACTAGCTGGAGTGCCCTGTGGTGCTGGAACAAAGTGGGTAAGCCTTTGAGGCTCACCGCCAGGTGTTACAGCTCCTGTCTGGGGGTGGTGATAGCATCTCCATCCAGTGCAGGCTTTGTTACAGGTCACAGAGTGACAAAGGCACTATCCCCATGTGGCCAGCAACATGTCTCGAGTGTGGCAGGCTGCTAGAACCAGTCAGCCTACACGGGTAGTTGGATTAGGTTTCAGGGGGCACCTCTAAGGTGCCCTCTGGGGTGTATTTTACAATAAAATGTACACTGGCATCAGTGTGCATTTATTGTGCTGAGAAGTTTGATACCAAACTTCCCAGTTTTCAGTGTAGCCATTATGGTGCTGTGGAGTCCGTGTTTGACAGACTCCCAGAACACATACTCTTATGGCTACCCTGCACTTACAATGTCTAAGGTTTGGTGGCATAAGATATGCTGCAGCTCTTAGAGACCTTCCCTGGCATCAGAGCCCTTGGTACCAGGGGTACCAGTTACAAGGGACTTACCTGGATGCCAGGGTGTGCCAATTGTGGAATCAAAAGTACAGGTTAGGGAAAGAACACTGGTGCTGGGGCCTGGTTAGCAGGCCTCAGCACACTTTCAATTCAAAACATAGCATCAGCAAAGGCAAAAAGTCAGGGGGTAACCATGCCAAGGAGGCATTTCCTTACAGCGGTCTTTAAAGGAAGACCTCTTGGTGGTCCTGATGAGGTGATGGTGTCGGCGGGTGGCGTCTTTGAGGGTTACGTGGTTGTCCGGTGTGCGTTCTTGGAGCCATTTCTTTTCCAGTTTCCTGCAGGCGCGTTTGGAAGCCAGGAGTTCATCGGAGAACCAGGAGGCTTTCTTGCTGGCGAGGTTGCTGGGGGGTTTCTTCAGTGGGGCGAGGATGTTGGTGCTGTTGTTGATCCATTGTCTGAAGTTGCAGGCCGTGGTGTCTGAGTCGGTGGGCTCGTTCGGTGGGTTCTTGGAGAGGGTGCTGAGAAGTTGTTCTTCGGTGACTTTGCCCCAGTTGCGGCGGGGGAGTTGGCGGCTGTGGTGGTGTGCGGTGTTTTTGTTGTAGGTGAAGTGAATGCAGTGGTGGTCGGTCCAGTAGGGTTCGGTGGTGTATTTGAAGGTAACGTGGTCGCTGGTGGAGAAGATGGCGTCCAGTGTGTGTCCGGCGGTGTGGGTTGGTGACGTGACGAGTTGTCTGAGTCCGAGGTTCTTGAGGTTGCTGATCAGCGTGGTGGAGTTGCGGTCGTTGTTGTTCTCGAGGTGAAAATTGAGGTCCCCGAGGAGGATGTAGTCTGTGGAGGTGAGTGCGTGGGTGCTTGCGAGGTCGGCGATGGTGTCGCAGAACTGGGCCCGTGGTCCGGGGGTCTGTAGACGAGCGTACCTCTGAGGGTGGTGTTGGGGTCGGTGTGGATCCGGAAGTGTAGAAGCTCTGCGGTGTTGAAGTGGTCGTCGGTGTGGGTGGTGATCTTGAGGGAGGATTTGTGGACGATGGCGAGTCCTCCTCCGTAGCCGTTGGTGCGGTCCCTGCCGGAGATCTTGTATCCGTCTGGGATGGCGATGGCGATGTCTGGCTCGGATGAGTCGTTCCACCATGTCTCGGTCAGGAAGGCTACGTCCGGGGCGGTGCTCTCGAGCAGGTCCCAGAGTTCTACGGCGTGTTTGCGTGTGGAGCGGGTGTTGAGGAGTATGCAGCGGAGGTGGTTCGGTCTGGTGGTCGTTGGTTTGGAGGTTCGGTCGCAGGAGAAGTGGCAGTTGCGGCAGGCGAAAGGTCCGTGGGTGTGCATCGGGGCGGCTTGGTAGCAGTGTTGGTCTCGGTCGTTGTTGAGTGCGTGAAGGGAGGCGGCGTCGTAGCTGAGACTGGGCGGTGTGCGGTGCAGGTGCGAGGTCCAGGGGTTCTGCCGCTGGGCGCGGACGGGCGCGGACGGGCGCAGACGGGCTTGCCTCTAGCGTGCCTCTGGCGCGCCCGCTGCGCAGTTGCGCAGCGACCTGCATTAAGAGGGGGTGGAGGGAGGAGGAGCTGGGGGCGGGAGGGGGGCGGGGCCGAAGCGGCGGGAAAACGGGCGAGGGAGCACCGAGTAGGGAGGAGGGGTGCAAAAAATAACACTAGGTAGCTAGAGGGGAGGGGGAGGTGGAAGGGCAGGGGGTGTAGGCTGGGAGAAAAAAGTCAGGGAAGCGGGCGGATGGCGCTGGATTGAGGGCGGGGGGGTCAGAGGAGGAGGGAGACGCGCAAGGGGAGAGAGCAAGAAGCGGTACAAGCACACAGAGAGGACAAAATAACGAGACTACTAGGTAACAGATACAGATACAGATACTAGGACACAGGGCACAGATTGAATAACAGTGACAACGTGATTACCATACAATACAGAGAATACAGTGGGCACAACAGGGAAAGACGGTGAGGAAACAGAAACAGAAACATACACAACAGAAGCAAACCTTACTGCCCACCACTGGGCCACCAGGGATGAGGCGCAGGCAGGGGGCCTGCGGGTGGAGGAGGGCCTCGAACACGGGCAGCAGCGGCAGTCAGGGACAGAGCACCTGCAGGGTACGCTGCGCGGCAGGGGGAGCGTTCTGTCCTGACCATAAGGTCAGAGAACGCGCCCTCGCAGCGCAGCGACCTGCATTAAGAGGGGGTGGAGGGAGGGAGGAGGAGCTGGGGGCGGGAGGGGGGCGGGGCCGAAGCGGCGGGAAAACGGGCAAGGGAGCGGCGAGTAGGGAGGGGGGGTGCAAAAAATAACGCTAGGTAGCTAGAGGGGAGGGGGAGGTGGGAGGGCAGGGGGTGTAGGCTGGGAGAAAAAAGTCAGGAAAGTGGGCGGATGGCGCTGGATTGAGGGCGGGGGGTCAGAGGAGGAAGGAGATGCGCAAGGGGCGAGAGCAAGAAGCGGTACAAGCACACAGAGAGGACAAAATAACGAGACTACTAGGTAACAGATACAGATACTAGGACACAGGGCACAGATTGAATAACAGTGACAACGTGATTACAATACAATACAGAGAATACAGTGGGCACAACAGGGAGAGACAGTGAGGAAATAGAAATAGAAACAGATACGACAGAAGCAAACCTTACTGCCCACCACTGGGCCACCCACCTTAGGGATGTGCTTTGTCTATGATAGCACATATATTATATATTATACATATGAAAATATGATTATAGTGAAGGTATGTGTAACAATTAACAGTGTAAATATTAATACATGTATATACAAATGGAAGTGTATGCCTCATACATAAAATTATATAATTTTAATGTGTTTATGTCTGTATGTAGGTATACATATTGCTATATATTTAGATGTGTGATTGTTTTTTTATATATTAATGTTTAGTTCCAGAGGGAAATAAAAATGTAAAACAAAATCCCTTTCAACCTCTACCCATACATTCATTCTCTTGACTCATTTTAAACCTCTCCAACTACTATGGACTCACAATCACCCTTTCGAACCTCTTTACCCCCTTAGCCCATTCATCCAGCTAACAGGCACACGTGTATCACTTCTAATAACAACTTGCGTTTTCCCTTTTATAATCCACTTGAATTAGATCATCCCTTTCAAAACAATACAGTACTTGCATGAGATCACAATGAGCAATATGTTAACACACTTACCACAACTATTCCACAAGGAAACAAAAAAAACGTTTTCTACTACTGTGCTAGCTTCTTACCTCTAACTTAGCATGCTAGTCTTCACAAAGCGCTTCAATGCCTCATCAGGAGCAGCAAGGGGTATATAAATACAATTTACAATTACAATTACAATAACAACCTGCAGGGTATTGGAGGGCTGATTCATTCTCTGTATATATTACCCTGCCGGGAAGAGTCTTCTCCCAAACTGCTGAGTTTTTAATATCAACCCATACCCATATCAACACCATTATATCAACTACCAACATATCATCAAAGTGTGTGCATGTGGCGTTGATAATATTGAATCTACACTTCCCTGTACATGCTTACTGTGACAGTACGTTATAAGAAAACATTCTTAAGTTGATATTTGTGAAGCTTGATATTATTGTCTTTGGTATTTTGACAAACACCTGTAAGTTCTAAAATAGTTTGATCAGCTTGTGGAATCAATGCCCATTCTTTACTCACTGTAAAAAATAATTATACTACAAATAGTATGAAAATTTAATGACAATCCCTTGTATTTAATTAAAAACAGGCATAATAGCGCAAGAAGTTAAGGAACTGCTGCCTCAAGCGGTGCGAAACACCGGAGTTGTCGTCTGTGGAAATGGTGAAACGATTGAAAACTTCCTCATGGTTGACAAGGTATTTTGCATACAGTTTCATGTTTGTGGATTTTCGTTGGATTGCAGTTTCATGTTTGTGGATATTCATGTGGTTGCGGTCTCATGTTTGTGGATATTCATGAGATTGCAATTTTATGTTTGTGGATATTCATATGGTTGCAGTCTCATGTTTGGGGATATTGATGTGGTTGCAGAATTCTTCCATCTTGGACACCACGCTACTTCAGGGGATCTATCCATTATCGTGCGCCGAAGGGCTTTGATACTGGGGAATGTGACATGAGTATTTTCCTACGGCAGTCCGCAGCAGGTAGTCCACCTTTACTTGTTCTGGCAGACAATGCAAATTCCCACTGGGCCGCAACACCAAATTTATGTCTACCCGGCAGTTTTTATTTAAGTTGCCACTGCAATAGGGAAAATTAAGAAATAATGGCTGGCACCTGTACCTCCAGCACCTTTCCTCAAGGGCCTTTTTAGATTCAAAGAGCCCCACAAGAGGTTACAATAATTTTATACCCTCACAAGAACTTCTTTTGAAAAGTTTCTTTTTCATATCCCTTTGTTCAAAATGTTTCAAGCATGTTAAAGTCCAGGTAAAAAATGTCATTTTAACCAGGTTGTGCAGGCAGCTGCAGTGCACATGAAACAGCGAGTGCGGGATCCTCAGGGGCTGATGGGAAGAGTTAACGAGGAGCAGTAATGGCTTTTAGTAACGACTTGGGTGCAGCAGGGAAGCCTTGAGAGAGGGGATGGGCCGAAAAACATGCGTTGGCTATAGTACCTTAAAAAATAAAAAATAAAAATGAGAATTTTTAAGAATACTTTAACAAGTTTGAAACATTTTGAATAAAGGAATATGGAAAAAATACTTTTCAAAAGAAATTCGTTTGAGGGTTAAAACTTATAACATCCTGTGTGACAGTTTTTAGTTAAGGCTCACAAATTCATTTTTATTTTAGTCTAATATCAGATATCATGATATGAATGTTGAATTATACCCCTGATATTATAGACTTTTAATTTCTGATGTGTGTGTCTGTGTGTGTGTGTGTGTATATATATATATATATATATATATAGCATAGTGGCGTTCGCCACTAGGTAGTTATAGTTAGGACCTAGTTTCTATAGAAAAAGTCGTTTTTTGCTTGCCTATATCTTTGACGCCGCTTGACAAATCTTCACAAAATAAAAAAAAATAATATGACAGTCACCTGAGCTGCTGTCTGGAAAGTTCCAGAGTGATCCATCAAGCGGGGGCCAAGAAAAAGCGGGGTGAAATTCAGAGCGTTTCCAATCTAAATTCCAATAGGAAAAAATTCACAGCGATAGCGCAAAAAACACTGGACGGAATTACACTAAATTTGGCAGAAAGGTAGCTCTTGGTCCAGAAATAGTCCTTTTTGTTATTTGGTATAAATCGGTTCAGTAGTTTTTGAGAAATTTAAGGAAATCCAAATTTGTATAACTAGGGACGCCAAGGATTTGCGACCCCTCCCGATCTCTTGCTCAGACCTGATTGCCTGCCAACACTTCAAACCAGGAAGTTTTGGCAGCCGTCTTGGGACTTGGCAGGAGCCGAGTCTCAGAAAAAAAGAAAAAAATCAAAAAGGTCAAGGGTATGAACAACCTGACCCCTTAGCTCTGGTGCTGGGGTCCCAAAGGGACCCCGCCCCCACCAAGCATACATTTGTTTTTTAAAAGAAAATATTTACCACAGAATCACGATGGGGTCAGGAATCCACTGTAATTTCTTTTTTTTTTTAAAAGCACCCATGGGGCCAGGTCCTGGGGGCACTCTTTTCTTTTTAATTGGGGGAGCCTCCTTGCCCCCACCCCACAGACCCGGGGATCACCACCTCCCCAGGGCTATTCCTGAAATATATGCGAGGAGCCGCTCGGCTCCCCGAGCCCCAGGGACCGTCGCTCCCCGGGGCAAAATGCTTTTATAATGTGGGGGAGGCCTGCCCCGCAGCCCCAGGGACCACCACCTCCCTGGGGTGATCTATTAAAAGATGAGCGGTGGGCCGCCATCCCCGGGGCATTACAGAAATTTGGGCCAGTGGGATTCGCAGGCCTGCTTGCAGCCCTGGGGACCACCACCTCCCTGGGGCAAATAGTTAAAAATAGAAAGGGCGTCCGTTTAGGACCCCCAAGCCCTGGGCACCACCGCCTCCCCGGGGCTTCTTCCACATTGGTGGGGGGCCACACAGGCCCCTTCGAGGAGCCACTGATGGCCCTGTGGACTCCCACCACCCTGAGGGCCAGTTCCTGCTACGTTCCGGGGTGCCCACCCCCAGGACAAAGCTGTTTGCTTTTGCTTGTCTGCAGCTTTGAAGCCGCAGCCAAGCCACAGCAAACATTCCAGTTTCTGACAGCAGGACCTTTCAAACAGGTCTCGCTGTCAAAAACGGAGCTTTCATATCTGTCCCCTGTACGCAGGTATGCATGCAGGGAACAGAGATGAAAGGTTTGCTTCAGCAGCCATGGAGCTGCTACTTAAAGCAGCTCCTTGGTTGCCGAAGCAATGGGACCATGAGAGAGGCCTTGAGTGCTCCCCCGCGGTCCATGATAGCCCATAAATGGTTAATAAAATTGTCAAAAAAAGGAATAGCTCATTGTGAAGGTCGCCTTTGAGGGTTTGAGTCCAGCGGGACTCGTTTCCCTCATTTTTTTTTCAACTACTAATGTTAAAGGGCCATACTAAAATATTATCTTACTGTTTTTAATTGGCAAATACACTTATTTGAAATTTGTGCAGAAATATCTAATTCTAAATATATCATCCATCAAAGCCTAAAAAACTATCCCTCTCATTCTCTCTCTTTTAATCTCTTTGTCCCACGCACATACCCACTCAGACCTTTATGCACCCACTCACAGACCCAATCAGGCATTCAAGCATCCACTCACAGGCCCACTCAGACCCTCCAGCAGCCACTCATAGCCCCATTCACACCCTAATGCACCAACTCACAGACCTGCGTGGACACTAAAGCACCCACTAAGACACTGATGCGCACACTCTCACACCCAGACAGATACTCTCACAGCCACTCTCACCCCAGATCCACCCTCTTACACCTATTCCCACACCCAGACAAGACTTTCACTGCCACTCTCACCCCAGATCCACCCTCTTAAACCTATTATCACACCCAGGGAGATAGGATGGGGCCAACTACCGCCGTGCATGGCCAAAGGGCTGTGTGCAGAGTAGGGTTGAATAGTTAGAGGGGTTGGCTATGCACGGGCGAAGGCTGTGCATAGTTGGGTGCTTAGGTTGGCATCCAGTGGTCAACCGCCACCACACATGGCCAAAGGTTGTGCGCGGCGGTGGTTGGATTAATGTATAGTAATGAAAATTACTATACGTAAAATAAAATAGAAATTCACTGAAAAAAACAAAGGTAACAGGTACGTTACAGTTAGGAAATAGATTTTATAAAACCATAGAAATTCACTGAAAAAAACAAAGGTAACAGGTACGTTATAGTTAGGAAATAGATTTTATAAAACCATAGAAATTCACTGAAAAAAACAAAGGTTACAGAACGTTCTAGTTAGGAAATAGAATGAAAAAAAACCTTAGAAATGCACTGAAAAAAAACAAAGGCTACAGGGACGTTATAGTTACGTTCTGAATTTACTCGTATAAAACCATAGAAATTCACCTATTATAGTTAGTTATCTAAAGTAACTATAACTCGTGCCCTAAGGTAACTATAACTCGCACCCTTGCCATGCACTGCTAATTACCCCACAAATTATAGCACTCATGACATCTTTGATAAAATCACTAATCCTATCAATGTAATATTTGCAGTAAATTTTTTAATGAAAAAACTGTGCATGGCAAGGGCGCGAGTTATAGTTACCATAGGGCACGAGTTATAATTACTTGAGGTAACTCTAAATATAACTGGTGAATTTCTATGGTTTTGTATGTTTAAAATGTGGACCTAACTATAACGTCCCTGTAACCTTTATTTTTTTAAGTGAATTTCTATTTTTGTTTTTTAAATATTTTTCCTAACTATAACGTCCCTTTAACCTTTGACTTTTTCAGTGAAAAAAAAAAATATATGTATATATAGATATGTTTATATAGATAGATAGATTCTCAGTATTTATATCCTCAAATCGTAATAGTGAAGAATAATTGTGCTAATTCATCTGTGCGCTCAGTTTCCTCAGATGCATAACTAGAGGCAGCTTGAAAGAAGAAAGGGAGCCAGTTATCATATTGATGCCCATTTGTGTTTGGGTTTCACAGTTATGTTTTCATACTCTTTCAGCAGAGGCTTGCCTAACACATGCTTCAGTGGGAAAGTCTGGCAGAAAGACAAGCAGAATATTCAAGTGCAATGTATGTTACTAGATGAGATTTACACTTTTATTGTTGTGGGCTTACGCATTAGTTTGGGGCAAATTACTAACTATTTTAAAAATCAGAAAACATTCAAGGAGTACTTGTGTGAATCTGACTATTACTACATAGTTATTATAATGTGCAGAAATGTGACAGGTGTACATTTCCTATATAAAAAAAATCTACAGAATTCATTTCCATTTGAGAATTAATATTTTCTCCCTGTAGAAAAACTCCTTCCACTAAACTTCCATAACTTTTAGTGGGGTGCTTTCTGCGATTACCAACACACCTTCATGTCTGCCATTGATAGGAGTAAGCCCAGTGTATTCATGGCTGGAGACTGCCTACAAACTTTCAAGCTCCAACCTTTGCTAGTAAACCCAGCCAGTAATGAATGTCCACCCCTTGTGGTGGACTTGCTTAACAGAAACTCCATCTTTATATTCTGTTTTAGCATGCCTAAACAGCTTCCCTACTACCCAAAAGGAAGCATCGAAACTCCTTCTGGGTGGTTGAATAAGTAGCTACCCAGTGTTTTATTCATGTCTGGTATAGTGCTGGCTTAAAGTATATTCTGAGAGTAGTATGTTTCATGCCGCGTTTGTAGGTGTGACCCAATATTGTCAAAGCAGCTTGTAGCAGTGCTTACGTGTCCCGGTAAAAGAAGAGTGATAGTAACTCAGTTTGCATATATGGAACAGTATGTCTTGTAACCCACGACTGATGCATAATGTTTGAGAGAACAGCCAGGTCTTTAATGCCATTGGAATTCTACATGGCTGGTGATTAGCCTTATTCATGCCCTTAGGAAGCTACAGCTTTGTTGTCTCTACAAGTGCAAGTGCAGGCTTTTTTGAATGAGTGAATAATCAAAGCAGACCGTTCTTTATCTGAGGTTATTTCTTTGGCAGTATATTCTGAGTTTGGAATGAAGGAAGATTGGTCCTCTGTCATGAACTGACCAGTGCGCCATGTAGAATACTTTGAAGGACATTACCCTTGGAGCTGATAGCCAGTGCAGGGCAAGAAGGATTGATGTAATACAGCTGCACTTGCTTTGGTTTATAACTTGTTTGGCAGAGCAGTTCAAATTCATTACAGTCTACAGATTAGATGCTTAAGGCCTCTTGTGTAAAACACATTGTTATTGCCAAAAAAGGACAGCACTAGGGCTATCATGGTCTGGGCCCTAAAAGGAAAGCCTAGCTGCAGAAAGATAGTAATACTATCATGGTATAGGCTGTGCCTTTGCTAACTGGGTTGAACTAGGTGTTCAGGGGAGAGTTTGGAATCCATAAGGCACCTAAATCCTTCACTTCAGTCTGCGGTGATTGGAGACGGAACAATATCCTGAGATCAGGCTGTGCTAGGGCCACAATTGTACCATGAAAAACAGGTGAGAATTTCAGTTTTACAGGAGTTGAATGTCAGATGGTACTGTAGGACCAAATGGTCTACTACTTGAAGGCATTGGCAGAGGGCTGAGTTTTAGAATAACTTATGTATCGTCTGTGCACTTTGTAGCAGGTAGAGGTGAATGAAATGAAAACTTCTAAAGAAGGAGAACCAGTTTACAATGAAGAGCAGAATGGTGCTGGCCATTAGTGAAAGAATTACAATATGGACAAATCCAATTTACAGGGAAACATCTCACCATGCCTGAAAGGGGAGCTTTCATTTGCAGATTACTTTGTAAACTGAACTTTGGTGTTACGTAATACTGTGAATTGGTCCATGTGACTGTATTTTTCATGAGAGGGGCTGGCATCAAGTGGCAAGACACAGTGGAAATCTTTAAAAGATGGACAAGAACTTTTTGAATTGCAGAATGAGAAAGGAAACCTGGGGGTGTGGGGGAGGTGGAGGGACCTCAGAAACAAAAAGAAATGAAAAGTGGAACGCCAGTTGCTGGCAGCATCAAGGAGAACATGCATTGGCAAAGCCAGTAGGTCTCGCCTTTCTAAGATGTATTATTCAGCATGGCTAAATGTGAATAGCGTAGAGAAGAGTGGCATGGAGTGTCGTAGAGAGGGAATGGTGAAGAGTGAAGTAGAGTGCTGTAGAGTGGAGTGGCAGAGTGTGTCATGTATTGTAGTTGCTTAGTATGGAGTCGCGTAGAGTGGCATACACTGGAGTGGCATACAGTAGAGTGGACTGGTGTAGAGTATTGCAGAGTATAGTGGCATTGAATTCAGCATTGTGGAATGTAGTGGCATAGATCTGAGTGGCAAAGAGTAGAGTGATGAAGAATAGAGTGGTGCAGAGTAGAGTGGCATTGAGTAGAGTGCAAGACACAGTGGGAGAGTAGAGTGCACTGAAGTACAGTGCAGTGGCGTAGAGTTGTGTGGAGTGGCATGGAGTTGGGTGATGCAGAGGGCAGTGGTGGAGGGTAGAGTCGAGTGGCATGGAGTGCAGTAGTGTAGAGTGCAGAGTAGAGTTGAGTGTCATAGAGTGGTGCAGAGTAGAGTATAGTGCGATAGAGTGCATCGGCATAGAGTGCAGTGGTGTACACTGGATTAATGCACTGTAGAGTGGCATAGAGTGCAGTGGCATAGGCTACAGTGATGCAGAGTAGAGTGCAGTAATAGAGTGCATTGGCTTAGAGTGCAATGGTTAAGAGTAGCGTAGAGTGCAGTGGCATAGAATGGAGCAGAGTGGAGTAGAGTGGTGTAAAATGCAGTGGCAGAGCGTAGATCACATCAACCACATCAACAAAAAAGCCACCTGGTTCACTGACGACCTCCAAACGCAACTGCCGAAAACTCAAGCAAATATGGCTACTCGAACGCACTCCAGACAACCACACGGCACTCAAGGATGCTACACGTAAACACCACCAACTTATCAGGCTAGCAAAAAGATCCTCCTTCAAAACCCGCCTAGAAAACAACACCCACGACTGCAAAGAACTTTTCAGCATTGTAAAAGAACTCTCCAACCCAAACGCCACCGTCAATGACATCACCCCCTCCCAAGAACTGTGCGACGACCTAGCAACCGCCTTCCACCAAAAAATCACGGACTTCCACAACATCTTCAACTCCCCTCACACTCCGAACGCTCCTACCCCACCCACCACGAACTCCACCCGCTCCAGCCGACTGACCTCTTGGACCAGCATCAGCGATGATGAAACCCGCAAGACCATGAACTCCATCCACTCCGGATCACCATCAGACCCCTGCCCACACCACATCTTTAACAAAGCAGCAGCCATCGCACCACACCTACGGAAAGCCATCAACATCTCCTTCGAAACTGCAAGATTCCCGGAAAGCTGGAAACACGCCGAAATCAACTCCCTTCTCAAGAAACCAAAGGCGGACCCCAAGGACCTGAAAAACTTCCGGCTCATCTCTCTGCTCCCTTTCCGGCAAAGGTCAATGAGAAAGTCGTCAACTCTCAGCTCACTCGGTACCTTGAAGACAACAACATCCTCCACCCCTGCCAGTCCGGCTTGAGACGCAACCACAGCACCGAAACCGCCCTCCTCGCCGCCACAGACGACATCAGAAGCCACCTCGACAATGGAGAAACATCAGCCTTCATCCTCCTAGACCTATCAGCCGCCTTTGACATCGTCTGTCAACACACCCTAAAATCCCGCCTCCACGCAGCAGGAATCCAGGACCAGGCCCTCGAATGGACTGCATCCTTCCTCGCCGGCAGAACCCAAAGAGTTCGCCTCCCCCGTACCAATCCAAAGCCTTCAACATCATCTGCGGCGTACCCCAGGGCTCATCCCTCAGCCCGACACTGTTCAACATCTACATGGCCCCCCTGGCACAAGTGGCCCGTCAGCACAACCTCAACGTCATCTCCTACGCCGACGACACCCAACTCATCCTCTCCCTCACCAAGGACCCGCACACCGCCAAAACCAACCTCCACGAGGGACTAAAAGCCATCGCTAACTGGATGAGAGACAGCCGGCTAAAACTGAACTCAGACAAAACATAGGTCCTCATCCTTGGGCACACCCCCTCCGCCTGGGACAACTCATGGTGGCCGACCACGCTGGGTCCCCCACCGACACCCACCGACAGCGCATGAAACCCCGGCTTCACCCTCGACTCCTCACTCTCCATGTCAAAGCAGGTCAGCGCCATCTCCTCCTCCTGCTACAACACCCTCTGCATGCTTTGCAGAGTTTACAAATGGATCCCAACATAAACAAGAAAAACAGTAACCCAGGCCCTCGTTAGCAGCAGACTCGACTACGGCAACGCCCTCTACACCGGTATCCCATCCAAACTCCTACAACGCCTCCAAAGCATCCACAACGCCCCCGCCCGACTCATCCTCAACATCCTTCGCGACTGCCACATCACCCCCCACCTAAGAGCCCTTCACTGGCTCCCCGTCAACAAGAGGATCACTTTCAAGCTCCTCACCCATGCACACAAGGCACTCCACAACACCGGACCAACATACCTGAACAACAGACTCAGCTTCTACACCCCCACCCGGCATCTCCGCTCCGCAAACCTCACCCTCGCCTCCATCCCCCGCATATGGCGCAAATCTTCCGGCGGCAGATCATACTCGTAACTCGCCGCCAAGACCTGGAACACCCTCCCGTCAGGTCTACGACAGACCCAGGACCTTCTTTCCTTCAGAAAACTCCTCAAGACATGGCTCTTCGAGCAGTAGCAGCACCCCCCAGCGCCTAGAAACCCTCACGGTACGTAGCACGCTTTACAAATTTTCTGATTTATTGATTGATTGTTTCAGAGTAGAGTGAAGTTGCGTAGAGTGGAGTAGTGCAGGGTAGAGTGCAGTTGCATAGAATGGCATAGAGTATAGAGGCATGCAGTGGCATAGAGTGCAGTGGTGCAGAGTACATTAGAGTGGCATAAAGTGGATTGGTGTAGAGTGCGGGCATAGGGTTTAGTGTTACAGAGTAAAGTGCAGTCACTTAGAGTGCAGTGTTGCAGAGAGGCATAGAGTACAGTGGCATAGAGTGAAACTGTGCAGAGTAGGTTGGTGTGGCCAAGACTAGAGTGGTGTAGAGTGCAGTGGCGAAGAGTGAAGTAGTGTAGAGTAGAGTAGAGTAGTGAAGAGTGCATTGCCATAGAGTGGGGTGGTACAGGGCAGAGTAGAGAGGCGTAGCATGAAGTGGCGTAGAGTGCAGTGGCATAGAATGGAGTGGTGCAGAGTGCAGTGGCATGGATGGGTTTAAAGTAAAGTGGTGAAGAGTAGAGTGCAGTGATGTGGAGTGGCGGAGAATGGAGTAATCATGATGTGCCATTACAGACAACACATTATCAATTGAAATGACTGTTACATTTGCACAGACATACAGTTTTACTAATAAAACTAAACAGCTCACAGACAAAAATGTGTGGAAACGTCATCACCTAGTGCAAAGATTTTTTTTAATCACATTGAAATATTTGTTTCCAACACACTTCAGAATTGACAAAAATGTGCTTAATTTTATTTTCCTAATTCTGATATATTCTGAAAAACTTACACAGTTCCTTTAAATGTTGTTGTGTGCTAGAAAAAAAAAACTCTTTCCTACCCCTAGTGTCCAGCAGGATTGTCACATAAATCCTTTCACTTTGAAGTCAGAGAAAGAAAAGTAAATAACCTCCCTCAGAAGACAGCATCTCACATTTGACCTCAGTCTTTGAATTCACAGCAAATATGAAGAGATAAGGACAAGACTTACAGGTCTGTGTACAGAAAGAGAGCACTCAGAAGGATACTGTAAATGAGGTTTAGGTTAGGGAAGATACAAACTCAAGCTGGACAGCCTAAAACAAACAAAGCCAACTAATGGAAATCAAGAAAATGTGAGTTACAAAGCCAATGGCAAGCAACGGGCAGAATGCATTTCTAGGTCAGCTTTCTGAATGTCCCCAAGATGTCTTTAACAAACCGTAGAGTAGGACTTAACAACTACTAAGAGAAGAGCAGAAAATGAAACCAGTTCACAGATATGTTCCACAATTGAAAGTAGCATATTCCATGGCCTAGTGTACAAAATCATATGGGATGACTGAAAGGGAATAGTGTAAGTAAAACAATGAAGCAATGCAGTATAAAGGACGTTTCCCGGTAGATTACAGTGCAACAATTTGCAAGCATTTCCAACTCAAACAGTATTTGAAAGTAAGGACGGGTTGTGTCTTATCAAAGAAATACCAGAGTAAAAGAAAACCAGGATTCATAGAGAGTATATTTTTGGATTATCACTTGCATTCTAAGTCTTATCAGAAACATATAATGAGTTATATTTGTTTATGCTATTTGTTTATTAATTTCTGTTAATTATTCTTTGTACGTTTTTGAATTGTGCGAGGTGTAGGTGCTGACCTTTCTCTACATTTCACATGTTATAGAAATTAAGGTTTTTTAGAGCAAAAAGTTCCTTTGCAGGACGCAGTTCATCAATTCACATTGCTTGTCGAAAACAACAGAATAAATGTAAAAATCAGCTGCGGCTCTCCTGCTATGGCATCCCTCCCCCCCCGCGCCAGAAGAAGCTGCTGCAAACCTTTAACAACCAAACGATAATAAACTATATTTATTATCGTTTGGTTGTTAAAGGGGCGGGGCCATGGAGTATGACGGGGACAAGGGGAGTGCACTGGGCACACCCCTCAGTGCTCATTGGTGTTTGGCCGGCCAAACACACATGCGCACTGTGCGCTCTCCAGCCCGGGCACTGTGTTGCCGGGCTGGAGAGCAGTCACAGGCTCCCAGTCTGCCTGGGAGCATCTAGCCAATCCTAACGCTGCTCTGAACAGCGTCATGAATGGCCGTAGCGCAGGCTGCGGAGCCTGTGCCTGGAGTGATGAGGGAAAGAGGAATGGCGGTGCGGCAGCAGTGAGGCAGGTAAGTTTTTTATTATTTACTATTTTAAAAACAAATTATTATTATACTTCCCCACTCTCCCTCCTACCCCCTGCCACGCACTAGAGTGGTTAAATAACCACGAGCCACGACTAGTAAAGATCATGCAAAATGGAAGTATTAGAAGAAAATAGAAGAAAATACATGTATTGTGCATTTGTTGATCTATATGTCCCTCTTTTTCAAGACAAATCCCGTGTCTTGCACTTCTTCCTATGAGAGTTATTCAGGCTGACAAGATAACTGGGAACAGTGTTTACTGCTGCATTGGTACCCCGCCCCACAGTGCGTGTGTTACGATCTTAAGGGTTAGGCATTTTTAGATATTTTAAGTTGACAGATGTCAAATTTATGGATAATTTTGACGGATGCACTTGGCAGTCCTATCAGCGTTTGCTAGCCAGAATATCATAACGTCAAAAATAATCATTTCACTGAAATGTGTGAATAAAAGTCTGTATTCAGCCGCTGGGAAGGAGACTGCAGTTCTACTATGCCGATGCCTATTCGTAGCCGTGGCTAAATGTTCTTCCGTTTTAACCTTTTGGTAATGAACTTTGTGTTTCTTCCTTAGGATCACATTTTTATGGAGAATGTGGGCGCAGTGAAACAGCTCTGTAAACTAACCAACAACCTCGAAACGAGAATAGAGGAGTTGGAAGTGTGGAACAAAAAGCTTGAAAGTCTTAAACGGAAAAGTATCTTACTACCGGCAACTGAGAGAACTTCACCAAGGTTCGTTTCCTGCTCCTTACACTGTGCTGTATGCAGGGCACGGTACTCTGATATGTTTTCCAATTTAGCTGTCATTATTTTTTGCTGTGACTTTGTACCATCTGTTTTATTTTGTAGATTTTCATACAGAACAGATAACATGTAGGGTTGATGTGTTCAAACGGTTTAACCCCTTTCGTACACAGCTTGGCTGCAGTGTCGGTTCCCACTGACCCTTCTCCCATGGGTGCCCACTGTTCATCGACTTCTGCCCTGTCCCATTACCTCTGGGCATAGGGTGTGGCTGTAAGACTCACTCCCTACAGAGCCCTCCACCCAGGGGAAGGGCTAGGCACAGCCAGCTCTGGACATAGGCCAAGTCTTTGCACCCAGTACTTGTCTCTGCAGTTCCTTCTGAGCATGAACTTCAGTTTTTAAATATTGTATGTGGCGACATTGGGCCAGATGTACAAAGCCATTTTGCAATTCTTAATTGTTCAGATCACTATTTCGGGCCATTACGAAATGCAAAATGGTATTTTCAGATGTACATAGTCCTTTAGGGAATCGCAAATTGCGATTTCCACCCAGTAGAAATTGCAATTTGGGATCCTCTGAATAGGAAATCGCAATAGGGATCACCTATTTGCTATTCCTATTCAGATCTACAAAGCATTTCCTAAATGCGAATTGGGCATTTAGGAAATGCAATTACCATCAACTTCAAGTCGTTGGTAACCATGTGCAATAAAAAAGCACCCAAAGATGCTTTTTTAGGGTCGAGCCTGCGTCGCATGCGTTTAGCTAGCGAGACGCTTCAGGAATTAAAAAGGGCTCAGAGCCCCATCCACGCCACGTCAGTGTCTTTCATTGATTCGTGGGCTTGTCGGTTAGAATCTGCTTGATTTCATTAGTGAAAGGCACGCATACGTCATACCTTTTACGGTGGTTAGCTCTCCTCAAGCGCATCGACCAAGTACAGAAAACATATGAGGCTCGCTGTTTTCCGTCCGGTTCGTGGACTACTTATTCTCTATTTTCGCAGCGCGATCTCGCTTGGCAGAAGTCGAACGCTTTGCATAATATCGACCCTGTTACACAGTTAATTGCACTTTTTCCGGTTACGTACATGGTTTATGTGGCAAGAAAAGTCCGGTTAGGAGTTTACAATGCTTTTAGCTCTAACACGAGCAAACGCGAGACTCGTTGCATTGCAAATGATTGTTTTAAAGTGCAATAGAGAACATACATGCCCGTAGGGCATTTGTTTGCTCTACATATGTACTACTGTTTTAGAGTCCATTACGGAGGGCCCTTTTGCTCATTGCCATCCTTGGTTTTGCATTTTCAAAATAGCGATTTTCTAGTAGGAAATCGCTATTTTGGAAATGCAAAACCGTCCCATTGTCACAAATGGCATGATATTGCTTATTTGCGATTTCCTAATAGCGATTCCTACTTTGTAGGAATTGCAATTAGGAAATAAGTATCTTGATACATTACATTTTACATTTACTAAATAGGGATTTCCATAAGTCGCTATTTAGGAAATGCAAAATTGCATCTATGTACATCTGGCCCATTGTGTCTAGGCAGTTCTTTTTTCTCAATCTCTTCGAGGACATCTGCTTATCTCTCCCTCGCTATACTATTTCTATATGGAAAATCGAGTTTCTCACTGTGGTCATTGTCATATGCAATATTAATTGCATCATTTGTGTCATTTGCACCAGGGCCACACAGTGACAGATGTTATGTTATCTGTGTTTTTATAGCATGCTAATTACATGGAAGTGTAGCCAGTTTGTGGGGCCAGCCAGGTGTGTTTACTCAAAAAAACAGGTCTACGACTTCTTGAGAAAGTCAAGAAGAGCGGAGGAGGCTTTGATTCATTGTGGGAGGTCGTTCCAGGTCATGAGAGTATGAGAAGTATGTATGCTAGTGAGACTCTGGCAGAGCTGAGGTTTCTGGAAGGTTGGTGGAGATGAATGTGGCTGCTCAGGTAAGGAACGACAGTGTTGTGGAGTATTTTGTGGGTTTCGATGAGGTTTGGATGAGGAGTGACAAGTGTCTGCGCTTCTGCATCAGCAGACATCTGAGTTCCTAGAGGTGTGGTGTGATGTGGACTTGGCATGGTAGGTTGGGGACTAGTTTGACGGCTGCATTTTGGATGATCTGAGGTCTTCTTGTGAGCTGGTTAGTATTTCCTGCATACATGAAGTTACCATAGTCCAGCCTGCTAGTAATCATGGCTTGGGTGATTGTTTTCCTAGTGCTGTCCGGTAGTCACTCGAACATTTTCTTCAGCATCCTCAGGGTTTGAATCAAGAGAAGGCAACTGCTTTGACTTGGACAGCTATGTCCAGTTTGTTGTCTATAACGATTCTGAGGTTTCTTATGTATGAACTGGGTGATGGGGCAGGTCCAAGGTCAATAGGTCATCAGGTGGAGAACCAATGGCGAGTGGCAGGGTGTCTTTCCAGAAGACCACAACTTCAATCTTGTCCGTTTTCAGCTTTAGGCAGTCGCTGATGAGGGCCACTCCTTTGTCAAAGGCATAATGAGTCAGGGGTCTGATGGGTTGTGGAAAGCTGTGGTTTCCCCTGTGCTGATCGTGTCCCATGTGGCAATTGTGTTATTTCCCTTTATCATGTGGAGGTTTCTGGTGAGGTTCAATGGTTGTGAGATGAAGTTACTGTATATGGTTGTGATCTTGCTAATGAAAAAGTATGAGAGTTTGTTGGAAATGGCCTCTCTGCAGGGTCACCCCCAAACTTTTTGCCTTCCTCCTTCTCTTTATCTGACCTCATTTTTGCTGGCTTTAGGACTCTGCGCACTTTACAACTGCTAATCAGTGCTAAACTGTGTATGCTCTCGCCCTAAAACATGGTAACATTGGGTCATACCCAATTGGCATATTTAATTTACTTCTAAGTCTCTAGTAAATGCACTGCATGTGCCAGAGCCCATAAATGAAATGCTACTAGTGGGCCTGCAGCATGGATTGTGCCACCCACAGAAGTAGCCCCCTAACCATGTCTCAGGCCTGGCATTGCAAGGCCTGTGTGTACAGTTTCACTGCCACTTCGACTTGACATTTAAAAGTACTTGCCAAGCCTTAAACTCCCCTTTTCTACACATATGTCACCCCTAAGGTAGGCCCTAGGTATCCCATAGGGCAGGGTGCCTTGTAGGTAAAAGGCAGGACATATACCTATGTGTTTTATATGTCCTGGTAGAGACAAAACCCTAAAATCGTTTTCCACTACTGTGAACATGGCTCCTTTCATGGGCTAACATTAGGGCTACCCTCATATACTGTTTGAGCGTTAGATTCTGATCAGAAAGGGATACACAGGTCATGTTTAGTATGGCCAGAATGGTAATACAGAATCCTGCTTACTGGTGAGGTTGGATTTGATATTACTGTTTTAGAAATGCCACCTTTAGAGAGTGAGCATTTCTCTGCACTTGTGCCTTACAACTTGTCCATGTCTGGGCTGGGCTGGACACAGGATACTCAGTCACACCTGCACTCATCTGCATACTGAATGGGTCTTCCTGGGCTGGAAGGGTGGAGGGGCCTGACACATTTCAAGGGCCAGTGGTCTGCCCTCACACAATGGACTGCCAAACCCCCTGCTTGGGACCTCGGCACACAGACCTGTACTGAAAGGGGACCTTGTGCACTTCAAAACCACTCTTCAAAGTCTACCCTACTTCAAAGGGACTTTGGGGTATATTAACTGGGTCCCTGACCCCACCAACTCAGACACTTCTTGGGACAGACACTCTGAACCAGGTCCTGCAACCTACCAAGAAGAGCTGCCTGGCTGCCCAAACAACTCACCTGGACTGCTTTGTTGTGAAGGACTGCTGCCTTGCTGTTGCCCTGCTGCCTTGCTGGCATCTGGCTCTGCTGAGAAGTGCTCTCTAAGGGCTTGGATTGACCTTTCCTACTGTTTCTGAAGTCTCAGGTCCAAAAAGACTTCTACTCTTCAAGGAAACTCCTTGTGCAGCGAAAAGCGATGCACAGCCTACCGGAATTGACGCACAGCCTGCCCTGTGGTGAAAGAATCGCTGCATCGCCGAACAAGAACGACACAGCCTGGCTCCCCGAGTGGAAAATCAACGCAGAGCCTGCGTGGCAACTGGATCTTTGATGCACAGCCATACCAGATTGACGCATCGCCGAGCCGGAACGACGACGCATGACTTCCTGCATGAAGGATCGACACAGCGCCTGTCATGCAAAAGAAGATCTGAGGCATCGCCATACCGGATCAACGCAACACCTGTGACTTCATCCCGCATGCCCAGGATTTCTACACATTGTCCCTGGGCTTCAAAAGGCCCCGCACCGCAGTGAGAATCCAAGACTGCATGCCGGAAACCGACACAAAACCCTTGCAGAGTGTGAAGAATCGACGCATTGTCTGTGGGCATCAGGAAATCTGATGCACACTTTCCTTTTACCATGCATCTCCTTCGCATACCAGGTACTTTGTGCACACAAGAGACTTAAGACTCTTATAATCATTGCAAGAGTGATGTTTCACCTGGTGCCTATCAAATCTTGATAGTTTTGACCCGAATTTACTCAGATAAATATCTTATATTTTTCTAAACCTGTGTGATGTATTATTGTAGTGTTTTCACTGAGTGATTGCATGATTTATTGCACAAATACTTTACACATTGCCTTCTAAGTTAAGCCTGACTGATCAGTGCCAAGCTAATTTGGATTGTGTGTGATTTACCCTGCCTAGGATTGTGGTCCCTCTTTGGACAGGGTGTATACCTCTGCCAACTAGAGACCCCGTTTGTAACATAGGTCTTTATACAGGTCTTGCAATGGGGTAATGTTGCAAGTGGCTGCTGTGGGTATGCTGAAATATTTGACAATAGTGAAGATTTATTTGCTGCTTCTGCTGAGGCTGATGTTTATTCATTAAGCTAGGGCCTTCCTCTTGGTTTCCCAGATTAGCTTTTGATGCTTCCTCTGGGCAGCTTTCAAGGTATTTTTTCTGCTTCTTTTTGGCTGGTTCTACATTTCTATTCCAACAGTCTGCAGTGTTGCTTTGTCATCCTAAGGTCTTCTGTGTACCAGCTGGTTTGTATTCTTGATTTGGCTCTGTGGTTTTTCATGTGGGGGACCAGTAGGTTGCCACAGTTGGTGATCTGCTTGATTAAGGTTTTGATGTTGCATGCTAAGTGGCCTGTGAGTTCTGTTTTTTTTTCACTTGGAGAGTGGAAGCCTAATCTGTTTTAGCTAGGTTTTTTCCAGTGTCTGCATGCTGGGCCTGCTGTTAGGGTTCTTCTGCATTGGTGGATGTTGATTGTGAAACTGGCTATGGCGTGGTCAGTCCAGGTGATGGGCCTGTATGTGGTGACCCTGATGTTGTTGAAGGATTTCGAGACTGGGTCTTGGATGTGTCCGGCTGTGTGGGTAGGATCAGTGGTTCGTTGGGTGGGTCCCTGGTTTCTCTGATGGGTGAGTCTGGTCTTCTAGGTGGAAATTGAGGTCTCATAGGTGGATGAAAGTGCTGAAGTTGAAGTCTAGTAGGACAACGAAGTCTGCAATGTTGCTCGTGAAGATGGCTTGGGGGAACTGGTAGTTGGTAGAGCAGGGTTCCGCCTAGGGTGACATTTGCTGTGATTTATATTTTAAAGACAGAACAGAGGTCGCCAAGAGACAGAGAAAAACAGTACAAAGGTCACAACCAGCTAGAGAAATGGCACAAAGGCCATAAAGAGAGTGAGAAATATGGCATAAAAAGTTTAAAGAGAGAAAGACAGAGAAGAAGTGGGAGAGTGAGTGAGAGAGCGAGTGACAGGAAGAGAATCTTAGCAATGGAGCCAGATCTGCAAAGACCTTGATTGGTCAGGGGACTGGTTGCAGATAAGTCCAGGGTTGGCTGGGCCTGTGCACTTGCTTTATTGCTGGTCCGCACTGCAACCACCATTAAATAGGTCCTGGGAGGAGGGAGAAGCACTGGGGGTGGTCGTTGGGGCCAAGGAGGAGCGAGGCCGGGAGGAGAGCTTGAATGAGAGAGGCACGAGGATCAGATAAAGAGCATGGAAGGAGTGAGGAGGCACATGCATGCATGCAGGTTTTAAAGAGAGAGAGTAAAAACATTTGCAATGCAAAAGGTCTCGCGTTTTCTCGAGTTAGAGCAATTAGCATTGTAAATTCCTACCTGGACTTTTTTCGCCACATAAATTGAAAATGAAAAGTAAAACAGTTGACATAAGCAAGTCAATTCAAAGCACCTCGGCTGCCATGAGCGTGAGCACTAGGGAGACACATAAAAGGAAAAAGAAGTTTGCTCACAGTCAAAAATATCGGCAAATGTGCAATTATCCATGTAACAGGGTCGATGGCTAAGGCGGTAAAAAAACTGCCCCAAGGAGGGACAAACATAAAGCATTTACCAATGATAACAAAGGCTTTTTGAAAGGCAAGCCCATGAACGGGTGTTAGTGATGGACGTACAGTGGGTGTAGTTAAAAGCTCACAGATAGATTACAACAGATTAAAAGCCAGCAAAAATATAGGGTCCAGCAGAAGGTGAAACATCTGGGGTGACTGCAGAAAAGGCTAATTTCCTGCACTCACCATTCATCCATTACTGACATACTTGAAATGCATCTTCAATAAAAAATGTACCATGAATCAGTCTTTCTCTGGTTGTGCACCCAAAGTATGGGACTCTATTTCACCGGCTATCCACACTCTCAGCTCCTTACCTGCTTTGCTTTTAAATGAGAATTAAGACACTTTAGTCCAGATGTACAACCCTCCGTGTTTGTGACTCACAATTTGCATTTTTGTTTGACTCGAAAAATGTGAGTCCTGATGTACAACACTGTCTCAGACACTGTGAATCCCAAATGGGTCGCAAGGGACCTGCCTCATTAATATTCATGAGGCAGGTTACAATTTGTGACCCACTGGGAATGGCCGGCACTCACAGTGATGTGGCCTGCTGGGGTCAGCAGACCATCATGTCTGTGAATGCTTTTTCAATAAAGCAGTTTTTATTAAACGCATTACGTTTTTCTTCCCATTTGCAAATGGGTTACGGCCTTCTACAAGGAGTCGGTAAAGTATTCCCGGTCGCAAAACATTCAAACATACCAGTGCAACTTGCTATTAAGAAGGGATTTCCTTTATACGCCCTTCCTAATACCTAATCGCAAAATGTAAGTTGGTAACAAGTTTCTGATTCGCATTTTGTCTTTGGTACGTGCCAAAACGCATTTGACCTGTAAAATGTGGTGTACATCTGACCCTTTCTTCTTAATTGTCACTTCCTTCCATCATCCCTTTTGCCACTTGTTCTCATCTCCTAAGTTTACTGGAGTTTCTCCTGGATCTGCCTTTTGCATACTTCATAGTATGTAACCTTTGCGGAAAATTGACCATTGTTTAGTTGGATCCCATATATTTTGCTAAAAAGCTTCAAATTATTTTCCCAACATTTTCCTTTGTATTTGGACCTTGTTCCATTATCTAGGTGATGCTATCGCCTAAGCGATATTGCTCAGTATAGTATCCTTGTTCGGTATAATATACTTTTAACACTATGAATAGACTATCACTAAATGCATAATAAATATAAGAGTCTAAACAAGTGCTGCAGGCCAATGCACTGTGTGCCTACCATGTGATTTATTATATTTTTCCCTACAGAAGATGTAATGCAGTTGGAAGAGCTCCACAGCAAGGATACAGAGTTCCAGTGAAAAGGAAAAAGGTTTGTGGAACATGAAAGGCATAATAAACAATTCTCTGTTCTGTGGCTCATTTTTCTTCAATCCCAGCATTGTTTTAAACAATGAGTATGTACACCTCAGTGCAAATTGACTGACTATCAGTTCAGCATTGAACCATGCTAGCCTACCTGATTCTTCCTTTGGTTAGCAGCCCGCCGTCTGCCAGGGCAGCAGGGCTAATAATCACTGCTGCCTAGGCTTTTTGATTTAGACTAGAGTTCTCTTTGTGACTTGCAGACATATTTATGCCTTCTTATGAGCTGCTACCACTTCTCTTAAGGCATTTGAAGTTTTCTGAGACGTTTCTTTGGTTCATGTGGCCGCTCAGCACCTTTTTTGTTTTAAAAGTAAAACAATGGTAATTCAGTTTTGGAACATAAAAACAAAATACCTTAACAAACTGGAGGTTTTCTTCCAAGGTGTGGGGCCATTTTTAGGGTCGAGCTTGCGAGTGCATGCACTACCACATGCATCTCACTTGCAAGAATCTGTTGTGTACAGTGAAGGGCTTGGAGCCTGCCTGTCACTTACCAATTGTTGAATTGCATGACACTCTGCTTTACAGCCTCGTAATTTGTCGCTTCATTCCAAACATCATTTCCGTTCCTCCATGCGGAGCAGGAACCATACACTGATTGATTCAACTTAATCTGTGCCAGTCTGCTGCTCCCAAAGTGATTGAGGTACTATTTTGTTCTTTTTAACTTCTAGTGCCCTGCAAACAGAAGGCTTGTGACTGGAAAAAACGTGCACAGCAGGACAAACAAAATAGCAAAGTTTTATTTTTTTTAGCTAACTTTCTTTTATTTTGCCAAGTTGTCTTTTCTCACTTTGCACTCAATCTTTCCTTTTGCTTATTGGGCACTGGTCTCAAAAGATGACAATTATCTTGTTCTACATACTGCAAAGCGAAATTTTTTCTATATTATGTGGAATTTCTGAAATTATGCTTTTACAAATAATTGTGCAGTATGCCCCAATCCTCCCCACCTCACCCTACACCAGTCTGTCCCACTGCACCCCACACCAGTCCACCCCACTACAGTCCTCCCAACCCACTCCAATCTAGTATGCCCCACTTCTGTTCACTCCACTCCAGTTCGCCCCACTCTAATTCAAAACAATCTACACCACTCCAAAACAATCTACCCCACTCTAATCCAAAACAATCTGCCCCACCCTAATCCAAAACAGTATGCCCCACTCTAATCCAAAACAATATGCTCCACTCCCATTCACCCCACTCTAATCTGCCCCAATCTAAAACAATCTGCCCCACTCCAATCCAAAACAGTCTACATCACTCCAATCTGCCCACTGTAATCCAAAATAATCTGCCTCACTCCAATCTGCCCCACTTTAGTCCAAAACAATCTGTTGCACTCCAGTCCGCCCCACTCCAATCCAAAACAATCTGCCCCTGTCCAATCTTCTCCACTTTAGTTGGCCGCATTCCAATCCAAAACAATACCCCCACTCCAGTCCAATCCAGTCCTCTCACTCCCATCCAATCCACCCCACACCAATCCAATCCACCACACACCAATCCAGTTCACCCCACCCCCATCTAATCCATCCCATCCCAATCAAATCCAGTCCACCCTACTCCAATCTGCCCCACTCCAATCCAAGAAAATCTGCCCCAATTCACTCCAAAACAATATGTCCCTCTCAAATACACCTGCTCCAATCTGCCCTATTCCAAACTAAAGAAATCTGCCCCACTCGAATCCAAAACAATCTGTCCCACTCCAGTCCATATCAATCTGCCCCATTTTAATCTAAACAGAACCTGCCCCACCCCAACCTGCCCCACTTCACCTTGCCCCACTCCAATCCCCAACAACCCACTCCAATCCAAAATAATCTGTCCCACTCTGAATTCGCCTAACTACAAGCCAGTCCAGCTCATCCCATGCAATCCACTCCAGTGCATCCCAAATCACCCCATTCTATCCACCACGACCCACCCCACTAAAGTCCAGTACACCACACACCAATTCAATCCACCCCACCCAACACCAATCCAACCCACCCTTATCGAGCCCAGTCCAATCTACCCCACTCCAATACACCTCATCCCAATCATGTCCAATCCACCCCACTCAGTCCAAACCACCCCACTCCAACCCATCCCATCCCACCCCACCTCACTCCAATCAATATCACTCCACTCCATTCCATCCTACCCACTCCAATCCATCCCACCCTACTCCAGCCCAATCCAATCCAACACAATCCAACCACTCCAATCCAGTCCACTGTTACCCAATCCACCTCACTCCAATCCAATCCACCTGCACCATCCAAATCCATCCCACTCCAGTGCAATCCACTTTAATCTACCCCACCCATCCAACTCCAGTCCAATCCATTTCAAATTAATCCACCCACTAGAGTCCAATCCATTCTTCTCCAAACCACCTTTATCTACCCCCAACCAATCCAGCCCACCCCACTCCCAGCCAGTCCATCCCATACCAATCAAATCCAGTCCACCCTAATAGTCTGCCCCACTCCAATCTGTCCCAATCCAAAACAATCTGCCCCACTCTAGTCTACCCCACTTCAGTCCAAAACAATATGCCCCACTCCAATCTGCCCCACTCCATTCCAAAAGAATCTGCCCCACTCCACTCTACCCCACTCAACAATCTGCCCCACTCCAATCCAAAACAATCTGCCCCACTCCAATCTAATTCAATCTGCCCCACTCCAATCTGCCCCACTTTAATCCAAAACAACCTGCCCCACTCTACCCTTCCCTACTCCAATCCCAAACAACCCACTCCAATCCAAAATATTCTGTCCCACTCTAATTCACCTCACTACAATCTAGTCTAGCTCACCCCATGCAATCCACCCCAATGCATCCCAATTCACCCCATTCCAATCACCACAATCCACCCAATTAAAATCCAGTCCACCCCATACCAATTCATTCCACCCAAATCCAGCCCAGTCCAATCTACCCCACTCCTATCCAATACACCTCATCCCAATCCAATCCAAATTCAGTCCGATCAAGTCCACTGCTACCCAATTCACCTCACTCCAGTCCAGTCCACCCGCACCACTCCAATCCTTCCCACTCCAGTGCTGTCCACTTTAATCCGCCCGCCCCATACCACTCCAGTCTAATCCGGTTCACATTAATCCACCCACTGTAGTCCAATCCATTCTTCACCAAACCACCTTAATCTACCCTACACCAATAAGATCCACCCCACTCCAATTTAGTCCACCCCACTCCAATTTAGTCCACCCTACCCCAATCCAATTCATCCCACTCTATGCCAATCCACCCCAATGCACCCCACTCCAGTCCACCTCACTGCACTCTAATCCACCACAGCCCCCTCCAATTCACCCACTCAGTCCAATCCACCCCACCCTCATCCACCCCATCCAATCAAATCCACCCCACTCAATCTGATATACCCCAATACAGTCCACCCCTCCCAAATTCAGTGGACCCCACTCCAGTGCATCCCACCCCAATTAAATTCACCCCATGCCAGTCCGATTCACCTCACACCAATCGAACCCACCCCACCCCAACTCACCCAGGTCTAACCCACCCTTCCGTAATATACCCCACTCCAATCCAATCCACCCTACGCCAATCCAAACTACTCCTTTCCAGTCCACCCTACTACAGTCCACGCCAGCCCAATTCACCCCACCCATCCCAGTTCAGTCCACCCCACCACACTCCAATCCACCCCACTCTACTGTAATCCACCCTACTCTACCCCAACCCAATCCACCACACCCCAACCCAGTTCAGTCTACCTCACTCCAATCCAATCTATCAAGCCTATCCTACACCAATCCAGTCCACCCCACTCCCATCTAATCCATCCCTTCCCAATCAAATCCAGTCCACCCTACTCCAATCTGCCCCACTCCAATCCAAGAAAATCTGCCCCAGTTCACTCCAAAACAATATATCCCTCTCCAATCCACCCCGCTCCAATCTGCCCTACTCCAACCTAAATAAATCTGCCCCCACTCCAATCCAAAACAATCAGTCTCACTCCAGTCCATATCAATCTGCCCCATTTCAATTCAAACAGAACCTGCCCCATCCCAACCTGCCCCACTTCACCTTGTCCCACCCCAATCCCAAACAACCCACTCCAATCCGAAATAATCTGTCCCACTCTGAATTCGCCTCACTACAATCCAGTCCAGCTCTTCCCATGCAATCCACTCCAGTGCGTCCCAAGTCACGCCATTCCAATCCACCACGACCCACCCAACTAAAGTCTAGTATGACCCACACCAGTTCAATCCACCCCACACCAATCCAACCCACCCTAATCCTGCCCAGTCCAATCTACCCCACTCCAATACCCCTCTTCCCAATCATGTCCAATCCACCCCACTCAGTCCAATCCACCCCACTCCAACCCATCCCACCCCACTCCAATCAATATCACTCCACTCCAATCCATCCTACCCACTCCAATCCATCCCACCCTACTCTAGTCCAACCCACTCCATTCCAATCCAATCCAATCCAACCCAATCCACCCACTCCAATCAAGTCCACTGCTACCCAATCCACCTCACTCCAATCCAATCCACCTGCACCATCCAAATCCATCCCACTCCAGTGCGATCCACTTTAATCTACCCCACCCATCCAACTCCAATCCAATCCATTTCAGATTAATCCACCCACTAGAGTCCAATCCATTCTTCTCCAAACCACCTTTGTCTACCCCAACCAATCCAGTCCACCCCACTCCCAGCCAGTCCATACCATACCAATCAAATCCAGTCCACCCTAATAGTCTGCCCCACTCCAGTTTGTCCCACTCCAATCCAAAACAATCTGCCCTACTCTAGTCTACCCCACTTCAGTCCAACACAATATGTCCCACTACAATCCACCCCACTCCAATCTGCCCCACTCCATTCCAAAAGAATCTGCCCCACTCCAGTCTACCCCACTCAACAATCTGCCCCACTCCAATCCAAAACAATCTGCCCCACTCCAATCTAATTCAATCTGCACCACTCCAATCTGCCCCACTTTAATCCAAAACAACCTGCCCCACTCCACCCTGCCCTACTCCAATCCCAAACAACCCACTCCAATCCAAATTATTCTGTCCCACTCCAATTCACCTCTCTACAATCCAGTCCAGCTAACCCCATACAATCAACACCAATGCATCCCAATTCACCCCATTCCAATCCACCACAATCCACCCCACTAAAATCCAGTCCACCCCACACCAATTCAATCCACCCAAATCCAGCCCAGTCCAATCTACCCCATTCCGATCCAATACACCTCATCCCAATCCAATCCAAATTCAGTCCGATCCACCACACTCCAGTCCACTCCACCACACTCCAGTCCAATCCACCCCACTCCAAACCATTCCACCCCACTCCAATCAATCCTGTCCCACTCCAGTCCATCCCACCCACTCCAATCCAACCCACCCTACTCCAGTCCAACCCGCCTCACTCCAGTCCAATCCACCTCACTCCAATTCAATCCAACCCAATCCACCCACTCCAGTCAAGTCCACTGCTACCCAATCCACCTCACTCCAATCCAATCCACCCGCACCACCCCAATCCTTCCCACTCCAGTGCTATCCACTTTAATCCGCCCGCCCCATCCCACTCCAGTCCATTCCAGTTCACATTAATCCACCCACTCTAGTCCATTTCATTCTTCTCCAAACCACCTTAATCTATCCTACACCAATAAGATCCACCCACTCCAATTTAGTCCACCCCACTCCAATTTAGTCCACCCTACCCCAATCCAATTCATCCCGCCCTAGGCCAATCCACCCCAATGCACCCCACTCCAATCCACCTCACTGCACTCTAATCCACAACAGCCCACTCCAATTCACCCCACCCGCTCCAGTCCACCACACTCAGTCCAATCCACCTCACCCTAATCTACCCCATCCAATCAAATCCACCCCACTCAATCTGATCTACCCCAATACGGTCCACCCCAATACAGTGCACCCCATCCAAATTCAGTCGACCCCACTCCAGTGCATCCCACCCAATCCAATTCACCCCATGCCAATCCAATTCACCTCACACAAATACAACCCACTCCACCCCAATTCACCCAGGTCTAACCCACCCTTCCCTAATATACCCCACTCCAATCCGATCCACCCTCTCCAGTCCACCCCAACCCAGCCCAATCCACCCACCCCATTTCAATCCACTCCACCCCACTCCGATCCACCCCACTCTACTGTAATCCACAGCACTCTACCCCAAACCATTCCTCCACACCCCATCCCAGTTCAGTCTACCACACTCCAGATTATGGATACCTGCAAACTCTCAAATGTGTTTATGTGTGCATAAACATTCCAGTGCATCATCTCATTAGAACCCTACTCCCGATGCCAGGGGGAACTTTTACTGCTGTTTAATTTCAATTTTGAGTTTAAGTGGGGTGCTGTAATCGTACACCAGTGAGGAATACAAAACAGTGATGGATTCATTTCTTGAATTAAACTCAGCCACTGTTAATTAGTCATTGTTTTTGCCAACCATGCCACATCAGACAATATTCAGACATAACCAATTCAGCCGTAGTACAGCCTGAACTGCCAGGCTATGGTCCCTCTGAACAAGAACACAAGCAAACCCAGACTGGTTTTGGCCAACTTAGGCCTTTCAGTAGAGTGCTGCTGGGTTCCAGTGGCAAAGTGAGCACAGGTGCCATGTCTGGGCTTACCCGTCCCACTGAAAAATGAAAAAAATGAAGAGCGAAATGCTTGAATTAGTCTCAGTGACTGGTAACTACTCGGGCAAAATTGCAGTCTGTAGTTTTTTGCCCTCCAGCCCCCACTTAGACAGGAACCAGCCATATTGAAATCAGAATTGGTCTTACTCCGTTGGGAACAGTCCAGGCCAAGTTACCAGGCCAGGTTCCCACTGCACCTGAACACAAGCAACACTGGATTGGTTTTAGCCTATTTGGGCCACGTCATTAGGGTGGAACTTGGTTCCAGTGGCAGAGTGAGTAGGAGATACACAGCTGGGCATACTATCACTCTAAAGTGTGGCACTAAAGAAAACAAAAAGTGAAGGGTGCAGTGCTTGAAATAATCTGAGCCACTGATAATTCCTAGGGGTGCCATCTGTGCCCATCATTATTTGCCCATCATACTACTTCAGATGAGAGAACCACCCAGTACGAACAGCCCTGCCCAAAGTGCTAGGCCAGGTGCCTCATGAACAAGAATACAGGAAACCCCAGACTCGTTTTGGCCTCATCAGTAGGATGCAGCTTTGTTCAGTCACTATGTATCAACGTAATCTGTAGTATCTTTGTCAAGAACATCTGGATCCAAAAGACTTGACACAATCTTTCTGAGTCGGTTTGCGGCATGTTTAAGTTTTGTCTGTACAATATTTAATAACGTGTTAAGAACTTTAGAATCACAAGGAATTTTAAATACCTTTCAATGCTAAGCTTATCCATACGCATGAAAAGAAATGATATGAGTGATATGCTGGAAACTGTCCAGAAAATCTTGGCTCTTTCCTGTAGAGGTCGAACTTGATTAGATATTTCTGGACTGTAGCAATGCACCTTACCTTTGGTAATGGTAATCAGGCAACTACTGTTTAATGGTATTGTAAGGAATTATGCTATTTCCAGTTCCATCAAGCTGATAGTGGCTGATTCACAAAAGAGTTTATGAAACTAGAAAGTAATTCTACAGAGGTACACCTGTAATACTCTTGCATGCCTTTGTGGATCAGCCCGAAATTTCCAATTCCCTATTAGTAAAATTACAAAGATTTCACTGTCCTTTTTATTTGTGCAAATGTTACATGAATATTCCTTGAAAATTCCTATTATACTCCCATTTTAAATAGGTTGGGCCTTGTAATACAGTGATTTTTTATTTGAGGCGGATAGAAGTCCACCACAAATAATAAAGGTGGTCATTACAACCCTGGCGGATGGTGTTAAAGCAGCGGTAAGACCGCCAACAGGCCGGCGGAAAACAATTTGTAATTACGACCGTGGCGGAAACCGCCAACAAAGACAGCCACTTTAACACTCCGACTGCCACAGCGGTATAAACAAACACCGCGGCGGTCACCGCCAACAGACAGGCGGGAGACTAAGTACCGCCCACACTATTATGAAAGGCCAATCCGCCAGCTTTTCCGGGGCGGATTTACCGCGGATAAAAACACGGTGGAAACAGGAATTTCGAAGGAAAAACGCTCACCTCTACAAAATCCACGAGGACGGCATGGACCGGAACTCCAAATCCTACCTGGGATAGTCTTCCTGCTCCTGTACCAGGAGCACGAACGCCGGGGGCGAAGACCACAGTGAGTACTGCACCTACGACACAGGGGAGGGGGGAGGCAAAAAACAGGGACACACACACACAACACCCCCGCCCTCACCCACTACAGCACACACACTAATACATATCTATACATTATAGTTACACCCCCCATCCCCCGGGAAAAATGCTAACACAAAAGGAAATGAGTGTAACCATTGTAATCGATTAAAATGCAGTACGCATAAATATACATATATACACTACTAACAAAATATACACCAAGAATAGTAGTCCAGGTATTGCACCATTTATAGTCCGTGGACCACTGGGCCCAAAATGCATGGGCGAGGCCCACACTCGATACCAGATCAAAACAGAGAGAACACTGCAGGGGCATCAGATAGAAATACAACAGGCACCTCAGGGGGAAGTGCCGCCAGATTCACGCCAGATTCACAAGGGGGCTCAATGCCCACTTTTCAATCCTGGGGAGTGCAAAGCCACAGTCTCTCAAGTCTCTACATTGGGTGGTTTGCCCACTGCATTATCCTGGGGAGTGCAAAGCCACAGTCTCTCAAGTCTCTCCAGTGGGTGGTTTGCCCACTGCATTATCCTGGGGAGTGCAAAGCCACAGTCTCTCAAGTCTCTACAGTGGGTGGTTTGCCCACTGCATTATCCTGAGGAGTGCAAAGCCACAGTCTCTCCAGTCTCTCCAGTGGGTGGTTTGCCCACTGCTGCATCCTGGGGAGTGCAAAGCCACAGTCTCTCAAGTGTTTCCGGTGGGTGGTTTGCCCACTGCTGCATCCTGGGGAGTGCAAAGCCACAGTCTCTCAAGTCTCTCCAATGGGTGGTTTGCCCACTGCCATATCCTGGGGAGTGCAAAGCCACAGTCTCTCAAGTGGATAACAGTCTCCACTGGTTCTGGAGGGGGACTGGTGCCCAGAGTGCTTCATCCTGTGAAGGACAGAGGTAGTGGATGCATGTATTCACTGGTTCTGGAGGGGGACTGGTGCCCAGAGTGCTTCATCCTGTGAAGGACAGAGGTAGTGGATGGATCTCTCCACTGGTTCTGGAGGGGGACTGGTGCCCAGAGTGCTTCATCCTGTTAAGGACAGAGGTAGTGGATGACAGTCTCCACTGGTTCTGGAGGGGGACTGGTGCCCAGAGTGCTTCATCCTGTGAAGGACTGAGGTAGTGGATGCATGTCTTCACTGGTTCTGGAGGGGGACTGGTGCCCAGAGTGCTTGATCCTGTGAAGGACAGAGGTAGTGGGTGCATGTCTCCACTGGTTCTGGAGGGGGACTGGTGCCCAGAGTGCTTCATCCTGTGAAGGACAGAGGTAGTGGATGCATGACTCCACTGGTTCTGGAGGGGGACTGGTGCCCAGAGTGCTTCATCCTGTGAAGGACAGAGGTAGTGGATGCATGTCTCCACTGGTTCTGGAGGGGGACTGGTGCCCAGAGTGCATCACTCACCCCATGACGGTCCCAATTGCGTCAGTGCCCCTGCCGCTCATGGGCTAGCGGTGCTTGAGTTGGCGGTGCCCTGTTCAGCGGTGCTTGAGTTGGCGTTGCCCTGTTCAGCGGTGCTTGCCCTGTTCAGTGGTGCTTGAGTTGGCGGTGCCCTGTTCAGCGGTGCTTGATTTGGCGGTGCCCTGTTCAGCGGTGCTTGAGTTGGCGGTGCCCTGTTCAGCGGTGCTTGATTTGGCGGTGCCCTGTTCAGCGGTGCTTGCCCTGTTCAGCGTTGCTTGATTTGGTGGTGCCCTGTTCAGCGGTGCTTGCCCTGTTCAGCGGTGCTTGAGTTGGCGGTCCTTCATGGCCCAGCGGTGCTTGAATTGGCGGTCCTTCATGGCCCAGCGGGTCTTGTGCTGGCGGTCCTTCATGGCCCAGCTGGGCTGGGGCTGGCGGGGCCCTCTTGGGCAGCTGGGCTGGGGCTGGCGGGGCCCTCCTGGGCAGCTGGGCTGGGGCTGGCGGGGCCCTCCTGGGCAGCTGGGATGGGGATGGCGGGGCCCTCCTGGGCAGCTGGGCTGGGGCTGGCGGGGCCCTCCTGGGCAGCTGGGATGGGGCTGGCGGGGCCCTCCTGGGCGGCTGGGATGGGGCTGGCGGGGCCCTCCTGGGCAGTTGGGATGGGGCTGGCGGGGCCCTCCTGGGCACTTGGGATGGGGCTGGCGGTGGCCTCCTGGGCAGCTGGGATGGGGCTGGCGGTGGCCTCCTGGGCCGCGGGGATGGGGCTGGTGGGGCCCTCCTGGGCAGCTGGGCTGGCGGTGGCCTCCTGTGCAGCGGGGATGATGGCGGTCTTCTCCGCTGTGCTGCTCTTCCCAGACTTACCGGGTTTCTTGTGGCCCTTCCCCACCTTGGGAGGTGTCACAGCTGAGTCCACACTCCCACCGGGACCCCTGGGAGCGGCTTGGGTGGCTGGAATTTTCCACCTTTCCCGCCGGGCACTGGCCAACTTCTGATGTTTCACAGGGGGGGATTGGCTGTGCTGTGGCTCCGTGCCACACTAGCTGTCCTGGTGGGCGGTGCACTCCACATACCTGTGACTACAGGCACCACTGATCCTGGAGATGTTGTGGCTGAGGTGCTAGTTCGGGACCTATGAGATGGACGGGGTGGGGGAGGTGTGGGAGAAAGGTCAAGGCTGGACAGGAAAAGTTTTTTGGGCACACTGGGACTGGTAGCTGGAGGGGGTTTGGGAGTGGAGGAAGAGGGCGTGGTAGTAGGAGGTGTACGTTGGGTGCAGGTGCATGCGCTGGAGGCTGTTGTGAGGTGGATGGCTGTTGGGTGGGTGTGTGCCTGCGTTTGTGTATCTTGGGAGGGGGCGTCACAGACACACTGGGAGAGGACACAGGGGACGTGTGAATGGTAGTGGGGGTGGTGACTGCACGTGAGCGGGGTGTGCTGGTGATGGACGCAGTGGCTGTAGAGGTAGTGCATGCAGGTGTGTGTGTAGACGAGACTGGGAGGGAGGAGGGAGACGACAAGGAGGGGGACACAGTGGAGGCAGTGGATGTTGGTGTGTCTGCATGTGTGTGATGCTTGCGTGAGTGCCTGTGGGATGTGTGGTGCTTATGTTTGCCTGAGCTTCCCTTGTGTGGTGGTGTGTGTGCAGGCTGGTCTAATGGTGTGCTTTGGATAGGCAGAGGTACAGGGGATTGGGTCTGGGTGGAGGAAGTTGGAGGGGGGAGGCTAGAAACAGGGACAATGGTTGCCATCAGTGCTGAGGCCAGAGTTTGAAAGGCTCGGTGAAGGGCCGCCTGACCAGAATGAATGCCCTCCAGGAATGCATTTGTTTGTTGCAACTGCCTTTCTACACCCTGGATGGTATTCAAAATGGTAGACTGCCCAACAGTGAGTGACCTGAGGAGGTCAATGGCCTCCTCACTGAGGGCAGCAGGGGTGACTGGGGCAGGGCCTGAGGTGCCTGGGGCGAAGGTGATGCCCACCCTCCTGGGTGAGCGGGCCCAGGGCAAAGGCTGAAGGGGTGCTGGGAGGGCGGTGCTGGTAGGGGGGGGTGGCGGCTGTACCTGTAGATGCAGGGGGCACAGATGTTGCCGCCACCACAAGGGAGCTCCCATCAGAGGACGAGTCCGTGTCGCTGGTGTCAGCTCCTGTCCCCACCGTGGAGCTCCCCTCGCCCTCCGTCCCACTGGTGAATTCTGAGTCCATAGTGTGGCCCTCCATGGCCAGGTGGGATGCAGCTCCCTCGTGCTCCGGTGCCACTGCTCCTCCGCCTGATGATGCTTATACACACAAGAACAGGGAAACCACAAAAAGGGGGAGAGGGAAACAGAATAAAGCCATGTTGAGTGCATGGATTACCGCTACCGTTGGCGGACAAGACAGACACAGAAGCCCCCTGCCCTTGGGCTCTACAGTGCAATTCCTGGGAAATGGCCTACAAGGCTATGGACGACATCTGCACACATAGATGACACAGGGGCATGAATAGCTGTACTTGGCACTCTACAGAAGTGGGGTGGGGGGCCACAGGGCCATGCCTTACGGAGGGGCCTAGCCTACGGAACTCGCCCTGGCCTAGGGAAACCCACAGCCCTCCTCCCCCACCCAGACAACTCCACTGCGCGCAAAGTCAGCTGAATGAGAGTGTACTCATCCCCTTTTGTCTGCTGTGATGCCCTCAAGCGCCCATCCAACTCCGGGCAGGCCTCCGCCAGGATCCTGAACATCAGGGGGTCATGGTTTGACGGGCACCCCTCCCACGTTGGGAGGCCATTCCCAGCTGAGCCTCCGCTGTCTTCTTGCTCCAGCGGCGAATGTCCTCCCATCTTATCCGGCAGTGGGTGCTCTGTCTGTGGTAGACCCCCAGGGTCCGGACATCCTTGGCGATGGCACGCCAAATATCTTTCTTCTGGTGGGCGCTGACCTACATGAAATGTACAGGGGAAGAAGAGAAGTCATTACCAACTGCACCGTAAAAGTGAGTGGCCCCCATCCCTACCCTTGCCATGTGGCACATGTACTCTCCGTTGTTTCATGCACGCATCATTCTCCCCACCCCTGTCTTTCATCCGCACCACTCCACAGAGGCATTGCCCATACAGCATGCTCCCAGTGTACTTACCTGTTTGTCTGGAGGACCGTAGAGTAGAGTGTACTAGGGGAGGACCCCATCCACGAGTTTCCACAACTCCTCCGATGTGAAGGCAGGGGCCCTTTCCCCAGACGCACGAGCCATTGTCTCTTCCAGACCGAGGTCACAGCAGCACTTGCAGTGTAGGTCCTCTCCTGTCGAAGATCAGGTATCGAGTGATTGAACAGATAGAAAATGGCGGTCACGTCCGCGGCAGTCACGTCCGCGGCGGTGCGTACCATCACCACCGGCGTACATCATCATTGCCTCCTGGGACCCATAGGGTCCAATGTTAACCAATGCAGCATTGCGCCACGGTCTCCGAGCGCCTACCACTATGGTGTACAACGCCAGCGCAGTTACCTCACATCCCATTGTCCCACTTTAGAGGTCAGACAGCCGCCATTTCAGGGGCCCACATGGCCTAATTTCCAACTGCGTCACACATACCTAGGCCTAGTCTCAACACACATACAGGCCACCTATTGTGTATGATTGGTGTTCTGGGTAAACTGTGGGTACGTACCTCCGAGTTGTTTGACTCTGTGGTCGCTGTTGTCCTTCATAGGCACCGTCCGCTGGGACATGTGAGGAGATGGCGGAATCCTCTGGTGTACCAACCGCTGGTGGACCTGTCGACAATGGAGGAAAGACATTTGATAATCACATACAGGTTTGACCGTGCCACAATCCAGGAACTGTGTACCCAATTGGAGCCAGACCTGATGTCAGCAATCTGTCATCCCACAGGAATCCCCCCTCAAGTGCAGGTGCTATCAGTGCTCCGTTTCCTTGCAAGTGGGTCTTTTCAAACAACTGTGGCCATGGCATCAGGGATGTCCCAACCTATGTTTTCCAACGTATTGTCCAGAGTGTTGTCTGCCCTGCTGAAACACATGCGGAGCTACATCGTTTCCCCTCAGGTGGAGGATTTACCTACAGTGAAAGGTGACTTCTATGCCCTTGGACATATCCCCAACATCATAGGTGCCATTGATGGGACCCATGTGGCTTTGCCCCCCCCCCAACAGGAGTGAACAGGTGTACAGAAACCTGAAGAGTTATCATTCGATGAATGTACAGATGGTATGTTTGGCAGACCAGTACATCTCCCCTGTGAATTCCATGTTCCCTGGCTCAGTGCATGACGCCTACATCCTGCAGAATAGCAGCATCCCTTATGTGATGGGTCAACTCCAGAGGCACCGTGTGTGGCTATTAGGTGAGCCCCTGGAAGCAAGACAGTGGGAATGGTTGTCTGGGGTTATCCCTACAGGTTAGTGTGTGTCTAACAGTTGTCCCTCGCCATTTGCAGGTGACTCTGGGTACCCCAACCTGGCATGGCTACTGACCCGAGTGAGGAATCCCAGGACCAGGGCAGAGGAACGCTACAATGAGGCCCATGGGCGAACTAGGAGGGTGATCGAGCGGACCTTCGGCCTCCTGAAGGCCAGGTTCAGGTGCCTGCATATGACAGGTGGATCCCTATTCTACTCACCAAAGAAGGTGTGCCAGATCATCGTGGCCTGCTGTACGCTTCACAACTTGGCTTTGCGACGACAGGTGCCTTTTCTGCAGGAGGATGGTCCAGATGGCGGTATTGTGGCAGCTGTGGAGCCTGTGGACAGTGATGAGGATGAAGCAGAGGAAGAAGACATGCAGAACAGGGACTCAGTGATCCAGCAATATTTCCAGTGAAACACAGGTGAGAATACATTCCTGCCTACTACATGTACTATAACACTACTACCTCTCTACAGTCTGTCGTTTTCACCCAGTGTATGGTCACTGAGTTGTCACTTTCCCTTACGATTTCACAGATGTGGGTCCCAACGTGTGTCATCTGCTTAGATTCCTCATGGACTAGAGCTGTGTGACATAGGTATGTTGACATTACTATTTCAAGAACATTTTGTGCTTTAGGTGTGTTTATTTAAATGCAAAATATTGGAGGGGGAAGTTAAATGGTGAGGGGTGATGGCGGAGTAGTGTCCATGGCAGAGTCCAGTCTATTAGTCTCACAGGTGCATTGCCCATATGGTCATAGGAAGTGGAGCTAGGGCAGTTTAATTATGGACAGGGTGACAAAGTGGGACAGTGGGATGACAATCAGGGTGGTCTCATTTCTTGGCGGCGGTCTTGGCATCGTGCTCTGTCTTGTTCCTGGATCTCAGGGACCGTTTGCGGGGTGGTTCTTCCTCTGCAGGGGGAGGGGTGCTGGTGTGGTGGTCCTGTGGTGGGGCGTCCTGTCCACTAGCACCAGCGGAGGTGGTGGGCAGTTCATCGTCCATGCTAGTGTCAGGGGCCCCTTGGAGTGCCACAGTGTCCCTCCTGGTGTTAAGTACTTCCTTCAGCACCCCTACGATGGTGCCCAGGGTGGAGCTGATGGTTCTGCGTTCCTCCCTGAAGCCCATATACTGTTCCTGCATGCACTGGGTCTCCTGAAACTTGGCCAGTACCGTTGCCATCGTCTCCTGGGAGTGGTGGTATGCTCCCATGATGGAGGAGAGGGCCTCGTGGAGAATGGGTTCCCTTGGCATGTCCGCCCCCTGTCGTACAGCAGCCCTCCCAGTTCCCCTGTGTTCCTGGGCCTCCGTCACCTGGAACGTGTGCCCACTGCCACTGCCACTGCCCCCAGATCCCTGTTGTTGGGGTGGTGGGTTATCCTGGGTTCCCTGTAGTGGTGGACACACAGCTGATTGACGTGTCCTGGGGACAGAGGTATGTGCCCGCTGGGTGGGTGCTGTGCTGGTGTTTCCAGAGAGGGGAAGGTCTGTGGTGGCCTGTGCCTGTGTGAGGGTAACCGACTGTCCCGAGGCCCCCGATGGTCTGGGCTGGTCATCTAGATCCAGTTGGACAGAGGTGCTGTCATCACTGTGGGCCTCTTCTGTGGGTAGAGTGGACATGTCTGGACCCTCCTGCCTGGTGACGTTGGGTAGGGGTCCTCCAGGGGTGGAAAGGCATGATTATTGCATCTGTGTGTGGCATGGTGTGCAATGGGTGGGTGACCATGTACCCCAGTGCTGGCATTCCTGTGTGGGAGCTTGTGTGATGATGGTTTAGGGGGGTGTATGGGTATGTGCAGTGGGCATGCTTTAGTGATGGGTGTCCATCCTTTGTTGTTGCATGCAGGGCTTGGTGTTGGGATGTGTGGTTTGTGATATTGGTACATTTTTGAGGAGTTGGAGTGATAGGGGTGAGGGCGAGGGTGGGGGTATGTGATAGCATGCAGGTAGGGTGGGGGATGTAATAGTTAAGATTTGACTTACCAGAGTCCATTCCTCCACCAACTCCTGCGAGGCCCTCAGGATGCAGAATCGCCAAGACCTGCTTCTCCCATGTTGTTAGTTGTGGGTGAGGAGGTGGGGGTCCGCCGCCAGTCCGCTGAACCGCCAGGTGGTGTCTTGAGACCACGGAACGCACCTTCCCCCGTAGGTCGTTCCACCTTTTCCTGATGTCCTCCCGATTTCTTGGGTTTTGTCCCACTGCATTGACCCTGTCCACTATTCTTCGCCATAGCTTCATCTTCCTTGCAACTGAGGTGTGCTGCACCTGTGATCCAAATAGCTGTGGCTCTACCCGGACGATTTCCTCCACCATGACCCTGAGCTCCTCCTCCGAGAACCTGGGCTGTCTTTGTCGTGCCATGGGGTGGTGTAGGTGATGTGTGGGGTGGTGTGTGTGGTGATAAGTGGTGTGTTGTGTGAGGTGCGTGGAAGTTGTGTGGGTGATGGTGTTGTGTGCCTGTGGATGCTGTTGTACTTGCTGGTGGTGTCTCTCTCGGTGCTACGTTCTCAATTTTTGATAGTAGGGGTTTGTGGGTGATGTGGGTGTGTGTTTTATATTGTATTGGGTGTGTGGAGTGGTGTGTATATGTGTATCAGGTGTGTGTGTTTCGAATTGTCCAATGTGGCTGTGTTTTGTAAGAGTGTGTGTATTTTGAGCGTCGCGGTGTGTACCGCCAATGGAATACCACGGTTGAAAGACCGCCATGTGGATTCGTGTGTCGTGATAGTGTGGGCGTATTTCTGTTGGTGTGACGGTGTCGGTTTTGTTTTCGCCAGTTTATCACTGACCTTTGGTGTGGCAGACTTCTGTGGGTGTCTGAATTTTGCCGGATTCCGAGATGTGGGTCATAATAGCTGTGGCGGAATTCCGCAGCCGCGGCGGTGTGTTGGCAGTCTTCTGCACGGTGGTAAGCGGCTTTTACCGCCAATGTTGTAATGACCGCCAAAGTCATTAAACTGTTAGGTCCAAAGGTTTCAGTAATTTAAACCTAAGCTCAGCCTCTGTTAGCTATGTCACAGAGCAGACAGGGTTAACTTAAAGAAAATGTGTTATGCATTTAGAAGTACAAAAACAGTTAAAAAGTAGAAAACACAGCAGAATAAAACTCCTACTCCAAATTAGAAAATTGAGAAACATTTGCTAAACAAAATGACACTAAAAATGACAAAAATCCAATGAAGTGAACCAGAGAGATGCATTTTAGAATATTTAAGGAAAACTAGCGCCAAAAAGCACTAAGAATGAATGATGGCCTATGGTCAGGCCAACCGTGATGAAACATAGGTCAGATGCACTAGCCAAGTTTGTTCTGGATAGAGATTTTACTTTGGGATCTAGTCTATGAAATGGAAGTTGCTATCCTCCATTGGGGCAAGGTTGCAGGCTGTACCTGAGGAGGACTTATTGAAGTAAGATAGCCGTTTGACGAGGTCCATCTAAAGTTATTGGTTTTGGCAGGAAAAGTTCAGAGTGGGAAAATTGAAATATCATGCTTAGAGAAGGCCTCACTTTGGCCAGAGACTTTTGGTGCCTTCTGCTGGGCAAGATTTCTGCTTTCCGACTGAAGGTCTGATTTAGAGTTTCCCAGTTTGGATATTCCTTCACAAATGTGATAGATATCTCATCTGCTTTATTACAAGTACCATAGTATATAATGTACTTGTTATAAGGCAGACGGGATATCTGTCACATCTGCCAAAATCTAAATCAGGCCCTTAGTATTTTTTTTGGAGCTCAAAATTCTCTAGTGGGACAATGTTGCAGGTCGTATCCGATGAAGAGTTTCATGAGACAGAATACCTTCTTACTGAGGGGATGCTGAAACAGATTTGCTGATGCGGAGAAACTCAAAGCAAGTTGACACCTGTTTCTTCAGCCCAGTGAAGTTGCACCTTGGAAGGATTGGCTCGGGTGTTTGGCCCTGTTCCTCCAGAGGTCTGGAAGTCCACAAAGTTTTATAAGTGTCAACTTTTTAGAGTTGTTAGGAGAAGTCCAGTTAGATACAGCCATGGGTCTCAGGACCTTACTCTAACAGAAGCCACCAGCAAGGTCCATTCCAGGTCCAGTTATTACTGGTCATCTGAGCACATCAGAAAAGCCCTCATGCAGCTTGTTGTATCCCTATAGCCACACAGGGTTAGCCAACTGATCCTTAGAGTCCACTTTGTCTTGAGTACAAGTGGGAGCAGGTCCAGTGGTTCAGATCGCCTCATAAGTCTCCAACAGCAGGTGCAGTCCTTCTTCTGTTCTTCCTTATGTCCGGAGAGTGTTCTGAGGAGAGTGCTACATTTATGTTTTGCACCAGCACTCTTGGCTCCTCGCTGACATATGAGGTTAAATGATGCCAGGGGCAACCCTTCCCACTTTTACAGTAGTTCCTAATGAAAATAATGATGTTCCTGGGTCCACCCTAACTGGTTTTCCTGCAGGGGAAGAAAACACCTCCGCAAACCCAGACTATTCTTCCTGCTCTGAGAGCAGTTTTCATACCTAAGGTCAGGCACTGGCTGGGGAGCTGCTGGAGATGTTATGCAAATGAGCCACCAGGAGCTTCTGGCAAGGAAAAGGTAACTTTCTAAAAGGCATTTTTTCTAAATATTTACAAACAATCCAGCTTCATCATTGTGTTATGGTTTTAATAAATATTACAGATTAAAAATAATGACTGAACTAATGTTCTAGATGGTCCCAAATCCAAGATAGCAGAATTCATATTTTAATCTTTACTTTAGTTCCCCTTACAGTACAGTCAGAGCCTTCCATAGTGAAAATAGCTTTTGAGGCCTTATCACTGTAGGGACATGGTAACATGGTAACATTAAATTCCTATAAGTCCCACTTTTAAATACTATACAGCCTACCTTGTAGGCTACAAGAGCTGGATAGGGATGACATATTATCATCTAAGAGGGAGGTTTTCCCTGGCAAAAAAGGTTATTTTGACGAGTTGGACTACAGATTCAAACTGCATCAGTCAAGCTACACTGGTAACCCTGAAGCCATGTTAATTATTTTAGATTGTATTTCTGCACCATATCCTATGCCCTTTGAGGAAAGTTAAATATGCCAGTTAGGATTTGGAGAATGTCACCACATTTTAGAGATCAGTGCACATGCATTGGGGCCTGATTAGCAGTGTCACAGTGCTCAGTGTTTTTTCACACAGAAGTATTAGTCCAAAACAATGGGGGTGATCATGCCAACAAGGGCACTTTCCTTTAGGCCTAATTCACATAGCATGTAGGAGTATGAAAAAGAGCACTATAAAAGTACTACTTTAAGTATTCAAGTATGCCTTTGTGATTAGGCCTCTTAGTCTTTACAGAAAGGATATACTTTTCAGGATGACCTTCAAAAATATTGGGATTGCCCTATGTCCCTTAGAGCCTGAAAACCCGGGTAACAACTGTCAGGGTGGTCAGTGAAAGGAAAGGCATGCAAGTGTGGCATGCTCACCCCCAGAGCTAATAATAAACGGTGTCCAAGAAAATCTTCTTAAGGGCCCTATAACTCTTTCATTCTATGTGCTGCTGCTTCTTTGTTTTTTTTACCTAAGACAAGAGATTGTGAACTCTGCTTAAATGATGTCTTCTTTTTTAATCAGTCCATGCTTCACAGGTAGTTACTACGCTAAATCTACATACTGCCTATGGCTTGTACTGCATTAGAAAGGCAAACAGTGGAAACAAGTTTTTTTAATACTCGAGGCGTATTTAATTGTTTATGGACTGGATTTTTTCCAATATATTCAACCAGTATTCTATAATAGTTTTTCTGGATATGGTAATATTTTCCTCATTTTTTGGATTCATGACAGACATATCCACGAATCACTTGCCAGCAAAAGTTTCACAATGTAGGCATTGCATTGTCTTGGATTACCCTGTAATGGTTTGTCTCTGGGTCTTCAAAGGATCTCCACAGTCAGCGATTGATCCTCTCCAAGCAAGGACAAGAAGAGCTATAGTTTCTAAAGATGTTTTTATGTTTACAGGCAATTACTCAAGGTGTTATTCTTATGATAGTATACATTTGTTGAAAAAAACAAAGCCTTCAAATGTTTTTTTGTTGGGATAAATTTGCAGGAAAGTACTTTCCTGCCATGAGTGCTCCGCACAGAATGGTAACATAAATTAGTGGGAACTTCTTAAATAATTTTATCATTAAACAGTTCATATGAACTTGTGAGGGCTTCAGCAGTTTGAATGAGCAGAAGTCACCAAGCATGCTGTTCTTAATATTTATTTCGCTTTCTTGTTATGGCTGGTGCCTAATGCTAATATAATCCTGAATCATCTAATTGTTTAACTCAACAATGTTTTTTACATCCAGTTCTAGTATTCGTATGCTCTTTTGTGATTCAGGGTACATGGACTGTGCCTTCCCTGTCTGCACTGCAACCAGTCCCCTAAAGAGAGCTAAATGTCCCACTAATATGTCAAACAGAAGTTTTTTTGTGACAGTATGGTTCCTTTCTTGATAGTAAAATAGGATTTTCTTCCTTCCCCGGGAGATAATCATATCCTCTTTTTTACAGCCTCCCGTATGTATTTATGTCACATTGTACATTCAGACTCGTCCTGCATCTATGAAAGTTAAAGCTTCTCATCAGATACATATATATCCATTCAGCCTTTGCCTGCTACTCTTTAAATATGGCATGCTATTTCTAATGCCTTTTTCTTGAAGCACTGCTAGGCAAATGATTACTGTAGTGATGATGGCTGATGTAAATTCTTCAAAGGCATTTCAATCACATGCAGGAAAATTCATCAGCTCCTAAAATGCTGCATAGTTTTATTTCTGATATTTTGTAATCTCCAAGGTCTAACCTATAAATTTACAGCAGATCATAGCTTTCTGTATATCCCCAGGTTCTGGGTTCAAAGAAGATTTTGATCTCTTTTACAACCAGTGCTTCTAGTTTCTATCCCCAATCTAATGGTCGGAAAAAAACTTAAAATCAAGTGTTAGTGGAATATGTGAAATGTTTAGTGGGTATCAGCAAGGCAAACTGAAAACTATTATTAAGTACACTTGAAAATGCATTAAATAAGGTTATACCTCACGTTTTGTTCTGATATTCTTCCTCATGTGACCATTGTCCCTGCTCTTGCATATGTTCATGGAAATTATCTGCAACTTGCAAAATTCCAATGATATGAAGTCTGTCTCTGTTCACCTTTGAAATCATGCATCTGTTTGTGTATTGTGAGATACGGTTTGTCCATCTTCATGTTTCCTTGCCATCACCTTGCTTAACTATTAATTTGACACATAGTATATATGTTTCTCTTTCTATTTAATATGTGATTAATCCAGTAGGGATTAACTATGTGTTCTCTCTTTTATATGTGTTCACCCTGGGTTCCAATTTTTTCATATGAAACGCTGTGACTATAGCATTGTGTCTTGCCAAGAATATTTTTCTCTGGGCACCGTTTGGATTCTGTGTTTTTTTCTACCTTTGCTTGGAAGCCCACTGCACTGAGGCACTCTTCCCCACAGCCACATATTACAAAATCCTCAGTGCTTCCTTGATCATCAAACATTCCCACATCCAATCTAGCACACACAAACCTGCTATTGGTCTTGAGAACAATAGCAATCGTACCCTTGTTCCATAGCATTCATTTCAATTTACCACATATCCTGTCACCCTTTCCACCCTCTTTGGACCACCTTCTTTGGAGTGCAAAAGTGCAACTCTCTCTTCCTCGTGTATCCAGGGTGCATCACTCTAACAAACTCAACAACTACCACTGTTAGCCCACGTAACTCTTTGTTTCCTCCCTCATAACCTTCTTTCACCTCATGTCTGGCGACCGCTACTTGTACCACCTTGTCCACATCCACGTACTTTGGCTCCACCCACTCTTATCAAGTAATGCACCTGCAACTCTTCCTCGCAACAAAGTAAACAGTAATACCCCTGCATTAAGATGGTGAGCTGTCTAGGTAGCCCATAATATATACCTCAGTGTCTGTAGCCACTTTGAGGTCTTCACCAAAGTAAACTATCTTGATTTAGGCATTCTCAAAATTTAAAAGATGAGGCGAGGCATTCTCTTCATGATGCAAGCCTCCAGAACAACAATGCCAAATTTTGGAAGACAGTGAACTCCCCTCTCCTGTGTGACGGAACGCCACCAAGTATCAAAATAGCCATCACGGAAGAGGAGTGGGTTACTTATTTTTCCAAAATATACTCCTCAAAAAACCTAGTCCCAGATACAAACGCCCATAGAGAGGACTTTTAGCCTATTACTCCACCATTCAGTTTAAATGAGGTCATTGATGCCATCAATGCCAGCAAGAGTGGGAAAACACAAGGCCCCAATTGATATCTATAAGTCTAATGTTCCACTCTGGGGCCCTTTACTTGACACAGGTCTTACGAGCCTGTTGCGCCACAGCCTTTATCACAACCTGGGCAGAGTCCATTATTGTTCCAATATTTAAAAAAGGAAACCGCCAAAACCTAGCGTGTTACAGGCCAATTTCATTGCTCGACAACCTCGCAAAGATTGCAGGATGTATTGTCCTGAATAGGTTGCGGGAATGGACAGAAGCTAATAATACACTAATGGACCTACAATACGGCTTCAGGGCTGGGATAGGGACTGTGGAACAGGCCCTGAATTTAGATATTCTAATTGGCAAATATACAAAGGCTAAGACAGGAGCTCTACACCTTGTATTTGTGGATTTGACTTCGGCATTTGACTGTGTAAGTCACAGGAAACTTTGGCCCATTTTGCTGCATATGGGGGTAGATATTACAATAGTCCACTTTATCAGGGAACTATACTATGGAGCTAAAGCTAGGGTGTGTTGTGGGTCTCAGGGGGAGTGTACCTCCGTCTTTCCTGTAAAGCGGGGGGTACACCAAGGCTGTGTTTTAACTCCCCTATTGTTTGCCCTATATATTAATAAATTAGAGGCTGTTCTATCTACTGCTTGCAGAGATCTTCCACAAGTTGGCTTTCGAAAGATCCCAGCACTTATGAATGCGGATGATGCTGTTTTAATGGCACGCACCCCAGTAGCTTTGCAGCGACTATTAACAACTTTTGATAATTATATGGAAGATCTAGGCCTTAAAATCAATCACTCTAAAACCTTTACAATGACCTGTGGAATAAAATCTGCAAAAAAATCCCAAGTCATTTTAAAGGGTGTCAAACTAGATGACATAGAAACCTTTTCATATCTTGGTATTATGTTTGATAACAAAGGCACCTGGCTGCAAGCCATTAGGTCTAGGAAATTACTTTTCGCAAAAACTATCATGGCTGTAAAAAACTTTTCTCAGAAGGTCGGTAGGGCCACTCCCAAAGACATGATGACAATTTATAATGCAAAATGTGTCTCTGTTGCACTGTACGGGGCAGGCCTATGCAGCTCTAGGAAATACAACGCCCTACAGCTAGCTGAAAACGATTTTTTAAAGTCCTACTTAAGTGTGCCAAAATCTACCTCAACCTTGGCATGCCATTCAGAAATGGGGGTAACATACATCACAGACCTCATAAGCATACAACCAGTTTTACTGTGACATAAAGTATGGACCTCTGACTTTGCCAGTCTGAACAGGGCCATTATAGAAGATGCTCAATCATTACGTCATTCGCTGCAAATTCCATGGCTGGATTATATAAAGAACTTTCTTACGGACCTGGGCCATCCTGAGTTTTACTTTACACCAGAAAAAATGGAAACACTTCTCAGGAAAGATCTGAAAAACATCTGTCTTACTTATCTGGCTGACTCGAGGTGGGCTACTGAGTCAAAGAAATCTAGTGTAAGCAGGATTCTCCTGCTGCAGCAGTCAGATGGCATGGAACCATATTTAAATAATGTATTGAACCCGAGGCATCGATATGTCTTCACACGCCTAAGACTAGAGACATTTCACCGACTCGTCAGTTTTCTGCTCACCAACGACTGGAGTCCAGTCCTGGGAAAATGTCCTTGTGACTCAGTGTCAGACCAATGCACAATGCATATAGTTTTTTTTGTGCAAATTTTTCTCTGATTTAAGGAAAGTGTTTGTGATTCCACTCTTAAACTCTATGCATTTTAAACAATGCCGCCCAGCTTTTATTTACTTGTTGTTTCTTCCATCAATCAAAATATGTAATGGATTAGCTCTATATCTCTGTGCAGTAATTACAGCAAGGATTATATTTCTAGGCAAATTATGGAGGCCTTCCATCTTTGTATGTTTTTAGCTAGGACAACAGCTCCTTGCCTTTTAAACATTTGGTTTTATTGATTTTATACTGTTTCTTAGAAGAATACCTGGATTCAGTTTCTGTAGTGAATTTTATCACGTGGTATCAATTGCTGTATGTCTTGACTTATTTTATTTTATTTATCTTATGTGGTTGTCGACTGGTGTCACTTTGTATATTTTATCTGCTTTTATGATTATGAGATACAATTGAATAAAGTATTGTTTGATGATGATTTAGGCATTCCCTCACAAAATTGCTTCCTGGATGATATAAGGATGTTTTAGGATGCTTGATGTCAACCAACCTGAAATAATAGTCAGTTTCCACACACACTAGTTAAGTACTGTTGTCTGCCACTGACTATCCCCTGTGACTATATCCTATTGAGTATGCTGTTCTTTAGCAATATTGTTAGGTACCGAAATGTGTTATGTGTGCAATGTTCCTTTAAGTAGCTCAGTTGTATGTCCAGTGTTCTTCCGAAATTATGATACACCTGAGTTCTGTGTGAATCTTTAAAATTCAGGGTTCTCAACCACAGCAGTTTTTGGTGGAGAGCTCATAGTTTTACTTCTTAAGTAAATCCACATTAACCATCTGTGAAACTTTTGTCTTCTTTTTAGTATCCTTTAATAGTTTGCTTTAATTTCTTTCCATGTGGTTCGGACGCATGGTTGTATTCACTCTGCTACTGATGGTTCTGCTGCTCAGGTTTATTGTGAAAACACTTGTCCCTCTTAGAGCACTTCTTCATCTTCATTGGACACCTACGACTCTGCTCTGGGCACTCATGTTAATCACACACTTGCATTAGGCGTCTGCAGCATTGGCCTTCAAATGTGTCCTGCATGTGTACCTACATTAAGCATCTAAAACTTTGGCCATAGCTCTTGCATTACTTAATATTTCCATTGAATGTTCATAGCTGTAGTCTAGACATTCTCTCTGCATGCACTCTTGAGCTGAACATTTGCAGTATGCAGGGAGCCTGCTTTTCATTTCCTGGTGGATTTGATGTCTTTGACAATTTTTTCATTGTAAGACTCAATGTTCTTTCACCATTTTATTATGGGGAGTGTGTCATTTTGGATACAGGAACAGGATTAACATGTCCTGGCTTCCTTAGAGTGTGCTGTTTTTTCTCAGGTATTTTCTGTACTAACCAACTGCTACAAAAGGGCCCAGGTTTTACTCTATCATCTTTCTTCAAATTCCAGTCCTTATTTACTTGTCTTCCATGTAGAAGATAGTACTAGTGTTTCAATGTCAATTCCATAAGCCTTAGTAACTGTGAATTCTACATTAAGCCCACTATAAGTAAGGCTGACATCTTCATGTGTATTCTATTACTTCTGATCAACACTTACAAGCCTGAAGATTCTAATAGCATGACTAGATCTTTGGTGATTTTGTTAACATTTTCTTCTAAGTAGGCTGAAAGACCATGGTGGCCTACTTGGCATTCACCACAAAGCTGATTATACAAAGAGCTGCTTAGAAGTTATATGCCATCAAAATGTCAAGATAGATCAAGACAAAAACTTGTTGTTAAAAGAAAACTCGTTGTTAAAAGAAAACTCATTAGAGCTACGTATCTGCTATATGTCATATATGTATCACTACTGTTGATGTAATTTTTATCCTGCAAAACTAATAAAAAATCTTCTGTACAAAAAAAACTATTCTGATAGATCTTGGCATTCTGTGAGAATTGTCTTGCTAAAAAAGTAATTTTCAAAATCAATAAATATATTAGAGGGTAGCTATGTTGCCTACATTGGAAAGGAAAGGTGCTCTAAAATTAATTCAGAATTTTAAAACATTGTTATATTCTAATTCCCCTATATGCCATGAGAATTAACATAGCTTAGTTTTCGTATCCAGCACCAACACCTCTGGTCTGAAAACTTGCACTACATGCAAACTTGCACACATGCCGAGGCATCAAGGTGCAATGATGTCAGCAATGTTGATTGAGATAATGTTTTAACTCTTTGTAGGATACTTGAGACTGCAATATTTTAATAAATATTGACTGAGCACAGTCACAAATAATCTAACATAATTACTTTTAACAGGTCAAATACCCTATTACATTAAAATGCTCCACCTATCATTATGCTGGGGTGGCTCAAAAGCCTGGCCACCAGCTGGACACCAGGTCAAAAAGAGAGCTGTAAAATACTGTCCGGGCCCAAACAAATGTGCATGGTCCTCTTGGGGATGCAGCGAAGGTACAGAGGCCATAGGATACACAATAAATAATTAAAAAAGCTAGAAAAAGGTACTACTCAGTGAATTCAAAATACTAAGGGGGTTATTCCAACTTTGGAGGAAGTGGTAATCCGTCCCAAAAGTGACGGTAAAGTGACGGATATACCACCAGCCGTATTACGAGTCCATTATATCCTATGGAACTCGTAATACGGCTGGTGGTAAATCCGTCACATTTGGGACGGATTACCACCTCCTCCAAAGTTGTAATAACCCCCTAAATCTGCTAATAAAGAATTGTATAAAATTCTTAACGAATTACAAAAACCTAAATGCATGGAAGGAACTCATTCCATTACTCAAGAATTCACAGACAAGCTGGCAAATCATCACACAACTAAGTCAGACATATTGAACTGGAACTGCTATTTAAAACAAAGGAAAACCACCAGCACCAACCCATTTCCTAAAATCCCTCCAAGACTGCGCCAACCCATTATCTGCACTCCTTCAAACAAATATAACAAAGTGAATTTATGGATTTGGTCAGAGCAAGCAGGCCTTCCTGCAGCCCTTCCGACCCTTGTCCAGCACATGTCTTCAAGGACATTCTTTTATCTACTTCTGCTGTCACAGTTGTGAGAAGAATCATCAATAGTTCTTTAACTACAGGAGCCTTTCGTGAAGACCTTAAAAAGGCATACATACACCCGTTATTAGAGAAAACAAACCTGGACCCGTAGGACCCCAACAACTACAACCAATTACAAAGGGACCTTTCCTTGGCAAACTGATAGAAAGAGCAGTATTCACCCAGATGTCACAATTCATTGAAGATAACTCCATACTTTCAGATTACCAAACTGGATTCTGCCCCGGAAGAGGCACTGAATCCGGACTCATCTCAATCTGGGATGATTTTAAAAACACAGTCACCGCAATGGAGTTGCTGCACTACTTCTCTTGGACTTCTCAGCTGTTGTTGACACTGTTGAGCATGACATCACAAGGCCGGCAAACTGCTCTTGATTGGATCACATCCTAACTTTAAAACAAAACAAATGACATGTATTCTCCCCCCCTTTTTCCTCAAAACCCTACTTCACAAAAGCAAGGGTCCCTCAAGGATCAATCATCCCACCTATGCTTTTCAACTTCTACTTGATGTCATTACCAGAACAGATCAATGAATTTCAACTCACATTCTACAACTATGCAGATGACACACAAATACTCCTTAAATTGAAATGCCCCAAAGACATTAGAAACTCACAAATCTTCAGTTGCCTCAGAGTTGTTGATCAGTGGATGACTTGGAGCCATCTCAAACTGAATGCTTCCAAAAACAGAAATACTCACATGTGGTGACTGGAAAAATTATGGCCTACAGTGTGCCTGGCCTGACAATCAAGCTTCATCGCCTTGATAACTCTGTGATGCATTTTCCCTCACCTTGGATTTCTACACATGGTCCAGACTGCCATCTCTCTTATACTATCTACACTGAGATTACACCAATGGCCTCTACCATGGATCATCTCGATCTACTATGAAAAAACTACACCTCATTCAGAACTCGGCTGCCAGACTATTGCTATATGTAAAGCCACAAGCGCACATCTCCCCTGCTTTGAAGGCACTACGTTGGTTACTGGTAGCCAGAAGATCCACCTTTGTAGCACCCACAAACCAATACACGGAACAGGACCGCTTTTCATCAGGAATAGAATGACCAAGTACATTTAACAAAGAAACCTCTTCTCAAGATTGGCACCCCACCTTAAAACACCACCATACAAGAAAAAGACTATAGGTGGTCCATCAAGCGGCCAAACTATGGAATTCATTTCCCCCAAATATAAGATCCACAGATAACTATCTTGTCTTCAGAAAACTACTCAAGAGTTGGCTCTTTTCTTCATAACCACCATATCCAAACAATAATGGACTGCATATGCCTGTATTGATAAACATTTATAATCTGATTATGTGTATATATCTTGATATGTGTATTTCTTTTAGATGTATGTATACTTACTATTTCTTCATAGTAAAATATGTACATACTCTTTATGCTTGTTTAACAAATATATATTTACTTATGTTTAAATTCATATATGTGTGTTTGTATATATGTATTCATATATGTAAATAGAAGTATGTATACAATGTATGTGTGTATGTATATGTAAATATGTGTATATAATTCTATGCTTAACATGTCCATAGGTCATTGCACAATTCCTGAATAAGTTGTTAGAATAGACACATGAATCCATGCTTTCATTTTAGTTATCACAACGAGCAAATGTTATCGTAACTATTTTATCAGCAAGCAGTTCGCTATTGAAAATTGAGGAAGAGAAAATAATGTCAGATAAGTAAACAATGTAACTTCAAATATTACTGATCTTGAAAGTCTGTGTTTGTACAACACAGCTTTAAATCATCAAAATATCCATTATTATCTTCCTTACACGTATATTCCCTCAGTATGTATTTACGTATCTATTTATTTATTATTTTAGTCCTACTGTTCAAGTGGAATAAAATTACAAAAAAAACTCTCTCATAAGCTTTACTCTTTCTCCCTATCACCCTATGCCTCTATCAATCTGTCCTCCATCCCCACTCTCTTACTCATCCCAACCCCGTTCTACTGCTATGATCTCCAAAATCACCCTGCCTAAGCACTTCTCTCATCAGTTTACTACCATGATCCCCCAAACAGCCCTACTAAGCCACCCTCACTTATCTCACCTTTAACCCATCTGTAGGAAAGTACCATCTTGCCTGGCATGTTACCCCCATTTTTACATGTATGTCAGTTTGTTTTTGCCTGTCTCACTGGGATCCTGCTAGCCAGGACCCCGGTGCTCTTAGTTTGTGGCCTGAATGTGTGTGCCTGTGTAGTGACTGTGTCACTGAGGCTTTGCTAACCAGAACCTAGGTGCTTATGCTCTCTCTGCCTTTAAAATGTCACTATAGGCTAGTGACCATTTTTACCAATTCTAATTGGCACACTGGAACACCCTTATAATTCCCTAGAATATGGTACCTAGGTACCCAGGGTATTGGGGTTCCAGGAGATCCCTATGGGCTGCAGCATTTCTTTTGCCACCCATAGGGAGCTCAGACAAATCTTACACAGGACTGCCACTGCAGCCTGAGTGAAATAACGCACACGTTATTTCACAGCCATTTTACACTGCACTTAAGTAACTTATAAGTCACCTATATGTCTAACCTTCACTTAGTGAAGGTTAGGTGCAAAGTTACTAAGTGTGAGGACACCCTTGCACTAGCAAAGGTGCCCCCAAATAGTTCAGAGCAATTTCCCCGGACTTTGTGAGTGCGGGGACACCATTACACGTGTGCACTACATATAGGTCAATACCTATATGTAGCTTCACAATGGTAACTCAGAATATGGCCATGTAACATGTCTAAGATCATGGAATTGTCCCCCCATGCCAAATCTGGTATTGGGATTCCAATCCCATGCAGCCCTGAGTCTCCACTATGGACCCAGGGTACTGCAAAACCAGCTCTCTGGGGTTTTCTCTGCAGCTACTGCTGCTGCCACCCCACAGACAGGGTTCTGCCCTCCTGGGGTCTGGGCATCCCAGTCCCAGGAAGGCAAAACAAAGGATTTCCTCTGAGAGAGGGTGCCACACCCTCTCCCTTTGGAAATAGGTGTTAAAGGCTGGGGAGGATTACCCTCTCCCAGCCTCTGGAAATGCTTTGAAGGGCACAGATGGTGCCCTCCTTGCATAAGCCAGTCTACACCGGTTTAGGGAAGCCCCAGTCCCTGCTCTGGCACGTAACTAGACAAAGGAAAGGGGAGTGACCACTCCCCTGTCCATCACCACCACAGGGGTGGTGCCCAGAGCTCCTCCAGTGTGTCCCAGACCTCTGCCATCTTGAATCCAGAGGTTTGAGGGCACTCTAGAGGCCTCGGAGTGGCCAGTGCCAGCAGGTGGCCAATCCTCCTCTGAGGGCTATTTAGGGTCTCTCCTGTGGGCTTTTCCTCAGATAACGACTTGCAAGAATTCACCAGAGTTCCTCTGCACCTCTCTCTTCGACTTCTTCCAAGGATCGACCGCTGACTGCTCCAGGATGCCTGCAAAACTGCAAAAAAGTAGCAAGAAGACTACCAGCGACATGCCAGCTTTCTCGACTGTTTCCTGGTGGTACATGCTTTGGGGGCTGCCTGCCTTCATCCTGCACTGGAAACCATGAAGAAATCTCTTGTGGGTTGATGGAATCTTCCCCAGGTACTCTGGGACCCCTCTCATCCTGACGAGCGTGGCCCCTGGAACACAGGTGGTGGACCCAAATTACCCAGACTGTCCAGTGGTCCAACTGTCCAAATTTGGAGGAGGTAAGTCCTTGCCTCTCCTCTCCATACAGTAATCTTGTGCACCACGTGAACTGCAGCTGCTAGGGCTTCTGTGCACTTTTCCAAGGAATCCTTCGTGCACAGCCAAGCCCAGGTCCCCAGCACTCCATCCTGCATTGCTCAACTCCCTGAGTTGACCTCCGGCTTCGTGGGACCCTCTTTTGTAGTGTTGAGACGACCGCCGAGCTCCGACTTCTTGAACCCATGTTCAAGTACTTCTGCGGCTGCTACCTTCTTGTGCATGGGCTCTCTACGTTGCTGAGGGCCCCCTCTGTCTCCTCTCCCAAGTGGCAACATCCTGGTCCTTCCTGGGCCCGGGCAGCACCCTTTTTCTTCAACCACGACCTTTGCAGCTAGCAGGGCTTGTTTGCAGTCTTTTGCCAAAGAAACAACTCTGCATCCTCCAGCACTCCGTGGGACATCTTCACCATGAAGGATAAGTTCCTAGCACCTTTCGTTGTTGCAGAATCTTCAGCTTCTTCCATCCGGAGGCAGCCATTTTGCACCTTCATCCGGGGTTTAGTGGGCTCCTGCCCCCCCCAGACACTTTCACGACTCTTGGACTTGGTCCACTTCCTTTGCAGGTCCTCAGGTCCAGGAATCCGTCTTCAGTGCTTTGCAGTCTGTTGTGGTCTTTGCAAAATCCTCTATCACGGTTGTACGACGGAATGCTGACTGACAAAACAACGGGTGCCTAAACAACGAGGTCGGATCACCGACCTCGTTGTTACTACTAATGCCTTTACCACGAATGCCTTAACAACGATATTTCGTTGTAAAGGCATTCCTGGTAAAGTCATTAGTAACAGGCACCCATTGATCCTGCATGCCTCACCCCACCCCCCCAACCCCACCCCAAAACCTAAAACCCCAACCCCCCACCCCCTCCCCAAAACCTAAAACCCCGACCCCCCACCCCCTCCCCAAAACCAAAAACGCCCCACCCCCCAACCCCACCCCAAAACCTAAAACACCGACCCCGCCACCCCCTCCCCAAAACCAAAAACGCCCCACCCCAAAACCTAAAACCCCCGACCCCCCACCCCCTCCCCAAAGCCAAAAATGCCCCACCCCCCAAACCCACCCCAAAACCTAAAACCCCGACCCCCCACCCCCTCCCCAAAACCAAAAACGCCCCACCCCCCCAACCCCACCACAAAAACCTAAAACCCGACCCCCACCCCCTCCCCAAAACCAAAAACGCCCCAACCCCACCCCAAAACCTAAAACCCCGACCCCCAACCCCCTCCCCAAAACCTAAAAACCCCACTTACCTGAGTCGTCGCCTCGTCATCTGCATCGTCCTCCTCCACCGACTCCCTTGTTTGTACCTTAACCATGCATGTTCGTTGTTCAGGACATGCGTGGTTAAGGCACAAAATAACGAAGTCGTGGTTAAAGAAAGCGTTGTCCCGCTTTCGTTAACCAGGACTTCGTTATAAAAAAGTCGGCATAAAGGATGTTTCCCCTCTATCACATCTTTAGTGTGTTCCTGAGGAAATAGTAGTACGTTACTCCTACTTTCCAGGGTCTTGGGGTGGGGTATCTTGGACACCCTTAGTGTTTTCTTACACTCCCAGTGACCCTCTACACACTACACTAGCCTAGGGGTCCATTCGTGGTTCGCATTCCACTTTCTTCATATATGGTTTGTGTTGCATCCTATTGTATTCTACAATGTTTCCACTACTTTCTGACTGTTTTACTTGCCTGATTTTGGTTTGTGTGTATATTTTGTGTATTTTATTTACCTCCTAAGGGAGTATATCCTGTGAGATATTTTTGGCACATTGTCACTAAAATAAAGTGCCTTTATTTTTAGTAATCCTGAGTATTGTGTTTCTTATGATATAGTACCTATATAATATAAGTGGTATAGTAGGAGCTTTGCATGTCTCCTAATTCAAGCTGCTCTGCTATAGCTACCTCTATCAGGCTAAGCTGCTAGAACACTACTAATCTACTAATAAGGGATAACTGTACCTGGCACAAGGTGTAAGTACCATCAGGTACCCACTATAAGCCAGGCCAGCCTTCTACATCATCCAAAACCCCTTCTACTACTATGATCTCCCTAACCCCTTTCTACAGACTCATCCCTCCTCCATCTCTCCTTTACTCATCCCAAGCCTCATCCTATTACTATAAACTCACAACTGCTGGATTCTTCTCTCCTCTACCCCTCCATTATTCTATTCAAACCTACTGACAAACTCACATGTCCTCTGCTCAAATCAACTCACAATAATACTTATGCTGTACTCATATTTCACTAATCCACCACTAATCGTTTAGGGTTCCGTAGTGTGCGACTTGCCGAAAAGTGCCTTAAAGCATTGTCTGGGGTAGTAAGCGGAATATAAATACAATTACAACTACAATAAAATCGGCAGAGTCATGTAAATACAATATGACACTCTACAAAAAGCTTTTGACTTGAAGGCTTCAGGCAAATATGTACCTCGTGACAGCTGGACTTTGTGCAAGAAGTATGTTAGAACTTGCAGGTTGTAACTGTACTTTATGGCACAGTTACTGTAAGTGTCTGACACAGAAACTACAGGTGCATCACGTGATGGGCTTGTTTTAGATCCAGGGTCTCACCTATGTTACGGGGCACAGTTGTACTGTGATGGGTTTTTCATTTCCTTGACTGCGTTTATGCATCTAAGAGAGAGTGTTAGTTTTTTACAGTTTCATAAAGTCCTACGATATCACCTTAACACTGCGTCAGAGTGGTGACGCTATGTCTAAAATATTGATGTTCAGAATGTCTATAGTTCTAATGAATGCTTTCTTTCAGGTATGTTGACAAAGCAAACAATACATAACAACTTATAAATAACCTATACATTCTTGTCTGACATTTTAAAACATAAATTTTGTATGCAAAAAAAAGATGTGTCTTTTATTTCTTGAAACTTCTTTTCCAGATCCCAGAGACCCAACAATCATGCTCAAACAGGATTTTCCAGGCTACTGTTATTGCTCTGATTGCCGTCATGACACTCTGGTAAGACAAATAAGACATAGTTTTAACAGGAACTTGATTCATAATATGAGAAAGATACAGAGATAGAACTTAACAGAGCATAGAGGGCACAGATGTGCATTTTCCACCTACTTTTGTATTGTTTGGTCTTTAAGTGTTTAGTTATTGATACAATCCTAAAACCACTCAGCCAATTCATGATAGATTCAGGAAAGGTTTTGTGAAACAAATCTTGACCAAACTAACCTTTACCAGGTACGTAATGTTGGAAGGGGCTTGTATACCATGCAGCACTACATCCTAAGTGCTGCTGCTAGGAACATAGGGCCTGATTTAGATCTCGGCAAAGAGGTTGCTCCATCACAACGGTGACCGATATCCTGCCTGCCGAAATATAAGTCCCATAAGATATAAGGGGATTTATGTTTTGGTGGATGGGATATTCGTAATTGTTGTAACACGGTAACCCATCCACCAAGATCTAAATCAGGCCCATAGTCTCCAATTACCTACTAGTAGAAGCAATACCTGCCTGAAATCCCCTAACCAAGAGCATATCATTAGAGCAGCGTATCCACCATTATTTTAAATTGGTAATGATTTGCAATGCATCCACTGTTGTGGGATTGGCAAGTGGGAGTTTTAGTCTGTTCTCAAATTGCAGCACCCAATTATCCGGTGACTTCACTTTTTGCTGTATCTACTTAGGCACTCAGACAAAATTGCCGGATGTAGGTGTCCTTCAGTGATCCATAAGACGATGAGAAGTTACCAAACCACAGTACCTACAAGGGAGAGTCCGAGACTGGGGCCCAGAGCCATCCTGTTTTGTTGGATGGTGGCAAACCAAAACTGCTGAAATACTCTACTCTTTCAGCAATTCTGTAACAAATAACATGTCATGCAGCCTTTCCCTTACTTCATGGAGTTACAGACAGCTAAATCACAAGCAAGGTCCTCTGTTTGGGCATAGAATCCCCCTCCTTTTATTTCACTGTTGGTCATTTTATGAACAAAACATCCACAGTGCAGGTGAACTAAATTCGATAGTGGTTTCCATTGTATTAGCTTTTTCACTGAAGATGTTGCCCAGGCCTCTTAGTACTCCCTTCACACTAAGCTCAGTTACCATTCAATAATTAGGTAGCTGTGGCCAAGCAATCGCATATTCAGAACATTCAATTTTGGGGCGAACTATCAATGAAGATCTGTAGTGAACAATGGTCTTCTGCGTCCTGCTACCAGATGATGAAGATCAAGAACCTGAAGGTTTATAAGCCTTGAATTTTAAAGCAATTATATCAAAGCACAGAAACACAAAGTTCAGTAAGTAAGAGTCCATAAGCCATTTAGTGCCAAACGTTCCAGAGGTATTTTTTTAACTTCACTCCATAGTTGTACAGGTAGCTTGATTGTGAACTTTATTACACATCAAATGACAGCTGACACATGTTTCATCACATAGCAAATTTTTCAATTCTCTATAGCAATCCTCATCTGTAACCAAAAACTGAATATAGAAACCAAACTCCAATTGACTCAAGATGAGTAAAATGTGACTGGAAGTAAGTCAAATACACTCATAAGTAATATTAATTATGATACTCTCCATACCATAAAAAAATGGTCATAGACCGGAACATAAAAAATAATGCATGCCAACATTGATACAAGCAGATTCCAAGCATAAGTGGTCTAGTAAGTAGGCAGATGGCCGTGATAAGCCTCCATCTGCGTGTGTAGAGAGCATCTGGGTACAAGTAAGCCTTACTCGCACCTTGACCCTTGCTGCTGTATCAAATTTGACAATTACATTTGATGTTCCTGTCTATGACCATTTATTTACGGAGTGGAGATTATCATACTTAATATTACTTGTGAGTGTCTCTGGCTTCCGTCCAGTCACATTTTACTACATGTTTAACTCTATATTTATTTCCCTTGATGATATATATTTTCAAGGTATGCAGATTTGAAGTTAAGAAGAGTAGATTGATACTTGCCTCTATATATTTTTACCTTCACAATATTGCAATAGTTGATATTTAGGGGGTCATTACAACCCTGGCGGACGGTGTTAAAGCGGCGGTAAGACCGCCAACAGGCTGGCGGTCTTTTTTCGAGTATTATGACCATGGCGGTTACCGCCATGGTCATCCGCCGCTTCTCCGTTCCGCTTGCCAGGGCGGAGACGACCGCTGTGCTGGAGACCTGGGTCTCCAGCCCGGCGGCCGTCACAATACCGCCGCCGGTATTTTGACCCGGCTTACCGCCATGGATTTCCAGCGGTAGGAACCGCCATGAAATCCATGGTGGTAAGCACTATCAGTGCCAGGGAATTCCTTCCCTGGCACTGATAGGGGTCTCCCCACCCCCACTCCCTCCCCTACACCCCCGCCACCCCCCAAAGGTGGCAGGGCCCCCCTCCCCACCCGACCCCCAACATCACATAACTCACACACACACGACACGCATGCAGGCACCACCAACACACATACACGCACACACACCGACATACATGCGAACATCCACACACACAGTCAGACACGCACACTGTAGGAAGTTGGCTCTGTATGTGCTATTTCAAAGTAAGGAATAGCATGCACAGAGTCCAAGGGTTCCCCTTAGAGGTAAAATAGTGGTAAAAAGAGATAATACTAATGCTCTATTTTGTGGTAGTGTGGTCGAGCAGTAGGCTTATCCAAGGAGTAGTGTTAAGCATTTGTTGTACATACACCTAGACAATAAATGAGGTACACACACTCAGAGACAAATCCAGCCAATAGGTTTTGTATAGAAAAATATATTTTCTTAATTTATTTTAAGAACCACAGGTTCAAATTTAACATGTAATATCTCGTTTGAAAGGTATTGCAGGTAAGTACATTAGGAACTTTGAATCATTTCAATTGCATGTATACTTTTCAAGTTATTCACAAATAGCTATTTTAAAAGTGGACACAGTGCAATTTTCACAGTTCCTGGGGGAGGTAAGTTTTTGTTAGTTTTACCAGGTAAGTACGACACTTACAGGGTTCAGTTCTTGGTCCAAGGTAGCCCACCGTTGGGGGTTCAGAGCAACCCCAAAGTTACCACACCAGCAGCTCAGGGCCGGTCAGGTGCAGAGTTCAAAGTGGTGCCCAAAACGCATAGGCTTCAATGGAGAGAAGGGGGTGCCCCGGTTCCAGTCTGCCAGCAGGTAAGTACCCGCGTCTTCGGAGGGCAGACCAGGGGGGTTTTGTAGGGCACCGGGGGGGACACAAGCCCACACAGAAATTTCACCCTCAGCGGCGCGGGGGCGGCCGGGTGCAGTGTTAGAACAAGCGTCGGGTTCGCAATGGAAGTCAATGAGAGATCAAGGTATCTCTTCAGCGCTGCAGGCAGGCAAGGGGGGGCTTCCTCGGGGAAACCTCCACTTGGGCAAGGGAGAGGGACTCCTGGGGGTCACTTCTGCAGTGAAAGTCCGGCCCTTCAGGTCCTGGGGGCTGCGGGTGCAGGGTCTTTTCCAGGCGTCGGGACTTAGGTTTCAGAGAGTCGCGGTCAGGGGAAGCCTCGGGATTCCCTCTGCAGGCGGCGCTGTGGGGGCTCAGGGGGGACAGGTTTTGGTACTCACAGTCGTAGAGTAGTCCGGGGGTCCTCCCTGAGGTGTTGGTTCTCCACCAGCCGAGTCGGGGTCGCCGGGTGCAGTGTTGCAAGTCTCACGCTTCTTGCGGGGAGATTGCAGGGTTCTTTAAAGCTGCTCCTTTGGATAAAGTTGCAGTCTTTTTGGAGCAGGTCCGCTGTCCTCGGGAGTTCCTTGTCGTCGTCGAAGCAGAGCAGTCCTCAGAGGATGCAGAGGTCGTTGGTCCCTTTGGAAGGCGTCGCTGGAGCAGAGTTCTTTGGAAGGCAGGAGACAGGCCGGTGAGTTTCTGGAGCCAAGGCAGTTGTTGTCTTCTGGTCTTCCTCTGCAGGGGTTTTCAGCTAGGCAGTCCTTCTTCTTCTTGTAGTTTCAGGAATCTAGTTTCTTTAGGTTCAGGGAAGCCCTTAAATACTAAATTTAAGGGCGTGTTTAGGTCTGGGGGGTTAGTAGCCAATGGCTACTAGCCCTGAGGGTGAGTACACCCTCTTTGTGCCTCCTCCCAAGGGGAGGGGGTCACATCCCTAATCCTATTGGGGGAATCCTCCATCTGCAAGATGGAGGATTTCTAAAAGTTAGAGTCACCTCAGCTCAGGACACCTTAGGGGCTGTCCTGACTGGCCAGTGACTCCTCCTTGTTATTCTCATTATTTTCTCCGGCCTTGCCGCCAAAAGTGGGGGCCGGGGCCGGAGGGGGCGGGCAACTCCACTAGCTGGAGTGTCCTGCGGTGCTGTGACAAAGGGGTGAGCCTTTGAGGCTCACCGCCAGGTGTTACAGCTCCTGCCTGGGGGAGGTGTTAGCATCTCCACCCAGTGCAGGCTTTGTTACTGGCCTCAGAGTGACAAAGGCACTCTCCCCATGGGGCCAGCAACATGTCTCTAGTGTGGCAGGCTGCTGGAACTAGTCAGCCTACACAGACAGTCGGTTAAGTTTCAGGGGGCACCTCTAAGGTGCCCTCTGGGGTGTATTTTGCAATAAAATGTACACTGGCATCAGTGTGCATTTATTGTGCTGAGAAGTTTGATACCAAACTTCCCAGTTTTCAGTGTAGCCATTATGGTGCTGTGGAGTTCGTGCAAAACAGACTCCCAGACCATATACTCTTATGGCTACCCTGCACTTACAATGTCTAAGGTTTTGCTTAGACACTGTAGGGGCACAGTGCTCATGCACTGGTACCCTCACCTATGGTATAGTGCACCCTGCCTTAGGGCTGTAAGGCCTGCTAGAGGGGTGTCTTACCTATACTGCATAGGCAGTGAGAGGCTGGCATGGCACCCTGAGGGGAGTGCCATGTCGACTTACTCATTTTGTTCTCACCAGCACACACAAGCTGGTAAGCAGTGTGTCTGTGCTGGGTGAGGGGTGTCTAGGGTGGCATAATACATGCTGCAGCCCTTAGAGACCTTCCCTGGCATCAGGGCCCTTGGTACCAGAGGTACCAGTTACAAGGGACTTATCTGGGTGCCAGGGTGTGCCAATTGTGGAATCAAAAGTACAGGTTAGGGAAAGAACACTGGTGCTGGGGCCTGGTTAGCAGGCCTCAGCACACTTTCAATTCAAAACATAGCATCAGCAAAGGCAAAAAGTCAGGGGGTAACCATGCCAAGGAGGCATTTCCTTACACAACCCCCCCCCCCAAACGGAAGAGGATGAGACTAACCTTTCCCAAGAGAGTCTTCATTTTCTAAGTGGAAGAACCTGGAAAGGCCATCTGCATTGGCATGGGCAGTCCCAGGTCTGTGTTCCACTATAAAGTCCATTCCCTGTAGGGAGATGGACCACCTCAACAGTTTTGGATTTTCACCTTTCATTTGCATCAGCCATCTGAGAGGTCTGTGGTCAGTCTGAACTAGGAAGTGAGTACCAAAGAGGTATGGTCTCAGCTTCTTCAGGGACCAAACCACAGCAAAGGCCTCCCTCTCAATGGCACTCCAACGCTGCTCCCTGGGGAGTAACCTCCTGCTAATGAAAGCAACAGGCTGGTCAAGGCCATCATCATTTGTGTGGGACAAAACTGCCCCTATCCCATGTTCAGAGGCATCTGTTTGCACAATGAACTGCTTGGAGTAATCTGGAGCTTTTAGAACTGGTGCTGTGCACATAGCTTGTTTCAGGGTGTCAAAGGCCTGTTGGCATTCTACAGTCCAGTTTACTTTCTTGGGCATTTTCTTGGAGGTGAGTTCTGTGAGGGCTGTCACAATGGATCCATATCCCTTCACAAAGCTCCTGTAGTACCCAGTCAAGCCAAGGAATGCCCTGACTTGAGTCTGGGTTTTTGGAGCTGCCCAGTCCAGAATAGTCTGGATCTTAGGCTGGAGTGGCTGAACTTGGCCTCCACCTACAAGGTGTCCCAAGTAAACCACAGTTCCCTGCCCTATCTGGCATTTGGATGCCTTGATAGAGAGGCCTGCAGATTGCAGAGCCTTCAGAACCTTCTTCAGGTGGACCAGGTGATCCTGCCAGGTGGAGCTGAAGACAGCAATATCATCAAGATAAGCTGCACTAAAGGATTCCAGCCCAGCAAGGACTTGATTCACCAACCTTTGGAAGGTGGCAGGGGCATTCTTTAAACCAAAGGGCATAACAGTGAACTGATAATGCCCATCAGGTGTGGAGAATGCTGTCTTTTCTTTTGCTCCAGGGGCCATTTTGATTTGCCAGTACCCTGCTGTTAAGTCAAAGGTACTTAAGAATTTGGCAGCCCCTAATTTGTCTATTAGCTCATCAACTCTAGGAATGGGATGAGCATCTGTCTTTGTGACAGAGTTGAGACCTCTGTAGTCCACACAAAACCTCATCTCTCTCTTTCCTTCTTTGGTGTGAGGTTTGGGGACTAAGACCACTGGGCTAGCCCAGGGGCTGTCAGAGTACTCAATTACTCCCAATTCCAGCATCTTGTGGACTTCCACCTTGATGCTTTCCTTAACTTGGTCAGACTGTCTAAATATTTTGTTTTTGACAGGCATGCCGTCTCCTGTGTCCACATCATGGGTACACAGGTGTGTCTGACCAGGGGATAGGGAAAAGAGTTCAGCAAACTGCTGCAGGACCTTCCTGCAGTCAGACTGCTGTTGGCTAGAGAGGGTGTCTGAGTAGATCACTCCATCTACTGAGCCATCTTTAGGGTCTGATGAGAGGAGATCAGGGAGAGGTTCACTCTCAGCTTCCTGGTCCTCATCTGTTACCATCAACAGATTTACATCAGCCCTGTCATGGAAGAGCTTAAGGCGGTTCACATGGATCACCCTCTTGGGGCTCCTGCTTGTGCCCAGGTCTACCAGGTAGGTGACCTGACTCTTCCTTTCAAGTACTGGGTAAGGGCCACTCCATTTGTCCTGGAGTGCCCTGGGAGCCACAGGCTCCAGAACCCAGACTTTCTGCCCTGGTTGGAATTCAACCAGTGCAGCCTTTTGGTCATACCACAACTTCTGGAGTTGTTGGCTGGCCTCAAGGTTTTTACTTGCCTTTTCCATGTACTCTGCCATCCTTGAGCGAAGGCCAAGTACATAGTCCACTATGTCTTGTTTAGGCTCATGAAGAGGTCTCTCCCAGCCTTCTTTAACAAGAGCAAGTGGTCCCCTTACAGGGTGGCCAAACAGACGTTCAAAGGGTGAGAATCCTACTCCCTTCTGAGGCACCTCTCTGTAAGCGAAAAGCAGACATGGCAGGAGGACATCCCATCTCCTTTTGAGTTTTTCTGGGAGCCCCATGATCATGCCCTTTAATGTCTTGTTGAATCTCTCAACAAGGCCATTAGTTTGTGGATGATATGGTGTAGTGAATTTGTAAGTCACTCCACACTCATTCCACATGTGTTTTAGGTATGCTGACATGAAGTTGGTACCTCTGTCAGACACCACCTCCTTAGGGAAACCCACTCTGGTAAAGATACCAATGAGGGCCTTGGCTACTGCAGGGGCAGTAGTCGACCTAAGGGGAATAGCTTCAGGATACCTAGTAGCATGATCCACTACTACTAGGATGTACATATTTCCTGAGGCTGTGGGAGGTTCTAGTGGACCAACTATGTCCACACCCACTCTTTCAAAGGGGACCCCCACCACTGGAAGTGGAATGAGGGGGGCCTTTGGATGCCCACCTGTCTTACCACTGGCTTGACAGGTGGGGCAGGAGAGGCAAAACTCCTTAACCTTCTGGGACATATTGGGCCAGTAGAAGTGGTTGACTAACCTCTCCCACGTCTTGGTTTGTCCCAAATGCCCAGCAAGGGGAATATCATGGGCTAAGGTCAGAATAAACTCTCTGAAACCCTGAGGCACTACCACTCTCCTAGTGGCACCAGGTTTGGGATCTCTTGCCTCAATGTACAGGAGTCCACCTTCCCAATAGACCCTATGTGTTCCATTTTTCTTGCCTTTGGACTCTTCAGCAGCTTGCTGCCTAAGGCCTTCAAGAGAGGGACAGGTTTCTTGTCCCTTACACAACTCTTCCCTTGAGGGTCCCCCTGGGCCCACGAGCTCAACCTGATAAGGTTCCAGCTCCATAGGCTCAGTTCCCTCAGAGGGCAGAACTTCTTCCTGGGAAGAGAGGTTCTCTTTTTGGTGTTGTGTTGCAGCTGGTTTCCCAGCTGACTTTCCTTGTCTCTTGGTAGGCTGGGCCATTTTTCCAGACTCCAGCTCTACTTTTTCACCCTGTGCCTTGCACTGTGCCCTAGTCTTGACACACACCAGTTCAGGGATACCCAGCATGGCTGCATGGGTTTTCAGTTCTACCTCAGCCCATGCGGAGGACTCCAGGTCATTTCCAAGCAAACAGTCTACTGGGATATTTGAGGAGACCACCACCTGTTTCAGGCCATTGACCCCTCCCCACTCTAAAGTTACCATTGCCATGGGATGTACTTTAGTCTGATTGTCAGCATTGGTGACTGGATAGGTTTATCCAGTCAGGTATTGGCCAGGGGAAACCAGTTTCTCTGTCACCATGGTGACACTGGCACCTGTATCCCTCAGGCCCTCTACACTTGTCCCATTAATTAAGAGCTGCTGCCTGAATTTTTGCATGTTAGGGGGCCAGGCAGCCAGTGTGGCTAAATCCACCCCACCCTCAGAGACTAATGTAGCTTCAGTGTGACACCTGATTTGCTCTGGGCACACTGTTGATCCCACTTGTAGACTGGCCATTCCAGTTTTAGCTGGATGGGAGTTAGAAGTGGTATCTTTCTTGGGACAGGCCTTGTCTCCAGTTTGGTGTCCAGACTGACTACAGTTTCGACACCAGGCCTTTTTGGGATCAAAGTTTTTACCCTTGTACCCAGGATTGTTTTGTGAAGAGGCTCTGGGCCCACCCTCCTGTGCAGGTTTTTGGGGGCCTGTAGAAGACTCTTTACTATTTTTATTTTTGGCTGTCTCACCACCTTTCCCCTGGGGAGGTTTTGTGACCCCTTTCTTTTGGTCACCCCCTGTGGAAGTTTTGGACACCCTAGTCTTGACCCAATGGTCCGCCTTCTTTCCCAATTCTTGGGGAGAAATTGGTCCTAGGTCCACCAGATGCTGATGCAGTTTATCATTGAAACAATTACTTAATAGGTGTTCTTTCACAAATAAATTGTATAGCCCATCATAATCATTTACACCATTTCCTTGAATCCAACCATCTAGTGTTTTTACTGAGTAGTCTACAAAGTCAACCCAGGTCTGGCTCGAGGATTTTTGAGCCCCCCTGAATCTAATCCTATACTCCTCAGTGGAGAATCCAAAGCCCTCAATCAGGGTACCCTTCATGAGGTCATAAGATTCTGCATCTTTTTTAGAGAGTGTGAGGAGTCTATCCCTACACTTTCCTGTGAACATTTCCCAAAGGAGAGCACCCCAGTGAGATTTGTTAACTTTTCTGGTTTCACAAGCCCTCTCAAAAGCTGTGAACCATTTGGTGATGTCATCACCATCTTCAAATTTAGTTACAATCCCTTTGGGGATTTTCAACATGTCAGGAGAATCTCTGACCCTAGTTATGTTGCTGCCACCATTGATGGGTCCTAGGCCCATCTCTTTTCTTTCCCTTTCTATGGCTAGGATCTGTCTTTCCAAAGCCAATCTTTTGGCCATCCTGGCTAACTGGATGTCCTCTTCACTGGAGTTATCTTCAGTGATTTCAGAGATGTTGGTCCCTCCTGTGAGGGGAACAGCATCTCTGACTATTATGTTTGGAGACAGGGCTTGAGAGGCCCTGTTCTCCCTAAATAGGACTGGTAGGGGGGAATTTTCCTCCAAGTCACTATCTTCATCCTCTGTGTTGCCATCCTCAGAGGGGTTGGCCTTTTCAAACTCTGCCAACAGCTCCTGGAGCTGTAGTTTGGAAGGTCTGGGGCCCATTGTTATTTTCTTTATTTTACAGAGTGACCTTAGCTCCCTCATCTTAAGATGGAGGTAAGGTGTGGTGTCGAGTTCCACCACATTCACATCTGTACTAGACATTATGCTTCTAAAAGTTGAAATACTTTTTAAGAATCTAAAACTAGTTCTAGGTTCTAATTCAAACTTTTACCAAACTTTTAAACTCTAAAAGAAATGCTAAACAGGATCTAACACAAGGCCCTAGCAGGTCTTTTAAGAATTTAGAAAACTTTTCAAATTGCAAAAATCAATTTCTAATGACAATTTTGGAATTTGTCGTGTGATCAGGTATTGGCTGAGTAGTCCAGCAAATGCAAAGTCTTGTACCCCACCGCTGATCCACCAATGTAGGAAGTTGGCTCTGTATGTGCTATTTCAAAGTAAGGAATAGCATGCACAGAGTCCAAGGGTTCCCCTTAGAGGTAAAATAGTGGTAAAAAGAGATAATACTAATGCTCTATTTTGTGGTAGTGTGGTCGAGCAGTAGGCTTATCCAAGGAGTAGTGTTAAGCATTTGCTGTACATACACCTAGACAATAAATGAGGTACACACACTCAGAGACAAATCCAGCCAATAGGTTTTGTATAGAAAAATATCTTTTCTTAGTTTATTTTAAGAACCACAGGTTCAAATTTAACATGTAATATCTTGTTTGAAAGGTATTGCAGGTAAGTACATTAGGAACTTTGAATCATTTCAATTGCATGTATACTTTTCAAGTTATTCACAAATAGCTATTTTAAAAGTGGACACAGTGCAATTTTCACAGTTCCTGGGGCATGTAAGTTTTTGTTAGTTTTACCAGGTAAGTACGACACTTACAGGGTTCAGTTCTTGGTCCAAGGTAGCCCACCGTTGGGGGTTCAGAGCAACCCCAAAGTTACCACACCAGCAGCTCAGGGCCGGTCAGGTGCAGAGTTCAAAGTGGTGCCCAAAACGCATAGGCTTCAATGGAGAGAAGGGGGTGCCCCGGTTCCAGTCTGCCAGCAGGTAAGTACCCGCGTCTTCGGAGGGCAGACCAGGGGGGTTTTGTAGGGCACCGGGGGGGACACAAGCCCACACAGAAATTTCACCCTCAGCGGCGCGGGGGCGGCCGGGTGCAGTGTTAGAACAAGCGTCGGGTTCGCAATGGAAGTCAATGAGAGATCAAGGGATCTCTTCAGCGCTGCAGGCAGGCAAGGGGGGGCTTCCTCGGGGAAACCTCCACTTGGGCAAGGGAGAGGGACTCCTGGGGGTCACTTCTGCAGTGAAAGTCCGGCCCTTCAGGTCCTGGGGGCTGCGGGTGCAGGGTCTTTTCCAGGCGTCGGGACTTAGGTTTCAGAGAGTCGCGGTCAGGGGAAGCCTCGGGATTCCCTCTGCAGGCGGCGCTGTGGGGGCTCAGGGGGGACAGGTTTTGGTACTCACAGTCGTAGAGTAGTCCGGGGGTCCTCCCTGAGGTGTTGGTTCTCCACCAGCCGAGTCGGGGTCGCCGGGTGCAGTGTTGCAAGTCTCACGCTTCTTGCGGGGAGATTGCAGGGTTCTTTAAAGCTGCTCCTTTGGATAAAGTTGCAGTCTTTTTGGAGCAGGTCCGCTGTCCTCGGGAGTTCCTTGTCGTCGTCGAAGCAGAGCAGTCCTCAGAGGATGCAGAGGTCGTTGGTCCCTTTGGAAGGCGTCGCTGGAGCAGAGTTCTTTGGAAGGCAGGAGACAGGCCGGTGAGTTTCTGGATCCAAGGCAGTTGTTGTCTTCTGGTCTTCCTCTGCAGGGGTTTTCAGCTAGGCAGTCCTTCTTCTTCTTGTAGTTTCAGGAATCTAGTTTCTTTAGGTTCAGGGAAGCCCTTAAATACTAAATTTAAGGGCGTGTTTAGGTCTGGGGGGTTAGTAGCCAATGGCTACTAGCCCTGAGGGTGAGTACACCCTCTTTGTGCCTCCTCCCAAGGGGAGGGGGTCACATCCCTAATCCTATTGGGGGAATCCTCCATCTGCAAGATGGAGGATTTCTAAAAGTTAGAGTCACCTCAGCTCAGGACACCTTAGGGGCTGTCCTGACTGGCCAGTGACTCCTCCTTGTTATTCTCATTATTTTCTCCGGCCTTGCCGCCAAAAGTGGGGGCCGGGGCCGGAGGGGGCGGGCAACTCCACTAGCTGGAGTGTCCTGCGGTGCTGTGACAAAGGGGTGAGCCTTTGAGGCTCACCGCCAGGTGTTACAGCTCCTGCCTGGGGGAGGTGTTAGCATCTCCACCCAGTGCAGGCTTTGTTACTGGCCTCAGAGTGACAAAGGCACTCTCCCCATGGGGCCAGCAACATGTCTCTAGTGTGGCAGGCTGCTGGAACTAGTCAGCCTACACAGACAGTCGGTTAAGTTTCAGGGGGCACCTCTAAGGTGCCCTCTGGGGTGTATTTTGCAATAAAATGTACACTGGCATCAGTGTGCATTTATTGTGCTGAGAAGTTTGATACCAAACTTCCCAGTTTTCAGTGTAGCCATTATGGTGCTGTGGAGTTCGTGCAAAACAGACTCCCAGACCATATACTCTTATGGCTACCCTGCACTTACAATGTCTAAGGTTTTGCTTAGACACTGTAGGGGCACAGTGCTCATGCACTGGTACCCTCACCTATGGTATAGTGCACCCTGCCTTAGGGCTGTAAGGCCTGCTAGAGGGGTGTCTTACCTATACTGCATAGGCAGTGAGAGGCTGGCATGGCACCCTGAGGGGAGTGCCATGTCGACTTACTCATTTTGTTCTCACCAGCACACACAAGCTGGTAAGCAGTGTGTCTGTGCTGGGTGAGGGGTGTCTAGGGTGGCATAATACATGCTGCAGCCCTTAGAGACCTTCCCTGGCATCAGGGCCCTTGGTACCAGAGGTACCAGTTACAAGGGACTTATCTGGGTGCCAGGGTGTGCCAATTGTGGAATCAAAAGTACAGGTTAGGGAAAGAACACTGGTGCTGGGGCCTGGTTAGCAGGCCTCAGCACACTTTCAATTCAAAACATAGCATCAGCAAAGGCAAAAAGTCAGGGGGTAACCATGCCAAGGAGGCATTTCCTTACACAACCCCCCCCCCCAAACGGAAGAGGATGAGACTAACCTTTCCCAAGAGAGTCTTCATTTTCTAAGTGGAAGAACCTGGAAAGGCCATCTGCATTGGCATGGGCAGTCCCAGGTCTGTGTTCCACTATAAAGTCCATTCCCTGTAGGGAGATGGACCACCTCAACAGTTTTGGATTTTCACCTTTCATTTGCATCAGCCATCTGAGAGGTCTGTGGTCAGTCTGAACTAGGAAGTGAGTACCAAAGAGGTATGATCTCAGCTTCTTCAGGGACCAAACCACAGCAAAGGCCTCCCTCTCAATGGCACTCCAACGCTGCTCCCTGGGGAGTAACCTCCTGCTAATGAAAGCAACAGGCTGGTCAAGGCCATCATCATTTGTGTGGGACAAAACTGCCCCTATCCCATGTTCAGAGGCATCTGTTTGCACAATGAACTGCTTGGAGTAATCTGGAGCTTTTAGAACTGGTGCTGTGCACATAGCTTGTTTCAGGGTGTCAAAGGCCTGTTGGCATTCTACAGTCCAGTTTACTTTCTTGGGCATTTTCTTGGAGGTGAGTTCTGTGAGGGCTGTCACAATGGATCCATATCCCTTCACAAAGCTCCTGTAGTACCCAGTCAAGCCAAGGAATGCCCTGACTTGAGTCTGGGTTTTTGGAGCTGCCCAGTCCAGAATAGTCTGGATCTTAGGCTGGAGTGGCTGAACTTGGCCTCCACCTACAAGGTGTCCCAAGTAAACCACAGTTCCCTGCCCTATCTGGCATTTGGATGCCTTGATAGAGAGGCCTGCAGATTGCAGAGCCTTCAGAACCTTCTTCAGGTGGACCAGGTGATCCTGCCAGGTGGAGCTGAAGACAGCAATATCATCAAGATAAGCTGCACTAAAGGATTCCAGCCCAGCAAGGACTTGATTCACCAACCTTTGGAAGGTGGCAGGGGCATTCTTTAAACCAAAGGGCATAACAGTGAACTGATAATGCCCATCAGGTGTGGAGAATGCTGTCTTTTCTTTTGCTCCAGGGGCCATTTTGATTTGCCAGTACCCTGCTGTTAAGTCAAAGGTACTTAAGAATTTGGCAGCCCCTAATTTGTCTATTAGCTCATCAGCTCTAGGAATGGGATGAGCATCTGTCTTTGTGACAGAGTTGAGACCTCTGTAGTCCACACAAAACCTCATCTCTCTCTTTCCTTCTTTGGTGTGAGGTTTGGGGACTAAGACCACTGGGCTAGCCCAGGGGCTGTCAGAGTACTCAATTACTCCCAATTCCAGCATCTTGTGGACTTCCACCTTGATGCTTTCCTTAACTTGGTCAGACTGTCTAAATATTTTGTTTTTGACAGGCATGCCGTCTCCTGTGTCCACATCATGGGTACACAGGTGTGTCTGACCAGGGGTTAGGGAAAAGAGTTCAGCAAACTGCTGCAGGACCTTCCTGCAGTCAGACTGCTGTTGGCTAGAGAGGGTGTCTGAGTAGATCACTCCATCTACTGAGCCATCTTTAGGGTCTGATGAGAGGAGATCAGGGAGAGGTTCACTCTCAGCTTCCTGGTCCTCATCTGTTACCATCAACAGATTTACATCAGCCCTGTCATGGAAGAGCTTAAGGCGGTTCACATGGATCACCCTCTTGGGGCTCCTGCTTGTGCCCAGGTCTACCAGGTAGGTGACCTGACTCTTCCTTTCAAGTACTGGGTAAGGGCCACTCCATTTGTCCTGGAGTGCCCTGGGAGCCACAGGCTCCAGAACCCAGACTTTCTGCCCTGGTTGGAATTCAACCAGTGCAGCCTTTTGGTCATACCACAACTTCTGGAGTTGTTGGCTGGCCTCAAGGTTTTTACTTGCCTTTTCCATGTACTCTGCCATCCTTGAGCGAAGGCCAAGTACATAGTCCACTATGTCTTGTTTAGGCTCATGAAGAGGTCTCTCCCAGCCTTCTTTAACAAGAGCAAGTGGTCCCCTTACAGGGTGGCCAAACAGAAGTTCAAAGGGTGAGAATCCTACTCCCTTCTGAGGCACCTCTCTGTAAGCGAAAAGCAGACATGGCAGGAGGACATCCCATCTCCTTTTGAGTTTTTCTGGGAGCCCCATGATCATGCCCTTTAATGTCTTGTTGAATCTCTCAACAAGGCCATTAGTTTGTGGATGATATGGTGTAGTGAATTTGTAAGTCACTCCACACTCATTCCACATGTGTTTTAGGTATGCTGACATGAAGTTGGTACCTCTGTCAGACACCACCTCCTTAGGGAAACCCACTCTGGTAAAGATACCAATGAGGGCCTTGGCTACTGCAGGGGCAGTAGTCGACCTAAGGGGAATAGCTTCAGGATACCTGGTAGCATGATCCACTACTACTAGGATGTACATATTTCCTGAGGCTGTGGGAGGTTCTAGTGGACCAACTATGTCCACACCCACTCTTTCAAAGGGGACCCCCACCACTGGAAGTGGAATGAGGGGGGCCTTTGGATGCCCACCTGTCTTACCACTGGCTTGACAGGTGGGGCAGGAGAGGCAAAACTCCTGAACCTTCTGGGACATATTGGGCCAGTAGAAGTGGTTGACTAACCTCTCCCACGTCTTGGTTTGTCCCAAATGCCCAGCAAGGGGAATATCATGGGCTAAGGTCAGAATAAACTCTCTGAAACCCTGAGGCACTACCACTCTCCTAGTGGCACCAGGTTTGGGATCTCTTGCCTCAGTGTACAGGAGTCCACCTTCCCAATAGACCCTATGTGTTCCATTTTTCTTGCCTTTGGACTCTTCAGCAGCTTGCTGCCTAAGGCCTTCAAGAGAGGGACAGGTTTCTTGTCCCTTACACAACTCTTCCCTTGAGGGTCCCCCTGGGCCCACGAGCTCAACCTGATAAGGTTCCAGCTCCATAGGCTCAGTTCCCTCAGAGGGCAGAACTTCTTCCTGGGAAGAGAGGTTCTCTTTTTGGTGTTGTGTTGCAGCTGGTTTCCCAGCTGACTTTCCTTGTCTCTTGGTAGGCTGGGCCATTTTTCCAGACTCCAGCTCTACTTTTTCACCCTGTGCCTTGCACTGTGCCCTAGTCTTGACACACACCAGTTCAGGGATACCCAGCATGGCTGCATGGGTTTTCAGTTCTACCTCAGCCCATGCGGAGGACTCCAGGTCATTTCCAAGCAAACAGTCTACTGGGATATTTGAGGAGACCACCACCTGTTTCAGGCCATTGACCCCTCCCCACTCTAAAGTTACCATTGCCATGGGATGTACTTTAGTCTGATTGTCAGCATTGGTGACTGGATAGGTTTATCCAGTCAGGTATTGGCCAGGGGAAACCAGTTTCTCTGTCACCATGGTGACACTGGCACCTGTATCCCTCAGGCCCTCTACACTTGTCCCATTAATTAAGAGCTGCTGCCTGAATTTTTGCATGTTAGGGGGCCAGGCAGCCAGTGTGGCTAAATCCACCCCACCCTCAGAGACTAATGTAGCTTCAGTGTGACACCTGATTTGCTCTGGGCACACTGTTGATCCCACTTGTAGACTGGCCATTCCAGTTTTAGCTGGATGGGAGTTAGAAGTGGTATCTTTCTTGGGACAGGCCTTGTCTCCAGTTTGGTGTCCAGACTGACTACAGTTTCGACACCAGGCCTTTTTGGGATCAAAGTTTTTACCCTTGTACCCAGGATTGTTTTGTGAAGAGGCTCTGGGCCCACCCTCCTGTGCAGGTTTTTGGGGGCCTGTAGAAGACTCTTTACTATTTTTATTTTTGGCTGTCTCACCACCTTTCCCCTGGGGAGGTTTTGTGACCCCTTTCTTTTGGTCACCCCCTGTGGAAGTTTTGGACACCCTAGTCTTGACCCAATGGTCCGCCTTCTTTCCCAATTCTTGGGGAGAAATTGGTCCTAGGTCCACCAGATGCTGATGCAGTTTATCATTGAAACAATTACTTAATAGGTGTTCTTTCACAAATAAATTGTATAGCCCATCATAATCATTTACACCATTTCCTTGAATCCAACCATCTAGTGTTTTTACTGAGTAGTCTACAAAGTCAACCCAGGTCTGGCTCGAGGATTTTTGAGCCCCCCTGAATCTAATCCTATACTCCTCAGTGGAGAATCCAAAGCCCTCAATCAGGGTACCCTTCATGAGGTCATAAGATTCTGCATCTTTTTTAGAGAGTGTGAGGAGTCTATCCCTACACTTTCCTGTGAACATTTCCCAAAGGAGAGCACCCCAGTGAGATTTGTTAACTTTTCTGGTTTCACAAGCCCTCTCAAAAGCTGTGAACCATTTGGTGATGTCATCACCATCTTCAAATTTAGTTACAATCCCTTTGGGGATTTTCAACATGTCAGGAGAATCTCTGACCCTAGTTATGTTGCTGCCACCATTGATGGGTCCTAGGCCCATCTCTTTTCTTTCCCTTTCTATGGCTAGGATCTGTCTTTCCAAAGCCAATCTTTTGGCCATCCTGGCTAACTGGATGTCCTCTTTACTGGAGTTATCTTCAGTGATTTCAGAGATGTTGGTCCCTCCTGTGAGGGGAACAGCATCTCTGACTATTATGTTTGGAGACAGGGCTTGAGAGGCCCTGTTCTCCCTAAATAGGACTGGTAGGGGGGAATTTTCCTCCAAGTCACTATCTTCATCCTCTGTGTTGCCATCCTCAGAGGGGTTGGCCTTTTCAAACTCTGCCAACAGCTCCTGGAGCTGTAGTTTGGAAGGTCTGGGGCCCATTGTTATTTTCTTTATTTTACAGAGTGACCTTAGCTCCCTCATCTTAAGATGGAGGTAAGGTGTGGTGTCGAGTTCCACCACATTCACATCTGTACTAGACATTATGCTTCTAAAAGTTGAAATACTTTTTAAGAATCTAAAACTAGTTCTAGGTTCTAATTCAAACTTTTACCAAACTTTTAAACTCTAAAAGAAATGCTAAACAGGATCTAACACAAGGCCCTAGCAGGTCTTTTAAGAATTTAGAAAACTTTTCAAATTGCAAAAATCAATTTCTAATGACAATTTTGGAATTTGTCGTGTGATCAGGTATTGGCTGAGTAGTCCAGCAAATGCAAAGTCTTGTACCCCACCGCTGATCCACCAATGTAGGAAGTTGGCTCTGTATGTGCTATTTCAAAGTAAGGAATAGCATGCACAGAGTCCAAGGGTTCCCCTTAGAGGTAAAATAGTGGTAAAAAGAGATAATACTAATGCTCTATTTTGTGGTAGTGTGGTCGAGCAGTAGGCTTATCCAAGGAGTAGTGTTAAGCATTTGCTGTACATACACCTAGACAATAAATGAGGTACACACACTCAGAGACAAATCCAGCCAATAGGTTTTGTATAGAAAAATATATTTTCTTAGTTTATTTTAAGAACCACAGGTTCAAATTTAACATGTAATATCTTGTTTGAAAGGTATTGCAGGTAAGTACATTAGGAACTTTGAATCATTTCAATTGCATGTATACTTTTCAAGTTATTCACAAATAGCTATTTTAAAAGTGGACACAGTGCAATTTTCACAGTTCCTGGGGGAGGTAAGTTTTTGTTAGTTTTACCAGGTAAGTACGACACTTACAGGGTTCAGTTCTTGGTCCAAGGTAGCCCACCGTTGGGGGTTCAGAGCAACCCCAAAGTTACCACACCAGCAGCCCAGGGCCGGTCAGGTGCAGAGTTCAAAGTGGTGCCCAAAACGCATAGGCTTCAATGGAGAGAAGGGGGTGCCCCGGTTCCAGTCTGCCAGCAGGTAAGTACCCGCGTCTTCGGAGGGCAGACCAGGGGGGTTTTGTAGGGCACCGGGGGGGACACAAGCCCACACAGAAATTTCACCCTCAGCGGCGCGGGGGCGGCCGGGTGCAGTGTTAGAACAAGCGTCGGGTTCGCAATGGAAGTCAATGAGAGATCAAGGGATCTCTTCAGCGCTGCAGGCAGGCAAGGGGGGGCTTCCTCGGGGAAACCTCCACTTGGGCAAGGGAGAGGGACTCCTGGGGGTCACTTCTGCAGTGAAAGTCCGGCCCTTCAGGTCCTGGGGGCTGCGGGTGCAGGGTCTTTTCCAGGCGTCGGGACTTAGGTTTCAGAGAGTCGCGGTCAGGGGAAGCCTCGGGATTCCCTCTGCAGGCGGCGCTGTGGGGGCTCAGGGGGGACAGGTTTTGGTACTCACAGTCGTAGAGTAGTCCGGGGGTCCTCCCTGAGGTGTTGGTTCTCCACCAGCCGAGTCGGGGTCGCCGGGTGCAGTGTTGCAAGTCTCACGCTTCTTGCGGGGAGATTGCAGGGTTCTTTAAAGCTGTTCCTTTGGATAAAGTTGCAGTCTTTTTGGAGCAGGTCCGCTGTCCTCGGGAGTTCCTTGTCGTCGTCGAAGCAGAGCAGTCCTCAGAGGATGCAGAGGTCGTTGGTCCCTTTGGAAGGCGTCGCTGGAGCAGAGTTCTTTGGAAGGCAGGAGACAGGCCGGTGAGTTTCTGGATCCAAGGCAGTTGTTGTCTTCTGGTCTTCCTCTGCAGGGGTTTTCAGCTAGGCAGTCCTTCTTCTTCTTGTAGTTTCAGGAATCTAGTTTCTTTAGGTTCAGGGAAGCCCTTAAATACTAAATTTAAGGGCGTGTTTAGGTCTGGGGGGTTAGTAGCCAATGGCTACTAGCCCTGAGGGTGAGTACACCCTCTTTGTGCCTCCTCCCAAGGGGAGGGGGTCACATCCCTAATCCTATTGGGGGAATCCTCCATCTGCAAGATGGAGGATTTCTAAAAGTTAGAGTCACCTCAGCTCAGGACACCTTAGGGGCTGTCCTGACTGGCCAGTGACTCCTCCTTGTTATTCTCATTATTTTCTCCGGCCTTGCCGCCAAAAGTGGGGGCCGGGGCCGGAGGGGGCGGGCAACTCCACTAGCTGGAGTGTCCTGCGGTGCTGTGACAAAGGGGTGACCCTTTGAGGCTCACCGCCAGGTGTTACAGCTCCTGCCTGGGGGAGGTGTTAGCATCTCCACCCAGTGCAGGCTTTGTTACTGGCCTCAGAGTGACAAAGGCACTCTCCCCATGGGGCCAGCAACATGTCTCTAGTGTGGCAGGCTGCTGGAACTAGTCAGCCTACACAGACAGTCGGTTAAGTTTCAGGGGGCACCTCTAAGGTGCCCTCTGGGGTGTATTTTGCAATAAAATGTACACTGGCATCAGTGTGCATTTATTGTGCTGAGAAGTTTGATACCAAACTTCCCAGTTTTCAGTGTAGCCATTATGGTGCTGTGGAGTTCGTGCAAAACAGACTCCCAGACCATATACTCTTATGGCTACCCTGCACTTACAATGTCTAAGGTTTTGCTTAGACACTGTAGGGGCACAGTGCTCATGCACTGGTACCCTCACCTATGGTATAGTGCACCCTGCCTTAGGGCTATAAGGCCTGCTAGAGGGGTGTCTTACCTATACTGCATAGGCAGTGAGAGGCTGGCATGGCACCCTGAGGGGAGTGCCATGTCGACTTACTCATTTTGTTCTCACCAGCACACACAAGCTGGTAAGCAGTGTGTCTGTGCTGGGTGAGGGGTGTCTAGGGTGGCATAATACATGCTGCAGCCCTTAGAGACCTTCCCTGGCATCAGGGCCCTTGGTACTAGAGGTACCAGTTACAAGGGACTTATCTGGGTGCCAGGGTGTGCCAATTGTGGAATCAAAAGTACAGGTTAGGGAAAGAACACTGGTGCTGGGGCCTGGTTAGCAGGCCTCAGCACACTTTCAATTCAAAACATAGCATCAGCAAAGGCAAAAAGTCAGGGGGTAACCATGCCAAGGAGGCATTTCCTTACACAACCCCCCCCCAAACGGAAGAGGATGAGACAAACCTTTCCCAAGAGAGTCTTCATTTTCTAAGTGGAAGAACCTGGAAAGGCCATCTGCATTGGCATGGGCAGTCCCAGGTCTGTGTTCCACTATAAAGTCCATTCCCTGTAGGGAGATGGACCACCTCAACAGTTTTGGATTTTCACCTTTCATTTGCATCAGCCATCTGAGAGGTCTGTGGTCAGTCTGAACTAGGAAGTGAGTACCAAAGAGGTATGGTCTCAGCTTCTTCAGGGACCAAACCACAGCAAAGGCCTCCCTCTCAATGGCACTCCAACGCTGCTCCCTGGGGAGTAACCTCCTGCTAATGAAAGCAACAGGCTGGTCAAGGCCATCATCATTTGTGTGGGACAAAACTGCCCCTATCCCATGTTCAGAGGCATCTGTTTGCACAATGAACTGCTTGGAGTAATCTGGAGCTTTTAGAACTGGTGCTGTGCACATAGCTTGTTTCAAGGTGTCAAAGGCCTGTTGGCATTCTACAGTCCAGTTTACTTTCTTGGGCATTTTCTTGGAGGTGAGTTCTGTGAGGGCTGTCACAATGGATCCATATCCCTTCACAAAGCTCCTGTAGTACCCAGTCAAGCCAAGGAATGCCCTGACTTGAGTCTGGGTTTTTGGAGCTGCCCAGTCCAGAATAGTCTGGATCTTAGGCTGGAGTGGCTGAACTTGGCCTCCACCTACAAGGTGTCCCAAGTAAACCACAGTTCCCTGCCCTATCTGGCATTTGGATGCCTTGATAGAGAGGCCTGCAGATTGCAGAGCCTTCAGAACCTTCTTCAGGTGGACCAGGTGATCCTGCCAGGTGGAGCTGAAGACAGCAATATCATCAAGATAAGCTGCACTAAAGGATTCCAGCCCAGCAAGGACTTGATTCACCAACCTTTGGAAGGTGGCAGGGGCATTCTTTAAACCAAAGGGCATAACAGTGAACTGATAATGCCCATCAGGTGTGGAGAATGCTGTCTTTTCTTTTGCTCCAGGGGCCATTTTGATTTGCCAGTACCCTGCTGTTAAGTCAAAGGTACTTAAGAATTTGGCAGCCCCTAATTTGTCTATTAGCTCATCAGCTCTAGGAATGGGATGAGCATCTGTCTTTGTGACAGAGTTGAGACCTCTGTAGTCCACACAAAACCTCATCTCTCTCTTTCCTTCTTTGGTGTGAGGTTTGGGGACTAAGACCACTGGGCTAGCCCAGGGGCTGTCAGAGTACTCAATTACTCCCAATTCCAGCATCTTGTGGACTTCCACCTTGATGCTTTCCTTAACTTGGTCAGACTGTCTAAATATTTTGTTTTTGACAGGCATGCCGTCTCCTGTGTCCACATCATGGGTACACAGGTGTGTCTGACCAGGGGTTAGGGAAAAGAGTTCAGCAAACTGCTGCAGGACCTTCCTGCAGTCAGACTGCTGTTGGCTAGAGAGGGTGTCTGAGTAGATCACTCCATCTACTGAGCCATCTTTAGGGTCTGATGAGAGGAGATCAGGGAGAGGTTCACTCTCAGCTTCCTGGTCCTCATCTGTTACCATCAACAGATTTACATCAGCCCTGTCATGGAAGAGCTTAAGGCGGTTCACATGGATCACCCTCTTGGGGCTCCTGCTTGTGCCCAGGTCTACCAGGTAGGTGACCTGACTCTTCCTTTCAAGTACTGGGTAAGGGCCACTCCATTTGTCCTGGAGTGCCCTGGGAGCCACAGGCTCCAGAACCCAGACTTTCTGCCCTGGTTGGAATTCAACCAGTGCAGCCTTTTGGTCATACCACAACTTCTGGAGTTGTTGGCTGGCCTCAAGGTTTTTACTTGCCTTTTCCATGTACTCTGCCATCCTTGAGCGAAGGCCAAGTACATAGTCCACTATGTCTTGTTTAGGCTCATGAAGAGGTCTCTCCCAGCCTTCTTTAACAAGAGCAAGTGGTCCCCTTACAGGGTGGCCAAACAGAAGTTCAAAGGGTGAGAATCCTACTCCCTTCTGAGGCACCTCTCTGTAAGCGAAAAGCAGACATGGCAGGAGGACATCCCATCTCCTTTTGAGTTTTTCTGGGAGCCCCATGATCATGCCCTTTAATGTCTTGTTGAATCTCTCAACAAGGCCATTAGTTTGTGGATGATATGGTGTAGTGAATTTGTAAGTCACTCCACACTCATTCCACATGTGTTTTAGGTATGCTGACATGAAGTTGGTACCTCTGTCAGACACCACCTCCTTAGGGAAACCCACTCTGGTAAAGATACCAATGAGGGCCTTGGCTACTGCAGGGGCAGTAGTCGACCTAAGGGGAATAGCTTCAGGATACCTAGTAGCATGATCCACTACTACTAGGATGTACATATTTCCTGAGGCTGTGGGAGGTTCTAGTGGACCAACTATGTCCACACCCACTCTTTCAAAGGGGACCCCCACCACTGGAAGTGGAATGAGGGGGGCCTTTGGATGCCCACCTGTCTTACCACTGGCTTGACAGGTGGGGCAGGAGAGGCAAAACTCCTTAACCTTCTGGGACATATTGGGCCAGTAGAAGTGGTTGACTAACCTCTCCCACGTCTTGGTTTGTCCCAAATGCCCAGCAAGGGGAATATCATGGGCTAAGGTCAGAATAAACTCTCTGAAACCCTGAGGCACTACCACTCTCCTAGTGGCACCAGGTTTGGGATCTCTTGCCTCAGTGTACAGGAGTCCACCTTCCCAATAGACCCTATGTGTTCCATTTTTCTTGCCTTTGGACTCTTCAGCAGCTTGCTGCCTAAGGCCTTCAAGAGAGGGACAGGTTTCTTGTCCCTTACACAACTCTTCCCTTGAGGGTCCCCCTGGGCCCACGAGCTCAACCTGATAAGGTTCCAGCTCCATAGGCTCAGTTCCCTCAGAGGGCAGAACTTCTTCCTGGGAAGAGAGGTTCTCTTTTTGGTGTTGTGTTGCAGCTGGTTTCCCAGCTGACTTTCCTTGTCTCTTGGTAGGCTGGGCCATTTTTCCAGACTCCAGCTCTACTTTTTCACCCTGTGCCTTGCACTGTGCCCTAGTCTTGACACACACCAGTTCAGGGATACCCAGCATGGCTGCATGGGTTTTCAGTTCTACCTCAGCCCATGCGGAGGACTCCAGGTCATTTCCAAGCAAACAGTCTACTGGGATATTTGAGGAGACCACCACCTGTTTCAGGCCATTGACCCCTCCCCACTCTAAAGTTACCATTGCCATGGGATGTACTTTAGTCTGATTGTCAGCATTGGTGACTGGATAGGTTTATCCAGTCAGGTATTGGCCAGGGGAAACCAGTTTCTCTGTCACCATGGTGACACTGGCACCTGTATCCCTCAGGCCCTCTACACTTGTCCCATTAATTAAGAGCTGCTGCCTGAATTTTTGCATGTTAGGGGGCCAGGCAGCCAGTGTGGCTAAATCCACCCCACCCTCAGAGACTAATGTAGCTTCAGTGTGACACCTGATTTGCTCTGGGCACACTGTTGATCCCACTTGTAGACTGGCCATTCCAGTTTTAGCTGGATGGGAGTTAGAAGTGGTATCTTTCTTGGGACAGGCCTTGTCTCCAGTTTGGTGTCCAGACTGACTACAGTTTCGACACCAGGCCTTTTTGGGATCAAAGTTTTTACCCTTGTACCCAGGATTGTTTTGTGAAGAGGCTCTGGGCCCACCCTCCTGTGCAGGTTTTTGGGGGCCTGTAGAAGACTCTTTACTATTTTTATTTTTGGCTGTCTCACCACCTTTCCCCTGGGGAGGTTTTGTGACCCCTTTCTTTTGGTCACCCCCTGTGGAAGTTTTGGACACCCTAGTCTTGACCCAATGGTCCGCCTTCTTTCCCAATTCTTGGGGAGAAATTGGTCCTAGGTCCACCAGATGCTGATGCAGTTTATCATTGAAACAATTACTTAATAGGTGTTCTTTCACAAATAAATTGTATAGCCCATCATAATCATTTACACCATTTCCTTGAATCCAACCATCTAGTGTTTTTACTGAGTAGTCTACAAAGTCAACCCAGGTCTGGCTCGAGGATTTTTGAGCCCCCCTGAATCTAATCCTATACTCCTCAGTGGAGAATCCAAAGCCCTCAATCAGGGTACCCTTCATGAGGTCATAAGATTCTGCATCTTTTTTAGAGAGTGTGAGGAGTCTATCCCTACACTTTCCTGTGAACATTTCCCAAAGGAGAGCACCCCAGTGAGATTTGTTAACTTTTCTGGTTTCACAAGCCCTCTCAAAAGCTGTGAACCATTTGGTGATGTCATCACCATCTTCAAATTTAGTTACAATCCCTTTGGGGATTTTCAACATGTCAGGAGAATCTCTGACCCTAGTTATGTTGCTGCCACCATTGATGGGTCCTAGGCCCATCTCTTTTCTTTCCCTTTCTATGGCTAGGATCTGTCTTTCCAAAGCCAATCTTTTGGCCATCCTGGCTAACTGGATGTCCTCTTCACTGGAGTTATCTTCAGTGATTTCAGAGATGTTGGTCCCTCCTGTGAGGGGAACAGCATCTCTGACTATTATGTTTGGAGACAGGGCTTGAGAGGCCCTGTTCTCCCTAAATAGGACTGGTAGGGGGGAATTTTCCTCCAAGTCACTATCTTCATCCTCTGTGTTGCCATCCTCAGAGAGGTTGGCCTTTTCAAACTCTGCCAACAGCTCCTGGAGCTGTAGTTTGGAAGGTCTGGGGCCCATTGTTATTTTCTTTATTTTACAGAGTGACCTTAGCTCCCTCATCTTAAGATGGAGGTAAGGTGTGGTGTCGAGTTCCACCACATTCACATCTGTACTAGACATTATGCTTCTAAAAGTTGAAATACTTTTTAAGAATCTAAAACTAGTTCTAGGTTCTAATTCAAACTTTTACCAAACTTTTAAACTCTAAAAGAAATGCTAAACAGGATCTAACACAAGGCCCTAGCAGGTCTTTTAAGAATTTAGAAAACTTTTCAAATTGCAAAAATCAATTTCTAATGACAATTTTGGAATTTGTCGTGTGATCAGGTATTGGCTGAGTAGTCCAGCAAATGCAAAGTCTTGTACCCCACCGCTGATCCACCAATGTAGGAAGTTGGCTCTGTATGTGCTATTTCAAAGTAAGGAATAGCATGCACAGAGTCCAAGGGTTCCCCTTAGAGGTAAAATAGTGGTAAAAAGAGATAATACTAATGCTCTATTTTGTGGTAGTGTGGTCGAGCAGTAGGCTTATCCAAGGAGTAGTGTTAAGCATTTGCTGTACATACACCTAGACAATAAATGAGGTACACACACTCAGAGACAAATCCAGCCAATAGGTTTTGTATAGAAAAATATATTTTCTTAGTTTATTTTAAGAACCACAGGTTCAAATTTAACATGTAATATCTTGTTTGAAAGGTATTGCAGGTAAGTACATTAGGAACTTTGAATCATTTCAATTGCATGTATACTTTTCAAGTTATTCACAAATAGCTATTTTAAAAGTGGACACAGTGCAATTTTCACAGTTCCTGGGGGAGGTAAGTTTTTGTTAGTTTTACCAGGTAAGTACGACACTTACAGGGTTCAGTTCTTGGTCCAAGGTAGCCCACCGTTGGGGGTTCAGAGCAACCCCAAAGTTACCACACCAGCAGCCCAGGGCCGGTCAGGTGCAGAGTTCAAAGTGGTGCCCAAAACGCATAGGCTTCAATGGAGAGAAGGGGGTGCCCCGGTTCCAGTCTGCCAGCAGGTAAGTACCCGCGTCTTCGGAGGGCAGACCAGGGGGGTTTTGTAGGGCACCGGGGGGGACACAAGCCCACACAGAAATTTCACCCTCAGCGGCGCGGGGGCGGCCGGGTGCAGTGTTAGAACAAGCGTCGGGTTCGCAATGGAAGTCAATGAGAGATCAAGGGATCTCTTCAGCGCTGCAGGCAGGCAAGGGGGGGGCTTCCTCGGGGAAACCTCCACTTGGGCAAGGGAGAGGGACTCCTGGGGGTCACTTCTGCAGTGAAAGTCCGGCCCTTCAGGTCCTGGGGGCTGCGGGTGCAGGGTCTTTTCCAGGCGTCGGGACTTAGGTTTCAGAGAGTCGCGGTCAGGGGAAGCCTCGGGATTCCCTCTGCAGGCGGCGCTGTGGGGGCTCAGGGGGGACAGGTTTTGGTACTCACAGTCGTAGAGTAGTCCGGGGGTCCTCCCTGAGGTGTTGGTTCTCCACCAGCCGAGTCGGGGTCGCCGGGTGCAGTGTTGCAAGTCTCACGCTTCTTGCGGGGAGATTGCAGGGTTCTTTAAAGCTGCTCCTTTGGATAAAGTTGCAGTCTTTTTGGAGCAGGTCCGCTGTCCTCGGGAGTTCCTTGTCGTCGTCGAAGCAGAGCAGTCCTCAGAGGATGCAGAGGTCGTTGGTCCCTTTGGAAGGCGTCGCTGGAGCAGAGTTCTTTGGAAGGCAGGAGACAGGCCGGTGAGTTTCTGGATCCAAGGCAGTTGTTGTCTTCTGGTCTTCCTCTGCAGGGGTTTTCAGCTAGGCAGTCCTTCTTCTTCTTGTAGTTTCAGGAATCTAGTTTCTTTAGGTTCAGGGAAGCCCTTAAATACTAAATTTAAGGGCGTGTTTAGGTCTGGGGGGTTAGTAGCCAATGGCTACTAGCCCTGAGGGTGAGTACACCCTCTTTGTGCCTCCTCCCAAGGGGAGGGGGTCACATCCCTAATCCTATTGGGGGAATCCTCCATCTGCAAGATGGAGGATTTCTAAAAGTTAGAGTCACCTCAGCTCAGGACACCTTAGGGGCTGTCCTGACTGGCCAGTGACTCCTCCTTGTTATTCTCATTATTTTCTCCGGCCTTGCCGCCAAAAGTGGGGGCCGGGGCCGGAGGGGGCGGGCAACTCCACTAGCTGGAGTGTCCTGCGGTGCTGTGACAAAGGGGTGACCCTTTGAGGCTCACCGCCAGGTGTTACAGCTCCTGCCTGGGGGAGGTGTTAGCATCTCCACCCAGTGCAGGCTTTGTTACTGGCCTCAGAGTGACAAAGGCACTCTCCCCATGGGGCCAGCAACATGTCTCTAGTGTGGCAGGCTGCTGGAACTAGTCAGCCTACACAGACAGTCGGTTAAGTTTCAGGGGGCACCTCTAAGGTGCCCTCTGGGGTGTATTTTGCAATAAAATGTACACTGGCATCAGTGTGCATTTATTGTGCTGAGAAGTTTGATACCAAACTTCCCAGTTTTCAGTGTAGCCATTATGGTGCTGTGGAGTTCGTGCAAAACAGACTCCCAGACCATATACTCTTATGGCTACCCTGCACTTACAATGTCTAAGGTTTTGCTTAGACACTGTAGGGGCACAGTGCTCATGCACTGGTACCCTCACCTATGGTATAGTGCACCCTGCCTTAGGGCTATAAGGCCTGCTAGAGGGGTGTCTTACCTATACTGCATAGGCAGTGAGAGGCTGGCATGGCACCCTGAGGGGAGTGCCATGTCGACTTACTCATTTTGTTCTCACCAGCACACACAAGCTGGTAAGCAGTGTGTCTGTGCTGGGTGAGGGGTGTCTAGGGTGGCATAATACATGCTGCAGCCCTTAGAGACCTTCCCTGGCATCAGGGCCCTTGGTACTAGAGGTACCAGTTACAAGGGACTTATCTGGGTGCCAGGGTGTGCCAATTGTGGAATCAAAAGTACAGGTTAGGGAAAGAACACTGGTGCTGGGGCCTGGTTAGCAGGCCTCAGCACACTTTCAATTCAAAACATAGCATCAGCAAAGGCAAAAAGTCAGGGGGTAACCATGCCAAGGAGGCATTTCCTTACACAACCCCCCCCCCAAACGGAAGAGGATGAGACAAACCTTTCCCAAGAGAGTCTTCATTTTCTAAGTGGAAGAACCTGGAAAGGCCATCTGCATTGGCATGGGCAGTCCCCAGGTCTGTGTTCCACTATAAAGTCCATTCCCTGTAGGGAGATGGACCACCTCAACAGTTTTGGATTTTCACCTTTCATTTGCATCAGCCATCTGAGAGGTCTGTGGTCAGTCTGAACTAGGAAGTGAGTACCAAAGAGGTATGGTCTCAGCTTCTTCAGGGACCAAACCACAGCAAAGGCCTCCCTCTCAATGGCACTCCAACGCTGCTCCCTGGGGAGTAACCTCCTGCTAATGAAAGCAACAGGCTGGTCAAGGCCATCATCATTTGTGTGGGACAAAACTGCCCCTATCCCATGTTCAGAGGCATCTGTTTGCACAATGAACTGCTTGGAGTAATCTGGAGCTTTTAGAACTGGTGCTGTGCACATAGCTTGTTTCAAGGTGTCAAAGGCCTGTTGGCATTCTACAGTCCAGTTTACTTTCTTGGGCATTTTCTTGGAGGTGAGTTCTGTGAGGGCTGTCACAATGGATCCATATCCCTTCACAAAGCTCCTGTAGTACCCAGTCAAGCCAAGGAATGCCCTGACTTGAGTCTGGGTTTTTGGAGCTGCCCAGTCCAGAATAGTCTGGATCTTAGGCTGGAGTGGCTGAACTTGGCCTCCACCTACAAGGTGTCCCAAGTAAACCACAGTTCCCTGCCCTATCTGGCATTTGGATGCCTTGATAGAGAGGCCTGCAGATTGCAGAGCCTTCAGAACCTTCTTCAGGTGGACCAGGTGATCCTGCCAGGTGGAGCTGAAGACAGCAATATCATCAAGATAAGCTGCACTAAAGGATTCCAGCACAGCAAGGACTTGATTCACCAACCTTTGGAAGGTGGCAGGGGCATTCTTTAAACCAAAGGGCATAACAGTGAACTGATAATGCCCATCAGGTGTGGAGAATGCTGTCTTTTCTTTTGCTCCAGGGGCCATTTTGATTTGCCAGTACCCTGCTGTTAAGTCAAAGGTACTTAAGAATTTGGCAGCCCCTAATTTGTCTATTAGCTCATCAGCTCTAGGAATGGGATGAGCATCTGTCTTTGTGACAGAGTTGAGACCTCTGTAGTCCACACAAAACCTCATCTCTCTCTTTCCTTCTTTGGTGTGAGGTTTGGGGACTAAGACCACTGGGCTAGCCAGGGGCTGTCAGAGTACTCAATTACTCCCAATTCCAGCATCTTGTGGACTTCCACCTTGATGCTTTCCTTAACTTGGTCAGACTGTCTAAATATTTTGTTTTTGACAGGCATGCCGTCTCCTGTGTCCACATCATGGGTACACAGGTGTGTCTGACCAGGGGTTAGGGAAAAGAGTTCAGCAAACTGCTGCAGGACCTTCCTGCAGTCAGACTGCTGTTGGCTAGAGAGGGTGTCTGAGTAGATCACTCCATCTACTGAGCCATCTTTAGGGTCTGATGAGAGGAGATCAGGGAGAGGTTCACTCTCAGCTTCCTGGTCCTCATCTGTTACCATCAACAGATTTACATCAGCCCTGTCATGGAAGAGCTTAAGGCGGTTCACATGGATCACCCTCTTGGGGCTCCTGCTTGTGCCCAGGTCTACCAGGTAGGTGACCTGACTCTTCCTTTCAAGTACTGGGTAAGGGCCACTCCATTTGTCCTGGAGTGCCCTGGGAGCCACAGGCTCCAGAACCCAGACTTTCTGCCCTGGTTGGAATTCAACCAGTGCAGCCTTTTGGTCATACCACAACTTCTGGAGTTGTTGGCTGGCCTCAAGGTTTTTACTTGCCTTTTCCATGTACTCTGCCATCCTTGAGCGAAGGCCAAGTACATAGTCCACTATGTCTTGTTTAGGCTCATGAAGAGGTCTCTCCCAGCCTTCTTTAACAAGAGCAAGTGGTCCCCTTACAGGGTGGCCAAACAGAAGTTCAAAGGGTGAGAATCCTACTCCCTTCTGAGGCACCTCTCTGTAAGCGAAAAGCAGACATGGCAGGAGGACATCCCATCTCCTTTTGAGTTTTTCTGGGAGCCCCATGATCATGCCCTTTAATGTCTTGTTGAATCTCTCAACAAGGCCATTAGTTTGTGGATGATATGGTGTAGTGAATTTGAATTTGTAAGTCACTCCACACTCATTCCACATGTGTTTTAGGTATGCTGACATGAAGTTGGTACCTCTGTCAGACACCACCTCCTTAGGGAAACCCACTCTGGTAAAGATACCAATGAGGGCCTTGGCTACTGCAGGCGGCAGTAGTCGAGGGAATAGCTTCAGGATACCTAGTAGCATGATCCACTACTACTAGGATGTACATATTTCCTGAGGCTGTGGGAGGTTCTAGTGGACCAACTATGTCCACACCCACTCATTTCAAAGGGGACCCCCACCACTGGAAGTGGAATGAGGGGGGCCTTTGGATGCCCACCTGTCTTACCACTGGCTTGACAGGTGGGGCAGGAGAGGCAAAAACTACCTTAACCTTCTGGGACATATTGGGCCAGTAGAAGTGGTTGACTAACCTCTCCCACGTCTTGGTTTGTCCCAAATGCCCAGCAAGGGGAATATCATGGGCTAAGGTCAGAATAAACTCTCTGTAAACCCTGAGGGCAACTACCACTCTCCTAGTGGCACCAGGTTTGGGATCTCTTGCCTCAGTGTACAGGAGTCCACCTTCCCCAATAGACCCTATGTGTTCCATTTTTCTTGCCTTTGGACTCTTCAGCAAGCTTGCTGCCTAAGGCCTTCACAGAGAGGGACAGGTTTCTTGTCCCTTACACAACTCTTCCCTTGAGGGTCCCCCTGGGCCCACGAGCTCAACCTGATAAGGTTCCAGCTCCATAGGCTCAGTTCCCTCAGAGGGCAGAACTTCTTCCTGGGAAGAGAGGTTCTCTTTTTGGTGTTGTGTTGCAGCTGGTTTCCCAGCTGACTTTCCTTGTCTCTTGGTAGGCTGGGCCATTTTTCCAGACTCCAGCTCTACTTTTTCACCCTGTGCCTTGCACTGTGCCCTAGTCTTGACACACACCAGTTCAGGGATACCCAGCATGGCTGCATGGGTTTTCAGTTCTACCTCAGCCCATGCGGAGGACTCCAGGTCATTTCCAAGCAAACAGTCTACTGGGATATTTGAGGAGACCACCACCTGTTTCAGGCCATTGACCCCTCCCCACTCTAAAGTTACCATTGCCATGGGATGTACTTTAGTCTGATTGTCAGCATTGGTGACTGGATAGGTTTATCCAGTCAGGTATTGGCCAGGGGAAACCAGTTTCTCTGTCACCATGGTGACACTGGCACCTGTATCCCTCAGGCCCTCTACACTTGTCCCATTAATTAAGAGCTGCTGCCTGAATTTTTGCATGTTAGGGGGCCAGGCAGCCAGTGTGGCTAAATCCACCCCACCCTCAGAGACTAATGTAGCTTCAGTGTGACACCTGATTTGCTCTGGGCACACTGTTGATCCCACTTGTAGACTGGCCATTCCAGTTTTAGCTGGATGGGAGTTAGAAGTGGTATCTTTCTTGGGACAGGCCTTGTCTCCAGTTTGGTGTCCAGACTGACTACAGTTTCGACACCAGGCCTTTTTGGGATCAAAGTTTTTACCCTTGTACCCAGGATTGTTTTGTGAAGAGGCTCTGGGCCCACCCTCCTGTGCAGGTTTTTGGGGGCCTGTAGAAGACTCTTTACTATTTTTATTTTTGGCTGTCTCACCACCTTTCCCCTGGGGAGGTTTTGTGACCCCTTTCTTTTGGTCACCCCCTGTGGAAGTTTTGGACACCCTAGTCTTGACCCAATGGTCCGCCTTCTTTCCCAATTCTTGGGGAGAAATTGGTCCTAGGTCCACCAGATGCTGATGCAGTTTATCATTGAAACAATTACTTAATAGGTGTTCTTTCACAAATAAATTGTATAGCCCATCATAATCATTTACACCATTTCCTTGAATCCAACCATCTAGTGTTTTTACTGAGTAGTCTACAAAGTCAACCCAGGTCTGGCTCGAGGATTTTTGAGCCCCCCTGAATCTAATCCTATACTCCTCAGTGGAGAATCCAAAGCCCTCAATCAGGGTACCCTTCATGAGGTCATAAGATTCTGCATCTTTTTTAGAGAGTGTGAGGAGTCTATCCCTACACTTTCCTGTGAACATTTCCCAAAGGAGAGCACCCCAGTGAGATTTGTTAACTTTTCTGGTTTCACAAGCCCTCTCAAAAGCTGTGAACCATTTGGTGATGTCATCACCATCTTCAAATTTAGTTACAATCCCTTTGGGGATTTTCAACATGTCAGGAGAATCTCTGACCCTAGTTATGTTGCTGCCACCATTGATGGGTCCTAGGCCCATCTCTTTTCTTTCCCTTTCTATGGCTAGGATCTGTCTTTCCAAAGCCAATCTTTTGGCCATCCTGGCTAACTGGATGTCCTCTTCACTGGAGTTATCTTCAGTGATTTCAGAGATGTTGGTCCCTCCTGTGAGGGGAACAGCATCTCTGACTATTATGTTTGGAGACAGGGCTTGAGAGGCCCTGTTCTCCCTAAATAGGACTGGTAGGGGGGAATTTTCCTCCAAGTCACTATCTTCATCCTCTGTGTTGCCATCCTCAGAGAGGTTGGCCTTTTCAAACTCTGCCAACAGCTCCTGGAGCTGTAGTTTGGAAGGTCTGGGGCCCATTGTTATTTTCTTTATTTTACAGAGTGACCTTAGCTCCCTCATCTTAAGATGGAGGTAAGGTGTGGTGTCGAGTTCCACCACATTCACATCTGTACTAGACATTATGCTTCTAAAAGTTGAAATACTTTTTAAGAATCTAAAACTAGTTCTAGGTTCTAATTCAAACTTTTACCAAACTTTTAAACTCTAAAAGAAATGCTAAACAGGATCTAACACAAGGCCCTAGCAGGTCTTTTAAGAATTTAGAAAACTTTTCAAATTGCAAAAATCAATTTCTAATGACAATTTTGGAATTTGTCGTGTGATCAGGTATTGGCTGAGTAGTCCAGCAAATGCAAAGTCTTGTACCCCACCGCTGATCCACCAATGTAGGAAGTTGGCTCTGTATGTGCTATTTCAAAGTAAGGAATAGCATGCACAGAGTCCAAGGGTTCCCCTTAGAGGTAAAATAGTGGTAAAAAGAGATAATACTAATGCTCTATTTTGTGGTAGTGTGGTCGAGCAGTAGGCTTATCCAAGGAGTAGTGTTAAGCATTTGCTGTACATACACCTAGACAATAAATGAGGTACACACACTCAGAGACAAATCCAGCCAATAGGTTTTGTATAGAAAAATATATTTTCTTAGTTTATTTTAAGAACCACAGGTTCAAATTTAACATGTAATATCTTGTTTGAAAGGTATTGCAGGTAAGTACATTAGGAACTTTGAATCATTTCAATTGCATGTATACTTTTCAAGTTATTCACAAATAGCTATTTTAAAAGTGGACACAGTGCAATTTTCACAGTTCCTGGGGGAGGTAAGTTTTTGTTAGTTTTACCAGGTAAGTACGACACTTACAGGGTTCAGTTCTTGGTCCAAGGTAGCCCACCGTTGGGGGTTCAGAGCAACCCCAAAGTTACCACACCAGCAGCCCAGGGCCGGTCAGGTGCAGAGTTCAAAGTGGTGCCCAAAACGCATAGGCTTCAATGGAGAGAAGGGGGTGCCCCGGTTCCAGTCTGCCAGCAGGTAAGTACCCGCGTCTTCGGAGGGCAGACCAGGGGGGTTTTGTAGGGCACCGGGGGGGACACAAGCCCACACAGAAATTTCACCCTCAGCGGCGCGGGGGCCGCCGGGTGCAGTGTTAGAACAAGCGTCGGGTTCGCAATGGAAGTCAATGAGAGATCAAGGGATCTCTTCAGCGCTGCAGGCAGGCAAGGGGGGGCTTCCTCGGGGAAACCTCCACTTGGGCAAGGGAGAGGGACTCCTGGGGGTCACTTCTGCAGTGAAAGTCCGGCCCTTCAGGTCCTGGGGGCTGCGGGTGCAGGGTCTTTTCCAGGCGTCGGGACTTAGGTTTCAGAGAGTCGCGGTCAGGGGAAGCCTCGGGATTCCCTCTGCAGGCGGCGCTGTGGGGGCTCAGGGGGGACAGGTTTTGGTACTCACAGTCGTAGAGTAGTCCGGGGGTCCTCCCTGAGGTGTTGGTTCTCCACCAGCCGAGTCGGGGTCGCCGGGTGCAGTGTTGCAAGTCTCACGCTTCTTGCGGGGAGATTGCAGGGTTCTTTAAAGCTGCTCCTTTGGATAAAGTTGCAGTCTTTTTGGAGCAGGTCCGCTGTCCTCGGGAGTTCCTTGTCGTCGTCGAAGCAGAGCAGTCCTCAGAGGATGCAGAGGTCGTTGGTCCCTTTGGAAGGCGTCGCTGGAGCAGAGTTCTTTGGAAGGCAGGAGACAGGCCGGTGAGTTTCTGGATCCAAGGCAGTTGTTGTCTTCTGGTCTTCCTCTGCAGGGGTTTTCAGCTAGGCAGTCCTTCTTCTTCTTGTAGTTTCAGGAATCTAGTTTCTTTAGGTTCAGGGAAGCCCTTAAATACTAAATTTAAGGGCGTGTTTAGGTCTGGGGGGTTAGTAGCCAATGGCTACTAGCCCTGAGGGTGAGTACACCCTCTTTGTGCCTCCTCCCAAGGGGAGGGGGTCACATCCCTAATCCTATTGGGGGAATCCTCCATCTGCAAGATGGAGGATTTCTAAAAGTTAGAGTCACCTCAGCTCAGGACACCTTAGGGGCTGTCCTGACTGGCCAGTGACTCCTCCTTGTTATTCTCATTATTTTCTCCGGCCTTGCCGCCAAAAGTGGGGGCCGGGGCCGGAGGGGGCGGGCAACTCCACTAGCTGGAGTGTCCTGCGGTGCTGTGACAAAGGGGTGACCCTTTGAGGCTCACCGCCAGGTGTTACAGCTCCTGCCTGGGGGAGGTGTTAGCATCTCCACCCAGTGCAGGCTTTGTTACTGGCCTCAGAGTGACAAAGGCACTCTCCCCATGGGGCCAGCAACATGTCTCTAGTGTGGCAGGCTGCTGGAACTAGTCAGCCTACACAGACAGTCGGTTAAGTTTCAGGGGGCACCTCTAAGGTGCCCTCTGGGGTGTATTTTGCAATAAAATGTACACTGGCATCAGTGTGCATTTATTGTGCTGAGAAGTTTGATACCAAACTTCCCAGTTTTCAGTGTAGCCATTATGGTGCTGTGGAGTTCGTGCAAAACAGACTCCCAGACCATATACTCTTATGGCTACCCTGCACTTACAATGTCTAAGGTTTTGCTTAGACACTGTAGGGGCACAGTGCTCATGCACTGGTACCCTCACCTATGGTATAGTGCACCCTGCCTTAGGGCTATAAGGCCTGCTAGAGGGGTGTCTTACCTATACTGCATAGGCAGTGAGAGGCTGGCATGGCACCCTGAGGGGAGTGCCATGTCGACTTACTCATTTTGTTCTCACCAGCACACACAAGCTGGTAAGCAGTGTGTCTGTGCTGGGTGAGGGGTGTCTAGGGTGGCATAATACATGCTGCAGCCCTTAGAGACCTTCCCTGGCATCAGGGCCCTTGGTACCAGAGGTACCAGTTACAAGGGACTTATCTGGGTGCCAGGGTGTGCCAATTGTGGAATCAAAAGTACAGGTTAGGGAAAGAACACTGGTGCTGGGGCCTGGTTAGCAGGCCTCAGCACACTTTCAATTCAAAACATAGCATCAGCAAAGGCAAAAAGTCAGGGGGTAACCATGCCAAGGAGGCATTTCCTTACACAACCCCCCCCCAAACGGAAGAGGATGAGACTAACCTTTCCCAAGAGAGTCTTCATTTTCTAAGTGGAAGAACCTGGAAAGGCCATCTGCATTGGCATGGGCAGTCCCAGGTCTGTGTTCCACTATAAAGTCCATTCCCTGTAGGGAGATGGACCACCTCAACAGTTTTGGATTTTCACCTTTCATTTGCATCAGCCATCTGAGAGGTCTGTGGTCAGTCTGAACTAGGAAGTGAGTACCAAAGAGGTATGGTCTCAGCTTCTTCAGGGACCAAACCACAGCAAAGGCCTCCCTCTCAATGGCACTCCAACGCTGCTCCCTGGGGAGTAACCTCCTGCTAATGAAAGCAACAGGCTGGTCAAGGCCATCATCATTTGTGTGGGACAAAACTGCCCCTATCCCATGTTCAGAGGCATCTGTTTGCACAATGAACTGCTTGGAGTAATCTGGAGCTTTTAGAACTGGTGCTGTGCACATAGCTTGTTTCAGGGTGTCAAAGGCCTGTTGGCATTCTACAGTCCAGTTTACTTTCTTGGGCATTTTCTTGGAGGTGAGTTCTGTGAGGGCTGTCACAATGGATCCATATCCCTTCACAAAGCTCCTGTAGTACCCAGTCAAGCCAAGGAATGCCCTGACTTGAGTCTGGGTTTTTGGAGCTGCCCAGTCCAGAATAGTCTGGATCTTAGGCTGGAGTGGCTGAACTTGGCCTCCACCTACAAGGTGTCCCAAGTAAACCACAGTTCCCTGCCCTATCTGGCATTTGGATGCCTTGATAGAGAGGCCTGCAGATTGCAGAGCCTTCAGAACCTTCTTCAGGTGGACCAGGTGATCCTGCCAGGTGGAGCTGAAGACAGCAATATCATCAAGATAAGCTGCACTAAAGGATTCCAGCACAGCAAGGACTTGATTCACCAACCTTTGGAAGGTGGCAGGGGCATTCTTTAAACCAAAGGGCATAACAGTGAACTGATAATGCCCATCAGGTGTGGAGAATGCTGTCTTTTCTTTTGCTCCAGGGGCCATTTTGATTTGCCAGTACCCTGCTGTTAAGTCAAAGGTACTTAAGAATTTGGCAGCCCCTAATTTGTCTATTAGCTCATCAGCTCTAGGAATGGGATGAGCATCTGTCTTTGTGACAGAGTTGAGACCTCTGTAGTCCACACAAAACCTCATCTCTCTCTTTCCTTCTTTGGTGTGAGGTTTGGGGACTAAGACCACTGGGCTAGCCCAGGGGCTGTCAGAGTACTCAATTACTCCCAATTCCAGCATCTTGTGGACTTCCACCTTGATGCTTTCCTTAACTTGGTCAGACTGTCTAAATATTTTGTTTTTGACAGGCATGCCGTCTCCTGTGTCCACATCATGGGTACACAGGTGTGTCTGACCAGGGGTTAGGGAAAAGAGTTCAGCAAACTGCTGCAGGACCTTCCTGCAGTCAGACTGCTGTTGGCTAGAGAGGGTGTCTGAGTAGATCACTCCATCTACTGAGCCATCTTTAGGGTCTGATGAGAGGAGATCAGGGAGAGGTTCACTCTCAGCTTCCTGGTCCTCATCTGTTACCATCAACAGATTTACATCAGCCCTGTCATGGAAGAGCTTAAGGCGGTTCACATGGATCACCCTCTTGGGGCTCCTGCTTGTGCCCAGGTCTACCAGGTAGGTGACCTGACTCTTCCTTTCAAGTACTGGGTAAGGGCCACTCCATTTGTCCTGGAGTGCCCTGGGAGCCACAGGCTCCAGAACCCAGACTTTCTGCCCTGGTTGGAATTCAACCAGTGCAGCCTTTTGGTCATACCACAACTTCTGGAGTTGTTGGCTGGCCTCAAGGTTTTTACTTGCCTTTTCCATGTACTCTGCCATCCTTGAGCGAAGGCCAAGTACATAGTCCACTATGTCTTGTTTAGGCTCATGAAGAGGTCTCTCCCAGCCTTCTTTAACAAGAGCAAGTGGTCCCCTTACAGGGTGGCCAAACAGACGTTCAAAGGGTGAGAATCCTACTCCCTTCTGAGGCACCTCTCTGTAAGCGAAAAGCAGACATGGCAGGAGGACATCCCATCTCCTTTTGAGTTTTTCTGGGAGCCCCATGATCATGCCCTTTAATGTCTTGTTGAATCTCTCAACAAGGCCATTAGTTTGTGGATGATATGGTGTAGTGAATTTGTAAGTCACTTCACACTCATTCCACATGTGTTTTAGGTATGCTGACATGAAGTTGGTACCTCTGTCAGACACCACCTCCTTAGGGAAACCCACTCTGGTAAAGATACCAATGAGGGCCTTGGCTACTGCAGGGGCAGTAGTCGACCTAAGGGGAATAGCTTCAGGATACCTAGTAGCATGATCCACTACTACTAGGATGTACATATTTCCTGAGGCTGTGGGAGGTTCTAGTGGACCAACTATGTCCACACCCACTCTTTCAAAGGGGACCCCCACCACTGGAAGTGGAATGAGGGGGGCCTTTGGATGCCCACCTGTCTTACCACTGGCTTGACAGGTGGGGCAGGAGAGGCAAAACTCCTTAACCTTCTGGGACATATTGGGCCAGTAGAAGTGGTTGACTAACCTCTCCCACGTCTTGGTTTGTCCCAAATGCCCAGCAAGGGGAATATCATGGGCTAAGGTCAGAATAAACTCTCTGAAACCCTGAGGCACTACCACTCTCCTAGTGGCACCAGGTTTGGGATCTCTTGCCTCAATGTACAGGAGTCCACCTTCCCAATAGACCCTATGTGTTCCATTTTTCTTGCCTTTGGACTCTTCAGCAGCTTGCTGCCTAAGGCCTTCAAGAGAGGGACAGGTTTCTTGTCCCTTACACAACTCTTCCCTTGAGGGTCCCCCTGGGCCCACGAGCTCAACCTGATAAGGTTCCAGCTCCATAGGCTCAGTTCCCTCAGAGGGCAGAACTTCTTCCTGGGAAGAGAGGTTCTCTTTTTGGTGTTGTGTTGCAGCTGGTTTCCCAGCTGACTTTCCTTGTCTCTTGGTAGGCTGGGCCATTTTTCCAGACTCCAGCTCTACTTTTTCACCCTGTGCCTTGCACTGTGCCCTAGTCTTGACACACACCAGTTCAGGGATACCCAGCATGGCTGCATGGGTTTTCAGTTCTACCTCAGCCCATGCGGAGGACTCCAGGTCATTTCCAAGCAAACAGTCTACTGGGATATTTGAGGAGACCACCACCTGTTTCAGGCCATTGACCCCTCCCCACTCTAAAGTTACCATTGCCATGGGATGTACTTTAGTCTGATTGTCAGCATTGGTGACTGGATAGGTTTATCCAGTCAGGTATTGGCCAGGGGAAACCAGTTTCTCTGTCACCATGGTGACACTGGCACCTGTATCCCTCAGGCCCTCTACACTTGTCCCATTAATTAAGAGCTGCTGCCTGAATTTTTGCATGTTAGGGGGCCAGGCAGCCAGTGTGGCTAAATCCACCCCACCCTCAGAGACTAATGTAGCTTCAGTGTGACACCTGATTTGCTCTGGGCACACTGTTGATCCCACTTGTAGACTGGCCATTCCAGTTTTAGCTGGATGGGAGTTAGAAGTGGTATCTTTCTTGGGACAGGCCTTGTCTCCAGTTTGGTGTCCAGACTGACTACAGTTTCGACACCAGGCCTTTTTGGGATCAAAGTTTTTACCCTTGTACCCAGGATTGTTTTGTGAAGAGGCTCTGGGCCCACCCTCCTGTGCAGGTTTTTGGGGGCCTGTAGAAGACTCTTTACTATTTTTATTTTTGGCTGTCTCACCACCTTTCCCCTGGGGAGGTTTTGTGACCCCTTTCTTTTGGTCACCCCCTGTGGAAGTTTTGGACACCCTAGTCTTGACCCAATGGTCCGCCTTCTTTCCCAATTCTTGGGGAGAAATTGGTCCTAGGTCCACCAGATGCTGATGCAGTTTATCATTGAAACAATTACTTAATAGGTGTTCTTTCACAAATAAATTGTATAGCCCATCATAATCATTTACACCATTTCCTTGAATCCAACCATCTAGTGTTTTTACTGAGTAGTCTACAAAGTCAACCCAGGTCTGGCTCGAGGATTTTTGAGCCCCCCTGAATCTAATCCTATACTCCTCAGTGGAGAATCCAAAGCCCTCAATCAGGGTACCCTTCATGAGGTCATAAGATTCTGCATCTTTTTTAGAGAGTGTGAGGAGTCTATCCCTACACTTTCCTGTGAACATTTCCCAAAGGAGAGCACCCCAGTGAGATTTGTTAACTTTTCTGGTTTCACAAGCCCTCTCAAAAGCTGTGAACCATTTGGTGATGTCATCACCATCTTCAAATTTAGTTACAATCCCTTTGGGGATTTTCAACATGTCAGGAGAATCTCTGACCCTAGTTATGTTGCTGCCACCATTGATGGGTCCTAGGCCCATCTCTTTTCTTTCCCTTTCTATGGCTAGGATCTGTCTTTCCAAAGCCAATCTTTTGGCCATCCTGGCTAACTGGATGTCCTCTTCACTGGAGTTATCTTCAGTGATTTCAGAGATGTTGGTCCCTCCTGTGAGGGGAACAGCATCTCTGACTATTATGTTTGGAGACAGGGCTTGAGAGGCCCTGTTCTCCCTAAATAGGACTGGTAGGGGGGAATTTTCCTCCAAGTCACTATCTTCATCCTCTGTGTTGCCATCCTCAGAGGGGTTGGCCTTTTCAAACTCTGCCAACAGCTCCTGGAGCTGTAGTTTGGAAGGTCTGGGGCCCATTGTTATTTTCTTTATTTTACAGAGTGACCTTAGCTCCCTCATCTTAAGATGGAGGTAAGGTGTGGTGTCGAGTTCCACCACATTCACATCTGTACTAGACATTATGCTTCTAAAAGTTGAAATACTTTTTAAGAATCTAAAACTAGTTCTAGGTTCTAATTCAAACTTTTACCAAACTTTTAAACTCTAAAAGAAATGCTAAACAGGATCTAACACAAGGCCCTAGCAGGTCTTTTAAGAATTTAGAAAACTTTTCAAATTGCAAAAATCAATTTCTAATGACAATTTTGGAATTTGTCGTGTGATCAGGTATTGGCTGAGTAGTCCAGCAAATGCAAAGTCTTGTACCCCACCGCTGATCCACCAATGTAGGAAGTTGGCTCTGTATGTGCTATTTCAAAGTAAGGAATAGCATGCACAGAGTCCAAGGGTTCCCCTTAGAGGTAAAATAGTGGTAAAAAGAGATAATACTAATGCTCTATTTTGTGGTAGTGTGGTCGAGCAGTAGGCTTATCCAAGGAGTAGTGTTAAGCATTTGCTGTACATACACCTAGACAATAAATGAGGTACACACACTCAGAGACAAATCCAGCCAATAGGTTTTGTATAGAAAAATATCTTTTCTTAGTTTATTTTAAGAACCACAGGTTCAAATTTAACATGTAATATCTTGTTTGAAAGGTATTGCAGGTAAGTACATTAGGAACTTTGAATCATTTCAATTGCATGTATACTTTTCAAGTTATTCACAAATAGCTATTTTAAAAGTGGACACAGTGCAATTTTCACAGTTCCTGGGGCATGTAAGTTTTTGTTAGTTTTACCAGGTAAGTACGACACTTACAGGGTTCAGTTCTTGGTCCAAGGTAGCCCACCGTTGGGGGTTCAGAGCAACCCCAAAGTTACCACACCAGCAGCTCAGGGCCGGTCAGGTGCAGAGTTCAAAGTGGTGCCCAAAACGCATAGGCTTCAATGGAGAGAAGGGGGTGCCCCGGTTCCAGTCTGCCAGCAGGTAAGTACCCGCGTCTTCGGAGGGCAGACCAGGGGGGTTTTGTAGGGCACCGGGGGGGACACAAGCCCACACAGAAATTTTACCCTCAGCGGCGCGGGGGCGGCCGGGTGCAGTGTTAGAACAAGCGTCGGGTTCGCAATGGAAGTCAATGAGAGATCAAGGGATCTCTTCAGCGCTGCAGGCAGGCAAGGGGGGGCTTCCTCGGGGAAACCTCCACTTGGGCAAGGGAGAGGGACTCCTGGGGGTCACTTCTGCAGTGAAAGTCCGGCCCTTCAGGTCCTGGGGGCTGCGGGTGCAGGGTCTTTTCCAGGCGTCGGGACTTAGGTTTCAGAGAGTCGCGGTCAGGGGAAGCCTCGGGATTCCCTCTGCAGGCGGCGCTGTGGGGGCTCAGGGGGGACAGGTTTTGGTACTCACAGTCGTAGAGTAGTCCGGGGGTCCTCCCTGAGGTGTTGGTTCTCCACCAGCCGAGTCGGGGTCGCCGGGTGCAGTGTTGCAAGTCTCACGCTTCTTGCGGGGAGATTGCAGGGTTCTTTAAAGCTGCTCCTTTGGATAAAGTTGCAGTCTTTTTGGAGCAGGTCCGCTGTCCTCGGGAGTTCCTTGTCGTCGTCGAAGCAGGGCAGTCCTCAGAGGATGCAGAGGTCGTTGGTCCCTTTGGAAGGCGTAGCTGGAGCAGAGTTCTTTGGAAGGCAGGAGACAGGCCGGTGAGTTTCTGGAGCCAAGGCAGTTGTTGTCTTCTGGTCTTCCTCTGCAGGGGTTTTCAGCTAGGCAGTCCTTCTTCTTCTTGTAGTTTCAGGAATCTAGTTTCTTTAGGTTCAGGGAAGCCCTTAAATACTAAATTTAAGGGCGTGTTTAGGTCTGGGGGGTTAGTAGCCAATGGCTACTAGCCCTGAGGGTGAGTACACCCTCTTTGTGCCTCCTCCCAAGGGGAGGGGGTCACATCCCTAATCCTATTGGGGGAATCCTCCATCTGCAAGATGGAGGATTTCTAAAAGTTAGAGTCACCTCAGCTCAGGACACCTTAGGGGCTGTCCTGACTGGCCAGTGACTCCTCCTTGTTATTCTCATTATTTTCTCCGGCCTTGCCGCCAAAAGTGGGGGCCGGGGCCGGAGGGGGCGGGCAACTCCACTAGCTGGAGTGTCCTGCGGTGCTGTGACAAAGGGGTGAGCCTTTGAGGCTCACCGCCAGGTGTTACAGCTCCTGCCTGGGGGAGGTGTTAGCATCTCCACCCAGTGCAGGCTTTGTTACTGGCCTCAGAGTGACAAAGGCACTCTCCCCATGGGGCCAGCAACATGTCTCTAGTGTGGCAGGCTGTTGGAACTAGTCAGCCTACACAGACAGTCGGTTAAGTTTCAGGGGGCACCTCTAAGGTGCCCTCTGGGGTGTATTTTGCAATAAAATGTACACTGGCATCAGTGTGCATTTATTGTGCTGAGAAGTTTGATACCAAACTTCCCAGTTTTCAGTGTAGCCATTATGGTGCTGTGGAGTTCGTGCAAAACAGACTCCCAGACCATATACTCTTATGGCTACCCTGCACTTACAGTGTCTAAGGTTTTGCTTAGACACTGTAGGGGCACAGTGCTCATGCACTGGTACCCTCACCTATGGTATAGTGCACCCTGCCTTAGGGCTGTAAGGCCTGCTAGAGGGGTGTCTTACCTATACTGCATAGGCAGTGAGAGGCTGGCATGGCACCCTGAGGGGAGTGCCATGTCGACTTACTCATTTTGTTCTCACCAGCACACACAAGCTGGTAAGCAGTGTGTCTGTGCTGGGTGAGGGGTCTCTAGGGTGGCATAATACATGCTGCAGCCCTTAGAGACCTTCCCTGGCATCAGGGCCCTTGGTACCAGAGGTACCAGTTACAAGGGACTTATCTGGGTGCCAGGGTGTGCCAATTGTGGAATCAAAAGTACAGGTTAGGGAAAGAACACTGGTGCTGGGGCCTGGTTAGCAGGCCTCAGCACACTTTCAATTCAAAACATAGCATCAGCAAAGGCAAAAAGTCAGGGGGTAACCATGCCAAGGAGGCATTTCCTTACACACACCCACATTCAAACATACACGCACACTTCCATACAGCCATACCCAGAGACATACATGCACTCATTCCCAAACACGCAACATCCCGCAAGCATACACGCACTCACACACCCCCTCTACATACACAGACGCACACCCCCATGCACCCACACAACACAAAACACCCCCCCGCCACTAATGGACGATCGACTTACCTGTTCCGCCGATCCTCCGGGAGGGGACGGGAGACATGGGGGCTGCTCCACTGACACCACACTGCCAACAGAACACCGCCGCGCCGAATCACAGGATGTGATTCGCTGGGCGGTGTTCTGTTGGCGTGGAGGTGGAGCAACCTCCACTTCCCCGCCGCCCGCCAGTATGGCTGTTGGCAGCTCTCCGTCGGAAAAACGACGGAGAGCAGCCAACAGGCATAATACGCCGAGCGGGAAACCACCACTACTGGCGGTCTTCCCCACGGCGGTCTCTCAGCGGTCTTGTTAATTGACCGCCGAGGTTGTAATGACCCCCTTAGTCTTTAATATTTTGGCAGGACAATTTTGTAGTCTATATACTGACACACATCCCTCCCACTTTTACTATTATCACCAACACCGCCACTATTCCCACCAGTATCATCATCAAAACACATGACTAGGGCCACAGTTATCCCACCACAACCATTTCCAGTTCCTTACCTTCTACACCTGTCTCTGAGATACCTATTTCTTTAACTGTGTATACCATCTACATATATAGACAGCTTTATACATTCCTCTAGACTAGTGTAAAAGACTAGACTATGTTAGTAGAGACATCATAGGCTTCCTATCAACGTGAGGTGCTACTGGACTCAGTTTCTCCCATTGGACTATCAACCTTTGAGACACCCCTTTATTAAAACTTCCCAATCATTAATTTCAAGACATCTCACCCATCCGATTCAAATGCCTGCTCCTTTCTCACATTGCCATTGTATTGTCTTTGCACAGATAGCAACAGATTTAACCAAAACCTTTGCAAGTCATTTGATCCAAATCATTACTACACCAAAACAAAATACTATACCCAGACATCACACAAGCTAAAATAAGCTCTAATTAATCCTAGATCTGCTCAGGTGCATTGTTTTGAGACTGCAGACCTTTTTAGGCCTGACAACCTGGGCAAATAGTTCATCACAGAAACCTGGTTCGCTAAGTCTTCTGCACCTAATGGCTGTTAGAAATGGGGTCTTTGGTTGGCAGTCAGGTTACCTCCTGTCCAAGCAAGGTCCCTCACTCTAGTCAGGGTAATGGAGAATCACCTTCAGCTAACCCCCCCTCTCCCCCTTGCTAGCTTGGCAAGAGCAGGCATGCTTAACCGCAGAAGCAATGTGTAAAGTATTTGTACCAACACACAGTAATACAGTGAAATACTACAAAATGGACACCACACTAGTTTAGAAAAATAGGTAATATTTATCTAAACTAAACAAAACCAAAATGACAAAAATCCAACATATACAAGTCAAGATATTAATTTTAAAAAGAATAAGAGTCTTAGGGGGTGATTCTAATCCTGGCGGGCGGCGGAGGCCGCCCGCCAGAATACCGCCCCCATAATACAGCTCCGCGGTCAGAAGACCGCGGAGGGTATTATGAGTTTTTCCCTGGGCTGGCGGGCGGTCTCCAAAAGACCGCCCGCCAGCCCAGGGAAAAACTCCCTTCCCACGAGGATGCCGGCTCGTAATCGAGCCGGCGGAGTGGGAAGGTGCGACGGGTGCAGTAGCACCCGTCGCGTATTTCAGTGTCTGCAAGGCAGACACTGAAATACCTTGCGGGGCCCTCTTGCGGGGGCCCCTGCCGTGCCCATGCCTTTGGCATGGGCACGGCAGGGGCCCCCAGGGGCCCCGCGACCCCCCCTACCGCCATCCTGTTCATGGCGGCTTTCCCGCCATGAACAGGATGGCGGTAGGGGGGGTCAGAATCCCCCATGGCGGCGCAGCAAGCTGCGCCGCCATGGGGGATTCTGAGGGCAGCGGTAAACCGGCGGGAGACCGCCGGTTTACCCTTTCTGACCGCGGCCAAAGCGCCGCGGTCAGAATGCCCTGCGGGGCACCGCCGGCCTGTCGGCGGTGCTCCCGCCGACCCTCGCCCCGGCGGTCGAAGACCGCCGGGGTTAGAATCAGGGCCTTAATCCTTAGAAACAGTGAGAATGCTGTTGTTACACAAAGTACCTGGTTAGCATCGAAAGTAAAGCTGCACGGGCGTGCGTGCGTCGGAAAAGGGTAGCGATGTGTTGATTCCTTACGCACAAGTGAGGCCGTGCATCATTTCCTTATCCGGTCTGGTTGGCGATGCATCGTTTTTCTCCCTTGCAAGAGAGCGATGCGTCGATTTCCAGACAGGGCACCTCGGATCCACGCAGAGTCGGGTTGACTTTAATGCCCGGGGATGATGCATGGAAAATCCGGTCACACGGTATCAGAAAACCGTGCTGCGTGGGGTTTGCATCGTTATCAGCCTCTGTAAACGGGTATTGCACGTCATTTCTCCAGCCGCGATGCATCGATCTCCCAGCCGCGATGCTGGTTGAGCATCAATTTCAGCAGGCGGTGCGTCATTTATCGGCCGAGTTGCGGAAGGTGTGTCAAAAATTTCCCCTCACGGCATTCTGTGCATGGATTTTTAGTTCTTGTCTGCCAACTTCAACTTTCAAGGGCCCAGGATAGGGCACCACTTAGCAGGGAAGGAGTCTCAGCAGAGAGTCCAGATGCTGGCAGGGGAAGTCTTTAATGGCCCTGAGACTTCAACAACAGGAGGCAAGCTCAGTTCAAGCCCATGGAGATTCTTTTCAAGCAGGAATGCACAACAAAGTCCAGTCTTTGTCCCCTTTAACAGACAGAAGCAGCAACTGCAGGATAGCCAAACAAAGCACAGTCACAGGCAGGGGCAGCACTTCTCTTCAGCTCTTCCCCGTGGCAGAGGTTCCTTTTGAATCCAGAAGTGATCTAATTTCACGGGGTTTTGGGTCCACTACCTATACCCCTTTCTGCCTTTGAAGTAGGGAAACTTCTCTTGTTTGTAAGATCTTGCCTTGCCCAGGCCAGGCCCCAGACACACACCAGGGGTGTGGGGACTGCATTGTGTGAGGGCAGGCACAGCCCTTTCAGGCATGAGTGACCACTCTTCCCCTCCTTCCCAGCCCAGATGGCTCATCAGGATATGCAGGCTACACCCCAGATCCCTTTGTGTCACTGTCTAGAGGAGAGGCACAAACAGCCCAACTGTCAAACTGACCCAGACAGGGAATCTACAAACAGGCAGAGTCACAGAATGGTTTAAGCAAGAAAATGCCTACTTTTTTAAAGTCGCATTTTCAAACACACAATCTAAAAACAACCTTTACCAAAAGATCTATTTTTAAATTGTGAGTTCAGAGACCCTCAACTCCAGATTTATACTTTCTTCCAAAGGGACCTGCACTTTAATAATAGTTCAAGGCAGCCCCCATATTAACCTATGAGAGAGATAGGCCTTGCACAGTGAAAACTGATTTCACTGTTAGGACATATAAAAGACATTAGTTTGTGTGTGTTCTACCTTAAACATACACTGCACCCTGCCCATAGGGCTACCTAGACCCTTCCTTAGGGGTACCTTACATGTAGGAAAAGGGAAGGTTTAGGCCTGGAAAGTAGGTACATTTGCCAGGTCGAATTGGCAGTTTAAAACAGCCCACACAGACACTGAAGTAACCATACAAAAAAATAAAATAAAATATATATATATATATATATATATAGATCTATATATATAGATAGATCTATAGATATATATATATATATATATATATATAGATATATATATATATATATATCTATAGATCTATCTATAGATATATCTATGTAGATAGATATATATATAGAGATAGATCTATATATATATATATATATATATATATATATATATATATATATATATATATATATATATATATATATATATATATATATATATATATATATATATATATATATATATATTATATATATATCACTTTTGTCAATATGTGTTTGGTTTCCCTGGGGGCTGCGATCGGCCCCCAGGAAAACCAGACCCACATATAAAAGTGATATATATATATATATGTATATATATATATATACATATATATACAGTATATAGATTTGCCGCCAGTTGTCTTGCAGTTGCAGCTTGCGTCTTCAAAGCAATGCACATACTTCAACTGACGCTTTTCAACTGTAGCTTTTAGGCAGCAATAAAAAAGTCAAGTAAGTATTGTGACTATGTTTCTGCTACAAAAGGGTCAGACTTGTCTAGCGGCAGTTTTAGTGCCATAAAGAAGCGCAGAAGGTTTTTATGCCTACTGCAAAGAGCAAATCTGTATTTTATGTAAATAGCTGAGTACATTAGTAAAGTCAGCCATTACCTGCGCTATAATACCAATGAAATGTATGTGCGGGGTGGAGGGCGGCTATGGAGAGATGAAGGGCACTTTTGCTGGGTGGTAATGAGGAAATTCGAGAAGGAGGGAGTGGGAGCACCAATAATGATTGTTGGACTGGGCTCAGGAGGTGCTAAAGACTGTGACGAATGGTATGTGACAAGGTGTTTTTTGAGTGTCTTGAAAGAACGTGCTGATTGAGGGAAGAAGCGCAGGTAAGGTGGCGTCTACTGTTGCATGTACCTCACACACGCCATCGATTTTGTGACTGTCTACGTAGGCTAGTGTTTTAGAGCAACAGTTTAGCCAATAGCAGAGATGGCATCTTGATGGATGACTGCTGCCGGCACTCGGGTTATAGAGGACAGCTCTGACATAGGATCAGAGACTGAGACATCAGATACTGAGACAGCATCTGAGGGATAGGACAATGGCGCAGACTCTGGGAGTGATTTTTCAGTCGTCGGAGTCCCATTCGATAACTCCTCTTCCAGTACATTATGAGGGAGGTGATAAGGACAGTCCTGCTGTCCCTTCGCAAGCAGTTTGTGCAACTGGGTAATAGTGGGTTAGCCCAACCCAGAGAGCAGGTGAATGCGGCGGCAAGCTGAGAGAGAGAGTGCTCTCTTGGGAGCTCCCCAATTTAGTTCAGCCCCAAATTCCACCGCCCAAATCATATTGTGGAGTCATCAAAATTATCTATGGCAAAACAAACTGGTTTTGTAAGGCAGGCACCTTTGTTTTTGGTCCTGGGTTCGGCGGCCATATAGAGAAACACACTAAACCCAAACATTTCTGGAAACTAGACATTCGGGGGAGTCCACAGAGGTGTGACTTGTGTGGATTCCCCAAAGTTTTCTTACCCAGAATACCCTGCAAAGCTGAAATGTTGAATAAAAACTCTATTTTTCTCGCATTTCTGTCACACAAACTACAGGAATATGCTGGGATCCACAAAATTCCTACCACCCAGTGACTCCTCACCTGTTCTGATAAAAACACTACCCCACTTGAGTGCCTACACCTAGTGCCTGCGTCAGGAATGGATCACCCCAGGGTCAACAGCTGCCTCATGTAAGGACCAACATTGACCGTTGTGTGATCTATTCCTGTCACGGATAGGCCTACCCACACAAGTGAGGTACCGTTTTTATCGGGAGACTTGGGGAATGCTGGGTGGAAGGAAATTTGTGGCTCCTCTCAGATTCCAGAACTTTCTGTCACCGAAATGAGAGGGAAAAGTGTTTTTTTGGCCAAACTTTGATGTTTGCAAAGGATTCTGGGTAACAGAACCTGGTCAGAGCCCCACAAGTCACCCCATCTTGGATTCCCCTGGGTTTCTAGTTTTCAAAAATGCGCTGGTTTGCTAGGTTTCCCCAGGTGCTGGCTGAGCTAGAGCCCAAAATCCACAGGTAGGCACTGTTTTCTATGAAAAAATTTGATGTGCCCACGTTGTGTTTTGGGGCACTTCCTGTCGCGGGCACTAGGCCTACCCACACAAGTGAGGTATCATTTTTATCGGGAGACTTGGGGGAACGCTAGGTGGAAGGAAATTTGTGGCTCCTCTCAGATTCCAGAACTTTTTGTCACCAAAATGTGAGGAAAATTTGTTATTTTAGCCACATTTTGAGGTTTGCAAAGGATTCTGGGTAACAGAACCTGGTCAGAGCCCCACAAGTCACCTCATCTTGGATTCCCGTAGGTCTCTAGTTTTCAAAAATGCACAGGTTTGGTAGGTTTCCCTAGGTGCCGACTGATCTAGAGGCCAAAATCTTCAGGTAGGCACTTTGCAAAAAACAGCTCTGTTTTCTGTACAAAAAATGGGATGTGTCCACGTTGTGTTTTGGGGCTTTTCCTGTCGCGGGCGCTAGGGCTACCCACACAAGTGAGGTATTATTTTTATCGGGAGACTTGGGGGAACGCTGGGTGGAAGTAAATTTGTGGCTCCTCTAAGATTTCAGAACTTTCTGTCACTGAAATGTGAGGAAAACATGTTTTTTTAGCCACGTTTTGAGGTTTGCAAAGGATTCTGGGTAACAGAACCTGGTCAGAGCCCCACAAGTCACCCCATCTTGGATTCCCCTAGGTCTCTAGTTTTCAAAAATGCACAGATTTGGTAGGTTTCCCTATGTGCCGGCTGAGCTAGAGGCCAAAATCTACAGGTAGGCACTTTGCAAAAAACAGCTCTGTTTTCTGCCAAAAAATGTGATGTGTCCACGTTGTGTTTTGGGGCATTTCCTGTCGCGGGCGCTAGGCCTACCCACACAAGTGAGGTATCATTTTTATCGGGAGACGCAGGCGAACGCTGGGTGGAAGGAAATTTGTGGCTCAGATTCCAGAACTTTCTGTCACCGAAATGAGAGGAAAACGTGTTTGTTTAGCCACATTTTGAGGTTTGCAAAGGATTCTGGGTAACAGAACCTGGTCAGAGCCCCACAAGTCACCCCATCTTGGATTGCCCTAGGTCTCTAGTTTTCAAAAATGCACAGGGCTGGTAGGTTTCCCTAGGTGCCGGCTGAGCTAGAGGCCAAAATCCACAGCTAGGCACTTTGAAAAAAACAGCTCTGTTTTCTGTCAAAAAAATGGGATGTGTCCACGTTGTGTTTTGGGGCATTTCCTGTCGCGGGCGCTAGGCCTACCCACACAAGTGAGGTATCATTTTTATCGGGATACTTGGGGGAACACAGAATAGCAAAACAAGTGTTATTGCCCCTTATCTTTCTCTACATTTTTTCCTTCCAAATATACGAGAGTGTGTAAAAAAGACGTCTATTTGAGAAATGCCCTGCAATTCACATGCTAGTATGGGCACCCCGGAATTCAGAGATGTGCAAATAACCACTGCTCCTCAAAACCTTATCTTGAGCCCATTTTGGAAATGCAAAGGTTTTCTTGATACCTATTTTTCACTCTTCATATTTCAGCAAATGAATTGCTGTATACCCAGTATAGAATGAAAACCAACTGCAGGGTGCAGCTCATTTATTGGCTCTGGGTACCTAGGGTTCTTGATGAACCTACAAGCCCTTTATATCCCGCAACTAGAAGAGTCCAGCAGACAAAACGGTATATTGCTTTAAAAAATCTGACATCGCAGGAAAAAGTTACAGAGTAAAACATAAAGAAAAATGGCTGTTGTTTTCAGCTCAATTTCAATATGTTTTTATTTCAGCTGTTATTTTCTGTAGGAAAACCTTGTAGGATCTACACAAATGTTTTGTCTAGTTTTCAGAAATGTTTAGCTTTCCGGGATCCAGCATTGGTTTCACACCCATTCCTGTCACTAACTGGAAGGAGGCTGAAAGCACCAAAAATAGTAAAAATGGGGAATGTCCCAGTAAAATGCCAAATTTGTGTTGAAAAATGTGGTTTTCTGATTCAAGTCTGCCTGTTCCTGAAAGGTGGGAAGATGGTGATTTCAGCACCAGAAACCCTTTGTTGATGGCATTTTCAGGGAAAAAACCGCAAGCCTTCTTCGGCAGCCCTTTTTCCCATTTTTTTGGAAAAAACGAAAGTTTCACTGTATTTTGGCTAATTTCTTGATCTCCTCCAGGGGAAAGCACAAACTCTGGGTAGCATTAGAATCCCTAGGATGTTGGAAAAAAAGGACGCAAATTTGGCGTGGATAGCTTATGTGGACAAAAAGTTATGAAGGCCTAAGCGCAAACTACCCCAAATAGCCAAAAAAGGGCTCAGCACTGGGGGGGGGGGGGGAAGGACCAGCAGCTAAGAGGTTAAGAAACCCAGCCTTCACTTTCTGGACTTCCAAAACCTCAAATTGGTCTTCAAACTGACTTGGGTAAAATCATCGAAAAAACAGTCTATTTCCACCTCCTGTGACAGATAACTAGAATCAATCTTCTAAGTTCCTATAAGTTCAGGTTCCAAATAAAATGTAGCACTAAAACTGCAATTGTTATGCCACTAGATACCATTCTCAGTCTTGAATGAGAAGAGTTGTTTCCTCCTCCTTCTGCTGCATTCAACATTATAGACCATGAAGAGGTTCTCACCATTCTCTGCAACAAAATAGGTGAAGGGCAAGTGCTGAAATGGTTCTCTGCTTTTCTCTGTCTTCCAATTATTTCAGATTGTCTACTATACTGCTAAGAATGTTGCTTGACCAACTGACCAACATTGTCTTCTTACTTATTGAACCTATACATGGAACCATTGGACACAATGACCCAGGAAAAGTGCATCAACATGCATGAATATGTAGTTGAAACCAAACTTGAAAATGTCCATCCACTCAAACATCAAACCTTATTATTTTACTGAACCAACTAACAGACTGCACAAATGCCTTCTCCCTTAAGCTAAACCAAGGAAAACAGAGCTCCTGCTCCTCTATTTGAGAGAACGTCCTCCTCTAGTACAAACATGGCTTGTACAACGTTCGTGTCTAGGAATCTTTCCCACATTTGTTCCATCAAAAAAATCACTCATTCACCATTGGTCAGAAAATAATTATGATACCTCACATACCAAAAAGTTACAATGTTGCCTCATTTCAACTCAAAAAACTCAAGCCTATTAACCCTTGCAAACTTTAGAGCAGTGATACAAGTTCTAGTTTTGCCACACCGTTATGGTGGCAATGCTATCATAGCCGGGCTCTCCAAAGCTTCTCTGGCACCTATGAAAGCCTTACGACAGGAAGAAAAAAGAAAGACAATGTTACACCAATTTTAAGACCACTCCATTGGTTTCAACTTATGGTGAGAAATATCTTAAATATAGTAGATCTTGCAGGCAAGGCCCTGCACCTCGCTTTGCCCACCTCCTTGAGAGGCACTCTCCACACCAGGGTAGGACAGAGAAATAACACTTTCACTCTGGGCTCCAGTATGTGTCCTCTGGCTATATTTATGTCCTGCTGAGACCAAGGGGCCACAACATTGTTGATAAATAATACAAACAAACTGGTTGCCAACCCGTTATTGACATGCATGCAGGCTACTGTGAGCCTGTTGTAATGCTTTTTCCTGTATCATACAGTTTACAGTAATTTTGCTGCTGTGTATACATAACTGTATTTTGAATGAGATCTGTGCGATCCACTGTTCTTCAAAAATATAGAAACGTCGGTGCCAAATGCAGTCTTCTACTAGAAATTCCACTGCCCAAAACATCAGAAACGTTCAGCTATCCCTTCACTTTGTAAGCTCCCAGAAAGTGGTATCACCTTCCAGAAGAACTCGGGTTTTATTTAAACTTTCTAGGTTTCTGAAAGACTCTAAAAACGTATCTATTCAGACCGCACCAGAAAACCTGAAAATTATTGTACCCTTCCTTTTACCTGTTTTTCCACACCCACCATCCTTTTGCTGTACAGGCCACATGACACAGCAGCACAACATAACATGCCAACACAATCAACATCAAATGTACACACAACCAACACCATGTGCCAAGACCCCCACACCACTCACAGAATCATACTTTGACACAACCGTCATAATTTGCCAACGGGTTCACCATAATGCAGATCATTAATATTGTTAGTAGTAGTAGTACTATTACTAGTAGTAGTAGTATCAGTAGTAGTAGAACCAAAGCAGTAGTATATTCTGTGTAGCATTACCTGCAAAGGGTAACCAAAAATTGTAGATATTCTATAGATCCACTAGTCTTCTAAACAGTTTTGTGTTTTACAGTGCTGTGACCATTTCAACCCTTTACCTTCTGTACCTACAAGAGGAAATGACTGAGCTGGAATCCTCCTATGTGTAAGTCCTTCATTGTCCTTCCTTCTGTTAGCAACTAATGCTGCAGTGCCAAGTGGTTCGCTCTGATTAATTCATCCATTTGTTATTTAATAGTACCAACAGTACAAGTACCACAGTTCCAACCACACTTGTTCTACACACGCCGACTTCACCAGGTGGGTGACAAAGGTTTTAACTAACATACTTTGAATTAGTATGAACTCCATGTATGTAATTATTGCCATTTAACACTACTTATATATCTTCTCTTTCTTCTCAGCCTTCAGCAAGCCTTCCTTGACTACCACAACATCAGTCGTAAGGGCAATGGAAATACATTTCTGTGATATGTTGCCCTGTACTCAAATATATTGCTGCCCTGTTCTGCCAAAAAAAAGATCAGTAAACGGTCTCAATATTAAGGAAGAACGTAAGTAATTTATACAAGGTTCGAAATCTCTGATACGCTACTTTACTTAGACGGAATTTTAACTTACTTTTTTCAGCCTAGTAATCTTTTTAATTTCAAATTTTTTATTTTACATATGCTATTGTATTCTGCTTGCTTCTGATTCTTAAATTGACCATCTCTAGAATAGTCTGTATTGTCTATATTCCTATGTCTTTTTCCCGCATTGCTTTCTTTGTACAGTGACCAATTTTGTCACCTGTTGTCTTGTTTGCTTTCAAAGTAAGACTAGTTTTCTTTCTATTCAACATTTGCCTTTTTACACTCTCACTAAATGCTTTAATCATTGTTGGTACTTACAGTATTTACCTGCTGCCCTTTAGTCTGTTGATTATCACTTTATTTTTAAGCCTCATTCTGTGTATTTCGCGCTTCTTTCTGGTTACCTCTTCACCTAGTTGTCAAAAGCACTCTGATTTTAGGTAAAGGGAAATATTTTCCTACCTTGTTGATATATAGGGTGCTGTTTTGGATTACCTACGGGAACCGGTTGACCTTGCATAATGATGCACTACTGTATACACAAACACTCACACACAACATTGTTTGCCTTGATGCTTTATGTGGCATAGCGCCACCAACCATCCACAGTCATTAATCACCATTTTCATTCATTCACTCATGAGGAACCCGGGAATGGAATGAATTTGAATGCCCCATGTCAACAAATTTTTAGGGAATAGTAACTAATATTTTCCCACTGGGCTTTGGTAAATGTTTAGACCTCAGGCCTGATGTATGATACAAGTCCAGATTAGTAATCAGAGGTATTACATACGATTTTATAAAACACTTTTTACCTTAGGTAGCTTATTTATGGCTTAATCAGGCTGGCAAGTAACAAGGAAATACGGTTTTAGATGACATTGGATTTTAGGTGAAGAAACTCATTTAGCAATAAATCACAACATTAAGCAAATATTTATGTAGACACACCTCTATCACGCCCAGAACACTTAAAGAGAAAACCCATATCTCTGCTGTCTTATTCATGTTCATCAGCTGCCTTGGATTGTCAGCACTGGTTTCTTTTAGCGAACAGAGTTCAGTTCAAATCTCTCTGCATAGCCCAAAGGCCTTCTATCAGGTTGGTCCGCCCTTTCTCCTGCATAAATTTAAATATTATCTTCCTCAAAGAACATTGCACTCAGCCAACACCAACCTTCTCTCTGTTCTCAATTTTAAACAAACATTGGCATAGCCAATAGCTCTCACCTATGCAAGAGCTATTGGCTTTGCCTATGTGTTTTAGCCATGTTGTACACTAGTATGGCTGCTGTTCAGCATGCCTAAAAGTGGTGTAAATGAGAGTGTTGTGGAGTGGAGTATCACAGAGTGGAGTGGCATAGAGTGGAGTAGGGTGTAGTGGAATGGCATAGAGTGTGGTGGATAGGTGTAGAGTTAAGTAGAGTGAGGTGGAGTGTCTTGGAGTGGCATAGAGTGGTGTGGAGTGCAGCGTTGTGGAGTGGCGTTGAGTGTTGTGGAAGGAGTAGAGTTGAGCACAGTGTAAGGGTGTTGAGTTGAAGGGCATAGTGTTGTAAAGTGGAATAAAGTATGATAGGATAGAGGGAGTTATGTACAGTGGACTAGTGTTGTATAGTGGTGTATATTGTCGAGTAGAGTGGCATTGAGTGGAGTAGAGTGTCACAGAGTGGAGTGGAACAGAGTGGAGTATAGTGTCATGGAGGGAGTAGAGTGTTGTAGAAAGGAGTAGAATGGAAAGGTATAGAGTTGAGGGGTGTATAGTGAGGGTGCATAGAGTGGATTGGTGTAGAGTGGAGTGAAGTAAAGGGTCGTAGAGTGGAGTGGCATAGAGTGTCATGGGGTGGAGTGGCTCAACCTGAAAGTAGAGTGTTGTGGAATGGCATAGAGTGGAGTAAAGTAGAGTGGTGTAGAGTGGAATAAAGTAGAGTGGCATAGAGGGAGTTGTGAACATCCTCCTGGACCTCTCCGCAGCTTTCGACACTGTATGCCACCAAATCCTCCGGGCACGCCTTTTTGACACAGGAATCCGGCACAAGGCCCTGGACTGGCTCACCTCCTTCCTTGCCGAAAGAACCCAGAAGGTCCGCCTCCCTCCCTTCCAGTCTCCAGCAGCCAAGATCATCTGCGGGGTCCCTCAAGAATCCTCCCTCAGCCCTATCCTCTTCAACACTTACATGGCCCCGCTCGCCAACATCCTCCGCCCCCACAGAATCACCATGATCTTGTACGCAGACGACACCCAGCTTATCATCTCCCTCACCAGGAACCCTTCCACGACAAACCAGGAACCCTTCCAAGACAAACCTTCACGCCGGACTCCTCGACATCGCCAAATGGATGACAGCAAGCCACCTCAAACTCAAGTCCAACAAAACAGAAATCATCATCTTCGGCCCCAACAAGACAGTATGGGATGACTCCTGGTGGCCCACCGCCCTAGGACCACCCCCAACACCCTCCACCCATGCACTCAACCTCGACATCATATTAGACTCATCTCTCTCCATGGCCCAACAAATTAACACCATATCATCCTCCTGTTTCAACACCCTTCGCATGCTACGGAAGACCTTCAAATGGATTCCCATGGAAACCAGAAAAACTGTCACCCATGCACTCATCAGCAGCAGATTAGACTACGGAAATGTCCTCTACGCTGGTACCACAGCCAAGCTCCAGCAAAAACTCCAGCGAATCCAGAACGCAGCTGCACGTCTCATCCTCAACCTCCCACGCCACAAACACATCTCCGCTCATCTCAGATCCCTTCACTGGCTGCCCATCAGCAAAAGGATCATCTTCAAAGTCCTTATCCACGCTCACAAATACCTCCTCAACACCGGACCAGCCTACCTCAACGAACGAGTGAACTTCCACACACCTACTCGACTTCTCCGCTCCGCTGACCTCGCCACAGTCCCCCGCATCCAACGCACCACCTCCGGTGGCAGATCCTTCTCCTACCTCGCCTCCAAGACCTGGAACTCCCTCCCCACCAACCTACGTAAGACCCAGGACCTCCTGACTTTCAGATAGCATCTCAAGACATGGCTTTTTGAGCAGTAAACAGCATCCTCCCTACCTGCCCCCCACAACGCTTTGAGACCCTTTCAGTGAGTAGTGCACTTAATAAATTTTTTGATTGATTGATTGATTGAACAGTGCCATAGAGTAGAGCGGCATAGGGTGGAGCAGATTGTCGTAGAGTGGAGTGGCATAGAATGGAGTAGCATAGAGTGCAGTTGAGTTTGTAGAGTGCACTAGAGTGGAATTGCATAAAGTGGAGTAGAGTGTTGTAGAGTGGAGTGGCATAAAGTGTCATAGAGTAGAGTGGCATAGAGTGTGGTAGAGTAGAGCAGTGGAGTAGAGTAGACTAGAGTAGTGTAGTGTGTCATGGAGTAAAGAGGGAATTGCTTAGAATATCGTAAGGTGGCATATAATGGAAAAGATTGTCATAGGGTGGAGGGTCATAGAGTGGAGTGGTGTAAAGTGCAGTGCTGGAGTGTAATGGAATACTGTATAGTGGAGTAAAGTGGTGATTAGCATGTCATAGAGAGTAGAGTGTCATAGGGTAGAGCGGCATAGAGGGTGTACAGTGGAGTGGCATATCATAAAGTAGAATTCCATGTTGTAGAGAGAGTGGTGTGCTGTGGAGTGACACAGAGTTGAGTGGCAGGTCATAGAGTGGAGTGGCGTGTCATAGAGTGGTGTGTCTTAGAGTGGAGAGCCATGAAGTTGTGTGTCATGGAGTGGCATGATCTAGAGTGTCATGGCGTGGCATAGAGTGTTGTGGAGGTGTGTGGAGTGGTCTGTCATAGAGTGGAGGGTCATGGAGTGCATGGTGTGGAGTGGAGTGTTGTAGAAGGATGCAGAGTGTTGTAGAGCGATCCAGAGTAGAGGGGAGTGGAGGGACGTAGGGTGGCATAGAGTGGAGTAGACTGTTGTAGAGTGAAGTGGAGTAGAGTTTTGTAAAGTGTTGCAGAGTGGAGTGGTGTAATTTGGAGTATGAATTGTGTGGTAGTGCGCTGCCAGAACAAACAACATAATTTCAATTGAAATGGCCATTACATTTGCACAGACATACAGTTTTACTGATAAAACTAGACAGCCCACAAACGATAATGTGTGAAAATGCCATCACCTAGTGTATTGACTGGTTTTGACCGTATTAAAATATTTGTTTTCACCACACTTTCAGAATTACAAAAACAATGTGCTTCATTTGTGCTTTTTACAAAGTGTGTTTACAGACATTTACATTTTGTTGTGTGCTAGAAAATACCCTTTCCTTTCACAACTCTTGTAGCCAGCAAGATTGCTACATAAAACCTCTCAATTTGAGGTCAGAGAAGGAAAAGTAAATACAAAGCTCCCTAGAAGACAGACTTCTGAGCTCTGTTTTTGAATACACAGCAAATGTGACAAAAACAAAATTTAAAGGCCTGTTTACAGAAAGCGAGCAGTCACGGAAGAATACAAGGAGCGCTGCTGAACAGCCAATGCTCCACAGGAGGAACTAACTGAAACTGAAATGCCTAAAACAAATAAAACAAAAAGAAAGCAAGCAACTGTGTGTTATAAAACATAAAGCCAATGGTAAGCAATGGGCAGGAGGCATTCCCAAGAAGTCTTTAGCAAACCAGACAGCTGTGTTGTCTGGTAAGCTTAGACCTAAAAAGTACATACTGGAGCTGTTTATCTTTGTACCTCTGGATCTTTTCAAGTGCAAAAAAGTAAGTAAGGAGGGCATTTCGAGATTGGCTAATGTGGGGCACACCACCAAAGTGGGTTTCCCAACTTCCGATTCTGCAGTTTCTCCACCTCCTTTAGAAATGGGGAGACCTCTGAGTTGCCTCAGCTAGTTCTGCCTTCAGAAAGCTTTAAACAGTTGCCTATCCACCACACGGCAATACAAAGTGCTGTCTTAAATGAGGACAGGTCTTCTAATAATCTTTTTCCTAGTTGACAACCACCATATGTATCATGGCAGTACTGAACAAGAAAAGTGAAAACTTTCCTTAGAGGTCAGGGAAAAACTCCCTTTGTGCCAGATACATGTTTAATTTGAAAAAATAACCCTGTTTTTTGTCAGAGAATGAAAAAGAAATAATTCCAGTCAGCATGACATGGTGCTAGGCTGGCCGGCATGACATTTTCACCGAAAGGACCCCTCCTGAGATTGGAAAGCACTTTTTGCAAAAGGTTTCCAACCAGACTACCGTATACATAAGGATGTGGAAGACAGCTCACCAATGGGATGGTGGAGGCCTGGAGGTGGAGGCAGGCTGTAGTCTGCTCAATGTATAGGGTGGCCACCTGCTCAAGAAATAATGTGAAGATGAAAATCTTTAGTAGGCCAAATCACTATAACCAATCCGACAGCCAGTACTAGATAATTGGTCTCACTTAACCTCCCTTTTTCATTCAGAGGACTTTTCTACTCAATGACCAGTGCTCATCAGAGTGAGGTGCTTGGAGCACAACCCAGATAGAGCCTGCTTACTTTATTGACTCAAAATAGATTAATAAGTATGACGGTGGAAAACATGACATGGCACAACCACTATCTTGAATCCAATCACATCCACTCAGGGCTGGCCACTTGAGATGAGAAAGCTGCAATCAGAGTCCAGTGGACATTATGACCTTTTGGTGTATTTTTTCCTTTTTGCGCTGATTTTCATACCACACACAAAAGGTGATGGTAGAATGCTTGCAGTAAGTCTAAACACAATTTCTCGGGTAGCATTCCAACCCATAGATCATATGCTCACTATGCCACCTCAGTTTGGAGCCAGCTATATGCAATTCTATCTTGACCCTTCTCCAATAGGAACAGTCCAACTCTAACTTCCCAGATTAGGTCCTCCCTGACCCAGAACACAAGCAACTCAAGACTGGTTTTGCCCTGATTGGGGCTCATCATTCGGGTGCAGCTTGGCTGCAGTGGCACACTGAGCAAGAGTCCCACATCTGGACATACTCTTGGCCACTAAAGGTGTTACATAAAACACACAAAAGGTGATGGGAGGAATGCTTACAATAGTTCTAACCATTAACAATCACTCAGGGTAGCATTCCATCTCATTGTTCTTTCATCCATTATGCCAGCTCAATTTGGACCCAGCCATTTGCAAATGAGTCTTGACCCTGCTCCAACTGGATCAGTCCTGCCTGAACAGCCAGGCCAGGTCCTCCATGACCTGGAACACAAGCAAGACAAAACTAGTTTTGCCCTGATTGGGACTTGTCAGTTGGCAATTTGGCTCCAGTGGCAGAGTGACCAACTCAGGCACATATTTATACTTTTTGACGCAAAACTGCGCCAACGCAGTTTTGCGGCAAAAAAATTAGCGCCGGCTAACGCCATTCTGAAGCGCCATGCGGGCGCCGTATTTATTGAATGACGTTACCCGGCGTTAGCCGCCGGCGCTGTCTGGTGTGCGTTAAAAAAAACAACGTACACCAGGCAGCGCCGGCGTAGGGGGAAAATGGCGTATGGGCGTCCAGAAATGGTGCAAGTCAGGCTGAGGCAAAAAAATCGCCACAACCCGATTTGCGCCATTTTTTTACGACGCCCATCCCCCATTGAAATGACTCCTGTCTTAGCAAAGACAGGAGTCATGCCCATTGCCCAATGGCCATGCCCAGGGGACTTCTGTCCCCTGGGCATGGTCATTGGGCATAGTGGCATGTAGGGGGGCACAAATCAGGCCCCCCTATGCCACAAAAAAAAAAAAAAAAATACTTACCTGGACTTACCTTAATGTCCCTGGGGTGGGTCCCTCCATCCTTGGGTGTCCTCCTGGGGTGGGCAAGGGTGGCAGGGGGTGTCCCTGGGGGCAGGGGAGGGCACCTCTGGGCTCATTCTGAGCCCACAGATCCCTTAACGCCTGCCCTGACCCAGGTGCTAAAATCCGGCACAAATGCGGGTTTTTTAGTCCCGCCCACTCCCGGGCGTCATTTTTGCCCGGGAGTATAAATACAACGCTGTTAGAAATGGGGTTTTTGGTTGGCAGTTAGGTTGCCCTCTGTCCAAGCAAGAACCCTCACTCTAGTCAGGGTAAGTCACACACAATCCAAAATCAGCCTGTGCTCACCCTCCGGTAGCTTGGCACGAGCAGTCAGGCTTAACTTAGAAGGCAATGTGTAAAGCATTTGTGCAATAAATCATACAACACCATAGCATAACACCACAAAAATACACCACACAGTATTTAGAAAAATATATAATATTTATCTGGGTATCTTCAGGTCAAAACGATCAAAGTTGCAATATGAATTTGTAAAGATATCACTGAAAAGTGATATAAAGTGTCTTAAGTCTTTAGAAAGTAAACAGAGTCTCTTTCAAACACAAAGTACCTGGTTTCTGGTGGAAAATCTCCTCAGAGGGCCACAAAGGAAGAGGTGCGTGGAAAAAGGGTGTGTGCGTCGATTTCTCCCCAGCACACACGGACTTGCGTCGTTATTTTCCACGAGGGGAAGTCGGGCGTCGTTTTCCGGCGCGCGGACAGTCTCTTTCTGTGGGTCGCTGGGATTACCAGATGTCCCGGGTCTGTGCGTGGATTTTCCTGCTTGTTTTCCGGCTGCGCGTCGTTCTGCGGGGCTGCGCGTCGAAGTTTCGATCTCACGGCAGGCGTCGCGTCGATTTCTCCTGCGGAGTCGGGCGGCGTTGTCCTTGCGAGGCCGTGCGTCAAAGTTTTGAGCTCACGGCAGGCGTCGCGTCGATTTCCCCTGCGGAGTCGGGCGGCGTTGTCCTTGCGAGGCCGTGCGTCAAAGTTTTGATCTCACGGCAGGCGTCGCGTCGATTTCTCCCGGGAAGTCGGGCGGCGTTGTCCTTGCGAGGCCACGCGTCAAAGTTTCGGTCGTCCCGAAGGCGTCGCGTTGATCAACGTCGGTGTGCGGCGTTTTTCTTGCCGCGGAACAAGCTGTGCGTCGAAAAGTTCGGCGCACGGAGCGTCCAAGAGGAAGAGTGAAGTCTTTTTGGTCCTGAGACTTCAGGGAACAGGAGGCAAGCTCTATCCAAGCCCTTGGAGAGCACTTTTACAGCCAGGCAAGAGTTCAGCAAGGTAGCAGGCCAACAGCAAGGCAGGAGTCCTTTGTAGAAAAGCAGACAGGTGAGTCCTTTGAGCAGCCAGGCAGTTCTTCTTGGCAGGATGTAGTTTCTGGTTCAGGTTTCTTCTCCAGCAAGTGTCTCTTGAGGTAGGGCAGAGGCCCTGTTTTATACTAAGTTGTGCCTTTGAAGTGGGGGTGACTTCAAAGAGTCTCTAAGAAATGCACCAAGTTCCCTTTCAGCTCAATCCTGTCTGCCAGAGTCCCAGTAGGGGGTGTGGCAGTCCTTTGTGTGAGGGCAGGCCCTCCACCCTCCCAGCCCAGGAAGACCCATTCAAAATGCAGATGTATGCAAGTGAGGCTGAGTACCCTGTGTTTGGGGTGTGTCTGAGTGAATGCACAAGGAGCTGTCAACTAAACCTAGCCAGACGTGGATTGAAGGGCACAACAAGATTTTAGTGCAAAGAAATGCTCACTTTCTAAAAGTGGCATTTCTAGAATAGTAATATTAAATCCGACTTCACCAGTCAGCAGGATTTTGTATTACCATTCTGGCCATACTAAATATGACCTTCCTGCTCCTTTCAGATCAGCAGCTGCCACTTCAACAGTGTATGAGGGCAGCCCCAATGTTAGCCTATGAAAGGGGCAGGCCTCACAGTAGTGTAAAAACGAATTTAGGAGTTTCACACTACCAGGACATATAACTACACAGGTACATGTCCTGCCTTTTACCTACACCGCACCCTGCTCTAGGGGTTACCTAGGGCACACATTAGGGATGACTTATATGTAGTAAAAGGGGAGTTCTAGGCTTGGCAAGTACTTTTAAATGCCAAGTCGAAGTGGCAGTGAAACTGCACACACAGGCCTTGCAATGGCAGGCCTGAGACAGGGTTAAGGGGCTACTGAGGTGGGTGGCACAACCAGTGCTGCAGGCCCACTAGTAGCATTTAATCTACCTGCCCTAGGCACATGTAGTGCACTCTACCAGGGACTTACAAGTAAATTAAATAGTCAATCATGGATAAACCAATCAGTAGTACAATTTACCCAGAGAGCATATGCACTTTAGCACTGGTTAGCAGTGGTAAAGTGCCCAGAGGTTACAAGCCAACAACAACAGGTCAGAAAAAATAGGAGGAAGGAGGCAAAAAGTTTGGGGATGTCCCTGTCAAAAAGCCAGGTCCAACAGACGCATATGCATCGCAGTCATTTTTTAAGACGGGAACGCCTACCTTGCATATCATTAACGCAAGGAAGGTGTTCACGCAAAAAAATGACGCTAACTCCATGAACTTTGGCGCTAGACGCGTCTAACGCCAAAGTATAAATATGGAGTTAGTTTTGCGTCGAAAAAAACGACGCAAATTCGGCGCAAACGGAGTATAAATATGCCCCTCAGTGTGTTACAAATAATACACAAAAGATGATAGGAGAAATGTGTGCAATACGTCTAACCACTTGCAATCACTCAGAACCATCTCTGTGTTACCCAGGTACCCCTGGTAACCTCTGCACTAACCCCCAAGCTAACTTTGGCAAATTCCTCCCTTAGCACTACACTGGCACTACCTGGGGTAGGCCCACTAACAGTGGGTTGCTTATTTCTAAGACAGGCATCTCCTTTCTTGTGCCATGACTGGTAACATTTAAAGCATTGGGGTGGTAGAGCACCTGGAGTTTCTTCCCAGAGAAACCACCCTTTTTGTGGTCAGGGGTGACTGGGACTTCCTCCCCTATAAACTCTTTTAGGAGCCGTTAGAGAACTCCTTTTGGCTTAGCCTCTTCCCCCATCGTTCTGTTGAGGGGAACTGACCCACCTTTCTTGTGTCCCCTCGGGTACTTTCCTGGATACTGTGGTGCTGATCCAGAGGTCAGCCTCTTTCCTAAGGTCTCTGGGTACAGTTAGCTTGTAGTCAACTAGGTGCTGGCATAATTCTGCAAAATAATTACTTAGTTTGTGATCTTCATTGTCATATTATAAAGCCCATCATAATCATTCACTTTGCTGTCCTTCACCCACCCATCTAGCCCCATCCTTGATGAGTCTACAAAATCAACCGATGACTGGTGTGACTGCTTCTGTCTGTTCCTGCCCTTGAGGCAATATTTATCAGGGGTTGGATCAAAAATTGTGATAAGGGTTTCCTTAATGGGGGCATATCTAATCTGGTTCGCTACCTCTCGGGCCAACAGGGTATTCCTTTCAGCAGTTGGCAAGTGCTTCCACGTGCTAACATCCTAGTCCTCCTCTGGGACTCTATGCATATGTAGGGCCACCTCAAATGCTATGAACAACGTATCTAGGTAATTCCCCCACCATGTAACTAGGAACCAGGTCTTTGGGGATTTAGACTCTTATCTCTCCTAGGCACTTCAATGTCACCATCATGACTGGACTCAAAGATCTTCTTTCTTATCAGTCAACTTCTTTGTGGCTTATCACATGGGGACGAAGGGTCATGTTTTCTTCCCAGTCCAAGATTAACCTTTTTACTTCCAGTGCCAGTTCTGCTGCTGCCTTCTTTTCTTCAAAGATTAGGATAGCCAGTTTCAGCCTCAACACTATCTCAGTCTATCTGTTCCCCAGCTCTTATTTGGTTAAGGTGCAAGAGAACTCAATGCTCTCTGCTCCGGACAAGGTAGATGACCTTGGTCCAATGGGCATGTCCTCCAAGCGCACTGGGTCCATTGCAGGGCCACCCGTCTCTTTCTCCCCTTCTTCATCCTATGCCCCAACATCCTCTTACTCCTTAAGGTAGACTGTAGCAGGTGGACTTCCTCCCATGCTCTGAGGGCTATCTGATACTTCTTTTTTGAACCCCTTTGCCAGCTTCAGCCCTTTCTCCTTACACAGCTCTGTCTCAGCTCTGCCATGCTGAGGCTTTCAGTGTTGCTTAGATCCCCTCCCATCCTCTCAGATCACAGATGCAAAAAAGGAATGAAATTTAGGAAAAATTGAAAAATGGACAATTAAAAATCAAAGTCAATTTGAAAAACTAAAAATTGTTTTTGGTGTCGGATTACAAAATGAATTTCGTATTTTAACTTAAATCACTGGGTAGTACTTAAAAAACAAATCCTGGATCCCACCGCTGTCACTAATGTAGGAAGTGTGGGTAATAATTGAAGGGGGTGAGTACCCACCTCAAGAAATAAGCACAACCCTTGTCAGAGTGATCCCATATTGTCACTAAGTTAAAAAGAGCTCAACCACCTAGTAGCCACGACACCGAAAAGAAAGGCTTACATAGAGACCATGTGCAAGTATTTATGCAATAACAAAACAGTAATAAAGTGTAAACACATGTCAAAAGTCCTAAACCAATTCAGAAAAGAAGAGTAAATCTTAATAAATAAACTCACAAGAAAAGACCAAAAACCCAATAAGAGAAATTGGAGTTATGAATTTTTGAAGTTTGAATGGGAAAATGGCACCAAAACAAATTAAGCACCAAGTGAAGACATCTTGTTGCAGTTGAACAGTATCTAGGCGCAAGTTAAGGCCAACTGCAAATCCAGATTCAACACAGTCACAAGTGTTATAGTTAAGTGACTATGTCAGTGACAACATTAATGTTATGAACTAAGAAAAACACATAAATTCACCAGTCATAGTTAGCAGAGGTAACTATAAATTACGTCCCCCCCCATGCAGTGCTTATGACCGCACATATTACATCTCTCATGACATGTTCTATGACATAATTTGACATCTCAAATAACATCATCGATGACATCATCCAATGAGTGTGCTAGTTTGTTTTATAGTTTACACAGTGGCGGGTAGCTACCATATTACTTTTCTACCTAATGTTGTATAGCCTATGTCCAATTACTGGGTGTGTTTACAAAATAGACATGCTTCTAATGCATCATAAATGTGTACATGTTATAAATCTTTGTATTGAAGAGTAACTCTGTGTGCAGATGACAGTTGAGTTCTGTCTAGTATGTTCCACACACCTCTTTAGGCTCAATAGAACACGTTTCTAACAGGGCAACAATCCTACATAGTCGATCCTATGAATTGTAAGCAGCCCTTAGTTATTAGAATCGTATCAGCATGACAATTTCTACATAACGTAGAAGATTGTGTGCACCAGGTACTAACCTATCTGCTTGTGCTTGGTTAGTGTTCGAAGATGAAATATCTGTAAAGTTTTCAGCACAGTATGAGGACCGCAGGTAGTATGACCTTTAGTACCTTCAGACCATGGTTATTTCAAGCAAATGGTGTCTCTTTGGACAAGTTTTGCATAGAGTGTATATTGTTCTTAGTAGATACTTCTTAATACTCTTTGGTGTATTTCTTATAAGAGTTTCACTGTCTGCAAACAGCATAGTACAGATTAAACTCTCTCTATAGAATAAACATTGTTTAAAGTACCCACTTATACGCATATCAACTTCGTTTCTCAGTGTAGGTTTGGTGACTGTGAGACGTGTGATGCAGATAGAGGCTGTCCTTTGTAGGTTATTCATTTTGGAAGATATGTTGTGAGTCTTGCGGTACTTGGCTTTCTCTGTGTGCAATAAGGGTTTCCCATATTTCTGTGGTTAATTGTTTACGTGAACTAGGCTACCCATGGGGTGTGTAGTATAGGGTCAATATTGTACATAAACCATGGTTACTAAATCCAAGCTAGTTGTATCTGTGGTGGTATTAATTATGCTTCAAATTATTCTGAGCTATTGTGTACTTACTTTCAGGCTTCTAATGCTATGCTACTTTATAGAGCAATGTGTGAAAACAAAGCTTGGATTAGGTCATTGGTGATGTCATCAGAGATGTCAGTTGAGATGTCATCAGTGAATGATGTCATAGAACATGTCCTGAGTGATGTAATATGTGAGGTCAAAAGCAGTGAATGGTGGGGGCTCGTATTATAGTCATCGTATATAGTTGGTGAATTTCTGTGTTTTTTTTAGCTCATAACGTTAATGTTGTCACTGACATATTCACCTAAATTCCACGTTACTTTAACCTTTTGTTTTTTTAGTGAATAAGTATATAAATACATCAAGGGGCTTTCGGTCAGCTGTCTTCTCCATTGTTCTGTTCAGTTGTCATTCACCTTTTAATTCCACCCACTACAGAATCCAGCATGGGGCAATGGGTCAAAGCACTTGAGTCACTGGTTTCTCTCAACCAGGAGTGACAGCATTTTTCTTGTACACATGTGCATAATCCTCTACAATGTAGTGCACTTGAGTGGCAGGGCTTGCCTGCAGGGATAATGGCTATTTCTTTTTTTTTTTTAGTTTTTGTTTACTATCTTTGCCTTTGCCAATGTATTTGTGCTTTTTGATGTGAGGTCTGGTTACCGACAAGCACGTTACTGGGTGGTCGCTTCAAACTGCCATCCTTTGTCGCCTAGATGGCAAGCAGCAGCTGTGTCTTCACATAGACAGTAGTGTTGTCACCAATTTGAAATAAGTAGAGGCAGCAGCCTGTCTGTTGTTCTTTTGCCTTGGCTTGTTGTCATTACATGTTTGAATCCAAGCAGAGGTGTTTTCGTAAAATTGGTGTGCCAGTTTTTATTATGTAAAAATGTTCACATTTTGCAATAATTCGTTTCTTGTGCGGTCCTTTTGAAAGCGCATTGTAAACAAAAACAAAAAAGTATTATTTTTGGGTGAGGCACTCTAGGCCCCTGCGTGCTGCTACCGGCCGCTCGCTTCAGATCTCTTGCACTCTTCTTTGTCCTGGATAAGAGGCATCAGCTGTCTTTTCACATCATTTGCATGTATACATACCTCTGCAATATAAGTGCTCGTACCTGGCTGCGTCGGTCTCTGACCCATGACCTTAATGAATATATAAATGTGCAGACCAAACATGCGATATGAGACCTTATCGTGAGCGCTTGTGTTTACGCAGGGCATAGCTGTGCCTCTCATTTTATGCAACTGCACTTTCGAATCTGCAGACATTTCTCCGAATTACTGTTAGTGCTGCAGACAGCACAGCTCGGAAATAGTAAGTAGTGGTTTCCTTTTAGTTTCCGAACTATGCTGTGTACACCACTAATTTAAAGAAATAATTAAATGCATGAACCTTAGAAAACGCTATTGCATAAAAAGGGCACGAAGTTGTGTCCAGTGTAAGTGCAGGCTCAAGATATGTCCCCTTGTAGTGGTGTCTATGAAGAAATTATATTTTAAAATTGTCAAACCCGATAGGCCTGGCTTCATTCAAAAGGCTTTCAGTTTTGTCAATACTTGCTTTCTCTTGCCATGGTTTTTGCACACGTTTGTTCGTGAGGAAGCTGTCGGGCACACATCATTCTAAGATACGAATCGATTAAAACCAGAAAATATTTTCTGGTCTCAAAAACACACCTTGCCATAGTAGTCCCTGACATTTAAGAGAACTCATTTGTGTGTGGATGTGCTCCATGTGAAAGGGTAGAAAGCTGTCACTCATAGTACAGTTAGCCAATGGCTGAAGTGAGATGAGCCATTGCCCCATGTTCTATGCTGTAGTGGGCATAAGGAAAATGTGAATGACACAATATCAGACCCTATAACGAAGTCTATTTTACATATAATTTTAGTAAGATGAAAAGGTGAATGCCATAACTAAACATGCACAAACTGTGCACAAACAATAGCACTCTTAACACAATAACACTGCATGGTACTACCACTCATTACAGCCTCTGATGTATTCAGTTGGCATGTTGTGGAACAGAAGGTTACTAAAATAAACTAATAGGTGTAAAGCAAGGCTGGTTATGCAATTTGCAACATAAACCAAGAGACCATAGGCTATGGGCTTGTCTTGTGCTAAGTAACACAAGGAATAACTGTTGAAACCACTATTGTTAATGGTTGATGTAATGGCAATCAGAAAAATTGTAGACATTGGTGGAGTGGCACATCATCACAACCTGTGGTAAAAATGACAGATACATTGCTGTTCCATAACTATGACTCAAAAATAAAACAAAATCACAATGTCACACACTTCTGGGTTTAGTTGCATCAACATTGGTTTATTCATAGTACTTAAATACTGAAACCTCAAAGAGTAGGGTGATAGCATATTGTTACAAATTACAAAGCAAGGATAATGAAAGTGCAATGAGAAATGGGCTGTTATTGTGCACTTATAAGTTATACACACACACATATTAATAAAAAAAACAAAAGTTAAAGCTTAGTTATAGTTAGAAAACGTTATTTATTCTTTCTGTACAAACCAAACTTAAACTATACAAACATCAGAACTTCTGAAGTTATAGTTCTACCTTAAATGTATAATTTATGTACCACCTTCAAATTTGCGCACCTCCTTACACAGTATTGTAAACTTGCTAGCCATACTACATTAACAATAACTCGCCGTGCTACAGTGTTTGCATAAATGATTTTATTAGACATATCATGAGTCTTGTTAGCAATGCTATCATTTAACATTCTTATACGTGATGTAATATGGGAGGGTAGAAGCTGTGTATGTTAAAGGAGCGAGTTATAGTTAATGTAGTGTGATTTGTGAGCTGACAATACTGTGTACAGAAGTGTGCAAATATAAGAATTTGAAGGTAGTGCGTAAATTTAAAATGTGAGGTATAACTATACCTTTAGAAACTCTAATGTTTGTGTAGTTTAAGTTAGCTTTGAACAGAAGGAACAATAACTAAGCTTTAACATTTGGTTTCTTCTTTGCGCTTCACTCGCTTTATTTTTTAATAAAAAGTGTTTCAAATCATAGAGTGGAGTGTCTTTAAGTGGGTGTAGAGTACAGTTGATAACAATTTCATTAAGTGTAGTGGAGGAGAGTGCAGTGGGGTAGAGTGGAATAGCGTGGAGTGGCATTGAGTCAAATGGTGTAGAGTGGAATAGCATAGCACGGACTGGAGCAGAGTGGAGAGGCTTACAGTACGGTGGCGTAGTGTGGACATCTTAGAGTGGAATAGTGTAGAGTGGAGTGGTGTAAAGCGACATAGAGTAGAATGGCATATACTGGAAAATAATAGATTGGAGTGACATATAGTGAAGTGCCATAAAGTGGAGAGTCGTAGAACGGAATAGCATACAGTGGAGTGGCGTAGAGTGGAATAGCATAGACAGGAATGGCATAGAATGGAATAGCGTAGAGTGGAGTGCTGTAGAATGGAATGCCATAGAATGGTGTGTCGTAGACTGGAATACCATAGAGTGGAGTTGTGTAGAGTGCTGTACAGTTGAATGGCATAGAGCAGAGTAGTGTAGAGTGGAATAGCATAGAGTGGAGTGGCATAGAGTAGAGTGGCGTGGAGTGACATAGAGTGGACTGGAGTGTCGTAGAGTGGAATGGCTTGGAGTGGTGTAGAATAGAATACTGTAAAGTGGAGTGCTGTAGAGTGGAGTAGGGCAGAGTGAAGTCAAAGTAGCAATGAATTCCTGGACATTGCAGACTATATTAAAGACAATAAGATACAAACTACTCTTGGTCAAACCTCCATCTGAGATCACTTAAGAGAAGTATCCCGTATGGGGAATTATTAAGAATGAAGAGGAATTGTTCCAACATTGATGAGATGGAAGCCAAATTTGATGACACCAAACAAATATTTCTTAGGAGAGGCTACAGTTACAGAAATATTAACAAGGGGAAGAAAGGGCTAAAGTGTTGACACGGGCTTCAGACATTGATTATGAAACCGAAACAGGAGCTCAGTGAAGATGATGAACAAACTACTGTTAGACTCACCTTTACATATTGCAAAGAAAGTCACCTGATCTTGGATACTTTGAAAAGATATTGGAATCTAATCAAGAAAGATCCAGACATCGGTCATTTATCAGGAGCGAGACCTGATGTCACATATAGGAAAGTACCGTCATTGAAAGATTACCTGGTGAACAGCCATTTTGAGTCAACTAAATAATCTAATTGGCTGCAAGAAAGGTCTAGAGGATTTGTTTGCTGTAATAAATAACAAGGCATGTTGGATAGGGTCCAACATGAGGGAATTTAAGGCAATATAATTGCCATCAAGGAAAGAATAACATGTGAGACTCCCTATGTGGTACACATCATTGAATGTCTGCAGGATGAGATATGTAGGGAACACTGAGAAAACAAATAATGGAATATTTTCAGAACCATTCTGGAGCTGATTGGCGACACGTGCGATACTATGGAATAGCCA